>NC_087395.1:17872542-18493797 GCF_031307605.1 Tribolium castaneum | reverse complement strand
GTCAAAGCTTTTCCTGTTTTTATTAAACTAGAATCAAAAAATCACCAAATTTGGTCAAAAATTACCAAAATTTTATCTTTTCTAAGCGTTTATTCAGCAAAAACTCAATTATTGCGCCCAACTTCTTAAAAAGTAAGCCAATAAATTATAAAATTTATGATAAAATAAAATTATTTACCCCAACTTAAAGGGCTCCAAAGTTCAAAAGCTATTTTTGTTTGTTATTGTGAAGTACTTACTTATCAACAGTTCAAGACATTCTAGGACATATTTTTGTTATACGTTGTCCGAGTGGAGTAATTCACTTTTTATCCGAAAGGTTCAATAATTTTTAACAATCTTTTAATTCTACAAATTTTTTGTATAGGTCTTTGTTTTAGATAGACATTATTTAAGTAGAAATATCAAAATTTCGAAAATTCGCCAATATTATTATTATTGCTTTTATTGTTCATTTAATAATTTAATTTAATTTTTTATTAATTAATTAATTAATTTATTTATTTAATTAGTTTTAAAAATCAAACGATTTTTAAAAGTTCACAACTTTGTGAAAAAATGTCTTTTTTAACTAACATAAACGTGTGTATATAAAAAAACTAAAACAAAATAAAAAAGAATTGAAAAACCAATAATAATTATTGTCGAACGTACGAAACTTTTTTACTCCAAAACTAACCCTAATATATAAAATTTATAAGATACACAAAAGATAAATAACAGAAAAAATTACGCGACTCGGATAACGTGCTTATAACAACAATACATATGTTCTAAAATTGAAAATAATTTATGATCTTTGGCGCCCTTTAGCTTTTAAAAAGCGCAACATGGTATACGGGTAATTTGGCTTAAATTTTAATCTATGTTATCTCTGGTCCATTTTGCCCCCACCTTTTCGCTACACCCTATACCTATCCAAAATATTGTACACAATTTAAAACTTAAACAACTTGAAAATCGCTAGAAACGCGATATTTGTAACAATAAAAAATTTAACTCTTTGTAGGTACAATAATGTTTAGATAATCCGAACAGAAACTTTGCAGATTCCGTTCGGATTACGAAAACATTTGGATTATAGAATACATAACAGTAGTGTACAACATATCTGTTCCTCACATTTTTTTTTGTGTTGTTCAGTAACTGTCGGAGGCTGATTTCAAAATTGCAAACAGATTTTTTCTATCAGCTCTAGTTTTTGCAATGTAGCTGACTTAAGTTAGTTTTTTTTAAAGGACGTAACTTTTAGTCATTTATTTAACTGCAGCCTCAGATTTTTTGCTCTTATTGAATGTCTGTTGGATGCTGCTTTCAAAACAGCCAACAGATTTTTTCTCTAGTTCTATTTTTCGAAATATGAGTATTTTATATATCATATTAGCATTTATTTAGAAAAGTGCACATAGCTTTTTTAGACATTTACTTCTTTGTTGCCTGGAATTTTTTTGCTGGTGTTAAATAACTGTTGGACTCTGCTTTTAAAACATTCAACAGATTTTTCCTACCAGCTCGAATTTTTGAAATGTTGGTAACTCATATTAGCATGTATTTAGAAAAATGCACATAGTTTTTTTAGTCGTTTACTACTTTTTTGTTGCCTCAAATTTTTTTGCTGTTTTAAATAATTTTGTTGGACGCTGGTTTCTTATTCGGTGAAAGTAAAACTGGCTTTTCAAAATCGTATTCTATTTATTTCAAACTCTACATTTCTTTTCTTCCAATAATGATTTTATTTCTTCCAAATGAAAAAAAGTTGGTAGAGAATCGCAAATTAGACGGCTTCCTAATAAACTCAAAAGGATAACAGAAATTTTTAGAAAATGCCACCATAAGCATAGAAAATATCTCTGAATCTTTGCATTTTAATGATTAAGGAATGTCGGAATATTCGACTCAATACTTTTTTAAGCTATACCCGTACAGGGTGATACAAATGTGTCGGACAAACTTTCGTATGGTGATAAAAAAAGTTCATGGAGTTAAGCAAAAAATAAAGTCAGATTTTTTTGAAATGATTTAAGTGTTATATACTTTTTAACCTGTTTTCCTTGCCAAAGGTACGTATCGATGTCGAATTTAATTTATTGTCTTTATTGCATTTTATTTATTTAATTTATTTACTTAATTTAAAATATTTTTAATTGTTTTGTACATCATACTCGTAAGAGTATAGTAAGAGTAAAATGAAAAAATAAAAGAAATCTGAAGTGCCAAAAATTTAACGAGATATATCTCGTAATTTTTTTTTGTCATAATAGGAACTTTTAATTCAGTTTGATGTCCTTTATCAATTATCACCACCCGAGATAATGTTCGGTTTTGAGTCCTGCATAGTTCACATTACTCGTACATAATAATTTTTGGGTAGACTTTAGTAATTAAATAGACTGGTGATATCTAGCCCTTTTCCGAATTTTTTCCCAAAAAGTTCCCATCAGCTCAGCCTTCATTTCCTAAAAAGCCGTCAACTCGTCAAGCCTGACTCTTCCCTGATCGGCATGTGTCTCGTCCGATAAAAATAGCCTTATTTATGTGTTTTTCCCCTTGGGGGTGTTCCCGCGACCTCGTTATCTGAAAAATGCCGTCTCGTTCGGTGGTCGAAGCGCCGAAGACATTCCTCCAGTTCTCGGTATCAATTTGTTGCTTCTTGCCGGCGGTTTAGGAATGCGCACAATTGTGTTATAACAGAATTCGCTCGTAAAGCCGTCAGTGATGGAAATAGTAAGGTCAAACGACTAGTCTTCAGTTATATTTAGTTGTCTGTCGGTGAACAAACTTTGAAATTTTGCATTTGAAATATGCACGCGCTCCTAATTATAGAATAATTCCGGGTTGGAACTTTAGATTAATGAACAAACAACGCGGCGCCAGCTAATCGGACAGTCGATTTGGAAAAATTATATTTATCGCGACATTTTACACAGAATGTGGTCCAGCGTTTTTGAAACCAGACGGATTCAAGGTTGCCTTTTGACACCTGTTTCTGATTTATTACCCGCCTGGCAATTTGCTAAATTGCAACATTTACAAAAACTCAAATTTTAAAACAATTTGCAGGTCTTGAGAACAGATGTTCTTAATCTTACTCGTGTTTACACAAAGAAGTTTTATAATGCTACAAAGTCGGGCTTATTGTTTATCTAAAAAATTCTAAAAGTAGCCGTGCCACAAAAATTTATTTCTTAGATCTTGGAAAGCTTCCGCAGCCGTTTCTAGTACAATTACATAAATACAGAAAATATCGCGATGAACTTTGCCGGCTGACCCATAAACCCAAGGTTTCCTCTCGACTGAATTTTTGCCAAACACACACATCTGTGAACCCACGTTCCGCACCGCTAAATTTAATTTGTCTTGCAAAACACAACAATAATAGATCACTTACCGAAAAGTCCACCAGATGTTGAAACACATTGTGTTGAGCCAGAAGAAGGCCGCCAAAAACAGGAAATGCATCGACACAGCTGCAAGAAAAAATAAATTGATGACCTAATTATGGAAGATTTAATTTTAGATATTGATAAAACACAAGGCATTGATTTGTGACGCGGATTAGCGGTTCCAGCGATTGGGATGGACCGTAGGTGTGCACACTCCGTCAGAATTAATTTAAATAAATTGCTGAAATTGAGTTTTCTGAGTTGGACGCCTCTTCATGCAATTTATCGCAGGATGTGTTCGTTAGAAAGATGGCTCGTAAATTATAAATCTGATTCCGAAAACCACGATTAAAATAATGAGACGCGATCAAATTTAATGGCTTATTTATAACATTTTGGCAACTTTCGAAGGCCTGGAAAAAGGATTTATTTCACATGAGGTTTCTCTCGGTCCCGGCTCGCCTTTTTAATTACTTCCATTTATGGCAGGTGCAAGTCGACTTACTAGGCCATGAGACAATTATGCTCAATATTGGAAATTACTCATATTTCGATTTTTGCACAATTTTGCAACCTTCACGGATGTTATTACGCGTGTGAGAATTGCGCAATTCAGCGATTCATCAGAATTCCCAATTTCTTCTGAAGCCGAAAGTGGACATTGTTGACACCTGAGACGGTGGTCTAGAACCGTCATAAACGATATATTCATTCACGTTCTCACCTGCACGGGTCAGTGACTCGTTTGCGCAACGGACTTTTCCCAATATGACCCAATAAAACTGAAATTTCGTCAATTTTCAAAACAAATCGAAATTTTTAATCCAACCTACTTCTTATTTCACCTATTTCTAATTTCGGGTTCTGGTTAAAACTTTTTTTCAAAAAAGATTTTCTCCTACTTTTTCATTTTTTATTTTTTGCAAAATAATAGCAGGTCTTTAACAAACTAGTTTACCAATTAATAACCAACCGAGATTATTTACTACTTACTAATCGTCGAATAACGAATAAACTGAAAGTTCTTTAATCGCAAGTTTTGGTCCGACATTTTCCATCTTTTAGCAGTTTCTCATCTCATTTCTTGTTACAAATGATTTTCAGTAAGTGAGCAAAACATTGAGGACTTTCTACTACTGATTATTTTATTTGAATATTCTTTGAATTTTTAATTTTTGCAGATTAATAGCTAAACGAAATTATCTCATAACAGTAATAACCAAAATTAAAAAAACACAATTTTTTCATTGGTAAATTTCAATTAATCCTTATGCCAGAAATGAGCAAAAGACTTTCTACTATTTTTTGAATTTTTTATTCTTCCAGAGTAATAATTTTGTAAGAGATTATACAGTCTGGTTATAAAAGAATGTAGGATCTCAGGAGGTGCTGGAATTTGAATTTTCCGCATTTAATTATTTTATTTATATGAAATTTCTAAAAAATACCAACTTTTATCTATCCAGGCAAACAGTTAAACCAATTTTTTCATATACTAACATTGTTTGTTGTTTGTTGAAAGAAGCGGCAAACTTTTAATACCTACTATGATTTTACATTTATTTATAGACACTTTGTATTTTCTGTTTCTAACTGACATTAATTTGATTGACAAATTTCAGGCCCTGGTTATTTTTTTTTTCAAATGGCTTTCTGAACTTTCTACTATTTTTTAATTATGAATAATTCCGTATAAGTAATAAAATAACTATTTAATGAACAAGTTTACTAATGAAGACGAGAAACCAACCGAGATTACCTACTAATCACTAATCGCCGAATAACAACCTAATAAAATTGCTTCAATTTTCCAAAAAAAAAAAACATACAAAAAAAACAATGTTCGGTTCTGTCTGCTTTATATTCCATCAGTTTCTCATTTCTATTCATCTGAACAAGGAATTTCAGCTTATTGTTAGGTACAGTCAAACAAAGTGAAAATGACGCCTCAATAAACTAGCCCCTTTAAATTATCGGATAGCAGACTTGACGTACTTCCAAGATAAATTTCGAAATGAAAATTTAATTCAGTTTTAAACTAATTTGAATTAAGTTGCCACTTATTTTGCATTGACAAATGTGAATTTAATTAAATGAAAATGTTAAAAATCATTATATTCTTTATAAATCATTATTAACATAATATTTTTTTAAATTGTTTTCTCAAATTAAATGAATTAATATAATTTTTGTACGAAATAGGCTCTCTATTTTAAACTTGATTTAATGTAAAATAACAAATGACTCAAACCCTTGTTTATTGTAGCAACGTTTTCTTTGTACACCATTAAAATTTCATAATGGTTACCCTAAACCGCAAGAACCCTTAAAACTAATCACTCAGACAAGTTTATTGTAGGATTTATTGCAGAAAGCTGTAGAGTTTTTCAGACGAACCGACCGGTATCCTAAATATTTTCGGGTCACCTTTGTCAAAACATCTTATTAAGAGGGTTGCTTATCTTAAACACCGTTATCTGGTGTAAAACTTTATGGTGTACAAAGAAAACGTTGTTACAATATAAGTGAGAAACTCAAACGCGAGTGATTTAATTCTTTAAACATAAAGCGAAATTAAAATTTAATTAAATTAAACTACTTCGAAGAAAATTGTCATTTACTTTGCATTGAAAAACGTCAATTAATTTGCAAATTAAAATTAGTTGCGTTTAAAACGTTCTGTTAGCCAGTCAGTTTTCTGTTAGTTTTGTATCTGTAATTGTAATTAAAAACGAACCAAATTTTTTTATTTAATTTAACCAGAAAAAAAAACGCCAATTTTTTTGAAATGTTTTAGTTCTGCTACAAAATTTATTTTTTGATAATTGTAAAACTTTAGTTTTTAATTTGTAAACAATTTAACAAAAAACATCTCCTAAAAAATTATGCATTAATAAGTGGATAAAATTGACACAATTGACAAATTATTATTAATGTAATATTTTTTTTGCTAAACTATTTTCCAAAATTAATTAAGTGAAGGACATAATCTACAATCTGTCTATAAATGAATGTAGGATCGCAGTAGGTATTACATTAATAAATTTTAATAAAATATTAAAAAAAACTGGAAATAAAATGTAAAAAATATGATAGGGGGGGTACTATGCATGCCGGCGGCTCTAATAAAGCTAGAGACGGCTCTGGCCGTGAGTCATCTTCGTTTTTCCTCAAGAAGCCTCCATCGTGAGACTGCAAAAATCAGTGCCTGGCGTGGTCACTCACTGTGAAGCACGTAATTAAAGAGATGGTTCGAGGAAGGTTCGTTTTTCTGGCGCGTTTACACGCTGTGAAAATCGATCTAGGGACATTAGTTCCGGCGATTGTCATGGTCAGAAATGCCTGAAGAAACTCTAATTCGCTTAATTGTCTCACGATGGGCTTAAAGCCGGATTAGATGATTATCGCTCGAGTCATTACGGAGGATAATCGAGATCTAATCGATGCATGTGAGCTAGAAAAATATTTTTGCCGGTCTTTCACCTTCCGAGAACGCCCTTCAGTTATTTGCCCGATCTTTGGAACCATTATCGCGTCTATTTACATTGCGGAGATAATACAGCCCCTTCGAGTGGAACCATTCAATTTTTGAACAGGGTCTTCAATGTGACCATTGAAATTGAAAACTACCGCATTTTATTGGGTCCTTTGGTACCGTTATTTGGGACACTTCTTTGCGCAATAAAGTCACTGACCCGTTTTCTGCCTACAATGTGACGGGCCATAAACGGACGGAATTGTCCAGTCATTTAAAGCGAATTTGACCATTTTTATTTTTCTCTGAAAAACCCGCGAGGCATTTAAGCGCTATTTTAAAATCGCATGTAGGCGTTGCTTTTATTTTTCCGTTGATCGTTTATTTACAGATATCACGAACCGGCGTTCGTTAATAAATCCTCATTAATGGATGTTGATTTTAAAATTATTCAGTAGTAATGAGATGTCGAACCTGAATTTATAATCCCGACTTCAATTTCATAAAATCAATGTAAACGTAAAACGAAAATACAGGCTGTTCTAACGATCCGAAAAAGCTCATAACTGGCTTATTATTAGAGATATTAATTTTTTTTTATTTAAACTTACACTTATTAAATATTAAATCATGTTCCAATATTAAAAAAACACAAAGTTATGTTTTTTTTATGGAACACCCCAATTTTTATTGCATTTTTGGACATAGATTTTGATCTAAACTTGTATTGGTCAATTCTATGTACTTTTTAAAATAATTGAATTTTTTTGACAAAAACACAATTTATTTAAAAAATTATAACACCAAAACGAATAATTTTAGAAAAAAGGACTTTCGCCATTTAAAAAAAAAGTTCAAACTTAAATCTGTACCAATTGTTTAGCGCATTGCAATTAGAAACATAGAAAAATTAAAAAGTTTGTTAAAAGTTGAATAACTTGAAATTACTACGTGATAGACACCCGATAACTTTAAAGTGTTTTCGCATGAGTGTTATTCAACATTTTTTTTTGTTGGAACAAAACGAGTTTTAAATTAAATTAAATTTGTTTTAAATTATTTTTTTTATTTTAAATTTTAAGTTTAAACATGTTTTAAA
The DNA here is from genome assembly GCF_031307605.1 of Tribolium castaneum. Lineage (NCBI taxonomy): Eukaryota > Metazoa > Arthropoda > Insecta > Coleoptera > Tenebrionidae > Tribolium > Tribolium castaneum. Next base: position 18,485,840 of record NC_087395.1, on the reverse strand, counting down.
TTAAATTTAAAAAACGTTGCAATGAGAAGCGTGTTTTTAATTAAATTTAAAACACGTGGCTATAGGAAGCGTGGTTCTAAATAGTGAAAACACGTTGATTAGTATTAGTATTAGTATTCATAATCTAGGATTCAGATATTTAAAAAAAGGCTTAAAATGTTACCAACAAAAAAACAAAAAAACTGTTTCAATTGCCGAAATGTAATAACTAAAGAGATATTTGACTTTAAAAGTTAATTAAGTTATTATTAGCTGAAACTTTCACTTTTCGACTACTAAAACAATTGTTAATGTTTTTAATGTTTAAAGTTAAAAACCATTTTGGGTAATTAAATGTCTTTAGACAAACAATTTAATGGTCTTTTAGATGCAAAAATAAATTGGAAATTTTGGGAGTTCCATTAAACATTTTTTAAGTTATAATTATTATTTAAGTTATTTAGCTTGTAACAATCCTTGTATTTTTTTTTATTTTCTTGACTGCAGTAAGCTACAAAAAAAGAATGTCTTTTAAGTTTGAACTCTTTTTTTAAGTAGTGAAAGTCCTACTTTTCTAGAATTTTTAGTTTTTATGTAATAAGTTAAAAAAGCGTGTTTTCGTCAAAAACTAAGCAAAATCGACAAATATGGGGTGTTTCATTTAAAAAAACATAAATTTGTATTGTAGCCAATTTCGGAAACATCCCGTATACTTGAAAATAATTTTTGAAATGACATTTTTAACAACTGTTAATGTTTTTAATGTTTAAAGTTAAAAATCATTTGAGTAATCAAATGTCTTTAGACAGACAATTTAATGGTCTTTTAGATGCAAAAATAAGTTGGAAATTTTGGGAATTCCATTAAACATTTTTTAAGTTATAATTATTATTTAAGTTATTTAGCTTGTAACAATCCTTGTATTTTTTTTTATTTTCTTGACTGCAGTAAGCTACAAAAAAAGAATGTCTTTTAAGTTTGAACTCTTTTTTTAAGTAGTGAAAGTCCTACTTTTCTAGAATTTTTAGTTTTTATGTAATAAGTTAAAAAAGCGTGTTTTCGTCAAAAACTAAGCAAAATCAACAAATATAGGGTGTTTCATTTAAAAAAACATAAGTTTGTATTGTAGCCAATTTCGGAAACATCCCGTACACTTGAAAATAATTTTTGAAATGACATTTTTGCCCTTGAAAAATTGACGGAAGAAATTGTTTTTGGTTGTTTAGGGCAGGTCAGGTCAGGTCAGGTCAGGTCAGTTAATTAAACTTTATATTTTTGGCAACGTTTCGATTTTAATTAAATCATCATCAGGCTACAAGGAGAAACGAAAGGTTTCTCCTTTCTCAAAAATCAACAAACCTTACGTTTCTCCTTGTAGCCTGATGATGATTTACTTGAAATCGAAACGTTGCCAAAAATATAAAGTTTAATTACATCCTTGAAAATAATTTTAAGTGAGTCACGGGGTTAGTATCTACGGCTTTTGTAAAAAAAGATTTCTAACTTTTAAAGGTCATAATGGACTTTTTAAAATCGTCGAGATACCCTGTATGTCAGTAAGTTCTTTTCAATAGCAGAAAAAAAGAAATAGCACCAAAACATGTAGTTCTGATGACAAATTACTTGTAGCAAATTTCATCAAAATCGATTATTTCATTTTAAAGTTACTAATAAAAAACGAAAATAATTTCTGAGCTTTTGCGCTCTCTTACTTTTAAACGGAGTACTTAATTACTTTCGGATACTACCACTACCTCAATCAGAATGAAATGTCTGCTACTAAGACAAAGATTTTAGTTTTCTAGTTTCATTTCTGCCTCTTTCGTATTGCTAAGTTACTTAGAAACTTTCTATTATGTAAATTGAATTGATTTTGAATAACTATATAAATTCGTAGACAACCGATTCATAACTGAATTTAATTTCGTCATTGTTTGATATCTTATACCTACTTATTTGCTTGAAAAATACATTTTAAGTGATATCATATCACGAAAAGAAACTAAGCCTGTTAGGATATTTTATTTTTATCAAGCAGGTGGAAATCATTGAAAAGGCCATCTCTAGAAAAAGGGCGCCTCAATTTTTTTAATTATGTTAATTTTATTTTTAAAGTGTTAAACTTTTTCTTTAATTTGTTTTCGCTGGCGCCCCTAGGCCTTTGTAGCCTAGGTGATCCGGCCCTGCCTCTTCTTGAGGAAAAAGCAAAGCTGACTCACTGCCAGATGGCCAAAAACGAGAGCTTTTCCTAGTGACTCACCGATTGAGAAGCAGAGAGTCGCGTCCATCCGGCCCGAGAGCTGCGTTATGCAGAGGAGAACGTTGCCGACGAGGAGGCAGGCCACGTGGTTGGTCTGGCACCGCCAGTGCAGCACGTGGTGGCTGGCCGGGAGGATGGCCCCCGCCGCCAGCGTCGCCGCCAAAAAAACCGCACTAAGGGCCAGACTTATGGGGTAGATGATGAAGCGGATGTCGTGGCTCTCGGCCTTCTCCACCGTCACGTGCTCCTGGCAAATCATTATCTTCGGGGAATGACCTGGAACAAAATTCGACGTTAGAAGGAAGCGTCCTCATGCGTGTCCTTGATCGAGACTTTGCGCATCATTAGAGCAAAACGTCCGATTCGGAGGAATTTCGACGACTTGACCGTAATAATTCGAGTTCAATGGATGGATGTAACGGTAGTCGCAAGAAGACAATAGTTAACATTAAGGATTTGGGTCAGATTTCTTTGTCGGCACAACAAGTGAAAATACGAACATGTAATTTCGTTTAAATTACATACACAAAGTCGTGAAATGGGTTTTTGGGAATCTGCGATTTTTCTACGCTTGGCCGGCCAAGGCATTCAGGCCGCAATTGTTGAGGAAATTTAGGTAATTCGAACGTATGAGGCATTAAGAAAATGTTAACAACCATGAGAATCAATGTCACGTTGAATGCAAAGGTCATTCATGCCTTGTACACCTTTATTGATATGTGTTTAACGTTACAACAAAAACAAAACATATTTTGCTACTTTCAACGTCCGCAAAGGCATATCTGAACAAATTTACATATTTTTTAACTCCATCCTGTGTAGATAACTGTTTCATTAGTGAACAAGTCAACCAAACCATATGTCGTTTGTTTTTAATCCATTAAAATGAAGTACGCCATTTTATTATTAAAATCCTCATTAAAATCACCGTTAAGAGTTACATTAACATTCAAACATCTAACATCTTGCAGCACCAAAGAACCAATAAAACCATTTCTTTAAACAATTTACTTACATAAAATTATTAATTACACTTAAAGTCGTCCAGTTTCCTGCAATACTACAGTTATGCAAAGAAACATCAAAGAATAATTGGATTTTATTAGCGCTTTCATCACAGTTTTTACAGAATCACCCTGTAAATGAATTATGAAAACCGTTTTAAGAAACAAAAACTTATTGAAAACATATAAATCTAGGGCGAAAATTGTAGGTGCCTCTCAATTCTCAAAAAGAATTGATAAAGAAACAAATCCAAACATTCTAAAAATCAAGAACTGTTTGAATATTAAATTATTTTTGTCAAAGCCAAGTTCAGTATTTTATCATTTCATCCCAATAATTGGAAGAAATCAGTATTTATTTAAAAACAGATAAAATATTCTTTTTATTTCCAAAATTAATTTAGTGTACGATAACGACAGGCAGCCAATATTGTAAACATTTTTTTTACAAAAACGCAGTCTTATTATAAGATAATTGGCACAGTCAGTAGGTTTTTGCTAAGATATCTCTTTTAAAATTCGTCTGCAAATTAAAAAATATTTGAAGATTCTAGAAAGTAAACAGTGAAAGAATTTTTATATTTACTCAGCTTTTTTTTAATTAAAGATAAAACATGACTTACTAGAAACCAAAAAAAATACTGTCGCGAATTTTTTAATAGCATTGTAATCAGGAACAAAAGGACTTTTCAAAAACAGGTTCAAATATGGGTCCATAAGAAAATTTTTAAAATCTAAAGGTGAGTGTTGTAACTCTGACATCAAGAACGCCTTGGAAAAGGTAATGACAGATTTAGATTTGTTGTAAAAAAGTGCTTGAAGAATGACCTACTTAAAAACGTCTAGTTCTTCTGGTATTAGCTTAAAAAAATCAAAACGAAAATTACAAAATTTTGATTTTTCTCAATAATTCAAAAACTAAAATAACTCATCAAATTTTCTTTTTGAGATAATTGTTGCGCATAAAAATGCGTACCTTTGTCCTAATTTAACTAACCTCGTATCTCTTATAATAACTGAGATCCCCATGGTGGAGCTCAAAAAACAGACACCCTGTAGACAACAATAAATGTTGTTCCTTCAATCTCCTTGAATAAAAATCAAGAAATCGATTTTATGTATTTTTTATCAGTAACTAAATTAACTCCAACTCTCCGACACAGGTAGACTGTAATTTGTTTTTGTACATTTTAAAAAAGAATTCATTCAGAAACAAATCCATCATTAATTGTGATTAAATCGGTATTCAAAAATTCTAAGAATCAAGAAGTTGTATGAGAAAAAATAAATTATTTTTGTCAAAACAACACATAGTCCAACATTTTATTATTTTATCCAATCATCCCAATAAGTGATCCAGACAAAAAAAAATATTTTCTTATTAAAAAATAAAAATTCCTGATATCTGAATCTCATGAAAGATTCTCTGAATCAAATCTGCTACAACTAAATTATTTTTATAATTTTTAAATTATTTTCCATCACGAGTACTTATAGAATTCCCTGTCCCCACCTCTTTTTATTTCTGAAATTAATTTAGTTTATCGTCAGGCTGCCAATTCGTCATGATTTACAAAAATGAAGCCTTATTTTTTATAAGACTAATTGGCGTAATCAGTAGGTTTTTCGTATATTTCCTCCAGAATTCATCTGCAAATTCAAAAATAATGACATAATTTTTGCAAGTTCTGAAAATTTAAAAAGGTTTTTAGACAAAAAAATTAAGATTTTCTTCCTGTTTTTGTTAAACTATATTGAAAAAAATTACCAAATTTAGTCGAAAATGACCAAAAATTTACCTTTTGCTAAGTTTATTCGGCAAAAACTCAATTATTGCGCAAAATTTCTTATAAAAAAAAATATGCCAAAAAATCACAGAATTGTGTCTTAAACGACATTATTTTTGCAAGTTCTGAGGATTTAAACACGTTTTTAGACCAAAAATTAAGTCTTCCTGTTTTTATTAAATTAGAACGAAAAAATTTCCAAATTTGGTCGAATTGACCAAAAATTTACTTAAATGAAAATTATTAAAAAAATATAAAAATTTCGGCATTTCATTTAAAAATTTTGAGTTATGGGTGTTTGAAGTACTGCAAGCTTAATCTCAAAAATTTAGGGTTTCCTAACATTTTTTAGAAATTTGAAAACACCAAAAACAAGATCGAAGCCTTCTCTTTCAAATAAGCCAAAAAAGATTTCAATATTTTTAAAACCGGCAAAGTTATCATCGATTTTTGAAGTCAAAGATGCAAATTTAAAAATTTTCAAAAAACTCTCTTAAAATAACGCGAGTTAAAAAAAAGATGCCCATTTTTTGTAGGTTCCTTTTGCCCTAGGGTAATTATGGTGGTTACGAGTACCAGTTTTACATTATTGTGAGTCCATATGTGCCTTACCAAGGCCAACAAACCGACTCGAAATCTTACTACCCGAGGGTGGGAAGTGGTGCCAAATACCTGGACAACTACCCCTTAGGTTATCCCTTCGATCGTTCGTCTACAGTGCGAAAATTTACCACCGTCATGTAGAAGATATCAACGCTTGCAGTGCGTCCAGCCAATAGAATTTGATTTAATTTTGTGACATGTAATTTTTGCAATAAATTAAGGATTAATTGAATATATTCGCGTTGTTTGTGGGATTCGTGTTGTGACAAAAACTCACCGGCATCCTCGAGGATGTTCTCCAGACAGTAATTGGCGGCAGGTAGGAGCACCTTCATTTTCGGCAGCCACAAGCTCCCATTTTTGTGCATTTCCGCTTCCCTTAACATCTCCGTGATGACGACCTCCTGGTGGTCGCACGTGGGGAACCCCGCGGTCAGTTTCTTATCGGACCCGACATCGATCTTGTATCCCGCGTCTTTGAAATGAATGCACGTTTTGTTAGTCTCGGAGAAGATGGCATTTTCCCCGCAGCACTTCTTCACCCTAACAGCCGTCATACTCTCCGGCTGCTGGGCCTTAAGACACACCAGAACCGCGGCATAGTCTATGCAGAAGTTGTCCGGGTGCACCACCTCGTCGTACTCCAGCACGTAGAGCGAGCCGTTCTGGAAGGGGATGTAGTTCCCCAGGTTGGGGGTGAGCAGCGCCGGCATGGCGCACGGGGGCTTGGACGCCGGCTTCAGGTGCCAATTGGGGGGCACCTGGTTGTCGGGGAGGTAGCTGCGGTTGCGCGGGCTGAACACTTTGAGGGTCCACTTCGGGGTCAGCACGGGGATGCACTTGTTCTCGTTGTTGAGGGTGGCGGTGAAGGGGCAGCACTTGGAGATGGTGACGTTCCGCGCGGAGTGCACTATGGAGAAGGCGCCGAGGAGGAGCAGGAGGACGCGGCGCGGCATTTTAACACATGGGAGTGTACTCACGAAGACGCGCTTTCGTCGACTGATTTTATTTTCCTTCCGATTTCAAGTAGTTAACAGTTGCAGTGGACCGGTCTCTCCCCACTCGAGCCACTGTCTTACCTTTGTGTGAGCACCAGTGCGATCAAGGCGTGTGAGGCACTACAGAATACGTTATTCGAAGTCACTTATTCGATTCTTTCAGACTTTGAGAAATTAATTGCATTGAGCTAGACTAGGAAAAGTTAAATTCGAACTGATTGCTTATAAATAGAGTCACAAACAAGAAAAAGGTCACAGTTTTGTAATCAGAGTTTTAATCGATGTGGTGCGACTAGCATAGCTGGCAAATACTTTCACATAATAACAGCTTAGCTGTTGGCACAACGGCTTTTGTCCATTCTATTGTTGAACAGCCTCTAGCTACTTTCTTACAAAAGTAAACATTTTTAAATCCCAGTCTGATTTCGTTACGAAACGACAACATTGTTACAAATTCCAAAACTACATTTTTACATTTTTTTAATGATAATTAAATTAAATGCACGTATGTATTTAAATGCCTACCTAGTATTTTATTTATTAGTAAAAACAATAAATGTTCGATACAAGGAATATCTGCACAGTTTTAATAATAAGTGTTCAGTAAAAATTAACAAACAAATAAAAATGCCCAGTAAAACTAATATTTAATTATGGTTTATGATAACTTAGTGAATTATAATAACATTAACAACTCAGTCTGCCATCGAATTTTGAACCTCTTGAATGAAAATGGTGGACAAAAAGAATATTTCTTTTAATTATTAGCACATCTTTATCGTATTTTTTGAAAGTTTATTCAATTAAAAAAGAAAAATAATGAAGTAAAACTCTGTTTTTTGCTATTATTTCAAAAATTTTAAGAGATAGATACAGAAGATGTTGCTGTAGGTCTCATAAAAATCTATGTTCTTTAATTGCCATTGAAGAAACAGGGTCATTTCATTTTTAAAATTATTGATTTTAACTCAAGAAATAATATAAAAATAATAATAATAATAATAATAATAATAATAATAATAATAATAATAATAATAATAATAATAATAATAATAACAATAATAATAATAATAATAATAATAATAATAACAATAATAATAATAATAATAATAATAATAATAATAATAATAATAACAATAATAATAATAATAATAATAATAATAATAATAATAACAATAATAATAATAATAATAATAATAATAATAATAATAATAATAATAATAATAATAATAATAATAATAATAATAATAATAATAATAATAATAATAATAATAATAATAATAATAATAATAATAATAATAATAATAATAATAATAATAATAATAATAATAATAATAATAATAATAATAATAATAATAATAATAATAATAATAATAATAATAATAATAATAATAATAATAATAATAATAATAATAATAATAATAATAATAATAATAATAATAATAATAATAATAATAATAATAATAATAATAATAATAATAATAATAATAATAATAATAATAATAATAATAATAATAATAATAATAATAATAATAATAATAATAATAATAATAATAATAATAATAATAATAATAATAATAATAATAATAATAATAATAATAATATAATAATAATAATAATAATAATAATAATAATAATAATAATAATAATAATAATAATAATAATAATAATAATAATAATATGTCAAGAAAGTTTGACAAAGCTGGAACAAAAATTATGGGATTTTATTTGAAAATTTTTGTTATTGATGTTTGAAGTTATGCAAACTTTGACTTAAAAATGTAGTTTTTAACTTTTCCCAGAATCTGAAACAACCAAAGGAAAGATCTAAAATTTCTCTTTCAAGTAAGCCAAAAAAAATTCATTTTTTTTTTAAATGGCGGAGTTATCGACTTTTTAACTGAAAAGTGCAAATCCAAAAAATTTCCAAAAACCCTGAAAAATCCAAATTTTTTCGAAAACGGCTACATTAAGAAATAGGGAAAGCTGATAAAAACTCCCTTAAAATAGGTCAAATAATCCAAAAATGCAATAAAAAATATTTAAAATAAGAAAATTTCTAGCGACTTCCGGTAGATCCGGAAGTGCCGTCATATTTGAAATTTTTTTTTAACTCCGGTTCATTACCTAAGGCTAGTTATCTCACTTGTCGAGTTAATGTCCAGTTACAATAAAAACTTCAGGTTAAAATCAAAAAAACATATTTTCAACTTAACTAAATAATGACGATAAACATTTGAAATAACTCTCAGATGAATTTAAACACTTTTAACTATTTCCCAAATTTCAAGGTTCTCTGTTAAAACCGTTCTGAAAATATTTAACTGTATCCATACTTTTTAGCGACCCTGTATATACTCGCACATACAACTTCCAGGTAACTATTATCATTATTAGAATTCCCAATACTTACTTCTAATGTTGGGTTTAGACGGAACAGCCTGTATTAATATAATACAAAACGCTATAATGATAGCTATTATTTCCAAAGATGAAGTTTGCAACACAAGCAAGCTGAGGGAATAATAGATTACTCATTGTAGGTACTGAGAATTGTAATAATTCTTACAAATTTAAAAACCGTTTTAATTATTTTAGAGCGGGTTTGTAAAAATCTAACTTTAAATTAACGTTTCTTTGGGTTATTTGGAGCTCGTTTATTGTGCGGAATTTTGTAAAATTCACCCTATTAGTAGATTTTTGCCATAGTATCCCCAGAGACTGTTCGATTGTTAGATAAATGTTACACATTACGTGGGTGGTTACATAGTTATCCACTTCATAAAGCATGCAGCACTCGACGTGCGTCTCGTCCCCTATTTTTTAACGTGGGCAATACGGCAATATACAACCATTTGTACCATAAATAACTATTTTCAATGATTCAACTCTTAATTTTTCCATAACATTTGTTGGTTCTCCTAAGGACTTTGAGCCATAATTGTTCTTTAGATCTCAGTTTGCGCAATGAGCGGAACAACATTAAATTTAAATTACGCACCACACTCCACACTGATCATTTCTAGTTTTTCAACGCGCAAACGAACGCTTTGTTGGTACCCATATTTCGATTTAAATAGCCGCATAAAAACTCATGAATAAATGTTAGCAGTGCGACTTTTCTTTTCACTGCATTGTGTCGGCGAGGAATTTGTCATTGAAACATTTTCGTTGTTATTAAAACACTATCGTCGCACTTTCTGTGCTAAATATTTCTTTCAATTCGACAACAATAACGAATAAGAGGCAAAGTTCAATAACGTGCCTATATTAATAACAAGAGGCCGACAAAGGCCCGCAGACCGCAGTTCTTGAAATGACTCAACACATAAATTCTCAACTGGCTGAAAGGCAATAATCATCCCTTGTACAGCTTCAGATTATCAATCCCCTATCGTGGGGTGAGTCTAGACTCCGGAGATTAAATAAAAAGCCCGTTCGGTGCGTCTCTGTCTAAAGCCCGTGTTTGTTTTGGTGGGTCTGTCGGCGCCACTGTAAAAATAAATCTGTTTAACACGCTTCGACAGCTCCAGTGACAAATAAAACTGAACGAATGGGCTTCTGGGGGTGTGGGGCGACATAAATAATTTTTCATGCACTCGATAAAATATTTACGAGGCGATCTGGATTCGTGCGTGCGTATTTAATTTATTGTTTTATTTTTGTCCGAGACGATAATTCAAGTGCGCGGATTGCAAACTTATGTCAATGATGGATGATACCGCTTATAAATAAATTTTACGCAAATTAATTATTTCGAGTGGATGCGGATGGTCTGTTTATTGTTGGTGCCGAATGCTGGCTAAAATTAAATGGGCGCTGATGGACGTGTTTGTACGCGAAAATGTTTATTGTTGGGGAAAGTACAGAATAACAATTAGGCGCAGGTAGGCAGCCAGTAAAACTAGTGACCCAGTTACCAGCGACGATGGATTTGTTTATTTGTTGAGGAATTTACAATTACCAAGCAGGGCTGGATTATCTACCAAACACCTACTTTGACCAGCTTATTTCTCTTATCTTTTATCACCAAGTTTTATTTATTGTTTGAAACATTTGAGTTATTATACCACGATTCTCGCAAATAAAATTTAAATATTTGCGCATAAAAGTGACGAGAATCATTGCCGTTCCAATAACAAAATTTTAGGATTTCAGGAAGTAATAAATAAAGTGAATTAGCGAGAGTTTACAGTTTTATCCAGTTTTTAAATAGCGTTTTAGTTAAAAAATGCTCAAACGCACAAAAATGCAAAGTATGCAAACTAACTAAAATGCTCGCACGTGAGTACGACTAGGTCATTTAAATATTTAATGAAATAAAAAATGCTGAGCTATTTTCACTTTGTTATTAGTACTCTTCTATTATTATTATTTATTTCAGTTTGTTTCTAATTTAGGTTTTTGGTGTATTTAAGATTTTTGCTGAGAGTAATACCTATTTAAAATAATTAAAGGACTGGGCCTTGACAATTGCTTTTTAGGCCCGTAATACACTTTTTTGGTTTTTCAAAATATTTCAGCATTGATTTTTTAGGCGAGTTATTTTTAAGCAAATCATTTGTAAATTTGTTTTGATTTTTCCTGAAAACAAAAGTTATCAAAAGAGTCGTGAACCGACAATCACCTTTTAAGACAGTAATATGTAATATATTTTGTAATACTGTAGGATTGGCTGATTTTTAAGCGAATCATCTGACATATTATCCTGTTTTTTGCTGACAACAAAGCTTTTCTTGGTTTGCTCCTCGGTTTTGTAAAATATATTGTCACATTTCTCATCATTTAATATTAAATGTTTTCTTGTTATTGTGGGAAGAGTAAATATTTTTGAAAAACAAGCTCAAAACATCATTTTCTTGTAGGTAAATTACTGCAACTTTAAACTTGGTTTTTATTGTTATCAGTGGTTAACTGATTACTCATTCTACCCCTACTGGGTATATAAACAGTGACGCATTGAGGTCTTTTACCGTCCTGGGCAATGTGACAAAATTTCTTTAAAAAGAAATTGGTTTAAAACCTCGAAAATGGACAATTTTTTATGACAGTAAGATATTTTTTGTTGTACTTTGGAAATTTGTGACACCTCAAACGTACTACGTGTACTAAATTACAAAGATTGCTGGAAAAATGTTAGGGGTATTGGTGTTTTAATATACACTGCTCCACAACAGTTGATAAAGAGTTAAAGAAGTCTAATATTATTCTGCCCCCAAATAAATTTTATCAATTTTCGAGCGATGGAATCTGATAAAAGCAAATCAGAAGATTTTCTCTAAAATTCAGTAATATCATTAATTTCTTTTCAGTCAGTTTATTTGAATAAAATAGCAAACCTAGTGCCAGCACAAGTTCTCTAAAAATGCAAGATACTCCTGAAAATTATAAATTAAAAACCTGAAAAAGTTCTTTGTAATGTCACCAAGCATGCACTAGATTTTTAAATGTTTTTTTATTTTATAATACATTTAATAAAAAATCACGCTACATTTATTTAAAAAGTATTTGGTTTTTGAAGAACGTAACTATTTTTACACATTTTTCTACGATATTACGTTGTCGCTGACTTTTTTCATACACAACTTAACTCTTATCTTTCATTATTCATTAATTTGAATTCATATTACAACTAAAAAATCTCAAAAACTTATTAACCAAACAATTACGAATTTAATCCGTCTATTTACTATTATTTTTAATCAAAATAGAAACATTTTTTCTGCCTCTAAAGATACAATCATTCATATTCATATTCTTGTACATGTACACATCTTAGTTTAATTTGTTAAGAAAGGTCATAAAAAATTTGACATTAATTTTTCTCTTGTTCTGTTTTGTAACAACATTTTTACAAATTTGACACTGTTGTTTTTATACAAATCATTTTTATTAGTACCTAAGCTTTCTCTGAGTTTTGGTGAAAAGAAAAGATTCTTCATCATCAACTGTAAAAAACATTGAAGGGATTTACTTTTTAGGACATATAAGAACGTAATATAATTGCTAATAAATGTCTTGTTTTTCCAAAATATTTTGACACTGATTTTTTAGACGAGTCATTCGTAAAATTGTCGAGATTTTTATTCCAAAGGCCTTTGAAAATAAAAATAGTAAATTGGTAATAATACTAATAATAACCACTGCTTAGTGCTGTAATCTGTAATGAATTTTTTGTTACAAATTGCATTTAGAGACAATAATATTAGTTAAGGGTGCTCATTAAAATAAGGTAACAAGAACTTTAGCTTAGAACGAGTCAAAATATAATTTCTTATTTTTCCATAAACTTCAGCAAATTTTTTATTAAGGGCAGCAGTCCTAGTTAAAAAATAAGATACTTCGAAGAAAAATTAGAAATTATAATTATGTAGTGAAAAATACAAATTTAGAGCTTGTTTTGTGACTTTTTGAATCCACAAACAATTTTTGAAATAGAATTTTTCTCTAGCAAGCTGACCTGTGGCGATATCTTGTCCTATAATTTAATAGAAAAATACCAGTAATTAGCAAAAACGAGATTGTTGTAAAAATAACAAACTTTTGATCGTAAAACCAATTCTCCTTGAAAAAAGAGTTAAATCGAACAAAATAAGCTGAAAAATTTGATTCGACCATTTTCTGCAACTTTTTGCATCAATAAAAATATAATATTAGAAGGATTTTTATTATTGCGATTTTTGGTACATATTCAACAAAAATAGGTAAACAATTCTTTAAAAAACAAAATTCCACGAAAAAAAAAACAAAATAACTCAGTTCTACATAAATTGATTTTTTTTCGTTAAAGAATAAGTTTAGTCAAATGATGAAACATGTCGACAAATACAAATTTTTACCTAAAAATGTGGACCTTATTTAACAGAGAAAGGTCATTAATTAAAGTTTAAAAAATCTGCAACATTTTGCATAAATTGTTATTTTTTATAAAACGATTTTTCTTTAAATCAAACAGAACTAGCCAAAAAAATGTATTTTTTTCTGGTTTGATAACATCTAATTTATTTTTTTAACTTGGGTAGTGCACCCGTTAAAAATGAAAAAAGTCGGCGCCCATAATATTACGGTGTTGATTCTTTATTTCAAATGCATTTTTTATTATGTGAAGTAATTATAAGGGTTAAGCTTATTAAGATTTTTTGGTGTTATGTAAAATTGGTCGTTTTTAAAATTGTTTATTACTGAATCGCTTTCTTTTACTCTTAGTCCGGCTCTGTTGCCGGTCGATATTTACATGTATTTAATATTTATAATAAAAATTCTTGAGATACGATTTCCTACTGACGGAACCTGTCATAAACATTCTTAAATCTCGTCTTTTCTCATTTTAACTCGACGTTTTTACGTGCTTGTTTATCTTTGATTTTTTAACCTTGTTATCCTCAATGAAGCACTCATTGCGTATATTATATCACTTTATTTATAAATAAATTACAGTTCAGGCGTGTTAATTACAATAAATAATTAAGTCCTGGTCAATTACACAATCACCAAAAAATTAAGATAGATCTGATGTTTATGGCCTCTGTTTAAATAAACAATTACACGAATTGCTTAACAAACAAAATCGATACTAACACGAAAATGTTTCCACACATTTTAGAAATTCCGTTCGTTCGCGATGAAAAGCTGTCAATTATGTGAATTTTCCAGCCCATGTTTGACTGCGTAAACGAATTGTAATAGACAATATCGGGCCAAGACGAGTTGGGCGTGAACTCCAAAACCCCCGGCTCGCCTTCTTCACAGGAGTACACCAAAGAGCGGTTGAATTTCTTGAAAGTTGGAAAGTCATCATCGAGGCGGCGGTCGTTCGAGTCTTGGTGTTTGGCCAAACACAACGGACCCGCTGAAAAAAAAAATAAAAATAATAAAAAAAAATCAGAAATAAAAAAATAAAAAAATAAAAACAAAAAATCTAAACAAAAAAATTAATGTAAAAAAATGACAAAAATTTTGTTTTTTGATTTTTTTACCTGCAGTGGGTCGTGGCCGCCCCCTCCTGGAATACTCCACCCCCGCCAAAACCCTAATTTTGGCCTGAGCTTCGTCAGACAGCCGATCAAACCCCCCGTGGGGCTCATCGGTGATAATCAAGGGGTGATAAAACTCGGCACTGTGGGGGTTGTTTCCGCCATAGACGCGGAAGGCGTAGGTCAAGCCCCGCCTCAGCCACAATTCGGGGGCTAACAGCCCGTTGACGTACCATGCCAGTGTCGTGGATGTTTGGCCGGTGGTCCCTTGGTAGCCCCTTCGGCCACCCGAAGGCCCCAAATAGGCTTTAAAAGTCCGGATTGTTTTATCGTAGATCTGGCCTTTGACCCAAGGTTCCCGAAGTTGGGTGTCTGAACGTGTGAAGGAGAAACAATTAGATGAAGGTTCCTTGGGTTGCAGCTCGATGCTGATGTTGGTCTTGGGGTAAATGTCATGGAAAGTGGGCTCCTTGTTGTGGTCGAGGCGGCCCATTGCCCAGATTATGTAAATTGAGCCCTCGGTGGGGTACTCCTGGTCGCCAGGGTCGGCTAAAAATGGATCAATTATTTACTTAAATATTGAAATTTAATGATTACTTTGTTAGAGAAAAGTTCTGTTCTGAAATATTAGCACCCCTCCGCCACTAACAGTAATGGGTCTCTGTTTATAAGAAAATATAAAATGGGTTCCACTTTCACTAGCAAATTATTATTCATTCGTGGTAAATTTAATAAAAGACGTTTATGTTTTTGATTTTTTTGAAAAAAATACCTTTAAAAGCCAGCATCAAATGGGTAGTATTCAAACGATCAGTAATAAATTCGATTTTGATCAGTAAAAAATAATAAATGATAAGTACTTACTTCATTTTTGTACAGTAAAAAATTTTAGATAAAATACTGTATATTTAATTTGTACCCCAAACAAATCGTCTTACGACCGTTATTTCAGTTGATGGTTAGACTAAAAATATCCTGGCTATCAATTTATTTTATAGTTTGGCGTATTTCAGTGCTTTTATGATTTAACCGAGATTAGAATCTTTATCAAATCAAATGTATTGGCTTACCAACTTTTTTTAGGATTAAAACACACATCAAATTCGGATTTATTTCAAAAGAATTGCACAAAATTTAGTGACAATTATCAAAATTTATAATTATAATTAGTCGCAAAACAATTTTTTTATTATATAAAAGTAAACGGCATTTTTTGTTTAAATTTTTATAGAGAGAAGCTCATTTTTGCCTATAATAGCATTATTTATCTGCAGCCTATTTCTATTATCAATAAATAATAACAAATCGCAAAAATATTTCTAACGTTCGGTCTAATAATTGTGAAAGGTAGGTTAGTGTTAAAGTCGTGTGAAGTTGAAATGTACGACTTTAAAAATTTGTGAGCTAAAAATATTCAAATAGACCATAGACAAAAATTACAAACTGAAGCACAAGTCTATTCCCAAACTTACCTAATCGTAAAAATTAAAATAAAAAATTAGGACTAAGCCAAAAATCTAAACTAAAGTTAAAAAACGAATAGGTACTACGTAGCCAAAGAAACATTTAAATTTAAATATAGCTAGGCTTTAGCTAAAAAAATATTTATCGGGTGTCCTAGACATTCGACTAAAAAATGTGAATACTTTTAATCATAAGCAATACACATTACATTATACAACCTATTAAAAACTTAAAACCCAAACAAAAAATAAGCCAGACCAAGCTAAAACAATATTTTAAAATTTCTTTTCTAAATTCGGATTTACAACCTCGATTTCATTGGGAATTTTGCATTTGCAAGTTGTTGTGAATTCATGAAGATAAGATTTTTAGATTTTTATTAGAAAAAATGTCGCTCAAGATACAGGTTTCTGATATATCGTTTTACCCAAAGTTGTTTTCTGCAATCTGTTTTCTGTCTCAGATTTATCGAGCACGGAAGTCGAGCATTAATTTACAAATAAACTCGAAATACCTAAAATTCTGAGAAACCTAAACTTTAAATCAAGGAAATTGATAAAATCAAACACAATCAAATTAAAAACAAATGAGTTCGAGTTAATTAAAAACCTGGAAAAAATATGTTAAACTCAAGATTAAACCGAAAAAACTAAAATACGTTTCTTAAAATATATGTAAAACTCAAATGAATCTCAAATGAATCAAAAAAATCTTAAAAACCGAGCATTATAATAATGAATAAGTAACAAAATTTGAAGAAATCACATTTTGTTAATAACTTAATTTCATAGGTTTCATAACTTAATAAGAAGTTAAAAGTTTAAAATTAGTAAAATCTAACAAATCAAAACCTAAAAAGATACTACAAAACTCGAAATTTTCAAAAACCAGAACTCAGGATGAATTTTCACACTTTACCTAACTTTTTCTAGTTTATGATGGTTTGTTAGAAATGCCAGGTACGAGTTTCTGATGTTTCGTGATTTCTAAGAGTGGTTTTTATTTTACAGTTTTTTTTAGTTTTAGCATTTTATTTTCTATCAAATTAATAGGCTGAGAAATTTCGGTCGCTAGCTTCTGGAAAGCCCTCAGAGTATCTCAAATAAATGCATTTTCTCTTATCTTTATTTTATTAATCATAACATGAGATCGAAAATATACTCAAAGTTCTGCAGGCATAGCTTGCTCTAACTGAGTATATTTTCAATCTCATGTTATATATAGAGGCAAAATCGTGATCCTCCTTATCAGAAAACACCAACTTTTATAAAATTTAATGCAACGTTAAAAGTGTGTTATTACTTACTGTTATTAGTTAATTAATGTTTTAATCTTAATTAATGTGAAAATAACCGCGAAATAGGTAACTAAAATTCTGAAAAAGGAGGAGGTTCCCATTTTATGGAACAGTAATATGGCATGAAATCTGAATTTGAGTGTGGTGATTAGATTTCCGTAAGATGGGAACCTCGAACCAAAAAATTAAAATGATCAAAGACAATTAAGTTGAAAACCCTAAGGATTCAATCTGAAAACCTGAAAAATCCATACTTTTTTCGACATTAACCCTTATTTGGTAAATGTAATAAGGATAAATTTTGCTAAAGCTTCTAAGCACCCTATTTTTTTCTGTTATTGTAATTAAATAATTTAGTTGATACGAGTTGGCTTTGCACTTACGTGAGATAAGAGCGCGCCGAAAGGTGATAATATTGATGCCGTTTTCTCGCGTAGCTGTGTGCATTTGATTGCTGTCCTGCCCTCCTACAAGCTCGTCCTTGCACACGCCTTTATATTGTCCCAAAACTTTGACACAAGGAGTCAAAGCTGTAATGTTATAGTCGGTAGCGTAGCCTCTATACCCGTCCAAATAGGCCACAGTGACATCAGAACCCAACATTTGACTCTGTTCCTTTGACCCAGACATACCAAAGGCCATGTAGGACTTTTCATCGACTTGACCGGCCATTTGGATGGTAATTTGTGGCCCAAAAATGTCCCACGACACTTGGAAATCTTTATGGAGTTGCAAACAGTTAGGTAGGTGGTGTTCGTGCGGCTGCAATTTTACCCTTGTTGTGAAAACTGGTCACTTGGGGAACCCCCGACTTACAATAACTTTGACTAGAGACGGAGGGACGTTAAGTCCGTCCGGTATAACAATAGAACCCAAATTTTCGTTGGTTTCAAGATCGAAAACACTAAACCACGCGATGTTGAATATTGTCAAGTCCCCGGGAAGCTCAAGAGTGATGGTCTCGCCCTTGTAGGCCCGCAGAGGGTCCAAACTGAAATAATAATAATAATAATACTAACAATAATAACCTTTATTAAGGGTTCTAAACATTTACATATACATTTACAGCAACAAATAATACTTTTGCACATTTTTTAAAAAACGTTTAAAGGAAAACCAAGAGCAATTTGCCAAAAAATCTATACTATTATAATAAAGATTAAATGAATAAAGAACAAATTAAAGGGAAAACTAAAGGAAAAATTAGATGTAGAAGTATCAATATAAAAGAAGGATATTTTACGTACAGAATAATGAGGATCACAAAATTTTAGTAAACTACGAAACTATAACTTTTTGCTACTTGAAATATTGCCATGTTGTTTTTATTATCCGTTAGATCGACTTAAAGTCCACATACAAAAAATATTTTTAATATACACAGGATGTTGGTGAATCAAAGTTACATTTTTTTTAATGGAACACCTATATATTTTTGCATAATTGGATTTTACGCAAGAAAATAATGTAACTTTATATAAACTATTATGGATCTATCTTTGTTTCAACTTTTCATTATAAATAAGATCAGTTTTTGAAAAATCACTGCGAAGTCGCCTAGGAATATTTTCCTACAAATGTGCAACAGGAAATCTCAGAATATCTTGTAGTTTTAGCAAAAAGTCGACTTTTACTTGAAACACGCAGATAATGTGCAGGATGTGTCAAAACGCAAAAAGTTAATTAACTCATTTTTTAAATGAAACACGTGTGGACAGTATTTTTCATAAGCTTTAATGATATACGATTTGTTTAGCAAATTGGAAGTATTTCTTAATGTGTTCAAACATTTTTTCTTTTTTTTATTTAATTTATTATTAATTCTTCATGAGTAAAATTCATTTATGTATCAAGTAATAATTGGATTACTAATGTAATTAGTCACATTAGTACATATCAAAAAATAAATTACCATTTATCTTATTAGATTCTAGGATAATACATTTTCTTGTAATAAAATAAATGTTTTAACATTTTAAATTTGTTATACAAACCCCATACCGTTAGAAAGCTTATCAAAAATGTTATCGATACATGCAAAAAAATACATGGTGTTCCATTTGATAAAAAACGAGTTATTCAACTTTTTTAATTTTGAAACACTCAGTATATTATATGCATGCTTTAACTTAAAGTCGTGTATTTGCTAAAATTACAAGATATTCTGAATTTTTTTGTTGCAAATTTGCCGGAAAATATTCATAGGCGACTTCACAGTGATTTTTCAAAAATTGTTTTTTTTTTATAAGTAAAAGATGAATAATTCCGATACAAAAAAAGATAGACCCATAAAAATTTATATAAAGTTACATTATCTTTTTGCGTAGAATCCAATTATGTAAAAAAATATAAGGTGTTTCATTTAAAGAAATATAACTTTGGTTCACCACCCTGTTTACAACACCCTATGTATAATAAAAATATTTTTAGTTTGTAGACTTTTAGTCGATCTATCGGATAATAAAACAGCATAGCAATATTTCAAAATCGCAAAAAAGTTATAGACCTATTACACACCCCTGGATGACTCTGTTTCAGAAGTATCATTGAAATTGTTGAGAACATTAAAAATAAAACAAATTGACAGGTAAACTCTTCTAGTTTCCAACTTTGCCAAACCTAAATAGCTTAAACTGTGAGCATAATTGTTTAGAACTGTGGACAGAAGTTTACATTTTATAAAGTTAAAAAAATTATACTGGACAGGCTTAATTCTCTCGATGTATGTTTTATAACAAGGTGACCATGGAATGCCATTCTATTACAGTAAAACCTCTCAATAACGGACACCGGTGTCCACTAATGAGAGGTGGGTAATTTTAAATAAATAATTTCAAGAATCATTTCATAAACTACCAACAAACATATTCAATTTTAAAACAGTAGCAAAAATATGTTTTCAAAAATATATTCAAAATTCTTGAATAAGTGAAGTATGTTTGTTTTTTTAGTTTTAAATTTAGCGTTAAAGTCTTTCAGTTTTTCGATTATATATTGATAGCTCTCCGTATTTTTCGTTATTGTATGTGCATTTTGTTATTAAAGTTTTTATTCTTTGGAATATATATTAAATATAACTAAAAATCTTTTCAAAATAAAATTAAAATTATTAAGAAAAGAAATAAACAGATTTTTTACTTAAAATTTTTAATTATTAATTGGTTAATTTTTGGAGCCCTTTATTATAAAAAATTTTTACATAGCACAAAATTTAAGCTAATTCTTAACGGTTTCAAAATATTCAGACAGCATGAGTTTACTATTACTGTGGATCTAAGGCAAGTTTTCCCTTTATCACAATCATCATCAGAATTTTTATCACTTTTTTCTAAAAAAAAAAAAAAATCGTACACACGTCGGTATTTAATTCTGCAGAATTTTTCATCCATTTCTACAACGTCCTTGAAACAAATGTTTGTTTTTTGCATCACCACTCTTTCGGTCTGTCCTTTTAAAAGGTAAATTTATACGATATTATGGTAATTAGTTTTTTTTAATCGTGTTCGCTATAGAGAGGTTTTTTACATTATTTTCCAATGCTTTTGTCACGTTCTTACAAAAATGTCCGTTGTAAAGAAGTGTCCGTTATTCGGAAGTATCCATTAAGGGAGGTATTAGACTGAATAAGTGAAACAAAGTTTTTAGTGTTGAAACATTTTTAAAATTTTTCTTAAAACCAATAGGCGCAAGTGTAATTATTGTACTTACTATCCGTTTTCGTCGGGAACTTTGTGTCCTTTGGACACAGGTTGGGCGCCAACTCCGACCCAGAAATGCGCCCCTTTGGCTTGTCCATTGTACCGGAAATCGTTCAGTCGGATTCTCTTAGCGTCAATGATTTCAACAGCGCCTGAAGACACGGAATGCGATTTGGAGGCCAACTGTGGTATTTTTTGTACAGTTGGAGGCTCGAACTCTTCCGGAATATAAATGTCCCCGAAAGTGTTTTGACTCAAAAGATCATAAATGGCAAACCACTTAATATCGGTGATTTTTTTATTATCGGGGAGCGTCAGCGTGAAGTCTTTTTGCAAATAACGCGCCAAAACGTTAGTCCTGAAGATAATTTTGTAAAACTGTTTCGGGGAAAACCGGATTATTACTTTCCGTATTCGTCCGGCACGATGAACCCCTGGGGCCCCGGCCTGTTGGACGCCCCCGCCCAGAAGAAGGTGTCAGCCCCGTTCCCGTCATAACTAAACGATGTTAGCAGCAGGGTGTAGTCGTCCACCGCGTACACGTCGCCCCCGACCTCATGGTGGTACGAGTTTAGCTTCCCGATGTGTTTACCACGGTAGGGGCCTTCACTGTCTTGACATGAACCTGGAAGCGGGCTTGAGCCCCCTTTTGCGCTTTTCGTCGGCCTCACCTGAACTTGCCAAGAGCAAAACGAAGAGTAGTAACATCTTCAGCACGAGCACCGTTTCATTTTGTCGAATTTCTTGCAACTAACGGAGCCACATAGTTACACGAACCGCTGCTAACTTTCTACAATCTCCTGCTGACCTCGGCCACGCTCGACTTTCTTCTTCAAGACCGGGAATTTTAACAGGCGATGAGGAGACAAGCGGATTGTTTGATCGATTGGCGCAACGACGAAAATGGCGCTGAATCACAAACCTGTGATGATAAATCGCGGACAAAACCACGTCGGTTTCTCTTGGAAAGACGTGAAAGGGTTAAGTGACCTCACTTGCGTCCTGCAAGTGTTGAACGAGCTGAAAGAGTGGGCTGTGGTGTACTGGGGGCCCAAAAACGAAGTCACAGTCAAGGACTTGGCCCCTTGTACTTGTTACGATTTTAGGATAAAATCGGAATCAAGCGAATGGATTCAGTTCAAAGGCGCGACTCTAGACGGCCCTTATGTGACCATGCACTTGACTCGGGCCATCAAAATTGGGAAGACGCCCCTGATCCGGAAAATAGCGCACTCCCGGTACTTATTTTTTGGTAAAAACGACTTGCAAATGGACGGTTTTTTTTCAGTCCAATTTTACTCGAAGTTGAAAATAAGTACATGAAAACACCCCTAGTCCAAGCAATTGAGAAAAATGACCCAACTTTGGTCAATTTTTTAATAACGCTGGGTGCCAATGTTAACACTCCTTCTTTTTACACCAGGAAGAGTCCTCTAGCTGTTGCTGTATCGCTCGGACACCTGTCGGTGGCGAATTTATTGATTGATAAAGGTTGTGATACTAACACAACCGATATTAACGGCCTCACTTTGTTACACCATGCTGTCGATTCGGGTAACACCGAGAGTGTTAAATTCGCCCTAAAAATTGGTTCAAATGTGGACGCGAGGGACTGTAACGGATGGACACCATTAATGCGAGCTGCTATTTTGTCGTGCAGTGACGAAATTGTGGATATTTTACTCGAAAATGGTGCCTCAAAGTGTCTCAAAGATAAAAACGGGTTCGATTTTGAGAAATATAAGCACCTCGCGAAAAAATTAATCTAGTCGTTTTACATTTGCACCCATCTGCACATTTGTGCTCCGTAGATTACATTACCAAGCTATCAAACATCACCATTCTTCTCACCAAAGTTACGTTCTCGCAAGATCCACACACTTCCTATGACCTTAAATTTTTGCTGCTTCTTTAATATGGGCTACGGCTACTGTGTATAAGATCACTGCCATTGATCTTCTTTTTTTTCAAATTTTTTTTCTAAACACAATCATTTTTGTTTTGTGTACATTTACTTCCAATATTTTATTTCTATTACGTAGCTTTCTATTATTTTTATGAATGTCTTCATAGCACTATAGCTACAATCATCAAGTCGTCAGCAAACACCAAAGGGACCATACCTTTTTGTCTTTGCTTATAACTATTCCACCAACTCCATAGCGTAGATTTTGTAAACTGTATAGAGTAAAGTTATTTCCCGGTAATCTACTGTTGTTCTTTGTCCCCTTTCTTGTAAATTAGGATAATTAGTCCTTTTCTCCAATCTTTGGGTAATCCCCCTCTCTTCCAAACTCTATTGAGGACTTTATACAACCTTTCTTGTAGGTTTTCTGCGGCGAATATTTATGCATTGTTTGGAATTCAGTCTTCTCTTGTAGCTTCCTTTTTTAACTTTCTTTTCTCTTTAACTTTAACTTTCTAATTTGTTTTTCTATTTCTTCTTTTGTAAGTTTGTTAGTTTCCTCTAATGGTTCCGTCCTTTTAGTTCCGGTACAACTGTTTTAACTTCTCTCTAGTACTTTCTTAAAGTGATCTTTTCATTTTTCCATACTTTTATTTTCGTTTATTTTATCTTTACTTTTGCTTTCTTTTTATAAATTTCCACACCTCTAATGTTAATGTTCTAATTTCCTTTATTTTGTTTACTTCTTCTTCTTCTTCGTGCTGTTTTTTTCTTTCTTTACACTTTTTCTTGTACCGTTTTCTTGCTTCCAGATATTCTGTTTTTGTACCTACTATTTTTTCCCTTTTTTAGTTTATCTCTAGCTTCTTTTTTTTAGTTTTTTATATTATTTATTCTACCAATTGTTACGTTTTGTCTGATTATACAAGGTGTTTCACGTAATTTTACGAGGCCTGCGCTTGTAAAATGCAATCAACAATACAATACGAACTCGATAACAAATTTTGAAAAATTTGATGGTCTTCTTTAGTTTGTTCACCCCTTCAAGAAATTGCCACGTGTTAAGTTAGTTGGTGATTGAATTAAATAGATTAGAATCATTAGAATCAACTATACTGTCATAAGTTTCCAAAAATTAAATAATTAAATGTGTATTTTTTGTATCTAGTGTTTTGTGATGTTTTATATTTGGGTGTTTTGCTTTTCTTGTTTTTATTTTCTCTTCGTCGTCTGCACTTGTTCCTTTTGATAGTGCTAAATAAACACGCCGGAGTACATATTACCTGTTTCAAAACTATAAAAACGCCAACGTCGCATTTTCTCTCATAATTAGCTGTTATAAATTATTCATGCACTTCAAAAAAATTATAACTAATGTAATTTGTACTCTCAATAGAAGATCTCATCATTAATAACTATTTTACATTTTCATTACCGTTGTTTAAAAAAATAATTTAGTAAAATGCGACGTTGGCGTTTTTATAGTTTTGAAACAGCTAATAGGTGCAGAACTCGTAAAGTTATATGAAACACCCTGCATACTTTTTCATTAACCATAGCTACTTGTGTCTTTCTGACTAGATACCAAATCTTCACACATATCGTCAATATCTGCACAGTGATTATTGAAGATTTCTTTATTTGTTTGTTGTCTATATTTTTGGATTGCTTCTTTCATTCTGTTCTTACCTGAATAATTTCCAGATAACATTGGTGAATTCACGATAAGGAAAAATGCTTCACACCTGAATTCACGATGAATTCAGGTACATTTAACGGTTAAATTCACATGTAAGATGCGCTTAGAGACAAGAGACTTAAAAAGTCAAAATATTCGATTTTTAGATTATAATTGTTTTAGATTAATCTCTAAAAGAATCAGAATAAAAAAAAAACGATTTTTTGGCTTCTCAGATCTCTTGATTTCCTGCGTCACTTCCTGATAGTTGTCGAGTGAAGGGACAAACAGCAGAGTAAATACACATTTATTTGAATTCGACCAATTTATTAATTAAACAGATTTTCATTTAACTTATTCACAAGAATGTGTTTATGTTTCAACAAGATTTCATAAAGAAATTATGAAGAGATTGTTTAATCTTTTTTTTTAAATCTTTTTCTTTGTGTACTTTGTCTTTTTATTATAATTTCTAAAGGCTTGTGGTCTGATTCTACCCTGTTTCCTACTTTAAACTTAACTATTTTCTCTCATGCTTCGTCATTTGCAATCCCATAATCTCTTGTGGATGTCCCGATCTGCACAACGTTGTATGTGTATTCTCCCTCTAAATCTCCTTCTTTGTTGCCGTTTAATATTCCCCATCCCCTATTTTATCATTTCAATTAATGCAAGACCTTCTTTGTTTTTTACTTTGTCTTTTGCTTTTTTTTGTCGTTTGTTCTTGTTTTATTTGATAGTGCTAAATAAACACGCCGGGGTACGTAGTAAGAGAAGAAACATTAAGAGTGGAATCAGGGAAAAAAGCGGTGAGATTTCAAGAACATTTAAGAATTCGGCATGAATGCAGAATTTTGCAAGTGTTGGGCAGAAATAAAGAAAAATCAAATAAAAATGTTAGATGAAAAAAAGGTCAAGACTATTATAATTGAAAGAATGAGAGAAAGGGGAACAACAATGGAAAATGAACTGCTGCTGAAACTGAGAAATGCAGACGTAAATAGGCATAAAAGAATAACATGCATATAGGAGAGGTATAACGCAAAATATGTCCCGTTTAACGGGACATATTTATTATTAACAATGAACTCCCCAAATACTTAAGGAAGATGAAAAGTAAAGAAAAGGAAATCATAGCCAGATTTAGATGTGGAAATGAGGAAATTAGAAAGAACGAACTTAGGAAGGAACCGGAAAGAATGTACAGATTAGGTGGAGAAGAAAAGGTGACGTTAGAACATTATTTATTAGAGTGTGTGGAGCCAACAGTGCTCGAGACCTAAACAAAAATGGTGAAGGAAAAGAATGGACGAAAGAAATAACGAGTACAAGAAGAAAATTGGAAAAGAAAAAAAAGTGTAAATACACGTTATGTAGAATATTAAATAAATAGTAGGACTGCAAAGCCAAATAGGCAATAAAGACATTTTAGTAGTAGTCGTTTTCCGAAACGTCACCCATTTCATATTTCAAATTTGACGCCATGTTGTAGTCAATCAAAATTCTTGTATTTTCTTTTCTCAAATGATAACAGAATCGACATCACTCGCATCTGACAGTAAGTCTCCAATTTGTGAGTTTGGTAGTAAAGAAATTTCGTAGATGATTCGGTGGCTAGCCAGCGATCGTTGCGGATGCGGGGACTCCCCGACATTTTCGCGCCAACGAACGCCGTGACGCGGCCTCTCTTGGCCAAGAAAGGCCCAAACTGTGACGAAATGTGCATTCACATTGACGTTAGTTTCGTTGTTCCCTTGATTTGCCTTGAAGAGTTTTTCTAGGGGAAGGACTACATTTGTCGGATCTGTCATGGCGGTTACAGTTCCGGGGATTTACTCACGCCGTGTAAATGCAAAGGATCGATAGCTTTAGCCCACTTGAACTGTCTTGAAATTTGGTTGAACGAATCAAACCGGAACGAGTGCGAGCTCTGCCAGTATCACTTCAGAATAGTGAGAGAGCCGAAGTAATTATAAAACGACTGGTTTCTATAATAATACACTGAACTACACTTTTAAGATATGGGGTTCTCCGGTCAATTTTTGTTTTTTTGAGACACCCTGGTGATCACTTCAGGGAATTAATAGTCGATGTTTTCACTTTGGCTGTTTATACACCCTCGACGGTGACTTCCACCTACATGTTGATGTTACTGTGCGAATCAATGGCCAAGGCAAGTCCAAAATTTCGCAAAACTATACTTTCACACGTCATGGCATTTATTTCGATTTTTGGTATTGCGGCAATTAACTTCACTTACACGTCTTGGTTAGTGCTAACAATAGAAAAATACGTGGATTATTGGCGAGATTGGTACAAACACAACTGCAGCCTCCGAGTAATCCTTTCAGCTAATAAACTGAACGCGAACCCCGCACTTTTGAATAACACCGCCACAAGCTAGGGATATTTGAATTTCTCTCTGAACTTGACAGTGGTTTGACGTTTCAATTTTTATAACAACAAAAATGTGTAATGCAGTTTTTAAAATAAACTGAATTAATTTTGCGATTATTATGTGATTTTGGGTTTAGTTACAATGAGTAACCCCAAACCGTCGTCCCGTGTAGCCCACAATCCCACTTTTAAGCACAGTTTAAACGAAATCCTGCGAATGCGAGAACTGGGGCTAAAATCCTACATTGGCTGTGACGACGATATTTATGCCAAACTGTACAATAAAGTCGACTCCTATTCTCTGGAGGGCAAACACAATCCTGGAAACAAAGGCGGAGGAATCTTTAATTTGGAATTTAGCCTTGACGGGTAACCCCCAACTTTTCCCAAACTCTGTTACATTTTTTCTTGTAGAAAACTACTAGTAGCAGCATGCGAACACAGCTGTGTCCTGATCTACGATGCCTCGACTCAAAAATTGCTAAAAACGATGGAAAAGGCCCACGATAATTGCGTAAACTGTGTCAGGTGAACATAACCTCAAAAAATAAAATGCACATTTGACCCGCTTTTGCAGATTTCTGGACGACAGGCAATTCGCAACGTGTTCGGACGACAACACGATAAAATTATGGGACACTCGGAATTTGAAAAGTGAGACGAAAACGCTACATGGACACTCAAATTGGGTAATTCGTAGTTGCTCCAAATTTTTATGATTTTTTGTTTTTGGGGGCAGGTCAAGAATATCGAATTTTCGGAACGTGATAACGTAATGGTGACGTCAGCTTTCGACGGAAGTATTTACGCCTGGGATTTGAAAAGTCCGACTGAGAACAGCATGTTGTACGATAAAGTCTTCCTAATGAATGGCCTTATGAGGACGAAGTTGTCCCCAGATGGCTCAAAAATGGTCATATCGACGACTAGCGGCTACATGATTATTGTGCATGACCTCAATTTGGCCACACTAGCGAACGATTTCAGGTCATTTAAGGTGGTGGTCTGTTTGAGTTGATAGATGGCACTCTAATTTTTCGTTTTAGCCGGTTTTATATCGTCTGATGCAGATGAGCGGGCAAAGTTTTCCTGCGGGGACTATTTTTAATTATTTATTTCTTCCATCAAGGCGGAGAAATCGAGTCGAGTTCATTGATGATTTCACAATTGATGCGGAAGTGATAAGTTCATTGCAAATTCATCCTCATGGTTGGAACGCCGTTTCAAGGAGTTTGAGTGGAAACGAAAGTGAGGAGGTCAGTTAAGTTAACGAAAAAAAAAAGGGTAGCGATAAAGCGTTCATTAATCAGCTTGAGTTTGTTCAGTATAAAATGATGAATGGTTAGTATATGATTATTTTTTTACATTAAAAAACCAAAAATGAATTTAATGTTTTTGAGAGAACACTCCTTTATCTTTCTGGTAATTATAAATCAAAATCAGAACGTTTTTAAAAAGTTTGTAATCATACACAGGGACTTTTTTCTTTGTTCTTCCATTTTTAACAGAAAAATTACAAAAAGAAATACAAAGAATTACGATTTCTTATGTCATATTCTAAAGCAATCGGATGCTTAAATCTGTTAAAAAATGTTGCTAGTTCCAAAAATAATTAATGAAATAAAAGTTAAAATCACATTAACATAATTTTATTTTATTGTAAATTATTTTCTAACGAGCAGGTATTTTCCTTATGGTAACACAATCTTTTCCACCGTAAATTTTTTTGTTAGGGGCACTGACTTTATTATTTTTTTAATGAACATTATTATTTTACTTCACGGAAGTTACAAAACTTTTATTGTAAGTTAAAAATTGAAAATCAGAATGTTGATATTAACAATAACACGTATTTTTTAGTAAAACAAAGAAAAAACATACCTACATAATAAGTAATAACACTAATAACTGTACAGGATGTCCGAGGGAGTAGATCAAGTCCATTATTCACTTTTAAATGTTAGAAAAGTAATATTTTTCTTTTTCCTTAGCCGTAAATACTAACCCTCTGCCTCACCTAAAATTATTTTCAAATTCAGGTGTTTCGAGAATGAGCCACAATACAAATTTGTTTTTTTTAAGTGGAACACATGTTGTATTTTTGGATGTGGCTTTTAAAACTAATGATTTTGATCTAAACTTTTATTGCTCGATTTAGTTTTTGAAATATTTATTTTTTTATTAAAAATATGTTCTTTTTAAACACTGGATGTAGTGTTTCTTTAAAAAAAAACATAAGTTTGTATTGTAGGTAATTTCGGAAACATCCTTAGGTGACAGGGAATTTGTATGTACGGCTTAGGGAAAAAAATCTTGCTTTTGTAACATTTAAAGGTGAATAATGAAATGTGTACTCCCTGGGACAGCCTGTATTTCGAATTACTTTTAAAATTTAAACTGTAGTAAGATTACAGACTAGAATATTAACATAAAAACGAAGAAAATTTTGTTGCTGTTTTCGTAATTGCTAAATGTCTACTAGTCTACTTATTTGTAACATATAATTATTCCTTTGTTTTTATACATCTTTTTTTTAATCGGTGCAATTTAACTATAATTTATTTTGTTTTTTGTGAGTGCATTTTAAGTGTTTTTAAAGCTAATAAGAGTTCTTTACAACTAGAGCTATATTTCGTTTTTGTAGCAACACTGGCAACTTTAAAATTTAAAAATGGGGGAAATTGGGACATTAACACAAAACAGTAAAAACTTATAATTGCTCTCGTAAAGTCAGGACGATTAGTTACCTTATTTTACGGGATTTTATAAATAGTAATAATTTTTATAAAAATTAACATCTATTATCTGTGTGATTATTAGTGAACATTTATTGTTTTTACTGAACAAAAATTCTTGACGCTTAACTACTAAACCTATGGAAAAATTGGTCAATGAAATAACTTTTTAGGCCACTTGTGTTCATGACATCCAAAAACGGGAGGTTTTTATGTTCCAATACGAAAGCTGCGACAATTACGACGTGAACGAAGGTGAGGCGTCCCAGAATTCCGATTCTGATGAAGGTACCACAAATCCGCGACCGACAGATCTGTGGATGGGTTACATCTCGAATTATCAGTATACCAGTGATAGGCAGGCGCAGCCAAACATGTTTGAAAATCTCCAACTGCCATCGATGGGAATTATTAATAGTGGACTGATTGGTAGGAATAGCTACAGCGATTACTTCCAACAGCATCCGGAAGAACGCAACAAAGTTATAGTGAATTTGCCTCGTTTGACTCATTTTATCAAAGAAGAGAACGTCGGGAGGGGCTACATCAAGGAGCTGTGCTACTCACCCGATGGCCGAGTGATCTGTTCGCCCTACAATAAAGGAATTAGACTGTTAGGTTTTAGTGACAAATACGAAGAACTCTCTTATTGTGTGCCTGAAAAACCCAGACAATTGACAACGCTGCTGGAACTGAACGATTATCACAGCCAAATTGTTGTGTCGTGCAAGTTTAATCCTAGGAATTTTATGTTGGTTAGCGGTTGCCTCAATGGGGAGATTGTGTGGTATAAACCGGTCTTGTAAATTTATTTAAATCAATTTTTCACCAAGCTTTGTTTTATTCTGTGCCCCACGCCCGTGCCAAAGGGACGACTATGCTTACGTCACATGACCGACATAAACATAACCTAGGCCAATTTTCTCTGTTTTTGTCATGTTGGAGATAAAATCTTGAATTTGTTAATAGAACATTATTGTCACAGTCTTGCGGGCGTAATAGTTTGGCTAATCGTAAGAAAATTCAAAAATTTTAGCCACTTATAGAGGGCGCTTTGATGCCACCACAAACGTCATGTTTTAGGGGGGTTATCGTGTTTTCACAATCAGATCTGACTCAATAATTTAAAATAATAACTTCAGCGCTTAATGCTGACAAGCAGATGACAAAGTATTTGGTAAAATGCGTTGCAAACAATGTGGCTCGTCATTTCGCCTTTCGATTTGGATCATGCAGTGTGGCGAATGCAAGGAGCAATATTGCACCAAGTGCATGAAACGGATGAACGGGTAAATTGTTTAACAACACCACGAAATTATTAAATAATCACTTCAGGATTTGTTATTGCGAGAAATGCACAATTTTAATCACGCGACCGCCGGACATAAACAAACTGATGAAACTCAAATCCAAAGATCTGCAGGAGTATTTGAATCGTCACAATGTGACCACTTTCGGTCTAGTTGGTGGGTAATTGTGTTATTAAAGGAAAAGTTGAACAAATCAAACGGTTGCAGAAAAACGCGAATTGGTAGAAGTATTGTGTAACAGGGCCATTCCAGTCAAGAGCACGAAAAGTTCCACAGTTTTAAACAAGATCTTTAGTAAATAACAAAGTTGCGTTATTGTTTCTCGTTTAATTCGTTTCTTTAAGGTAATTTTGAGTCAGTTTTGAGTTTGCCAGATAGATTAAATAGTCAAGAAAGACACAGGAGCCCTCCTGAGCGTCCAGTATTTGCATCAAGTAGCTCGGGGAACCTCTTCACAGACCCGAGGTTTAGTCAGAGTCAGAATTCTAACACTTTACCGAAGGAGCGGCGGGCGCCCCCGCCAAGGCCCCCTCAGCCCTCGGTGGTGCCCGAGCCGCCCCAGCCCACCACCTCCACGGCCGAATCGAGCCCGATTTTGCGCAAAATCCCGAAACTGGCCGATTACGCGACCGCTGAAGACTTGGGGAATCTCTCAGCAAAGGAACTGAAGACTTTGCTGGCTTACAACAGGGTTGATTACAAGGGGTGTGTCGAGAAAGGCGAGTTGCTGGAAAAGGCCGAGCGTTTGTGGCAAGACAATCTGAAGCAAAAACAGGAATTGCCGGAAAATGTTGAAGATCTGTGCAAGTTGTGCATGGATGCGCCACTCGATTGTGTTCTTTTGGAGTGCGGACATATCGCCACTTGTATCAACTGTGGAAAAAAACTGGCGGAATGTCCGATTTGTAGACAGTACGTCTCGAGAGTAGTGAGAACATTCAAAGCTTAAGTTAAGGAAAAATTGGTGATGAAATTGTGACAAAATCCAGATTAGTCGTTAGGTGGATCAAAGTTTATTACGTGTTATGTCTAATATGTTTAAAGTCGTTTCGTGTTTCTACTGTCCGTTAAATTCACAAATATAGTCTTTATACGAATTCGAGTTGTTTATTTTCTGGGTCACGGGTGGCTGAGTCATCTGGCCATTTCGCGCCGTGAGGTTGGCAGCACGGTGAAAGTTTATCCCGACCTGTCAACGGTGGTGTCAAAATAAAAACAATTATTTAAATATTGCAAACAGCTTTAAAAGATGTGGAAATCATCGAAAATGGACCCTGTTAACGAAAAAAACAATATATTTCACGACCTCCTCGAGGCCTGCAAATATTCGATCCCAGGTTCGCGTCTGTCCTATTCTTTGCGAAACCGTCTGGAGAAGTATCCCCCGAACGTGCGTCGCGAAATCGTAAATCGAGTGAAAGTGGGTTGTTCCCCCTTATTTCTAGCCTGCAAAAAGGGCCAAACAGAAATCGTCGAATATCTCATAACAGTGTGTCAGGCTGATATCGAGCAACGCGGGTTGTACGAAGTGGCGGACGATAGGTGAGCCCCCGGCTGGTCCTTCTCCCCTGACTCTTGTTTCAGGTCGACGCACGTCGTGACCCCCCTTTGGTGTGCCGCAGTTTCCGGGAAATTATTAGTAGTTGAAATTTTGCTCCGCCACAATGCTGATATCAACGCTGTCTCGGACACGGGCTCCACCCCCGTGCGCTCCGCCTGCTTCATGACACATTTCGACATCGTCAAGTATCTAGTCGAGCACGGGGCCGACATCAACCGCCCCAACTACAACGGGGGCACTTGTCTCATCAACTCGGTACAGAGTGCCCCCCTGTGCGACTTTCTCCTGAAGCACGGGGCGGACGTCAACGCACGTGACATCCAGAACAAAACTGCCCTACATTACGCGATCCAGGAACACAGGTACAGCCACGAAAAATGAAAATAAATGAACGCCTACTGTGCAACCCCGATCGCCTAACCCCTGTCATGACATAAAAAAATCCTACTTTTCCACGGTACAGTGTGTAACAGGATCATTCTCCATTTTTAAATAAACTTAATTATTTTACCGTGCGATTTTCTAAAATTTTGATCTAGTTACCCATGACAGTTGCCTACTTTAAATCGATGTCCATTACGGAAATAAGATTCCAACATATTTTTTTTAATATGTTCCTTGGTGAACATTTTGGACATATTGACAGATAAAGCGATGCTGAAATTATTTATGCAATACGTTTCACTGCTGGCGTAACTGTCATGGATAACTAGATCAAAATTTAAAAAAATCGCTTGGTATTAGTTATTTACCTGGTATTGTGGAAAGATTAAATATTTTCGATAAGCCAGCTCAAACATAATTTTGTTGTGAATCATTTAACTTCAAGTTATGGGTTTCTTATCAGTTCTTACTCATCTTGCCCCTACTATACACTATGATTCAAAATGATGTGGCATCATGTTAATTACAAATACCCCTCTACAAATGATAATAAGTTGGATAGTTTTTGTTGGCCGATCTCAATTAATAGAAAAATTACAGCTTTCCAAAAAGTATGAAAAATGATTTTTGTGGAATATCTTAGTTATTAATTATCCGATTATTATGAAACTTGGCAGTATAAGAGACTTAAAGACGCTCTTTAATGTGATGTAAACGGAAGTTGTGTAAAAGTTGTACATTTCCGGTTGCAATAAGTCCGCTCCATTTTTTTAACAAAACTTGTGATTTCAGCCAAATAACACACATTTTTGATGCCAAAAATTGAATGCCCATTTATTTTTCTTTAAAAAAGGTACTCCTGTTTTATTTCGTTAAAACGTACGGTTCTCGAGTTATTTGGGTTTAAAATAAACTTTGAATAACCGGAGATTATGAATTTTGAGTGTTCGTTGGATGTAAGTTGGCGATGACTACATACAGGGTGCTGATAAAGGACATAAAACTGAATTAAAAGTTCGTATGACAAAAAATTGTTTGAGTCTTTTTTCACGTGATATAGCTCTTCAAGTTAAATTTTTAAGTTAAGTTTTTGGTGCTTCAGGTTATATTTTTTTGACTTTAGTTAGTGGAGACCATTAAACAAATACCTGTTGAAACGATCAACAATTAATGAAAAAAAAAATCTCCTGTGATTGAAAAACATTATTTTTAATTTTTAGTGCATCTTTTAAATTAAAGCTTTTTTTGTTGGTAACATTTTAATATATGAATTCTAGATTATAAACACTATTTTAAAACACGTGTTTTCATTATTTTAAAACACGCTTTCCATATCAACGTGTTTTAAATTAAAGTGTTTCAACAAAAAAAAAATAATAACTCGCATACGCTCGTTGCATAACGACAGCCCTCGAACTTTAAGCTGGTGTTTGCGTTCTCCTAGTATTAGTAACTACTTTTAAAAAACAATTTTTTTATATATTTTTTTACATTCTTATTTCGTGCACAAGAAATCTTTAATCATTTAAAAAAACGATAAATAAATATGGAACCTGACACAAGACTAGTTTATGATGTCTGTTGATTTATGACAGGGGTTAGTTGTGGTCGAGGAATCCGGGGTTACATTATAGGGGTCCGTTTATGGACGCGTCATTTTCTTTTTGGGCGCCTGTACTCGTTATACTTATGCTTTTGGGTGACTCGCCTAAGCCAACTTCATTTTTTTTCTAGACTTGAAACGACCAAATTGCTGCTCAAAAACGGGGCTAACTACAACGCCAAGTCACGTTACGGTGACGACGCGCTCCAAATGGCTTGTCTCAAGGGGGCTGCCCGCATTTTCGACTACCTGACTGTAAATATCTGCTACTCTAGTGATAAGCTCGCAAACGCGCATGAATTAATGGGGGCCACGTTCCTCGAAGAGCACAACGACGCGGTCGTTGCGTTGTTCCACTGGCGGGAGGGCTTAGCTTGTCGTTTAAACCACGGCCTGTTGCCCAAACAACCCGTGCAACAACCCAAGGAGGGCTACCGTTTCCAACGCGAGTTTGAGACTTTGGAGGACTTGGATAATATCGCGACTGATTTGGATTTGATTCGGACGCAGAGTTTGATCATTGCTGAGCGAATTTTGGGGCCGCATCACAAGGACACTATTTTCCGTTTGATGTACAGGGGGGCTGCCTACGCCGACATGTTGAGGTACCAGCGTTGCATCGATTTGTGGCGGCGGGCCTTGGAGATCAGGGTTGAGAAAGACTCGATTTTGTATACAGATACCTGTTTTACCGCCCAGGCTTTAGTCAGACAAATGGTCGATTATAATGAAAAAACGGTGCCGAAAAACGAAGATGATGCGAAACAGAGGTTCCACGACGTTGTATCCACATTTAAATTGATTACGAAAGACATCTTAGGTTAATTAATAAGTTTTTAATGAAGTTTGCTTGACTGACTATTGTTTTGTAGGAATAAGACAACTCTTAACTATTAGGCCAGTATATAAACGTCAAATTGACTTTTTCGATAAGATCCTTAAGTGCGTGACCCATTTGATTTATTTAATGATCGAAACTGCGAAAACTAGTGAACAAATTGAGACTGTTGTGAAATTAATAGGCAATTTAGTCAAAATGGACCCAAGAAGTGTCCTCACAGAAGACTCGTTACTTCACCTATGTGTCTCAAAGTGTAATACAATACGATCTAGTTACTTCGTAGACGACGATACAATCGTGAGTACAATCATATTTTTGTTTCACATATACTATGAGGTCGAAATTGTATTGAATTAGAGCATGCCTTGAAGGTAAAGTGTAACCTTAGCCACATTTTTTATTTTTTTTTAAACATCGTGTCACAAAAGACAGGGGAGAAAACTAAGAAAGTAAATAAATAAATAAACGTTTAAAAAATTCTTAAAAAAATTTCTGCCGAAATTCTTCACAGTATTCAGTAGAATAGTATTTCTACTCCCATATATATTTTTTTACTTATTCGAAAATTATACTCTACAATGTAGGCTGTTTTTGGGTAGTAAACACCATTTTGGAATAATTCTGATTAAGTAAGAAATCAATAAAAAATATCTGGTCTGACAATTTTTGATATGTGGCTAAAATTCCGCAGGCACAGCCTGCTCTAATTCAGTTCGTTTTCGATCTCAAGTTATTCTTTTTCGGTTACTTATAAAGTCTTACAAGCATTGGCAACAATTTATTTTACCTGTTTTATGTTTCAACGGAAGTTGAAAATACTGAAAAACATTATGTAAGAAATTACTGC
Organism: Tribolium castaneum; assembly: GCF_031307605.1. Lineage (NCBI taxonomy): Eukaryota > Metazoa > Arthropoda > Insecta > Coleoptera > Tenebrionidae > Tribolium > Tribolium castaneum. The sequence goes on along the minus strand of NC_087395.1, from coordinate 18,449,515 downwards.
CCCTCCAAAATATAATGACTGAACTTCTTAATAATCTGACCAAGAAACTAATTCCACTTAATTTGTCACATAATAAATTTATAGGGCTAACACCACACCCAAAAATTTAATCTCTGCTATTTGTTGAATAAATTTTTGACATAACTTAACAAGTGGCAAGTCGGCTAGTATTAAGGCCCAGTTTCTGGAAACATATTTAACGGAGAGATAAATTTAAACTTCAGTTAAAACATAGCAACGCCAATTAAATATGCACTACCGTAGCAACTAAGAGATAAAATTTAACTGATGTTTAATCGTACCAGAAATCGGGTCTTATTAGTGACATATGTTTTGGCAGAAATTTAACCAGGGATGTTTATAAATGACGATTATTTCTGATAATGTTACAGATGAAGGTAAACTAAACATACGTATTATAAAAAGAATTGGTCCTAAAATAGATCCCTGTGCACCCCTACGTTTGTAATGGTAGGGCTAGAAATAGTAAAAATATGATTATTTATAATTACTATCTGTTTTTATCCAATGATTTGGAATACCACGTATTAGATAAGACTTGAATTTGACGAAATCAAATGAATTTTTGCATGGGAAAGCTGATATTTTTCTTTCCGGATCGTCATATTTTTTTGTCAATAAGGTTTTACAAATGTAAAATAACTAGAGTTAAAAAAAAGTACGAAAAAGTCAGTCTTTGTGTGATGAAATTTAGGGTTTATTTATTTAGAAATGGCATGAATATGATTCTTATCTATTTATCTTAATCACCAACTAATTAAAAACGTTGTAATTTTTTAAAGGGGTGAACAAACTACAAAACACGATCCAATTTTTCAAAATTTGTAGTCGAGTTCGTTTCGGAATATGTATTGTTTGGTGACATTTTTATGTGAAACACCCTGTATTTATATTTGTTTCAAAATTATACAAACAACTGTCACTTAGAATAACAATTATTTTTCTCTTTTAATTAGTGGGTTTTAAAATAATATCTTTTACTATCGTTAAGACAAAGTTGTTTTTAAGTTGCCAATGCCTTTAAATATTTAATCAATTATTAAGTAAATTATTTTATTGAAGGTTTGGCATTTAGTGAAGAGGTGTACTATTTAGTTTATAATTTGAGTCCTTTTTCTAGGTGATATTCCCAAAGCCTAGCGTGATTAAATTCTTATTGGAGTGTGGCGCTCACGTGAACGCCAAGAACGAGTTAGGCTCCACCCCCTTACACATCGCCACAGAGCCCGACAACTACTCTGATTGGGTAAGTCGCATTGTGGGCGTGATGTTTGTCATAAGGTAACATATTTGTTTCAGCTGATCAAGTTGCTGCTGCAATACGGAGCTCATATAGATCAACCGAATTCACGTGGTATTTGTCCGTCGGACTACATCTCTGACGTAAGCAAACGCTCAGAAGTTGTTGACGTACACATTTTGGATTATATTAATTTGAAATGTTTATGCGCTACGGTCATTAGTAAATTTCAAATACCGTATAAAAATCAGATACCCAAAACGCTCGAATTTTTCGTCAAATTACACGAGCCGTAGATTTTTTCGAATGACGAACCGCAAAGACTCGAAAAAGTGATATTCTAATTTAAGTATTTTTATATATAAAATAGTAACCTATTTATTGAGAGATACGTATTTATTGTTTTGTGTGGGCGGGGCTTGCCCGAAGTATTGCATAAATAAAACTAGAACTGACATGACAGTAATTCGGCTTCAGCCAAGTCCCCAATGAAGTTTTGTTCCTAAGTAGGTGTTGCTAATTTGATTAAACTGTGTGTAATTAACGAGTTTATTGAAAATTATTACACCGTATTACCATTTGATATTAAGAGCGTTTGTCGTTTTTTCCACGGCGTGATACTGCGTGTGCAAAATCGCCGTACATTTATCACTTTCCATACCTCCCAACCATCCCTCATACAACTCTTTTACGGTTTTATTTTCTTCGGGTTTTATGACAGGGAGTGACGAGTATAAGTTTTCCAGTTCCGTAGTCAACTCTTTTAATGCAGTGCCGTCCTTTGGCCGAATTTGGGCCCCTCCGTTGAGACACCCTGTATAAATAAAAATAATTTACTTGCACTACTCTTTTGATTACGGAAGGAAGGTTTCTTTTACTCAACTAGTTTCGATAATTAAAATAAATTTATCTAATTTAATGTAAATAAATTAACTGTGAGAGTGTGCTATGGTAACATTCCACGTGAAAAACAAGAAAAAATATGACAACCTGATATTCGGTTACAATTGCTTAGCAACGGTCACTATCTGGCTACTATGACTTTTTCAAAACTAAAAGATTTTCGAGCCTAAATAAAATGAAAGGGGGGGGGCATACATTGGGTTGTGACGTCATCATCATTGCAAAGCAATGAGATTATGCAGACATTGCGAGTCACAAGCCCTTAAGCACTTTTACAATTAACTTTAAACCACCAACTTGATAATTTTTAATACCTAAAATTTTGAAAAATATTGTGAAAAAAAATCATAGTGCCTGCGAATCCGAGAGGATTTGCGCACGTCCACTAGTTGTTCTCCTTAAAGGTATGCATGTAAATACATGTTTTTTTATGGGAGACTGATTTAAAAAGTAATTGACTTCTAAAAATTGACCAAATATTCAGCATAACGTTTTTGTAAACTGTTATTCTAATTAAACAATTAGTAAAAAAATATTTTAACGGTACTTTATATAGAAAATTCACTCTGTAAACCACCATTCTAAATACAATGTGTGTTAGGATGATTTTCATCTAGTCGTCTGTGAATTTCTCTTGTAAAATCAGAAATGCAGCTTTACAGAACTAATGACAAGCATTTAGACACCGAATATTAGCATTCTTCACTTATTATATTAAGTCTCTAATTCGGAATTAAGTTTCGATAATAAAAATGTTTTCTTGCAGTGTAACAGTTTAGTGGCATTTTAATTAGATTTTTAAAATTAATTAATTGACAGTAAGTTTATAAATTTCACAACTGACAGATTTGACATTTATTGACAGAAAATTCAATTGAGCAAAGCAGCATATTTTTTTTACTGTAAACTAATAAGAAAGTTTTTTAATTTTTTCCATTTATTTATTGCACTCCTAGATCTTTTATGAATGTTTAATGAACTATTACCCGTAAATAATATAAATAAAATTTAGAAATCTCACGCTATAAAATCGTTTGATATCGATAACCGAGAATATTACAACTTTAAAAAACAAGAAAATCGTAATTTCATATCTTTGTAAACTCCAGGTTTATAATTATAAACCACATCTACTTATTCATCGAACGATTTTCAAAAGAATCGACAAATAAAGAAATAGTATTTCTGTTTATGCAAGAGTCGATATCTTTAATAAGAAGTCGTTTGCAGAACACTTATTTTTTTACATATTTTTTAGACAAAACATTTTGCAAGCATCGCTTGTTCTAGATATCATAAAAATTTCCATTACTTAATATTTTTAATCTAATTATATTTTATTATAATAAATATTTCTTATTAATTAATATTTATGATTTATAAGAAATTGTAAGAAAATTTGAAAAAATTCGAAGGCATACAGAAAGAAATAAAGCAAAAAAATAATCGCAAACGTTGATGGATTATTAGTTATTAGTATCAGTGATTTATTACAGTATCTATTTAAACAAATTACTTTGATCATCACAAATAATACTTTCTTTCAATATTTATTTCTTTTAAGTCAATAAAATTATCCAGAGATTTCAACACAATGCCGAAAGGAACAGTAGTGTGTAAATCGCCGCTACCTTGTAAAGTTTATGCCGTGTGACGTCATCAGGTTTAAAGCGGGGCCGCTGTCAAACCGGCAACCAAAAAAGCTTATATTTTTGTTATTTTTAAGGCTAAATTATTTTTTTTTGAATTCAGTTTCTTGATTTGAATACCATAGTGTTGATAATAAATAATAACATTTTGAAAAATTGGAAACTTCCTCATTTCAAAGTTAACCAGATGAGAATCATTTAAAAACACATTGTATTTTATTAAAAAAAATATTAAAAAACTTTGTGTCTCATATTGCGTCAATTTTTTTGAAGTCTATAATTTTGTAAATAAGTCCCAAAAAAATCGTCACGTATGTACATTCAAACCTTTTAGGAAAACAATTGTAAGCGAATTCCAGGTAGTTGTATTTTTTTGTTTTTGTATGCTTCACGTGAAACAAGATACACTAATGAGATTTTGCCCCTACATTTGAGTAAAAGGTAACTTCCTTCATTGATCTAGAAAAAGTACCTGAAGGACAAGCCATAATTTCAACGTAGTGATATTGCGATTTGCCCCTTTTTAATTTCTGAACCAAATTTTGTATGTTTCTAAAACCATTCGCAATCGCAAACCGCAACAAAACCTTTCCTTCTTTTTCCAAAACGACTTCACGAAAATCTGGATTCCTAAAGTTAACTTTAACAGTAGCACATCTAGCACTTTTCCTCTTCTACCTTAAATTGTGATACTCCAAATTCTCAACTTCGATCCCAAATAATTCCTTGGCTGCGTACTTAAAAATATGATCAGCGTAACCCCCTGAACCCGACCCCAAGTGCCGAGTTAAATTAGGACAAACGTCTGTATCTTGTTTCAATAACCAGGGTTGTGAAAATTGTGACTTTTCCAAATTTTCCAAAACACACCCATCCTTCTCTAGCATTTGTTGCAGTTCAACTGTAACAAAACGAATAGAAATTTTTCCCACCATTAATTAAAAAAATAATCACTTGCAGTGATGACGCAATCAACGTCCCGGCTTTGCGTTTCTTTATCAAAAAAATCTTCACGTGCGGCTTCTAATTTTTTATCGTAGCATGGCATAAGTGTCACGTGGTATATAGAACGGCCCCCTAAGTTATGACCAACCCAGTGTTTGATCAATGACCCCATGATTTGTTGTGGCGATTTGGTGGTAGAAATGTAGGGGAGAATGTAACTGCCGTGGGTTTTTTCCGCGTAACAGACCCACCCTGGACAACTGGAAGCCAACATAGGCATAACGTTTTTAACACCGTCACTTTCCGTAGCCCGAAATCGACGAACAAACTCCCTTTGACTCTCAAGTAGCGCAAAATCGTCCGCTACGGTCATATCAATGACCATATCAGCGCCCAACTTTTTGAAATATGTTACAAGTTTAGCGGCACAGTCATTAACAGGGAGGCTGTAGCGACTTGCTATTGATAGAATTGGCTGAATGGAGAGGGAAACTACGATTAATTTGGCCTCCTGTGATTTCCCCGCCTGCAAAAAACTGTTACTTGGGCCCCAAAACTGTTCGTTTTACATTTTTTAAAGCAGTGTTTTCCTCAAACACGCGCAATATTTCTTCTTGACTCTGTTGTGTAACCAACACGCTCTCAGCCGATGTTATACAACCGGAACAAGCCAAACAATCAGACAACGAAATTTCAACTTTTTGCAACTTTTGTGTGGTCCCATCCTGAAACGATTTTGTCATGTTTTATAGATTACATAACACGAATTTACACGGTTTCGACTTGTAGATAGGACCCATCATCTTGTATTGTGATTTTAGCCCCAGTACTGCTTTTACTTTTCTCAATCTGGACAGGTTTGATACACTCCTGACGTGAAACCAAAGTGAGGTTATGTCAAATTTTTGTAAAAGTACCTGTGACGGTGTTATAAAGTCGTCCAAGTCGGTTAACTGGAGCACTCCACTGAACCGCGACATTTTTTGCGTGCGTTAATTCGTCCAAATGCCTTTTTATTGTTATTTATTAATTAACATGTAAACATGACACTTGGGAGTTTAGTTTTGTCATGTTGGCTGCAGTTTGTTTTGTTGATTAAACGTCACGCGCGCCAATTTACAATTTTGTCAAGTGATTGTAAAATAAGCGCAAAGAAGTGGTTATTTTAAGTTGGGGGTGTTAATGGTAAGATGGGCGATGGCGAGGGACGCGAAAAGCCGGAAGAGACGAAAAAGATCGTGCACACTTACCCCCTTATAAGGGTGAGTCACCTTATCGATTTTAACAAGGGGTTGTAATTGTATTTTAGCATTCAGATATGCCTGAGGAAATGAAACAAGAATCAATGGAGCTGGTGGTGACCGCTTGCGAGAAACACTCAACAAACAACGAAGCAGCCGCGAGAATGATAAAAGAGGAAATGGACAAGAAGTTCGGGCCCCCTTTTCACGTCGTGGTGGGTGAGGGGTTCGGGTTTGAGATATCGTTCGAATGCCAAAATTTGCTTTATATGTTTTTCGGCGGCAACCTGGCCATAGTGATTTGGAAGTGCTAGTGAAACCACAAGTATTAATTAAAATTATTTATTGGATTATATAAAAGCTTCTCTTATTAGTATATACTGTCTTTATAATAATATAGAATATTTCAGTCACTTTTATACAAATAAAATCTATTGACATAACCGTATGGAAGATAAACTGGCAACAGTGATGTAGATTTTAGCACCTTATGTCAATTCAATGATGGATAAACAGATACAATCAGTCTATTAGCTACGAACAATCGCAATAAGTTAAAATTTAAAACAATCTGGAGCAACATTTTTAAAAACAATTATTCAAATTGCACATTCCATCATAACACTTGTTAAAACTTTTGAGAAACAATTAATAGCTTACTGTTATTCGTAATAAATAAGGAATCAAAACACTGGAATTAATCATTGCGCGGATGAATATCTCGTTAGTATGTCCTTCGTGTGCTTAGCTAAGTAAAATGACAATTCCCTTATTTTAGTAAGATGACGTTCTATTTTAGCGGCATCGCCCTCCTTGTGGGCAGTTTGTAACGAGTAACACTCCGCCAACAAATGCGGTAAAATATCGCACATGGGCTTGATACTTTTCTTCTCTGTTTCCTGAAAAATGAAAGGAATTAAACAACGTTTCAATTTCACAACACTAAGGAGGACTATAACTTAGCAGAGGAAACAAGATTCAAAATCGAACTCAAAAAATAGCACGGTAGAGCAAAAATTAGAGCGCTTCGAGCGTTATAACGTCTCGGGGCCAAAAAAAAATGCAGAATTGGTGAGATGTGCACTCTTAACAGAACAACTGCCGACTAAATTGTCAAAAGAAACATATTTAAAATTTGCGCTAAATTTCTTATTTTTCAAGACTCTGAAAATACGGTTAAAGATAAAAGAAAAATGTTGGAAGAAATTTGTTCAGAATTAAATTTCCTTTAAAAAAATCCGCGGGACCTTGTCTCTATCGTCAACGGTATAGGCCTCAAAGACGTTAAAAGGACGGATTCGCTTTATTTACCCGGTGGTCAATTAACGAAAAGTTAATTTAAATTTGAAGGAAGCATCCTTTTACTACAAAATAAGCCAATTTTTTCAAGTGATAAGTGGAGGCGTATAAAAAACCAAAGTGGAACCCACAATTTTTTTAATGTAGAGCTCTTTCAAGACTTCGTGTGTCTCATCAATCATCATCAATGCCTGTTACAAGAGTTTAAAAAGGAAATCAGCTACAGAGATGTAAAAATGGAAGGAATTTACCTAGTCTTTTGACAGTACCATAGAGAAGAATTAAATTTCGAAGATTTGTAAAACAAATTTTAAAACTATTGAAAATTATAAAGCATTAATCAATAGAAGTTTCGTGTACAACAAGGCCGTTAATTAAATTAAAGTAAAATTAAACAAGTAGAAGTCTGAAGGATTAACAAAATTTTTCATAAACAATTAAAATTATATAAAAAAAATTAAATCCCGACCTCTAATGGGAGACGTAAAAATGATTAAAGGGAGATACAACAAGTTAATGAATTTAAGTTAATTAATAAAGTAATTTAAAAGTAAGTGGGCAAGTAAGAGAGTTAAACTTTCTAGTCAAAATAACAATATAAATTCAACGAGTGAAGATAAAATCGGAGATTCAAAAAAATTTTGAACATTAACGACTAATTTAGAGGGGTCATGAGTGGATTTGAGAATTTATATGGATTCTAAAAAAATAAAAAAAATGGTCTTTGTTGTAAATATGAAGAATTTTGACATTATCTGTGAGAGAAAAGAAACGACCAGAAGAAAGAATATGGTAAGCGAAAGAAGAAAATGTATTGCTTATGTCAGTATTTTTGTATTTTTCTATTGTCCTTACGGTTAATTTATACTTAATCTATAGAAGATAGAAATATGGTGTTGTACACTTTTTTATAGGAAATATAATTTTCTATAATTTTGTTCCTTACACTTTCTTGTATCTTTAACCGTATTCCCAGCGTTTTGATAAATATGCGACGGTGCGAAAAAAGAATTATCGCTTAGAATTATCAATCGTTCCCCTTTTTAATTCTCTACAGCTTTCTTCCTAACATTTTGCTTGCATATGTAACGTTTTCGCAGCGTCTGGAAAAATATAGCGCAGACTGTAAATTGTTAAAAGCTTAAAATTTTTTTCAAATACACTTTACGGTACAATTTTTGCTATTGAGAATTTAATGTTCTATCTGCTTGCATTTTTTTACTTAGATTTTTCTTAGATATCAGTAATGTTTACCCAAATCAAAAGGAGCCGTTTAAAACAAATTCTGACTCTAATTCTAACTTTTAAGAATTTTTTCCACCGATCGTCTAATTTTTATCTATAAATAATAATACTGTTGGCTATCAAATCCTTTTTTGCACGACAAATTTTTCAATAAAAGATATATGTCTTAACTATGTCATTTTATCGTAAAATTTGTTGTGTAATAAAAGAACCTGATAGCCAAAAGTATTATTATTTATGAACAAATACAAAGGTCCAATAAGTAACTTTTTTAATTCTTGTCTAATCTGACTGGGGTACTTACTTTCGGCAAGATCGTGGCAAGTCTGAGTACAGCAAACTTGACTTTTTCCCCACTATCGACACAATCTTCTTTATCCCGATCCTGAATACTTTTACACAACTGTTGAATACTTCGTGTTATCAATTCGGTGCATTCAAAAACGGTTTGTTTGTCTTGAGCCGTCCCGTACAAACTTTGCGTGGCGTTGCGTAATTGATCGTTTTGCTTGATTTGATTTTTCAACAATTGCCAATTTGGTGTTTTTAGGCCTTCTCGAGTCTCATACATGCTCGACGGACGCTGATTTTTACGATTTTGTCGCAAATCAACATCACCGTTCGATATTATCGGTTGTAGCGAACTAAACTCATCGCCGTTAATACTGTTATTGGTCTCTGGAACTTTGCACTGGGACAAACGCGTTTTCAGTTCGATATTTTCGCACTTCAAACTCTCGACGTGCGCTTTTAATTGATTCACTTCCGCTTTGAGATCACAGATGGTGCTGTCCGACGCCTTCAATTGTTTTGTGAGCTGTTCGACGGTGTCGGTTTGTGGTTTTTCGTTTTCTTGAATTGGCGGCAATGCGTAATCTTCGTCAGGTGCCACAGAGTCGTAAAGCGGATCGTCGTCCGAAACGGGCGAATATTCACGAAGGTGCGTTCGATTGGGGCCTAATTAGGGGAATTACTACAGTGTTACCAACTGTGTTTGATTATTACCTGTCTCGGATAACAACTGGCGTCTTTGTGTGTCAATTAAGATATCAAAAACTAGACTTTTTAATTCAGGAGTTGAAAAACGGGCCAATTTTTGACGACCTTGATTTCGCGGTTTTGACATTGTTGAGTCCACGGGAAGGAAAGGGACCACGTTTAGATCAATTGCGTCCACGCAACTCAACCAAACTATAAACAGTTTTTGTTATTACTTACAAAACAACAATGTGTTATCTAAACTACGAAGGAATATAACGTAGGAGACGAAACGAGATACAAAAACGCTGGATTTTCTGAACTCAAAAAAATAGTACGGCAGAGTAAAAATGAGGGCGCGTTTTAATTAAATTAAAATCCAACCAATTTACTAATTACTTGGAAAAAATACAGAAATGTTGAGCTTTGCACTCTTAACAGTCTGAGAAAAACTGGCGACTAAAAGTTTCATAAGATATTTGAAAAAAAATACAGGGTGAATCAATACTGGGCTATTTCTAACATGTCCTAAGATAAAAATACTACATAATTGCACTTCCCACTTGTATACTTTATTTGATTTTTAAAAACATTAATTGAATCAACATTGGTTTTTTATCTTTATACAGTTAAATATTATAAGAACTATTCATCAAAACTTATTAAAATTTGTTATATGTTTAAGACTATATAAATTGTATAGTTTCAAATGTTTATTAAATTTCAATCTCCATTTGTTCTTCAGATACAAGGCTAACTTGTTTTTCTTAAATAGCAACAAGGGTCAAATTTAATATTTTTGAGAAGAGCATTTTTTCTGGGTTCTATGGTATAACACTTGCATACCTTGTTTTAATCAAAACTTTAAAAAAACATCGAAAATTTTGAAAAATGTAAAATTTTATTAGCCTTGGAAATGTTGTCTTTATCTATTGTTAGCTCATTAACTAAAAAATAAGTAAAAGTTGAAAATAATTGTTAAAATAACACTTTTAACTGAAAAAAACACGTTTTATTTAAGAAATTTTAAACACTGAATACTTGATTTTTATGCTACAAACAATATTCAAACTGATTTCCACTAACTTCTTGGCTTTCTGTCTCCACGAATTTTTTTACATTTTAATAAAAGTAAAGGTCATATATCATATTACATTATTGAATTCAGAAAAAAAATGCTCTTTTAAAATTGATTAAATTTGACCTTTTGTGCCATATAAAAAAAATCAAATTAGCCTCGTATTTTCAAAATAAATGAGGATAAAAATTTGAAAAAGCTCTCAGATGATAGAATTTAAACACTTTTAATTGTTTCCCAAATTTCAAGGTTTTCTGTTAAACCGTTCTGAAAATATTTAATTGTATCCATACTTTTTAGCGACTCTGTATAATAATAGTCCATAATGAAATTTTAGCAAAATGTCACGACAGACCAATCTGGTCAGGTGGATAGTAATATTGGTTGCATGTTTAAAAAATTTTAGAAGTAACCCACTATTGACTTACCCTGTATTTAAAATTTGCGCTTCGTCCCGTATTTTACTTACTAATATTTTTCTTGCATCTGTAACCGAATCGCAGCGTTTTGAAAAATATAGAACCGAGTGCAAATTGGTAAATGTTAAAAAAAATTAAAAATAGTTTACGATAAAACTTTTGCATTATGTTTATGTCTTACTATTGAGAATTTAATGTTTGTTTGCCTTGTGCTAACCGTTATGCTAATACAACATTTTTTAATTCATTGCTCTGAAAATTTAGAACAACTGCGCTCTCTGTCGCCATTAACGGAACTATCGAGGACGGTACCGTTTTATTTGTAGATTTGTAGATCGTTTCGTATCCTAACCTTTAGATATCCGTAATCTAAACCAATAGTTGGCACTTACCAACTTCCTCAAACTTAATCAATAGCAAAAAAGAATGACACTGATTAGATAAGTAGGCTATTTCTCAAATGTTTTTTGTTACTTACTTGCTTCTGTTTCCCGCCTGTCAATTTCATCATACACGTCCATGGCTAACTGTTCAAAGAGCGCATTTTTCATCTAAAAACTGAATTATAGCAACTTTTACCAATCAGTAAAATCACACCTTTTGCAACTTTGTGAGGGAATTAGGATTTGATTCAAAGCCGCCTTGTGGCAAAATAAAATGTATGCCATTTTGGTGATCCGGCCTCTTGTGAGTCAAATACTGTATGAACGCATCCGTAACTTCATATTGACTTTCTATTAATCTGTTCAACAAATCTTTATTGACATTTTTCCTGAAACATGGATAAAAAATGTATAAACAGATGATGTCATGAGTGGATATTTACTTTGCATAATCGATGGGTGTTTTGCCGTGGGCATCTGGGAATGTTGGATCAGCACCGTAAACTAACAAAAGTTCCACTTGTAACTTCTGCTCAGTTTTAGCGGCTATATGTAGGGGTGTGGTGCCCCTTTCCTAAAATTTCATTTGTAAAAACTATCAATTGGTAGTGATATTTTACATCGTGAAAATAATTCGGATCAGCTCCTTGCACAAGTAACCGGAACGAAGTCTCCAAATTTGGTGTCCTCACGCTAGCGTGCAGCTGCTTCCCCAGCTCATTTTCAAGCCCCTCGTCATAGGTGGCGTTGTCGCGGAACGTATAAGCGCACTGCAGGTGCTTCGCCTTAATAAACTCGCTCTTGACACTGAAATTACACTTTATACAAGTAGTCTCAAACGTGAGCCCCACCTGATGGCATCTTTGGGATTGGGCTTCTTTTTCATCAATTTCCCGTTGTTCTCCAGAAGATTGTGCTCCCATATGCTGTTAGCCCCGTTATTATTCAACGTACACACCATCTGCAAGTCAGAATTAGTCATTTGTTAATTGGAGAGATAAATGAACTGACAGCTAATTGGTTCGGGTTCCAACTGCCCTTTTGGAGCGACTTCACTTGTGAGATGTGCCGCCCGAGACTGCGGTGTATGCTGCAGCATTGCGTACAGAGCAGAATGCCCTTATTTATGGAAGCCCAAGTCGCATCTGCAATTAATTGGGAATTAATGAATTTAAACTTGACGGATGTGACTCACCAGGGGCACCACAGTCGCCACAAATTTCGACATTCTGGCGCGACTTAACGCGAGACATCGCCACAAACGAGTGTTTATGTTACGCCACTATCACCAATTAGTGTTAAAATATAAACAAACAAATGTTTGATTAATAATATTTGTTACGCCATGTTGGAGGGTTTTCTTGTCAAATGTCACCGTGTGGTACAGTTTCCTGTAATCGGCCCAAAAAAATAATTTTTGATAAAAAACAAACGTTTAGAGACGAATTTCTAAATTTCGTTGCGTTCGTTTTACAATAATTTACAGTCTTGTGTTATTCCGAAGCCGAAAATCTACACATTTTGAAGTAAGAACACAAATTGTCAGTCAGCTTTGCCAACCTAACCAGAGTTAGGTTAAATTGTCAGTGATAATTTTCAATTGTAATTAATTGTTATCGGTAATAAATTGCCGCTTTTATCTAATTTCCGTGACAATGATAAGTTTGTAAATCCCCAATTTGTTACAAAAGTAAAAAACGAAATGGATTATTTAACGGAGGGCATAGCCCTGGGTGTAGATCTCGTGATCTTGGCGGCATGTATCAAGCAGTACTACAAGAACAAGAATGCCATGGCTATGATCCAGGTAATGGCATGATTTGTGTGAGTTTGACTAAATTATAAATTTCAGGGGGCCCCCTATCTCACCATCAATAAAGACTTGAAAGAAATAGTTGAGACACATCCAGAGAAAAAACTGTCATACGTATCCATAAGGGGAACTGTTAAACCACTAGGTAGGCCTATTGTCAGCAGCAATAATCCAAATGTAACAGGCGTTGTGCAATTATTACGAATTAAGGAGCATGTAATCCAGCGGAGTACGACAGGATTTTGGTCGGACTCCGAACGTGTTGTGCAGGAAGTCCACAATGTTATGCCTTTTTCCATTGGCAATAAGGCGGTGTTTGTGGAAGTTGCGGACCCGTTAGCTGCTGACGTCTTAGGTGGGTTTCAAGGTTTATTTAACTTTTTTAAATCACACGTGTCTAGATATGGATACGATATCGGACGTCTTCAATCCGACTGTTCCGAGTGTCATGGACCACATCTGGGGCTTCTTTGCCGGGATCAGGCAACGGGGGGTCCAGTCGACTGAGAAAATGTTAAGGGAGGGCACCACTATTACGGGGATTGGGGAGTTGGTTTATTCACAAGATTCCAGCATGTTGCGGCTGCAGCCCCCATCAAACGGGGCCCCCTTTTATTTAACAAATATGCAAGTCACGTCGCTGGTTAAAAAGTTAGACGGCTCTAAACGAAATTACAAGTTACTGTGTATATTATTCGGAACAATCGGTTTAGTTATTGGGGGTTTCATAATTCGGAAATATTTGCGCCATAAAGACAGACAATTGGAGGAAAGTAAGCGGAAACAACAACTGGAAGAATCAAGACGGAAGAGGCGGCGACAAATGCGTGATCAAAATTTACCAGAGAACCAAATCTGCGTCGTTTGTAAAAATAACCCAATTGAGGTAAGTTGTTAAAAAAATATATTTGGAAAACTTTTTGACGTCCTTGACTTGCAATAAAATGTAACGACGAAAGGAGCAACTTCCTTAGAAGGTTTTAAATAAAATGACGAGTTGCAACGTTTCGTGTATATAATAAACATCATCAGGCTTTTATTCGTTCAAATTTTTGGAAGTGACCATTAAAAGATGGTATTAGTTTGAATGAACTTTGAATTAATTTAAAAACTAAATAACCAAAACACTGACGTTACAATTAAATTAAAAATTAAAATCGATCATATTATAATTAATATTCTAGACACAATACTGTTTAAAAAACAAGACAAAACATGTTAAAAGTACGATTGCTATAATTATCTAATGCTGTTATTTTTTCATAATAAGGAATTTCTGAATTTTACTAAGTTCAACAGTATTTAATTTGGAATTAACTGCAATGAATTTTTTTTTGGATATATGAATCATTTCGAAAATATTTTTTTTGTCAAATTCGTGTTTTGTTTTTTAACATGATTAACCATTAAATTATTATTATTTTTGTTTAGTTTGTCCAATATAATCACATGTTTTACAAATAATTCGATAAATTAATTTTTAATTAATTTAGAAATTTTTGATTTAAATTTGCTAATGACTTGATTTATTTTTTTTTTTTGTTGTAGAAGACTAATTTTAGAGAATCATGAATTAAACAATGTTTCAATTTATTTCTGATCAATATTTTTGCAATATATTAGAAGGTGTTAAAATTTTCGGGAAGAAATTCTGGGTCACTTACGAGTCACTTACTAACTTTAATTTTAAGAGATTTTGTTTTTTGACTTATTATTTGCTGAAGACGGTGATTCGAATAAAAATTTAAAATACGCAAGGAACATGTTGGTTTGATGTGCCAATTAATTTTATTATTATTTTCATGAGTCCTAATAATGAAGATATGACATGATATGACATGAGATAACATGAAGATATGGAATTACATTATTCTCAAGTTCAATTGTAAATTTTAAATTTGGATAATAAGATAAATATATTTAAAATAAAGTATTGTTTACGGATACAGGTAAGTAAATCATCTACATAAGTAAACATAAAAGGCAAGATCAAAAATTCAACTTTTTAACAAAAGTGCGCACCAATTCATGTATTGCCAAATTTGCTAAAATGTAATAAAAGGCTATCCATCGCCATAACAGATTATTTAATGTAGAAATCGATTTTATATTAAAAGTAACCGTTATTTAAAATTAAGTTAATTATATGAATATGAATATATTTAATGAAGAATGTTTTGAAATTTCAGCCATACAACAAAGTAATATTTGTTGTAATAAAGCGTGATAAAGCCACATCGAGCGACACATAACATACTGCTGCGGAATAACATCTTTTTTTTTAATTGATAACAATTACCCATTCAACTAATTTGTTGTAAAATATTGGCTAGAAATTTTGAAAGCTTATAAAACAGTGACTTGATACATGAGACAATAGGTCTTAATGGTTGATTATTTTTATGAATCTTGATCAAACCATTAATTTTTGCTCTTGTTGAACAAGAGAAAAATATTCATTATCAGTGATTTTTTTGTCATTTTTAAACTGTTTTATAAAGTTAATGGATAATAGTCCATACCTGTCTGTGGGATCATTGCGAATTAATTCATAGAAGAAGTGTCATTGAGAAGTTCATTTATTTTAGTATTAGAAATTTGAGCTGTAAACACTACAGTACTCGACCGATAATGGGTTATTGTTTATTCAGATTAATTACATCTTTTAATGTTCACTTCTAAGAATTTGAACGAGTAAATTAACTGTTATATTGAATTTTTAATAAAAAAAATGTTCTTCGGCCTGATGATGTTTGACATTTAAACGAAACGTTGCAACTCGTCTTTTAGGGAAGTTGGTCCTATCGCCGTTAAATTTTCTTACACTTTTTTATTTGCTGTTTTCTTAACAGATAATTTTACTGCCTTGCGGCCACGTGTGTCTATGCGAGGACTGCTCACTCGACATCTCTGCCAACTGTCCCGTTTGCAGGGCTCCAATAGAGAAAAAATCAGTAGCCTATGTTGCGTAACACCAATAAAATTTATTTCTTGTTACATAAGCAACTCTGCGTTTTACAACACGGACTGTTTTCTTGTAAATGTCGTTTCACTTTACTCGACTTCCCTATTCCTAGTTTCGGTAATCCTTTATTGAGTCCCTCCAAGAGGACGCAAGCTTTGCACACGTCCTGCGACGACACATATCCGCACCTTGTGCATTTCTGCAAAGTTGGCATATTGGCATTTTCGTTGATTTTGAGGGATTCCCCCGACTGGATAATATTCATTATAACAGCAGGGTCTATTTTTTCCAAATCTTTGAGCAACACCCGGGCATGGCCTCTGTACGCATTGGGGGCGAAGACACACTCAGTGGAGAAATAAACCAATTTGCGGAAGTAGGCGTACATGACGATTTCTTTCTCGTAGGTGTATTTGAGGGGTTTTACGCGTGGAATGCCGTCACCACTGTCCTAAAATTGCGTTATTATCACCCTAGATTGCTTCAAATTGTCATGATTACCGTGATAATGGACGTACAACGGCTGAGACGTGCCAAATCGCCCCTTAAAATATTCATCAAGACAGTCTCTGCAATATCATCAGCGTTATGTCCAGTTGCTAAATAATCAACATTTAGAAGAGCCGCCCCTCTGTCTAAAGCCTGGCGTCTGAAAACGCCACAAAAAGTACAGTTATTTTTCCTCCCAATCTGAAATAAAAAACTTAAAAGATGGACAAGAACTGACAATCCCACCTCAGCCACAATTTCGTCCATTGTCCAACCGTACAAATCCTTATAAGACATTATTTTCAAAGGCATTCCGTAATCGTCCCGATTTTGTTTCACAGTATCTAAACTATCGTCCCTGTACCCTGTAATACCCTCATCAATGGACAAAAGCACTAAGTCCAGCTTATAATCGTACTTTTCGTTAAGTAGCTTCATGACGTACGCCAGAACTGTGGAGTCTTTGCCACCGGACGCCGCAATTGCGACTTTACTCCCTGGTTTGAATAGTTTAGCCCGTGTAATTGTGAAATGAATCTCATTTTCAAACGCTTCGAAAAAACACTCCTTACACAACGTGTCGCCGGTTTTTGGTCTCTATAAAGTAAAACGTGACGACAGTCATCAAATATGCAAGTTTTTACCTTCAGTATTGCGTTTTTGCCACATTGGGCCGAACATGGGGGCATCTTGCCTTTATAACCCCACTTTTGTCAGTTGTCAACACGTCGGTAATGTAGATTTCGTCAAGCCGCCATTTTTGTCATTTAAAAACCGTTTGTGTTGTGGGACGACGCTGTACCTTTGCCGGGTTATTTTTGAATGAAAAACGGGTAATAAGGTAGGAATTTAACACTTTTTCTTGTTGTTTAGTGCTTTTGGACTGTTTGTAGTCAGTCGGTTGTGGTTTTAAAGCAGCGGCAGAAATTTTCACACACGGGGCTTTAAAAAGTAATTTTCTCATTGAAGTGATTGTGGTGATGGATATGATGAGTGGAAATTGTTGCCGTTAGCTCTTATCTCCACCGTCGTAAGTAGTGGAATGTTTGTAAATAGATGCAGCTGAAATACCATTCCTCCACATTCCATTCAACTCAATACTTATCTCCTTGTAATAATTACTCGTCGTGCTTCATGCACCGCTTTAGAGACACTCCTTTGTAATTAGACCGGAATTAAAAAACATTGGGAGCGTTTAGTGCGCTATAATTGTTGTGACCCATCCCGGGTTCAAATTTGGATATTTTTGGCCTCCGGTTATGTAAGAACGCGGTTTTTTACCTATTTAACTGTACTTTCCAAGAATTAGTGCTTATCGCCAGCGGCGTGTTTTTTTCCCGTATCGGATGTTCAACCTGCAGTAAAATGTTGTCATTGGCTTAGTTACCGCGGAAGAAACTAATACAATATTTGCAACATTTTTTCGAACGTATAGCGTTGCACTTGGGAAATTTTAAACTTTCAAACCAGTTTCCCACAGTTTTCCGTTCCACTTCCCTATTTTCTCCACAATGTGCCGTGTAGTTAACCTTGTGCTTTATCGCAAACCGCTATTTCCATCCTCCACGTTTTGAACGCAATAATTGCAGAAAGACATGAGTCAAAAAGCCTCACGTCGTGGCCGCCGCCACACCAGCGAGGAGGACAAGTCGTCGTTGAAACCCCCAACCCCCAAACCCAACGGCATCGAAGAAACACCCCCTGAATTAACACCACCGGCGGAAGAACCAGAGACTGAAGCCCAGCCGCCGCCACCGCCCCCACCAGAAGAAGAATCTCCCAAAGAGCCGCCGCCAAAGGAAGTGACCGAGAATGAAAACGGCATCGTGACCCGGAGCCGCTCCACCACGCCCCAAGTCAAGAAAGTGAACGGACATGAAGACGAGGAGGAAAAGACGGACGTGGGGGACGTCTCCGAGGCGGACCTGGAGCCGGACCCGTCCATCGCGACCGATGAGCAGCACCCGGAGTTGATGTTCGAGGAAAACTCGGATATGGAGTCGGGGAAAGGCTCGCCGGTGCTGAGCCGGTGCAAGACCCGGAGGTCGATCTCGCGGAACGTGCCGACGCCGAAGACGCCCAAGTCGGTGGAGGGCGAGGTCGCTGGCGAGGAGGACATGAACGCGACGTTTGAGTCGTGCTCGGAGGACGTCTCCACGAAGGCGCAAGTCGGGGGCGACTCCACGCGGCTGGATTACACGGACCGTGAAGAAGGCAATAGTTTTTTTCTCCAGGAGGCGAAGAATAAATCGTTCGGGGAGACGCTGAGACGCTTGTCGACGAGGAGGACGATCAGGCCGATCAGTGAGGATTACAGGAAAAGACTGCTCCAGAATAATGTAGAGAAGAACGAGTATCCGAGTCGGAATAGTGTGGAGAGAATATCGGCGGTGGGGATCAAGAGGAAGAGCTGCAGCCGGGAGGCGGAGGAGTGCAGCAAAAGGTTCAAAGGTGACTCTCCGGGGTTCTTCGCGAGGTTGACGAGCCCCTTAGCGAGTATCAGGAATCCGTTCCGAGCCGATATCCCGTCGAGCACACCGAAGCTGACGGGGTACAAGGATGAGAAGTGCCTCATCGAAGACGATTGTGTTAATTCGAAAATGTGTGAAGTTAAAGATGGAGAGAGGCGTTGGTGCTCGATTATGTAAAGGTTTCTCGTTACGTTAATTAATACTCTGTATTTGCGGTTCAAGTACAAAATGTTTTATGTGTTTGACCAATCACGAGCAAAATTTAGAAATTTGAATTTCTATGAAACGATTTTTATTTGCTGATCTGGATTTTTAGAGTAGGTTGTCATATTATTATTTAATAGCGACTCGATGTAGCAATTTCTTTAAATATGTTGGTTACTCTTTTTAAATAAAATATACAATAAATACAATTTTCCGAATTTTTATTTTTACATTCCAACATTTAAAGTGCAGTTTATAGGTGACTAGTGCTACGTTCGTTCTTTTTTTATTTTTGTCCTTTAGAAACAGTTTACAATCAACGTTCATTTCAATAAGCTTTTTGAAAAGGAAATATAGATCCGAGTTTCCTAAAAATAGCTATATATCAGTAGGAAACACCAGTTTTAAATATGTTATCAAACATTAACTACAATCAAGCTTTAGTACATAGTTTTTGGAATACTGATCTAGGTCCTTGTTTAATTTTAGGAAGCAATAATTGGTTTTTCAAACATTCCATCCTAAGGTGGGTGCATAATACTATTCTTCAATATCGATCTAATTCGTTAAAATATAAAAGTTCCACGAATTATTGGCAAGAATCAGTTGTAGATGGACAAAAAAATATAATGACCAGTCTTAACGTCTTTTAGTTTTCGTTATTGCCAATAGTTCATGGGTGAAACGTTCGTTACAAAACCGCAGATTCGTAACGAACTTATTCATATTTAAATTCTATAATTAGCCTATTCTATTGACCATAAGGCGGTATTATTGTCGTAAGTTTCACTAATTTATTGTTTTCATAAATTTGAAAACTGCAACCTCTTTGGGTACAAGTACGCATGAACAGAAATCACTTGTAAAATAAACAAACTACAAAAATATGTCACAATGGTAATGATAAACTAACGGAAGAGAAATCAGTCTTAAAAAAATAGGAATTATGATAAAACTATACAGAGTGGACCGAGCTTTTCCATTCTGTACAGGCCGACTTTCGATGTGAAATTACAATAGTGGTAGGAAGATGACGTCCCTTAGCGTTATTTTGTTTTTCATAAGTTTCTTGTACAGTCTGTGCTAAATTAAAAGAAATCAGCACACTTAGATACTATTGACTTAACATTAATTGAACAACTATGGAAGCTTTTCCTCGACGATTATATAAGAAAAAGCTGAGTTTTACGTCTACGAATTATTGACTCTAAATGTAATCATTATTAAGGGTTTTTAGATACATTGTTTAGTTTTTATACAAACAAAAATAATTGAACTTTAGGACGGCTACTAACAATGCTAATAAACAACTATAAACATCTAAGTCACATTTTTGGGTAACATTTGAAAACGTTTAACACTTTCATATAATTTTGTTTTGAGCATTATAATGTAACACAAAAAACGTGATTAATAGTCACTGGAACATTCAGGTGGATTGAGGTAACCGAAAACATTCAATTCGTACATGCTGGCAAACGTTATAAAAATCAGATACCAAGCCATCAGGATTATACCGTATTTGCGATCTAATTTCCAGCCGTTGAGGTGGGTCGCGGCGACTAGGAACACCACCGTGGATAAAAGAGAAAGGGTTGAGTACGTTAAGCCTGAAAGTCGCGTGGATTTTACGTGATTTTTTCGACAACCGAACTCACCTTTACTGATCACAGGAACGTCCGATCCCGGTTTGATTATCGCCGTTTTGATGAACCAAGGAAGACCTAAACATATCAAAATATCGAAAACGTTCGATCCGACAGCATTGGAGACTGCCATATCTCCGTAACTGCGAACAGTTTTTATTAAATTAAATAACAACGATTCAAGCAAGTTACCCTTCTTTTATTACTGCTATACTTGATAAAGCGTCCGGCACTGACACCCCAGCTGCGACAAAAGTCAGCCCCATCACGGTGTCAGGGATGCCAAGTGTTGTCCCGATTATGGTAATCATCCACACCATGAAGTAAGAGTAGAACGAAATCCATAACATTGACATAAAAAATGTGAAAGGGTACCAGTTTTTATACTGCTCTGACCGACAATCCGGCATTGTTTTTCGGCACAAGTAATGGATGGGGAAAACTATTCCCCACGTGATCTGCTTGTATAATCCACCTTCTACGAGAAAACACTTAATTGTGGAACAAGCGAGTTGGGTTTTGTACCAGTGGGCTTGACCAAAGGGTCTACAGTGTTTGCAGGGTCGTACTCTTTAGGCCGGTAATAGTCGCGAGGGACGGGCGCTGGGGCGGGGGCTGCGCCTCCACTAGCCTGGTTTAAAGCGGGGCCGCTCAGCTGGTTATCAAAGCCTAGAGGAAAATCAGCACTAGCAAAACTACGACAGTGGGTGATATTCATAAAAATTACTATCTTCTTCTTGGCATTTACTATTTGCTTTAAAAGTAAATATTTGAATCCATATTCATTAAGAGATGCTTATTTTTATAGCGTTTTCTACCTAAACTATGTACCTTACTAAAAAACTAATTGGTACATCATTAACTACTTAAAAAATGTGTATAATTTTTCTAGATTTTTTTTTGAAATTCCTTTTATTTTTCGAGTTAGGTATTAAAAAAAATTAAATTGGCAATTTTTTTGGTAAAGTTGGAAACAGAAACATTACCGTTTCATGATTTTCTAAGCGTTTCTGAGGGAAATTTTTGAAATTGTAAATCGGTTTTTTGTGAGCCCAAAATCACTCAAAATGCTCTGAAATCGACGAATAATCGCCTGAAAAATTCGATAGTTTTCTAGATAGTTTAAAAAGTTTGTTGCACTCGTTAGCGGAATTTTAGAAATAAAGAGTCGGCTTTTTAAATTCTCAGTGGAATCGTTCGAGGAATCCGAACATCTAAAGAATGTTTTCGTCTAAAATTCTTTTATTTAATTTTCTGAGAAATTCTAAATTTGTGAATTGTAGAAAAATTCTGAATTCTGTATGATTATTAGATTTTGAGATATAGTAAAATTTTTTTAGTAGACCCACCTTCTAGATCATCTTTAACATGTTTAACACATGTAAAAAATATTTTAAATGTAAAGAGCGATTTTGTTAAAATAATATCATAACTTGATTTCGGTTTAAATATCAAAAGCAAAAAATTATAAAAGGCAACAAATTTAAATTTGTTCGATCATCTACTCTAAACCACCCTAAGTAGGGTGTCTCAAAATTGGCAAATTCTGAGCTCAGAGCATTGTAGAGAATCACCTCAGTAGTCCAAATATAGAAAAAAAATAAAGATTCGGGACTTACCCACAAAAATACACTGGTTTGAAGATTACTCTAAGATTTTTTTACTCCAAACTGAAGCTAATTTTTGGCAAATTGTTTTACATTATTATTCTCCACAATCATCTACACCATAAATAACGATAAACACTAAAAATTTTAGCCTGTATTTA
This sequence comes from Tribolium castaneum, assembly GCF_031307605.1. Taxonomy (NCBI): domain Eukaryota; kingdom Metazoa; phylum Arthropoda; class Insecta; order Coleoptera; family Tenebrionidae; genus Tribolium; species Tribolium castaneum. The sequence goes on along the minus strand of NC_087395.1, from coordinate 18,426,758 downwards.
AAGAAAACGCAATTCAAAATGCACCTGAAGTGCACCTTAAAACCAATGTATCTTTGTGGAAAAGTCTTGAATCTTTATTTTGTTTCTGTATTTGGTCTAGTGAAGTAATTCTCTACTACGCTCTGAACTTGGAATTCACCAATTTTGGTGTATACTGAAAATGGAGCTAATAAACAAAACAAATAATTTTAGAAATTTTTCATTATAATTGTTATAAACCGTTCACAATTGTTTTAAATTCTCAGCAGGCGTAGATATATTTTTGTTAAGTTGTCTTTATGACGTCTTGTCAAAAATTCACTGTGTTGTCAGTTCTACTGCTTATTAATTTAAAATGTCGAAAATAATTTCTGTTGATAAGAAAGTGTGTATCAAAAGATGCTTTGAAGAATGCAAAAAAGACAGACCCGACTTTTTTACCTAATTATAATGAGTAGAATAACAATTAAAACATATTCAATTATTTATTTAAAAAACGAAGCAAACTGACAACAGACCTTGGTTGTCATCAATTATAACCCAAAATAAATTTCTTATGACAACTCGCAGTACTGCCAAATAAAATGTCAGATTTTCATAGATAGTCCGAATTTAAAACAATCGTGAACGGTATATGTTATTTACATTAGGTACATTAATCATATTTACAAAATCTTTCAATGTTTTCATTATTTGTCTATTGTAATCAAATTGTTTCTTCAGTACATAACATTACAACGAAAACAAAAAAAGTAAAAATGGTGGATGCGCCGGGTTAACAGACAAGTAATTTTTTTTATGAAATTAATTATTTACATTAGTTCATTCTTGAAATTCTACAATTTTTTATTATAAAATTTTACGTTATTACGCATAGTTTATATTATTTTGTCTAAAAATACTTTCTTTAAGGTTTCTAAGAAATTTGAATAGCCAACAATTTCAATTAGAAATTAAGAAGAATTCAAGAAAATAAAACAAAAATGCAAAAATCTCGAATTGTTTAGCTTAACTTGGTACATTTTTCGATGAATAAAGTGTTAAAAATAAAGAATAAAAAACAAAACGTTTCTAGATTAATTACAAATTAATAATGGTTCCACTAAACGCCTAATCAATGCGACTTTCAAATTTTGTATGCAACAATGAAAGAATTATTTACTTGTTTAATTTATTTTGCTAAATTTTGCCTTTTATCACTGGTTTTGTGTTTTTTTAATAGAAGCCAATGACTTTCTCTAATAAATGTTTTGAGTAATACCATGCGATCATTTGAATTTATAATTAGAATAGGCTTTATCAGTTTTTTTTAATTTTTTTTTAATCAAGCTGAAGAGTTAAATAATAATGTTTTGAACGGTAATATTCAGTTTTCCCTCAGTTTGCATTAATTTTTCAATCACAAAAACACAAAGCCGCCTACTCTAATTATAAATTCAAATGGTACTATGGTATTTTTTTAACAGAAAAATTTTGTAAGCGAAAGACAAATCTGTAACTAACTATTTACTTGGGTTTTTGCCATACTTCCAAATAACATCTTCGAACTTTGTTTGTTTATAATGTGTCCGGAAGCAGCCAAAACACAACGAAATCGACGAGAAATCATCTGAAAATTTCGAATCTACCAAACTTTATTACTTACAGCCAACAGTTTTCACCTTGTTAACGTAAAACAAAAACGGTTTAGCGCTTTCGATATATTTTTTTTAATCATAAGTCGGATTTTGAGAGCCCACTGGAACACTATCATTTTCTTCCTTCATTAGGAAATGTTGCGTTAACTATTAACACTTTCTGCCGAAAACGGCTGTATTTATGTGAAAATCATGATCGGACAGATTTTCTCACCTACCTTTAAAGTTTCTTGGATTTTTTATTAACGAATACCAGACTAGTGATTTCGTAACTTCTTAATTTATGAATATCGACATAGAAACTTATTTTTTTATGATTTTTATGAATCTACTTATTACTACAAAAGTATAGTGTATTTAAAATTTAATAAAAAATTATAAGCATAAACATATTCTACTTTTAACGAGACTTTTTATGAATATCACCCAATAACTTGCCTTGCTCGAAGCTTTCCTGCGACGGTTTTTCCGGACTGCACCCATAACTCGGATGTTTCCTCTCTTCTTCAAGCGTCTTGTAACTCACCAGACCTGACTGCTCATCCGGTGCTACTTTTTTGCAAGGAACTGGCAGTTTTTGCGCCCATTGTTCCAGATAACTATTATAATGAAGCGCGACACAGTATACAACATACATCAGAATCATAAACAGCGATTCGATCCACGAAATCATTTTATCCTGGATCGTAACAAGCATGACCAGAATCGAAACAGCGTAGAAGAAGCAATCGCGAATCAGCGGCCACCAATTCAGGTAAATCACCGTCGTGGTGCACAACGCGCAAACAGAAATCACAAACATTATGTTGAAAACTGCCGATCCAATCACTCCCGAAATACCTGAAAAAACCGACTTGGGACTTGTGTTTCCACTTGAAATTCTTACCGATGTCGTCCTTCGCGAAGAAAACGCCGATGATCACCGTCGCCAGTTCCGGAGCGGAACTTCCGGCAGCCATGAAAGTGGCTCCGGCAACATCCGGTGACATTTTTAGTTCTGGAATGATTGAATTGTATTTTGTTGAGACAAGGATCCACGATACCTTCGCATATGCGGTCCAGGGATGCCACAAAATATTCATCGCAGACTATCGCCAGGCCCAGAAAGGTGTAAACTGCCACTATTATGTGGACTATGATGCCCCCATGTTTGCGCGAAGTGGGGCCTATTAGGGGCCGAGGAAACTGCAAAAATAACTTGCTTAAAAATTGTTTGGGGAAGCGTGAAGAGGTTAATCTAATTCCAGTTGGCGGTCCTTTGTAATCTTTGGAATTGTTGTTGGCGGAGGATGGTCGATACGTCGATGGGCACTTGTAATGCAATTAGAAATTTAGCCGGGATAAGGCCAGTGTCGGATTGTGGGCTAAGGGGCCCACCGGGAAATCCCTGGAAGGGCTCCAAAAATGTTTTTTATACTTATTTATATATTTGCTTTTAAAGATTTTCTAAATGTCATAGTATTTTTTAAGCTAAATTCATTCAACTTTTTTATTTTAAATTGGGACCCATATTTTTCTCTTCACAAACTGAAGGGTTTTACTAGAAATTTCGGTTTAAAAAAATTAATAAAATTGGAAAATTTAATAAAAGTTTAATACTCTTGTTAGCTGTTATGAGTACACACTTAGGTGGAGCCTAATTGCGCACAAATGTAAGAGACGTCGCGGAGTAGTGGTGTATCTTTTTTCATTTTTATTAACTTTTATTAATTTTTTTCATATGTCTTATTTTTTTTAAACAATGTTTTTTGTTAAAAGTGGAATATAATGCACATGTTTTAAAAAAGAAAAAAATTAAATTATGACAAGAAAAATGTACATTCGAACTCCTGAATGTAGCCCAAAATATACTACGATATTTAGAAAAATCGTAAAAGCATCAGCTTATATTACTAACAGCCATTTGATTAAGTTTTTTTTATTTTTTGAAATCGGACCATAAATAAAACTTCTGTATCGCCTTTTGTTTTTTAAAATCACCCTGTATAAGATATACGGTAGCTAGCAAAAAATTTCGGGCATTTCGCTGATATAAACGTATGTAAGTTCCTATCTTTTTTACATAACAATGAAATGACAAAAGTGCTCGAAATTTTTTGTTCGTACTATTTTAAAAACCTAAATTTTTACCTTTTTGTTCAACATTTATCTAAATTAAACACAAAAATACGTTAGATTTTATCATTTAATTAGAGATTAGCTTTGTTTGCCGATGTGATATCTTTGAAAGTAAAATGTTTAAATGAAAATGATTGTGTCACATATTCTCAAGTTTATTTCTTGACAAAATTTAATGGTAATGTACCTAGAACTGATTACGAAAAAATTATATTACATAAAAGCTGTAACTATTCAAAAATATATATATATGACAAATAATAAGCTAAAGGTGGCGTTGATATTTAGGGGTTTGGTCAATTAATTTTTTTCCTTATTGCTTGACGGGCAATGACGCCAATGACTATTTTTTCCAAAACCTCATGTTTGCTAATTAATTGCAAAAATGATCAACTAATAGGTATAAACTCTTTATATTTACTATTAACTATTTCATTGTTACTTGTACTTAGTTCAAAATTCAATATTGTTTCATGCCTAACTACAAACACAAATCCTAAAGATTTGCTACAAGAAATAAAATGGTCTACTTATCAATACCACAACCATCTATGATTTTGTAATTTAAAAATACAACTTTACAACTAATCAACTTATAGTGAAAGAAGTGAAAAATTAGACAGCTATATTTTTTAATACGTTTTTGAATTACTAGAGTTATTTTAAGGTAGTTTTCATAAGCTGTCCTTATATCAAAATTTAGCCGTTTACGAAATATTTATGGCTTTTAAATTTCTTTGGACTTGCATATTCGCGTTCAAAATTCGATAACTCTGCCATTTTTTAAAATTTGGAAATAGTTCTCAGCTCATTTGAAAGAGGAATCCTAGATCTATCCTGGCGTTTTCAAATTTCTAAAAAAGAATAACAAACTCCTAATTTTTAAAGTTAAGTTTGCAGAACCTTAAGCACCCATTACTCATTTTTTTCAAACGAAATGCCAAAAGTTTTATTTCACTAAATGGTAGAGAATTTAATTTTGCATCGAATTAAACGAATGAAAAAATGTGAGTTAATAAAGAAACTAACATTCAATGAACATTTAATGAATAATTTTTGAATTTATTGAATCTATTAATTTATTTTGTTTTCACAGGACGGATAACACAATTTTGAACAGAGTTTGTTATTTAAGTTTAATCAGGAATATTTTTATGAGAAACTATGCAAAAATAGCTGTGGTTAGTAAGAAATTTCCTACAATGACAAAAAAACAACATAACTTAAAAATTATCACAAATAGGTATAAAGAATACTAATACAGATCGATGCAGAACAAATTTCTCCTCCATCTAGTAAAATAAAAATTGGGACATCCCATCTGAAAAAATTAAGTTATGGGCACTTGAAATTGTCCAAATTTAACCTTAAAATTTTTGGGTTTATTAATTATCAATTTTGGACACATTAAAGAACAGATATAGGCCTTCTTTGCTAACCCTCCGTATATGATTTCGAAATCTCTAAAATTAGCGAGTTACCGATTTTTTTTAGGTGCAAATCCAAAAATTTTCAAAAAATCTTAAATATCTTAAAAACAGTTAAACTTAGGTATAGGGAAAGCTGACAAAAACTCCCTTAAAATAATTCAACTAAGCCAAAAAACGCAGTGAAAAACATAGCTTTCCTTTTAAAATACGAAAGTTGAAAGCGACTTCCGGTATAACCGGAAGTGTCGCCATCTTGAAAATATTTTCAATGAGCAGGACCCAACGGATTATGACTGAGTAGTGAGTACCAACTTTCAGATAAATATGAGTATTTTAGAACTCTCAATACTTCTAATGTGGGGTTTACACCCTGTATACTGCTCAACAATTGAAATGGATATTGGGAAAAACTTCTAAATCGTCTGGGACCTTTCCAGTCTTTTACTGAGGCCCTTACCCTATTATGGAAGACTCGTTATCAAATTAGTATTAATAAAGTTTTAAAATATGGCCTTCTAAATTACTTCCATTTCAGTTAAACGTAAATTTCTGAAAAATAGTTAACATTCCAGTTCAATTATTGAACTGTTGAGATGGAATAACAAAAGGCGATAACGGCTTTCGGTTTTGATCAATAGATGGAAAATTATTTGATCCAATTTTTCAAAAACTATTATCTTATTATAATATGGTTTTAACAAAAAATGACCAGGGGTCCATCGAGCAGATGATACGAGTACGTCCGGGAAAATTCCCGGTTTCCCGGCAGCACAATCCGACACTGGATAAGATGCTCGCCAGAAAAATTGATTACTGCACGGGTAATTATTAAACATGAGAGAAAAGTTCTTTTGATCGTTCCCTTGCAGGCGAACAACTTTCATCAATTACGAGATCAAAAGACATCCTCCATGTTTATCTCCAAGCTTTGTTCAAACATAACTTGCATCCAGTTCGTCGAGTCATTATTTTTACATTTAATTGCTAACTTACCTGTTGTACAGCGGGAGGAATACAAAAGGTTTCATTTATAACCGATTCTGTTTCATTAGATGGTGTTGTTGTTTGGTTTGTGTTTTCGGAAATTTTTGTTTCGTTGTGTTTTAGTTCTTTGTGTGCGATTTGTGCCGGTTTGTGTGTGGTGGTTTTGGGTTTAGTTGTAGTTTTTCGAGTTGTTGGTGTTGTGGTTTTGGTTTTATTGGGAAGTAGGAGATGGTGTGTCCAATCAATTAACCGCCGCTGTCTAGTGTGGCGACGTGAACGAATCATATTCTATGAACAAGTGTGTGATTGATACAATTGGACGGGAAAAAAACGTTGCATAAATTGGGAAAAATGGACAGTACCTGTTGAATAGCTGGAGGCGTACAGTCCGCAGTTCCGCTGGCATTTCTCTTCTTCGCTAGCAGCAGTACTTTAGATGTTGTTGTTTTCGGCGTTGTCTCGAGAGGGCTTGTTACCACTTTGGTAACAGTCGTTGGAGTTTCAGAGGTTGTCTCAGTTGCATTTTTTTCGTTTGTTTGGGTCGAATTTTCCGACAAGACATGAATTATCGAATAAATCAGAAAGAAAACGGAAATCTGGAGGAATTTGTGGCGACGTGTGCGTCTCATGACCTGTCGAATAAATTCCAATTGTAAATATTTCCTTCATTATGAACCGACAAACACTTTTATGAGCGTCACTCTGACGCCCACCACAAGACAAAATCACGATTTGTGGTTATTATGCGCTCGGAAAATTCATCAAATCGATACTGTTTGTTGTGAAAATGGGAAAATCTGGCGACAGTCAGATGTTAATTACAGCCGGGAGGTGAAAGTAATTCGAGTATTTTGTTGATAAAACAGATCCGTACTTCGTTATTGTGAACTGGGTTTGTGAATGGGAACTGTTTTGAGTGAGTACGTCTCTGCTTGCTGCATTCACTTTGATCAATAAACCAAGTGTATACTTATAGAAAACGAGCCGACAACGTGGAAACAGTATATTAGACTAATACTTTAATGGAACTCTGTTTGCGGTACAAGACCGGATTTAGATTCGGAGAAAAATACGCATTTTTCTCCGAAAATCTCTTCATCGCATCTCCAACATTTTCTTGATTAAATTCGTTTGTTGGCGGCCCCGGATTTGCTAATTAAAACTGTTATGAAAGTTAAGTAAATCCACCTGAGAATTGTATGAGAATTTTCCTTTCATCACATTCAGAGAAATGAGCAAGGCTCCGGCTGTCTCCGTGAGATTCAATTAAAACTTAACGAGATTAAAAGGATTTTGATTGATTAATATTTTAACGGATTCCTTTTTTACGAGCGAGATTGACGGCCGACAATGACCGCTTAGGATTTTTCGTGATTTGAAAAGACGTAAATAAACGGGGAATTTGATAACGTTACATAATGAAGGTTGTTTCAGTTGAAACGTGATCCCTTTCTGAAAAATATCCTGAGGCGATCAGAAAAGTCTTCTAAACTAATTAAGCCAAGTGATGGATTAAATAAGTATTACAATTGAATTTTTCGTATTGGAAAAACGAGAAAAACTTGGAGAATTTCCAGGAAAAATAAAAATAGAACTCTCTCGAGGGTGGCATTATTAAAATGCTGTTTTGACATGAAAAAGACGGGTCAATATGACGTTGGAAAGTCTCTTAGTGTCATCTTCGGAGTTTGATTGCCGATTTTATCCCAATATTACCCGTCACCTTTCACAAGATTCTATTTAAAAAATTATTCCATTTAATTTGGGGATTGTAGTTATAATGTCCATTGTTTCGGGCACAATTAACTAATTAAAGCGAAATCTTATAGGGCAATACATTTCAGCGTGTTCCTTTGACCTAGTCAAGGGTGGTTGCTTTAAGACTGTTCCTCAAAAAACTCATTTTCCAAGGAAATGACATTAAAATCGAGTGGGTGTTAATTTCGATCCGGATGTTTTCCCGGAAAAACTGTCAATGGGGGCAATACCTGACGCTGATTGTGATGTGGCTCTGGAAAACTCGTCACTACACGAAAATTTTCACTGGAACGTCGCCGCCGAGACGCTTTAATGCCAAACTAGCGAACGTTTCCAATATTTTCCCGACGGTGGAACAGTGGCGGCGCGCATGCGACATTCTCTAAGCTTTTCATACACTGTTACGGACAAACCGCTCGAGGAAAACAATACGAATTGAATTTCTTTGTGAATGAACGCACAAAAGCGACGACGATAATGCTTTCCCTCCTATTACCCTAATTCACTTATTTCCACCCTACCCCAAGCCCAATAAAAGAAAACTCGGTCAGAATCGAACGCTTTTATTACAAATAATTATCGATTAAGCCAAAATTACAAACTAAATCCTATCTAGAGCCTCCAACATGACGATACTGTTTCCCCGGATCACCTGTAATAAACATAACCTCAAATTTCAAATCCACACTAATTCAAAAGAAACGTACCACCATCCCTATATTGTTTTTCTTGCCATCCCGGCACTCTTCCACACTCTCGTCCACCACTAGATTCATAAAAGGGTCGAAACCGCGCAAAATACCAACGACTTGTCGGCCCCCATTCAACTTCAAACACAATTTTTTGTCCATAAATCTGCAAAAAAACTAGTAATACGTTCTACGACAAAACAAGACTCACTTTTTCAATTCCGGAGGATGTGCTTTCGACATTTTGTGTACTTTTTTGAGTTTTTAAAATTTAAAACGCTCTTCAAACGCTTGACACAAACTGACAGATTTGACAGTTGCTAAGTACAGGGCATGATCAGTTGTCCCAATTTTTTCACATTTTTAACGTATAGTTAATGCAAAAAATTAAACAAAACAAGTCATTGGTTTTGGTGATAACTGTAATCAGAAATCGGTAAGTGTTGCGTTGAAATAAGGCAATTGTTGTTTTGGTGATCGTGTCCTGATTGGTGTGGGCAACGTTTGGCGTCGAAAATCCCTCTGTGCTAGTGACATTTCGGTGCATCTTCGGTTTGACGTTACTTTTTTATCAACAAATTTGTTGGAATAACCGCTGGAAAAAGGTTCAGTAAAGGTAAAAGCAGTACCAGTACCGCCAGATGTTAACATTTGCTCCTCCGTTCCCTCTAGTAGTGCTCCTTCTAGCCACTACTCTTTACGCCTTTTCTAGTCTAGTATCGCCCCCATGGAAGAGGCCGAAGTGACACCGCCCCCGCCGCCGTCGCTGAAAAGCCCGTCGGCGTCGAACGAGGGAGACTGGACGTGTCCGGACTGCGGTAACGTAAATTTCGCCCGCCGTAACAACTGTAACCGTTGTTACAAAAGTCGGGGGCCGGTGTCGGCGAAAAAGCGCAAATTGGGGCACGAGATCGGTAAAGCGGCGGCAGAGAAAAGTCGCGGGTTGTTTAGTGCCGACGATTGGCAGTGTAACAAATGCGGTAACGTGAATTGGGCGCGGAGGCAGCAGTGTAACGTTTGTAACGCCCCCAAGTTTGGGGAGGTGGAGGAGAGGACGGGGTTCGGTGGGGGGTATAACGACAGGGGGGTGGTCGAGTATAAGGAGCACGAGTCTGACGACGAATATGACGAGTTCGGGAGGAGGAAAAAGAAGAAAAGTGAGGAGGTGAAGGAGATGAAAAATAGTGTAGATAAGGTGGAGAAGAAGGTTGAGGAGGAAGAAGAGGAGGAGCAGGAGGAGGACGAGGAGGAGGATGACGACGACGGAGACTTATCGAAATATGATCTGTCGGATTGGGGGGATTCAGGGGAATCGAATAGTAAACAAAATAACTCAAGATCTAAGTCGAGGTCACGGTCTCCACAACACGAAAAAAAAAAGTCATTAGTCGAGTCGAAATTTTTATAGACATTTAGGTGAATAAATCTGCTTTGTATGGTGGTAAATTCGAGTTAGGTATACACAATAAACCATTACTTTTATTGGTGCCTGATTTACATTCTTCTTCACCTGAAAATCGAATAGATTCTAGCACCAAGTGACTAACGAAATTTGTTAGTTTTTGTAGTTGTTACGCTGTAAAATATTTATCGTCCACGAGTAACCCATATTAATTGTAAAATTAACAGTGACAACTGTGCGTTCTTCAAATCAGGACTAAAAATCTTGATTTGAGTAGATCAACATGTGTAAACGTGAATCCTTTAGGGGGATTTTAATCTGATGTTTTCTTGTTTCAGTGACTTCCTAAATTTTCATTGCGCCAACCTAGGATTTTCTTTACTTATCCATATAAGCACTTATGTACGTTTACAATAATTACAATAAAGATACAAACAATTTATCGTGTTTTATTTACATTTTCATGATGGTGTCAAATTGGTGGATGCGCCGGGAAAACAATTTTGATTTGGAATTAAATATAGCGTGTGTCAGAACTAGCTCCCCAGAGAAAAAGGTGTAAGAGGGCGAGTCAAAACAAGAAATTATTTGAAAAAAAAATGTATCTCAACTGGTAATCGAGTTAAGACATCCTAAAGTTGGGCCTCTCCGAGAGCAATAGATTAGAGATTTAGTGAATGCTTGAATAGGTATTTTTGGTTGTACTTAAGACCATTTTAGAAATAATAAGTTCTTGTATTATAAATTTTGTCAAAACGTTATTCAGATTCTGTCAATATGACTGTAGTAGTCACGTTCATAATATTTACGTATTTTTAAAGCCTGGTAACCTACTTTAATTCAAGATCATTTCTGAGGTTGAGCTTCTGGGATTGGTGATTTTTAGAATCCTATTACTCGAACAACGTTCAAGACGGCTAATTTTTTTCAAAATTTACAGATACTCAATTTTTTACGGCCTCATTTTCTCTGGGAAGTGAGTTTTGATTCACGCTGTATTGTAGAATTACGAACTTCATTTGCTTATTTTCAGTTTAATTATAATTTATCTGATACACAAACGTTATAAACTTCGTTATATTATAAGCTTCTTAGGCCCAATTTCTAGTACAATTAAACCTCAGTTAAATTTTATCTCTCCGTTAGTTAGTGCGTACCTAATTGGGGTTGCTATGTTTTAACAGAGGTTTAAATTTATCTCTTCGATAATAGTATATTAAAAAAACAAGTTCATAAGACCAGTCTTAAAGCAAGAATTCATTTCAAAAACGAATTTTTTGAAAGAATGAGTGCTTTTAAGGTCTTATGAAACGGGTTTTTTATATTGATTTAAAAACATTGATTTAAAATTTTTCTTTTATCCAAATTTTGTCAAAAAATAAGAGTACTGATGATACCGGAGATAATCTTGCATAAATGCTTCCTAAAATTTGTGAAATTAGAAAAAAATCCGGTTCCGAATTTGCTTCTTGCCAACCTAAAAATTTTCGTAAAATGTTCCGTCAAATAATGACTATTATGACATCGCACTTGATGACGTTGCGTGCTTTAAGATGCCCATTAAAGCATCAAAATGGCGGCAAATTACAAAAATATATCTCTCGAAACTGGGCCTTACTCAGTTTCCTATTGGGTAGATTAACACGTTGCTAAGTGAAAAAGATTATAACGTATGGTATAAACAAAAAACGTTTTGTACAAACTGTACAATAATTTAAAAGTTTTGCATCACTTTATTTCTTGGATGTTAGATTAATTCGTATCGAAAATAAAATAATGATGATGTTAAATTGGTGGATGCACCGGGAAAAAAAATTTGATTTAGAATTAAATATTGTATAATTACGAACTTGAGTTGCTTTGTAGTTTAATTATAATTATTTACCTATTGTAGCAACGTTTTCTTTGTACCACATAAAGTTTTACAATAGATAATGGTGTTTAAGATAAGTAACTTTTACAATAAGATGTTTTGACAAGGGTGACCCGAAAATATTTACGATACCGATCGATTCATCTGAAAGACTACAGCCTGTCTGCAGTAAATCACACAATAAGCTGGCCTGAATGATTAGCTAGAAGCATCCTTGCGGTTTGGGGTAATCATAATAAAAATTTAATTGTGTACAAAGAAAACGTTGCTACAATACATACACATAAATTCAAAAGTTTTGCATCATTTTATTTCTTGGATATTAGGTTAGTTTGTATCGAAAATAAAATAACTATGAGTTTCAAATGATCATTAGGAATTAAACATAGGACTTCAAACATTGTTTCCTTTTAAACAATTAAAAAAAATCTCATGCAAGAGTGTATGTTTGGCATGTCTCATATCAAACCAAAAAATGATTACTAACACAGCGGTTTTTTTTCCTCTGGCATCAATACAAACCTAAAAACGCCACCATATGCTTCCAAAAAGAACAATTTTGTTCTTGCAGAATATTTGTCATTTTCCCTAGCAGCAATAACGGGCTCCGAGTGAATTCTAGTGATACGTTTTTGAGCTCTAAGGACTTCTGAAAGCATATTACAACCGCCTTCAATTATGAGATGACATTTATGCCCTTGAGAATTATGACCAGGAAATATTTGTTACTAAGGGCAGGGAGTAATTAAAATTTAAATTTTTCGTGACGTTTCGATAATTATTAAATCTTCATAAGGCTGCAATAATTATTCATCTTGTTAGCTGTTTGAAAACTATAAAAACGTCAACGTCGAATTTTTCCGAATTATTTTTTTTAAATAATATTGAAAAAATCGTAAAATAGTAATTAATGATCAAATCCCTCATTGAAAGTATAAATTACTAAGGTATTAGTGCGTGAATAATTTATAACAGCTAATTTTGAGAGAAAATGCGACTTTGGCGTTTTTATAGTTTTGAAACAGCTAATACTTGTTTTCCTTTAAATAAGACGTATAATTAATTATTGCAGCCTGATGAAGATTTAATAAAAATCGAAACGTCGCAAAAAATATTTTAATTACTCCCTTCCTTAAATAACCAATAATCTCTTTTGGTGACCGTTTTCAATGTAGTTTTCATCGAGAAAAACAAGCAGATCGGGTTAAACGGACGTTTTCCTCACGCAAATTGTGGTGATGCAAAACTTTTGACTGTATGTGTATTTGTTTAAACCGTAAAAGCTCAGCATTTCGTAGTTAAAAATTGAAATGTACTTTCGTTTTTTATAAAACGAGACTCGTCTATTTAAGTGAGTGAATCAGTTCCTAATTTGTGCCTGTCACTTCTATATTGGGCAGTGATGTTGCACGGGCGCCGCGCCGCCGTTCAATTTGGTCCTTAAATCGTTCAACTTCGTTGGCCCAACTCAGACATTTCAATCATAACGGGCCACCAAATCGCCTGTTATTATAAGAATGAAAAGAGCGTCGGTCTGCGTGTGTTCACGACGTCAGAAAGCGTCGCGGTGCCAATTCTAAATTTAAAGCCGGTTTTAAGAAGGGGGTAACGTACACGTACAGCTTTGGCTAGTCGATGTCTAGATTTTGCAGTTTTTGGTGTTGCCCACAAGGGGACACATCCGCGATCATCGAATTCAAACGCCAGCGATTTTTTACGGTAAATCTCGATTTCTCAAGTGCGATCGGGGGGTGAGTGTGCCATCTCGGGTGACGATCACGATTATTTATAATTTTGCTAAAGTCACAGAAATAACGGACGCCGGTTAAAAATATGGTTACATCTTCGAAAATAATTTTTGCGATAGAGTGGGCGAATGTCTCGCCAAGTATAAAGGGCACTAATTGTACAATTTCCAATTTTTTGACTTATTTACTGTTCTAAAATGTTAACAAGGAATCACATTTTTTGTTTCCTCGACTAGGACCGGAAATGACGTTCAAAAGTAAAAAAAAACATGTGCAAAGTAACTATTTAAATCTGTCCAAGTGTGTGATTTGGGACATGATGTAAGAAAAAAATTCTGTATAGTTACACCTGGACGTTTATAAATTTTTGTGTTAAATTTTTGACACAATTTTTATGTTTGTGTGACTTGGCGTTTAAATTATTGTTGATAAATGTGATCACATAGACGTGGGAAAATTGAAAACATTCCAAAATAACCGAGTCAACAAAATCCCCCAAAGTATACAGGCTGTTCCGTCTAAACTCCACATTAGAAGTTTTGGAAGTTTTTAAAGTGATATTTATCTGAAAATGAAAATATTTTCAAGATGGCGGCACTTCCGGTTATACCGGAAGTCGTTATCAACTTTCGTATTTTAAATAGAAAACTATGTTTTTCACTATTTTTTTGGATTTAATCTAAGCGAGTTTTTATCGGCTTTCACTATTCGTAAGTTCTACATATTTAGGATTTTTTGAAATTTTTGGATTGGCACCTTTCATTTTAAAAATTTTTTGAAATTTCGAAATTTTATTTGGAAAACTATAAGATAAAGTCTATATCTGTCTTAGTGTGTTAGTTTTTTTTTTGACATAGTAGTAAATTTTTTACTAACCACAGCTATTTTTGCAAAGAAACATTTCTGTTAAAACAAGCCACTAATTCTGTTCAAAATTTTAGTATCCGTCTTGTCAAAATAAAATAAATTCATTGAATGTTGGTTTAAAAAACTTACATTTCTCATATTTTTTCTCTAGTGTCTATGACAACCTATGACTAATGAATTTCTCAATGTTAACAAAAAGTTCGTATACCTTGAAAGTTGTTATCGATGCAGATTTAAATTCTTTACCTTTTGGTAAAATAAAAACTGTAGCATTTCATTTGAAAATTTTGAGTTATGGTTGTTTGAAGTTCTGCAAACTTAATCTTAAAGATTTTGGGTTTGCTAACATTTTTTAGAAATCTGATAGCACCAAAAAAAGATTTAATCTTCTGTTTTAAATAAGCTAAAAAGGATTTTAATTTTTTTTTAAAACGACGGAATTATCGATTTTAAAGTTAAAGATGCAAATTTAAAGATTTTCAAAAAACCCTAAATAATTCTAAAACAACTAAATTCAAGTATAGGGAACGCTGATAAAATCTTCGCAGTAAAACGCAGTACAAACAGTAGTTTCCTATTTAAAATTTAGAATTCCCACTACTTTTAATATGGGTTTTGATGGAACAGCCTGTATACACACTGAACCAAAAGTAACGCACAAAATCCCCAAACATTTTTTTAAATGCTACATTTTACTACCATAATGATATTTATGATGTCATTCGTTTTTAAGTTGTGACGTCATTCTTATTTCTTTAAATGACAACCAAAATTTTTGTTTACTGTTTTTGGTAGTACTAAGAAAAAAAATAAGAAAAAAAAATAAAAAAATGAACTGAAATATTAAAAATATAACTTTAGTAAAATAAAAAAAAATACAGTTAAACGCAAAATAAACTTTATCTCTTGTTCATGATTTATTTTATAAGCAGTAATTATTTTTTATAATTTTTTTTGTATATTTATTACGAAAACATTTAGTACTCTCATCTAAACACAAAAAATAACAGAAAAACAATCACCCCTCCTAAAATAAAGCAAGAGCAAAAAGGTAAATCTTCTTGTGTTATAATACTTTTATTTTTTTTATTTTCTTCTTTTTTTGAACATTTTTATACTTACCAGAAAGACAAAAATGAGAGATAGGACATATCTTTATCTCTGGCAATAAGAAAAAAATTAAAAAATGAAATTAAAAATAAAACAAATTATTTTAATAAAAAATGATAGTTAAACACAATGGGCTTTATTTTTGACTTATTTTATAAGCCGCAATTGTTTTTTATATTTTGTTTTGTATAGTTAACTTGATAACACATTTTTATGTAAGAATTAAATTGTTATTAACTAATGTTGATGTGAATTTTCTGTAGATCTGATGATGGCTGTATAAACTGAAACTGCTGTTATCAATTTTGAATACAAATTTTAAGAGTTTAAAGGACCTGAATTGTCAAATTATCAAAAATCAAAAAACATCACCCCTTACAAAATAAAGAAAGAACAAAAAGATAAAGCTCTTTGTGAAATACTTTCAATTACTATCAACTTTTATATTTTATTTTCTTCTTTTTTTGTATTTATTTTGCTACATTTTTGATTTTTTTAATACTTACCAGAAAAATGAAAATGTGTACTATTTATCTAGAACACTAATCAAAACTGTAAGTTGTCATTAAAAAAAATGTCATTACGTCAGAAATGTCATTACCTGACCTGACCTGTTCGTGGATTTTTTTGAAAAGTAAATAATGAATATATGAATTTCGTGCGTTATTTTTGGTTCAGTCTGTATAGAGTTTCAGTAACCGAATTTTCTAGAACTATGACAGTTCAACTGAAATTAAAAAAAACATGTTAAGCCGGCCCGTAAAACGCAATTTTTAGACAAATTCTATGAGCCGCCTCCGCAGCCGTTCCGGATAGTAGATAAATTTAATAGCGACTTGTCGTAAATCCACAAAGACCTGTCCGACTTCCATCCATCAGCCTTAAATCCTGCGACCCATTGCCTCACCTATTAATATCCAGCCCGAAAAAACAAACCTGACTCACTCCCAAATATTTACCTCCAGTGGTCGAACCTCCCCCCAACCCCATGCCTCGACAATCGCTCTATTTTTGCTCCATTTGCTACTCGCATGAATAAACTCGGCGAATCCTAAAAATAGGACGTCTCTGACCTTAATTCCACAACACGGCCTCAGGGACAAGACAATTCTCCCGATCGCACCTGCGATAACTTCGATATTTATCCGTCGAAAAAACCGCTGTGTTTCGTAGATCCAATGACCGATCATCGTTTGTGAAAGTGCGCGATGTCTGGGCAAGGGGGCCGCGGAGGCGGCGGCAGGTCGCCGCATCACTTCCGGCCGCCGTCTCCCTACACCCAGTCGCCGCCCCCGAGGCTGGGGAGCCCCGGAATGAACATGTTCGGCAATCGGTTGCCTTACATGCCGTGTCCGAGACCGCGGTGGCCCACGGCGATGTCGCCCGTGCCCCCCGGATTCTCGCCGCCTCCGGGACCGAGGCCGTTCAGGATGCCCATGCATCCAGTAAGTATAAAGAGTGGCTGGGGGGAGTTTATTTTTATACAATTGTGAGAAGTGCAAGGAAAAGGGGAAACAGGAATAAGGGATGAGTGGGTGGCGCACTGTTTCGTTTTTCGTCAATGTTGCGTTTGCTTCTTTTGCTTTTGACGCTTGGGAAGAACGAGCCTGAAAATGGATAGAGTGGGACAAGGTTTCTAGGTTGTCTCGTCAAGATTTAAGAGCAAAGTCGATTTAGGAAAATTTTTAATGATGGTTTATTCATGTTTTAAGGCTTGACCTTCCTCTTTATGTCTAGTAAACGTGTTATTAAGTACTAACACAATTATTTTCTTAGTGAATTTTTGGCATTGGATACTAAGACTTGAGTTGTTTAAAACAAATAGCATAGTTTATTAGGTTTGTTTGCACTAACTTTTGATAATAATTATTACATAAGAACTTTCAATACTCAGACTATCTTATTTGGAAATGAAACATTTTAAGGTTTTATGGAACAAGATAATTCAAAAGTGTCGGTTTAATATCCTTTAAAAAGACATAAAAATTAATGCATTCTTTCCGTGCAATTTGTTTAACTTGTTTTTTATTTTTTCCGATGTTGTTGATTATTTGTTGATGATTTTTTAACAGGTATTTATTTAATGCTAGAAGATCTACTTTTTACGCTAACTAAATTTAAGAATACGTGATCTGAACCGCCTTAAGTTATCTTAATCTTAACCCAGAGATCTAATTATAAAGAGCCATATTTTATAAAAAAAAGCTCAAGCAATTTTTGTCTTTTATCACCATCCAAGAGATGGTTCGAGAATTTTGAATCATCGTGTAGTTGTGGACGTTGTTAAAGTCAATTATTATCATCAGATTGTAAAGCAATAATCAAATAATCACATAATTCACATAAATCTATAAAAACTGGTAAAAATAGTCAAACTTATTGAGAAGTTAAATTTTTCAAGTGAATTGTAAATACAAAATTTTTTTTAAATACACTACATTTATTTCTTTTCTTTCGTATTGAAGCAGTGAAAGCATTTTGAATTTAAGTCTTATCTGTAATTTTCGTTAATTTAACATTGTTTTCATTTTTTTTTCTTATAAATTATAATTAAAAAGTGTACATGGTGAGTGACTTAAAAGTATTTTTTATTATATTATAAAAACTATTCTAGTTACACAGAAATCAGCGTTCACTAATAAAATAATACCTACTTATTATCTAATGTCTTTCTTAACGCATGTAATTTTTTTCAGAAGTTTTTTAAGTGAATATTAAAATATTAATATACAGGGGGACGAATTCCGAGGTCAGAGCGTTATAGAGAATCACTTTAGTAATTTAAATACAGACTCAACCAAAAGTAACGCACAAAATTCATATCTTTGTTATGAAGAGATCGATTTTATTTTTTTAAGCTATATTTACTATCATAATGACATTTAGGATGTCATTCGTTTTTGAATTGTGACGTCGTTGTTAATTTTTTTAAATGACAACCGACATTTTTGTTTACTGTTTTTGATGCTATACATGTTTATCTTTGTGGTAATAAAAAAAATAAAAAAGGAATATAAAATTAAAAAAAGGAATTACAATTTTTTTTAAAATATCATTAGTAAAAAAATATTGACAATCAATTATAAAATGAGCTTTATTTTTTGTTCTTGACTTATAACCAGCAATTCTTTTTATTTATTTTTTTTTTTATTTATTTAGTATGAAAACATTTAATATGCACGTAAACACCAAAAAATAACAAAAGAACAATCACCTATTATAACATAAAGCAATAACAAAAAGATAAATCTCTCTGTGTAACAATACTCTCAATAACTTTAAGCTATTTTCGTTTATTTTTTTCTTTTTTAGATTTTTTTTTTCATCATTTTTTTGAATATGTTAATACTCACCAGAAAGACAAAAATGTATACTATTTAAAGGACTAATCAAAATTGTAAGTTATTTAAAAAATTAAATGATGTTACAAGTATTACCCAAAAAGAATGACGTCAGAAATGTCATGACGTCAAAATGTAGCATAAAAAAATAAAATCGAACTGTTCGAGGATTTTTTTGAAAAATGACTTATAATAACGATATGAATTTCGTGCGTTACTTTTGGTTCAGTCTGTACAGAAATAAAATAAAGATACAGGGCTTCTCCCCAAAGTGCACTTTGTATTGGGTTTTCTTTAAATGTAGGCTAGAAATTTCAGTGTTTATTGTTATTTTTTGTGCAGATGAGTCTGGAGAATAATAATCTAAACCTATTTCTCGAAAAAATAACTTTATTTTGAAGTAAAAAAATCTTTAATTTTTGTACTTTTTCTTAAAAATTAAACGGCAGATTACAAAAATTCAAGAATTTTTACGCTAAAGTATAGCTAATTTTTTGAGAAATTGTTTTAACATTATTTTTTACAATTCTAAGAACGATCTTGAAACCAATGTTTCTTTGTGAGTCGTAAATTTCTGCCACATTCACCGTAGACTAGAATGATTTATCGCTTTTCTTGATTTAATAATTTTTTTGAAATTAGTTGTCAACAGTAGTTGTCAACAAGTTGTCAAAATCTTACAGGTAATTGTTTACAGCAATCTTACAACACCGCTCCAAGGACGATGATATTTCATACAAAATTTTCATTTTTTTGAGATTTTTAAATAAGAATTTAAGGAAATCTGGACTACTTTTATTGAAACAAAGTTTCCAACACAGCAATGTAACATAGCTTCTTCTAATAATATGCAACTTAGAGATTTTGCATCTTTTTTCATGATTTTTATTTTTTTATCTTACAAATGGTAAACTCCTCAAAAAAATGGTTACTGCAAAATGTGGACCTTTGGTCCAAACATGTGTAATTTATATTTTGTTGAAATTGATTAATAAATAAAAAAGTTACGAGGGGTTGCCCTTTTCGGTGGGACAGCCTGTATTTTTTGTATAATTAGACCAATAAAGTGATTCCCTACAGTACTCTGAACTCAGAATTCGCAAAATTTTGAGACACCCTGTAATAGTAATAATATAATCTTTAATAATAATTAACGACTTTTTCAGCTACCGATTTTTTGCATAAAACAATCTTGTTATACAGGCTGTTCGTTTTAATACGAGATATTATGCATTATTCTTAAGAGTTTTAGCCTAGAAAACCTTAGTAAAATGTTGGTGATAACGAAGATACAAGAACTTCTTTTTTTTAATTCCGGAAGCCGGCCCTGTTCAGATAAAAAAAATCAAAGGACTATTGGCGTAATCAACAAAAACTGTTCTGTTTCGTGTTAAAAGGAACGCGTCATCTTCACAATCAACCTATAGAATGACATAAGAAAAAATATTCTTTGCAGCATTTCTAAACTCTAAAAATTTTAAAGAAATTCATATGCATCGAGAAAAATATAAAACACTTAACATTCGTTTTTAAGATACAATAAAATTTCTAGGTACTTTTAGTAGACTCACCTTGAATAGTCAATCAAAAGAGTTTAGAAACGAATTTTTATCATTGTCATCGATCCAATGTCCCAATTTTTGAACGATTTCATTTTCATTTTTATAAATCAAAACTTTGAAAAAACAATTCTTAAGGCTACTGTAATAGATCGAACAAAATTCGCTTAGCCAATTACTTCTCAAATTAATTCGTAAGAATACACAAATAACAATGAAACAGGAAAGAACAAGATATGAGTCAAGGTAAAAATTGCGGGAGAGAACAATTTCAATATTTTAAACAACGAAACTCAGAACCAAATCAAAACTGAAGCCATAAGTACGTGTAAGTGTATGCAGTCATAATAAATAATTTTGCAAACCTTGAAGCTTTAAGACATCAAACAATGAATCCCTCACAAGTCTCGTTAAATCTTTACGACGCTATTAAAAGCCCATATTTCCAGAAATACAATAAATAGTGTTATTCTTACCTCCGTAATTCTCGGTTAACATATTTTTTATAGCGTAGGGCACGTCATAAAGTTGTTCCGCAACCGCGATTCCGCTACATTTCGGAGGACCTCTGGTATAAACAGGAATCGTGAACTGTTGGTTATTATTTTCACCGCCTGGACATTGTCCAGTCAGGACAATAAGAGTGTTTTGTGGGTCAGTGTTCTCGACAATGTGTTTCACACTTTGCATTAAAGGCGAATAAATATCTGAAACGTCCTTCAAGCAACCTCCTATCACAATCATGAGGAACCCATTTCGACAGTCCTGGACGTTGTTCAGTGTTTCTTTGACCAAATCAAAGAGGGAATTTTCGGTGACTTTTCCTATTTGGTTCATGACATTATTCTGCAGCTGTGCGATCGGTTTTTTGTTAGCGGGTGTGTCTTGATCGAATAGCTTTCCAAAGAAAGTTAATTTAATATTGGCCATAATCCCAAAAATGTCAAAGTTTGGGTCGTTTTCATCCACCGGTGTCATCCCTTGATTGTTATTATTATCGATGTGAAACTCTCGTTTCGATCGGATTTTGAACACCTCTGTATGTTCCGGTTGGGTGATTAAGTGTGATTCCGGTCGGTTTTTTTGGTTTGGGGAACCACCAAGGCGACTTCGGATATTTCTAGGGTGGTGAAATCGTATTTCCAAATCCTCTGAAGTTGATTTTCTGAATCTGAGACCATCACTGAAGGTGTCATTATCGACCGACGCCACTGCCGTGGTCATGCCCATGGTGTTTCGGCAAAAACTAATCAAGGAATAAATTCCCGTTTTGAGCAACTCTTCACAGTCATTTCCCTGCGAAGTGCAGCTCTCCACTGGCTGGACTTCGGTGATACCGGTGGCACAGTGCTTAAAATAACTTTGAGAAACCTATATAAAATAAAAAAAATAATACTTTCACTCGTTTAGTTTCAACAAATTGTAAAAATCGAATTCCACTGTCTTGACTGTAAGTCTCACAGGTATTAGTTTTGGCCAAAAATAGAACCACATTGAACTTGTTTCTGTTACCGTTTCCTTCATCCACTGCAAAATACGTTTGAGTAAACACTTGAGTGGAAATAAAGCGTACAATCTTCTGCGTTCCCCAAAATTATTAAAACTAAAAACAAAAAAGCTTGGATTTGACAATCTGTCATTTTATTTATGGCCGTGGTAACTCTAGCCGTGGTTAGCCGTCCGCACATCTGTGAGGATGGATATAACTGTGTGTTATCCGTCCGCACATGTCTGTGCGGACGAATAATATAACATTTGCTATTTGTCCGAACATTATTATTGTGGATAAATAACTGACAAAATGGGTGATAGTCTAGGTCCTTTGATGCCAGTAATTGTTGGTTGTTTCATGAGCAATTACTTATAAGCGTTTGGCGTTTAGATCAGGGGGTTACATAAAAAATAAAGTCGAATTTATATGAATTGGCATAAGGTTAGGTTAAGAAAGTGTACAGATCTTAAAGGAATTGGCAACTTAACAACCAACTTTGTCTTAAATGGTAGTACTGAAAACGCTTATTACAATAGTGAAAACAGTTTCTCTGTGTTTATTGAAAGTTATTTCAATTTAAATTTGAAATTATGACGTCGTAACCGTCTCGAGCATTTAGCCCAATATTAATTTTATTAATGTTATTAATATTATTTTAGGTTCATTCTACTTGTCCTAATATTGTACTTTTTGTAAATTTGTCCCCGTCCATATACTTAAGCTTAGAAAAAATGAAAAAAAGTCAATTATTTTTTCTAGGAACTCTAATTTTTCAAACTTTGCAAACGCTGACAATAAAACAACAACAACAAAACAAAACGACAACAACAAAAAAAACTAAAAATTCAAAGCAGGCAAAACTTAAACTTCCAGGATCGTTTATTGCTAATTTAAATCAATGCAATTTTACAATCTTTGTGGCACCACCATTTCTGTTTTTTCATTCAAATTTTTGAGTGATTTTTGAGTGTTCCGACAACATCCACTCAACATTTTCTTCTTGTAAGCGAAAAAACTTTACATAGTCTTCTCTTCTAATGGAATGATCGTGTCATTAATGTTTATAATATTTAGATTGTTTAGCCCGATGGAACAAATTTTGTTTTACACGCCTCCAATGCTTGTAAGTCTTACAATTTTCCACTACTAGCATACCTCACAGCAAAATATCGTTTCTCCTAGAAAATACTTACTTTCTAAAACAATTGCTAGTCTTCTTTAATAGTCAAGTAAACAAAAAACCCACACACAATAACGGTTACAAAGAAAAAAGCTCAGAACTAAAGAAGCTTACATTAAAAAATCCACATGGAAAAAAGCCCACTCAGATAAAAACTCATGTGGAAAAAAGCTCACACAGAAAAATACCCACTTACCAAAAAGCACACATACAAAAATCCCACAGAGAAATAATTTACCAAGATTAGATGTGGGTAGCATTACCGTTAGTCTGCTATTCTTTTAACTTTTAAGCCAGTTTTGAGATTTTAAAATGTAATTAATTTTCAATTTATAATGTAGGTAACTTCTTAACTTTTTATCACCTGTTTCTGGGGATGGTTTATTTAAATAAACCTAATCTAGTCTACATTTTAATTTTTTTACCCTGTTTGAAGCGCCGTACCCATTGATTCCCATCTTATAAATAAAATTGAGTTGACATTGCCCAAAAATTTTTTGCACCAAATCAAAAATTTTCTAAATATTTAATAGATCGGGGTGGCGATTCGGAAGTGACAAGTGATAAGAATTAATAAAAATACAGAAGTTCAGACTTTCAACTAAGTAGTTCATTTTTATTTTTGGTAAATATGTTGTATAGTTTCTGGGATATTTAGGTAATCTTTAAGTAAATAGGGTGTTATTTACCTAACATTATAAAGCTGGGGACGGCGGCTCGGAGACACACAAAATCTTATACATTAACATTACTTACATTCGGCTTCACCAACGATAAAAAAATCGTCAGATATAGTTTTATGATCCATACTTTCTATTTATTTACGTTATGTTATTAAACTTTGTTTAGTTATCAAGTTATCGATTATGAATTCATCCACGACAGCAGAGATTGTTATTTCTCTGTGAGTTAATTTGCTGCAAGCATTTTTCCGTGGTCTTTTTGACGGTTGAGCTTTTTTTCATGTGAGTTTTTTCTAGGTGGGCTTTCTTCTTTGTGGGTTTATTTCTGTGTGGGTTTTTTCTACGTGAACTTATTTCTGTATGGATTTTTTCCGTGTGAGTTTTTTTCGGTGTGGGCATTTTCCTGTGGGCTTTTCTTGTGAAAAAATTCATGGATTTGTTTACTTAACATCTACCAGTAATTTTTGGACAAAAAACTAAATGTTAGGAAAAAAATATTGTTAGGTAAAAACGAGAGTAAAAAATCATAAATGCTAGGTAAAAATTATAAACGCTATGTGAAAACAGTAAGCACAACTAAAGATAATTTACAGTATTTAAGAAAAAAATGTACCAATGCGAATCTTTTTGATTATTAGAGGGAATACGACTTTTTTAAATTCCTCGTACTAAATACGCAATTTATCCATTCTGTCTTTGAAAAAAACTTTAGTTTTTTTAGAGAGAAGGTTTTTAATCGAATTTTCACGTCAAAAATTGTGTTTAGTTCATGTCTAGCATAACAGATGTCAGATATCTAACTTAGCAAGTGGGTGTTTAATACCCAAGAAGTTATAGCTTTTTATAAGGAGTACTATTATTAATTCTTAGCAAATCTTATTAAAAATATATTATCACTTAGCATCTAGATTATTTTACCTAGCATTTACCATATTTTACTTAGAAAATGAATATTATTTAGCTAGCAGTTAATTAGTATTCGGAATTTTCGCTTTTTTGTTTTTTTTTTTGAATGAGAGATTTTTTTTAAATTCACGTCTGTGGAACAAAACCACCAGATTCTAGCAAAACTGGTAAATTAAATACGAAAAATTTAACAAAATATTCAGAAAAAAGGTCAAAAATTAGTCTATTGAACACGATAGTGGAAATAAATGAAAACAATATTTTCCACAAGTTTTCTCAAACGTATTGTTATTATCAGTTTTCATTCAAGCCTCATGGGTCTCGAGAAATTGCCTATCAACACTTTTTAAAATTAATTTTAAAACAATTAAACACTAGTTGTTGAGCTACGCCACATGCACTGCATTATGTAAAATTGTAAATTTATCTACGTTTAAGGTATAGTTATATACATAGAATACACTTCTTCTGTAAATAACCACGACCTTTATTTATTTTTTCCAGCCTTCTCCAGCCCCTCGCGGTGCTTCCCCTGAATATTTCCGAGGCATCCACCCCTACTCTCCCACCCCAGAATACTTTCGCCCCCATACGTTTTCCCCGGACTTTGGTCCCCCATCCCGCGAGTTTGAATACGTCGGTGGACCCCTAGAAACCCCACCTCTACCCCAAAATTATGACCCCGACGAAGAAGAAAGCGGACCCTCGACGGCCGAAATCATCGCCAACCAATCCCAGGACTACATCGATGAGAAACTTGCAGAGTATCAAGCCACTATTTACCAGTTGCAAGGTAAGAAAAAATTGGGCTATTCTAGTCGATTATGTAAATAGTAAAATTGGATGATTGTTGCTCGCCTTGAACACGTAATTGCAGTCGGGTTTTGATGTAAAGGAGGTTGTTAACCGAATATTTTTGAAATTGGCACGGATTTTGGTCTAATTTCGGGCGAATACGTTCATTTGCGTAAATATTTCTGCCGAATGGTGTCAGTGGAGTAGCCGCGTTTGCAATTAATCAAAATAATTGATTCATTTTCTGGAAGCTACACGAGGGACACTAATTCAATTATTTTTTTGATTAAATGTTTTTAAGTGCCGAGGCCAGTTTGTTATACCTGGTCATTATCAAGGTAAACACTCGGTTCATGGAGCAAAGATAATACAAAGTACAAATCTCTCTCCCCCCTTGTCTGTAATCGTTCACGTCCGTTTTTTTAATAAACCGATCATAAATCCAATGTGAGTGCTCCAAGTGTGACGATGGCCGAGCAAGTGTTTGACGATTGGCGCGAATTAAGTCAAGACTTTAAAAAACTCGAAGCCGTTAATAAAACATATCAAGAGAAACTCGACGAGCTCAACAAGTACCAAAAAGAGTGCCAGAAACAGATCCAGCATCAAAAATACCGCATCGCCATCATCAACAACACCATCAAACGCTCGAAAGACGACCGATACGAAGAACTCAAGGAGGAGATTCTTAAACGTGAGGCGCAACTTCAAGACATCCAGCAAACACTGCCCAAGGAAAATGGAAGGTACTTGAAAGTGATTTTGGGCAACGTCAATGTCTCGATTCTGAATAAAGAGGACAAGCTCAAGTACAAGAGCGAGTATGAGAAGTTCAAGCTGATTGTGAGTGCGTTGGCGTTCGTGTTTTCGGTCGTCAATTTGCTTTTTATAAGCCGGAGATTGGAGCGTCTGTATTTGTTTATACTGGTGTGGTACTATTCCACTCTCACTATCAGAGAGAGTATTCTGAGGGTCAACGGTTCCAAAATCAAGGGCTGGTGGATGGTGCATCACTACATCTCGGCCATAACGGCGGCAATTCTCCTAATTTGGCCCGAAAGCGACACTTGGAACCAGTTCAGGACGCAGTTTATGTTTTTCAATGCGTACATCAGTGTGGTGCAGTACTTGCAGTTTCGGTACCAACAGGGAGTGCTCTACCGACTTAAAGCCCTGGGCGTGAGGGACAATATGGACATTACGATTGAAGGGTTCCACCACTGGATGTGGCGGGGACTTAGCTTCCTGTTCCCGTTTTTGTTCGTTGTGTACTTCTACCAACTCTATTTAGCTTACTCGCTGTATAATTTAAGTTACGTAAGCGGTGCCACCTGGCACGTTAGTGCCTTATCAAAATTGTTTTTAACCTTATCAGTTGGAAACATCACGACCATGATGATGATTATCCCCGATAAGTTTAAGAATAATGTGAGGCTAAAGTACAGGGTACTTAGTCAGAAATTGTTCAGCGATAGCGAAAGCAAAAACAAGAAAAATAAAAAACAATAAAGATAGTATTTATAGCACACTTGTTTATTTCTTATCTTCCTCAGGTACATCATCACATTCATCGCTTACACTATTATTATTTTGACCGTCGTTTTCATTTTGTTCGTCATTATTTTCAGTTTGTTCATCACTTATTGCCTCCACCATTTCACAATCGATCGTTTCGCATTCCGAGACGGTTTCTTTTCACTTGGCTCCGCATTTACTTCTTCATCAATCTTTTTTCTAGGTGGGCTTTTTTCTTTGTGGGTTTATTTCTGTGTGGGTTTTTATGAGATTTTTTCTATAAGGATTTTTTCCGAGTGAGTTTTTTTTGGTGTGAGCTTTTTTCTGTGTGGGCATTTTTCCTGTGGGCTTTTTCTTGTGAAAAAAAAATCATGGATTTGTCTATTTAACATCTACCAGTAATTTTTGAACAAAAAATTAAATGTTACGAGAAAATATTGTTAGGTAAAAACGAGAGTTAAAAATCATAAATGCTAGGTAAAAATTATAAACACTATGTCAAAACAGTAAGCACAACTGAAGATAATTTATAGTATTTAAGAAAAAATGAAGCAATGCAAATCTTTTTGATTATTAGAGGGAATACTACTTTTTTAAATTCCCCGTACTAAATACGCAATTTATCCATTCTGTCTTTGAAAAAAACTTTAGTTTTTTTAGAGAGAAGGTTTTTAATCGGATTTTCACGTCAAAAATTGTGTTTAGTTCATGTCTAGCATAACAGATGTCAGATATCTAACTTAGCAAGTGGGTGTTTAATACCCAAGAAGTTATAGCTTTTTATAAGGAGTACTATTATTAATTCTTAGCAAATCTTATTAAAAATATATTGTCACTTAGAATCCAGATTATTTTACCTAGCATTTACCATATTTTACCTAAAAAATGAATATTATTTAGCTAGCATTTTATTAGTATTCGGAATTTTCGTTTTTTTTTTTGAATGAGAGATTTTTTTTTAAATTCACGTCTATGGAACAAAACCACCAGATTCTAGCAAAACTGGTAAATTAAATACGAAAAATTTAACAAAATATTCAGAAAAAAGGTCAAAAATTAGTCTATTGAACACGATAGTGGAAATAAATGGAAACAATACAGGGTGTATTAGAACTCATTCCCCACCGGAGAGGTGCTAGTGGTAACAGCAATAGAGATGGCAAAAATGCAAAAAAATGTAGGTCTTTTATTCTTATGATGATGATTATCCCCCATAAGTTTAAGAATAATGTGAGGCTAAAGTACAGGGTACTTAGTCAGAAATTGTTCAGCGATAGCGAAAGCAAAAACAAGAAAAATAAAAAACAATAAAGATATTATTTATAGCACACTTATTTATTTCTTATCTTCCTCAGGTACATCATCACACTCATCGCTTACACTATTATTATTTTGACCGTCATTTTCATTCTGCTCGTCATTATTTTCATTTTGTTCATCACTTATTGCTTCCACCATTTCACAATCGATCGTTTCGCATTCCGAGACGGTTTCTTCACTTGGCTCCGCATTTACTTCTTCTTCAATCTTTTTTCTAGGTGGGCTTTCTTCTTTGTGGGTTTATTTCTGTGTGGGTTTTTGTGAGATTTTTGTCTCAGAGCGTTTTTTCTATATGGATTTTTTCCGTGTGAGTTTTTTCGGTTTGAGCGTTTTTCTGTGTGGGCATTTTTCCTGTGGGCTTTTTCTTGTGAAAAAAAATTCATGGATTTGTCTACTTAACATTTACCAGTAATTTTTGAACAAAAAATTAAATGTTAGGAGAAAATATTGTTAGGTAAAAACGAGAGTAAAAAATCATAAATGCTAGGTAAAAATTATAAACGCTATGTAAAAACAGTAAGCACAACTGAAGATAATTTATAGTATTTAAGAAAAAAATGAAGCAATGCAAATCTTTTTGATTATTAGAGGGAATACTACTTTTTTAAATTCCCCGTACTAAATACGCAATTTATCCATTCTGTCTTTGAAAAAAACTTTAGTTTTTTTAGAGAGAAGGTTTTTAATCTGATTTTCACGTCAAAAATTGTGTAGTTCATGTCTAGCATAACAGATGTCAGATATCTAACTTAGCAAGTGGGTGTTAAATACCCAAGAAATTATAGCTTTTTATAAGGAGTACTATTATGAATTATTAGCAAATCTTATTAAAAATATATTATCACTTAGAATCTAGATTATTTTACCTATCATTTTCCATATTTTACTTAAAAAATTGATATTATTTGGCTAGCAGTTTATTAGTATTCGGAATTTTCGCTTTTTTGTTTTTTTTTTTGAATGAGAGATTTTTTCTGTGGAACAAAACCACCAGATTCTAGCAAAAGTGGTAAATTAAATACGAAAAATTTAACAAAATATTCAGAAATAAGGTCAAAAATTAGTCTATTGAACACGATAGCGACAGCGAAAGCAAAAACAAGAAAAATAAAAAACAATAAAGATAGTATTTATAGCACACTTATTTATTTCTTATCTTCCTCAGGTACATCATCACATTCATCGCTTACACTATTATTATTTTGACCGTCGTTTTCATTTTGTTCATCACTTATTGCTTCCACCATTTCACAATCGATCGTTTCGCATTCCGAGACGTTTTCTTCACTTGGCTCCGCATTTACTTCTTCTTCAATCTTTTTTCTAGGTGGGCTTTCTTCTTTGTGGGTTTATTTCTGTGGGGTTTTTATGAGATTTTTTCTATAAGGATTTTTTCCGTGTGAGTTTTTTTCGGTGTGAGCTTTTTTCTGTGCGGGCATTTTTCCTGTGGGCTTTTTCTTGTGAAAAAAAATTCATGGATTTGTCTACTTAACATCTACCAGTAATTTTTGGACAAAAAATTAAATGTTAGGAGAAAATATTGTTAGGTAAAAACGAGAGTAAAAAATCATAAATGCTAGGTAAAAATTATAAACGCTATGTAAAAACAGTAAGCACAACTGAAGATAATTTATAGTATTTAAGAAAAAAATGTAGCAATGCAAATCTTTTTGATTATTAGAGGGAATACTACTTTTTTAAATTCCCCGTACTAAATAGGCAATTTATCCATTCTGTCTTTGAAAAAAACTTTAGTTTTTTTAGAGAGAAGGTTTTTAATAGGATTTTCACGTCAAAAATTGTGTTTAGTTCATGTCTAGCATAACAGATGTCAGATATCTAACTTAGCAAGTGGGTGTTTAATACCCAAGAAATTATAGCTTTTTATAAGGAGTACTATTATGAATTATTAGCAAATCTTATTAAAAATATATTATCACTTAGAATCTAGATTATTTTACCTAGCATTTTCCATATTTTACTTAAAAAATTGATATTATTTGGCTAGCAGTTTATTAGTATTCGGAATTTTCGCTTTTTTGTTTTTTTTTTGAATGAGAGATTTTTTCTGTGGAACAAAACCACCAGATTCTAGCAAAATTGGTAAATTAAATACGAAAAATTTAACAAAAATTCAGAAAAAAGGTCAAAAACTAGTCTATTGAACACGATAGTGGAAATAAATGAAAACAATACAGGGTGTATTAGAACTCACTCCCCACCGGAGAGGTGCTAGTGGTAACAGCAATAGAGATGGCAAAAATGCAAAAAAATGTAGGTCTTTTATTCTTATGATGATGATTATCCCCGATAAGTTTAAGAATAATGTGAGGCTAAAGTACAGGGTACTTAGTCAGAAATTGTTCAGCGATAGCGAAAGCAAAAACAAGAAAAATAAAAAACAATAAAGATATTATTTATAGCACCCTTGTTTATTTCTTATCTTCCTCAGGTACATCATCACATTCATCGCTTGCACTATTATTATTTTGACCGTCATTTTCATTCTGCTCGTCATTATTTTCATTTTGTTCATTACTTATTGCTTCCACCATTTCACAATCGATCGTTTCGCATTACGAGACGGTTTCTTCACTTGGCTCCGCATTTACTTCTTCTTCAATCTTTTTCCTAGGTGGGCTTTCTTCTTTGTGGGTTTATTTCTGTGTGGGTTTTTTCAACGTGGGGTGGTTTCAATGTGAGATTTTTTTCTCAGTATGTGGACTCATTTCTGTATGGATTTTTTCCGTGTGAGTTTTTTTCGGTGTGGGCATTTTTCCTGTGGGCTTTTTCTTGTGAAAAAAAATTCATGGATTTGTCTATTTAACATCTACCAGTAATTTTTGAACAAAAAATTAAATGTTAGGAGAAAATATTGTTAGGTAGAAACGAGAGTAAAAATTCATAAATGTTAGGCAAAAATTATAAACACTATGTCAAAACAATAAGCACAACTGAAGATAATTTATAGTATTTAAGAAAAAATGAAGCAATGCAAATCTTTTTGATTATTAGAGGGAATACTACTTTTTTAAATTCCCCGTACTAAATACGCAATTTATCCATTATGTCTTTGAAAAAAACTTTAGTTTTTTTAGAGAGAAGGTTTTTAGTCGGATTTTCACGTCAAAAATTGTGTTTAGTCCATGTCTAGCATAACAGATGTCAGATATCTAACTTAGCAAGTGGGTGTTTAATACCCAAGAAGGTGTTGTATTCTTATGATGATGATTATCCCCGATAAGTTTAAGAATAATGTGAGGCTAAAGTACAGGGTACTTAGTCAGAAATTGTTCAGCGATAGCGAAAGCAAAAACAAGAAAAATAAAAAACAATAATGATAGTATTTATAGCACACTTATTTATTTCTTATCTTCCTTAGGTACATCATCACATTCATCGCTTACACTATTATTATTTTGACCGTCGTTTTCATTTTGTTCGTCATTATTTTCATTTTGTTCATCACTTATTGCTTCCACCATTTCACAGTCGATCGTTTCGCATTCCGAGACGTTTTCTTCACTCGGTTCCGCATTTACTTCTTCTTCAATCTTCTTCAAATCGTCTTCACTCAGCCGTTTGAAAGCTTCCTGGACCCAATCCTCGTCCGCTTCTTGTTTCACTCTCCCACAAAAACGCTTAACAAGCGTCACTGTTTGTTTGGTACGGTCTTGGACATTCTGGGTCGAATCCTCGAGTAGTTCCTTGATAACGTGCATGAAATTTTGATCGAGCATTCGTAGAACACCTTCCAAATAACAATCGGTGAGTTCGTCCCGACTGACCGAAAAAATCACAAACTTCTGCTCCTTCCGTAAGTTCTCCAAAGTGTCCTCGGCGTAAAACTTCAAATTGTCCTGCGGGTTGGAACATTCGGTGAAGTCGTAAGAAGCGAGCTTTGCGCACAGTTTGTCGTTCAGTTTTACGATTTTTGCCAGAGTTTCTATTGATTTGTCCGACTGTTGGATTATTTCCTTGAAATCGGTTAAATACTTCCCGTCCTTGCCGTCGCTTTCGCGATCACAGTCAAGGGTCGGTTCCAACAGTTCTTCAATCGCGAAGAGCGCTGTGAACCGGAAGAGGTAACGAGGGTCTGATGAGAACGGTTCAAAAATCGGAAAAAGTGATTCCTTGGCCCAAGTCATTCCGAATTGTTTGACCAACAGGGGGAGGATCAACGGAGCGGTTCGTCTGATAGAGTAAATGGGGTCGTTTAAAAGATACTGGTAGAAGAATTTCAAGTTGTGGTCGAAGAATTCGCTGGTTGCCGTTTTGGAAATGTGCATGAATGCGACCAGGAGGTTTCTGCGAGTCCGCCAATGCATTTGCGAGTTTTCGATTAAGTTCTGAATGACGCTCCGGATGGATTTGAGGGATTTGGTGATGTCCACGTTCGTCGGGAGCGAGTTTAAGTTTTTGAGCATGTTTTCCTTGAACGGCATGAATTCTTCATTCTCCAAAGCGTCAATCACTAAGGGGAGAATGTTGGTGTTGAAGCAATCGTCCTGAAGGATCGCACTTAAGGACAGAATGTTGGTGGAGAGAGCTAACCTGACGTCATCGTTGGGGTCTCGTAGCATTAGGTGGATTTCACGTGCGATGTTCTCCTCGAAGTATTTCTCGAATTTGTTTTGCCAGTCGTCCTCCTTTTTGAACGTTTCCAAAACGTTGATGGTGAATTTGTACAGGTTTTTACCCGCGTACACTCGCACTTCTGACTCTTCGTCGCTGACGCATTTTGAGTAAATTTTGGTGATTTCTTCGCGGTTTTTTTCAGAGTTGTTGATTTCGTGGATCGCGAAAGCGATCCTTTGGCGGACTCTCCACGATTCGTCTTCGGAGAGTTGTTTAAAAGTTGGTAGTAAGTACTCATAGACTTCAAAATCTTTCAGTTTTTTGGAAATTGCGATTCCAACATCCACAGCTATGGTTCTAACAGAATCCTGGAATTTTTTATCATGAAAAGTGTTCTATTATTTATGTCCGGCCAAAAAAAAAACATTTCAGTTTAAAAAAATTCGCATAGAGCTGAAAATTAGTACAGGTCGTGTGCATAATACAGGGTGAGTCTGAATTCCTTCATATTCTGTAAACTGGAGAGTCTTCAGACTATTTTGCAACATCACGATACGCCCACATGAAAACAAAAATGCTATGTAAAGTTTAAGCACAAAAGATGAGTACGCCACTGGTAACTACATTTAAAAGAATCGAGAAATGAAAAACTTATCGCGTACAATGCAAAAAAGGTGCAAAAACTTGTGTTATCGCCGGTGCGCCGTATTACGGTGCATATTAGTTTGTTAGATCGGCTTTGATTTGTGAGTCAGCAAGCAGATCATGATTATGAAAAATCACACAAATCCTGAAATGACCGATATGGTCCAGTGTTACGGAAGTGCAGATAGTGTTGTTTTAAGGGTTCACACATTGTACCGCGAAAAAGTCGCGTTTTAGAAATCAGGGCGGATTTTGTGATCAATGTAAGTGGAAAGAATATTGTTTATTTGGAGTTTTTGCTTAACTTGGCATTTTACTCTTTTTCATTAATTTAAAGCGTTTTTGCGTTATTCCATTCAGGAAAGACAGTACTTTGTTTATTTCTCTAGATATCCAGGGTGTCTCATATAAAAAATCACTCTGTATAATAAAACTAAACCACATTAAATCGTGGAGTTTTCTCAGAATCGTATAATTTGTTTTATGGATATGTTACCTAAACTAATATTTTTTAACTTCTAATACAACTAGAACTTTAAAATTTTGTATATGTTCCAAATCGACTATTCCAAGTTCAACTAAATTATTTTCAAAATGACTGAGCTTCTGGAACTACGAGAAATTGGTGCCAACTTTTAAATTTTAAATAGTAACATTGCATTTTTGCACCTTTTCAAGCTAACAAAGTTTACCCAAGTTGTTGGTACTTATCTGTCATAGTTTTTGATATATGTCAATTTTTTGTTAAAATTTTCTTGCACGGGTTTATTTGAAACCTCACAGCCCTTGAATCGTTTGCGATAAGTGAATAATTTTTTTCGCATTCGATAACCGAAGTTTCGAAGGACCTTCTAAAATTTTCAAAATTATCAACTGTCAAAATTCAAGGCTGGTATGATTTTTTCAAAATGGTTATCAAAAATCGGCTATAACTCAGTTTTTTCAAATGGATCGACCCTATTTTCTTAACGGCAATTGAAAGAACAATAATATTTATGCTAATTTTTATCAACATATCTTATACCTATCTCTTACAGTTTTTGAAAAAAATCGCAAAAAACGGATTTTACTTCGTAATTTTTAAAGTTAGTCAAGTAGAACTTGCAAAATGGTCAACAACTGTGAAATTTTAACATTCTATTTAGTTTTTAACTGGTTTATTATCGAATAAGAAGCAAAACAGTAATATTTAATTATGCTTTATGCTAACTTACTAAATTATGTAAAGTAACTCAGTTAGTTTGCCATCGAATTTTAAACTTCTTGAGTAAAAATATGGGACAAATTTAACATTTCTTTTAAGCAATGGCACAATTTTATCGTATTTTTCGAAAGTATACTCGATTAAAAATGAAAATAGTGAGTTAGAATTTGTTTTTTTTTTTCGATTATTTCAAAAATTGTAATAGATAGATATAGAAGATGTTATTCAAAGTCTGCACAAAAATTGATGTTCTTTTGATTGCCATTAAAAAAACAGGGTCATTCTATTCGAAAAAAATGTTTTATATTGATTTTTTAATCATTAATTTAAAAAAATCATAGTAACCTTGCAATTTGACAGTTGACAATTCTAAAGACTTGAGAACACCCTTTGAACAAATACAAAAAAAATATTTAAAGGGTTGACGAGCCGTAATATGTTAAATGAACCCCTGCAAATGAAAATTTTGACAAAAAAACTGACGTACTTTAAAAACTATGACAGATAAGTACTAACAATTAAGGTACATTTTAGTCCGTTCAGGAATGCAATAAAAATAGGTAGTTACTATTTAAGATTTTAAAGGTGGCACCAATTTCTCATAGTTCCGGAAATTCAGCCACCTTGAAAACAATTTAGTTGAACTCAGAATGGTTAATTGGGATCGTATACAAAATTTTAAAGCTCTACCTGTATTAGAAGTTAAAAAGTTTGTAAAAGAATCAGTCTGTATAGGCGACGTAGGTCTGTGTATTTGTATTTTCAATGTTTCAAATGGTGGTTCGTAGGAAAAAAATATAAGAACAACTTTTGTGTGACCCTTTCCATGATTGGACCTACCGTTTACTTTTTGACCTTTGACAATGAATGAACTTTTTTAGCACACGTCGGATCTATGGGAACTTTTCAATTTTTATTTGTAATAATGTACCTGAGATCTGTACCAATTTTCAGCTCTATGCGAATTTTTGCAAGCTTACCGCTACATTTTTACTATTTTGACCGGACTATTACTCAAAACTCACTTGATCGTCTTGTGCCAGATTATCAAAGACTGGAACGAATTCCGATTTGATCACTTCTTCGTCAAGTACCGAAATAAAGTCAATAAGACTAGTGCCACTAGAACGCCGCACCATCGGCGATTCGTCTTGGATCAAATTGCGGAAAAAGTTCCTCAATTCTGCTTGCTTTTCCGGTGACATTTTCTCATAAGCCATCTGGAAAATTTAAATTAATTTGTTTACTTGTTTTTTTTTCTACGTACAGCTATCAAACAACCGGCTGAGCATTTCGTCGTGAACCAATCGCTAGCAATCATGCCCTCAATCACCGGAAAGAACGACTTTTCGCATTGCTCTTTATCCAAGCTTCCACAGATGTTCTTCATCGATTCCACTGCTCTTTCCCTCACTATCAACTCATCTTCGCAGGCTAATTTCACCAATATATCCAAAAGGATCCCCACATGATCCTTCCCCCCTACAAACGGAACTAAGCGTTCCAATTGTTCTGCCAGATTAAAACTCGGTTCATCCGTCAATGCATCGACGCAATTCGCCAAACACGGGATTAGTTCTTCGCGGGTTCGCTCCGCGTCCATGGTGGCGGCCAGAGCTGGCAGTCGTTTGATGGCATCCACTTGAATCTGAAATCTCGGGTCACACCTAAAGCACTTTTGGGCGGATTTTTACCAAAACGTTGTCGTCCATGATGGCGTCTTTGAAAATGCTGATTTCGGTCGGGATTTCGTCCATTTTGCTGGTTTTTTACATTGACACTGTGACTTTGAAGAAGTTGTAAAGTGTTGTTGCGATGATGATTTATTTATTATCATATCACGGATAAGATATGACGTTGGTTTGATCAGAGTGATCGGTAAATTGGGAGAAGGCGGGTTGAGAAATTAACGCTTTTTACAGTTATAAAAGTTTATTTGGAAATGGTGTTTACAGAAGGTGTAGACTTAACGTGATCACGAGGGAAATTTTATTTGTTTGTTTTTCTTTATCAGTCACCTAATTATTACAGTTTTTCTTCTACCTTTAAAAAAATGGTAACCTTGCATTTATACAGGCTGTCCCAGTGAGTTGAAAAATTCCATTATTGACCTTTAAACATTTGGAAAATAATAATTTTTTTTTCAAAAGGCTACATCACTTAAAATTTTCAAAATACAGAAATGAGCTACAATACAAACTTATGTTTCTTTCTAAATGGAACACTATGGGCCGGCTTGTAGAATACTTCGTTAAAATTTAACACGTTGTTAAAAGTTAACAACGCGAATGGACCAATCAATTTGATTCATTTTGGTCATGTGATCAGTTAATCATACATTTAATTGAGTATTAATTTAATGACGCTTCTATAAACCGAGCAAATAAATTTTATTGCATTTTTGGACGTAGCTTTAATTACTAATGAGCTTGATCTATATTTGTATTGGTCCATTTGCTTAATTTTTTAAATAATTTGATTTTTTTGACGAAAACACATTTTTTAATTAATTTTTTTTTAATTATTTCACAAAGTCTAAGAATTCTAGAAAATTGGAGCTTTCACAACTTTAAAAGGGAAGCTTTAAACTTAAATCTCTACCAATTACTTAGCCCTAACTGCACCGGTTCGGCTTATGGGTAACACTTAACAAAAGTTTTTAAAAGTACTGCTATGGACGTTTATTTAGCTAATTGATAAATCTTGCTTATGTGTTCTACAATGTTATTTAATAAAAAAATTAAAAACTATTAAACGATTAAAGTTTCATAATTTAGCACGATAATTATTATTTCGAAGATCAATAACTTCACTGTTATGTGGCACTGCAAAAATTTGCCCATTTTCTGTCTTTATCACAGCTTCATCAGTTCATGACCCATACCATTATCTAATCTAGGTTCTATTCCGCCTTCATCTCTATTTTGGCAATATTGAATATATACCAAAGGCGTATTGAATTTTATTTCGTTAAAAATGTTTTTGAATTAATCGAACTAATTTTTTCATCATAAAAATTAAGAAAAACGCAATTACTCATCGATCCATTTTCAAATTGTGAATTTAAATTATTTTTTATAATGTTAAGCGCTATTTAAGCGGCAGTCAAGGTACGGTTTAGCTTAAACTAAGGAGAACTATACCTTAGGAGACGAAACTAAATACAAAATCGCTGGTTTTTCTGAAGGCAATAAAGTAGTACGACACACTAAACATGAGGGCGCTTTAAGCGTTTTAAATTAACTTAAATCTAACCAATTCACTAATTAGTAATTACTTCGAGAAAAACGCAGAAATATTGAGCTTTGTCCTCTTGATAGACTGAGAAACCCTGACGACTAAAATTTTCATGAAAAAACATGAGAAAAAAAATTAAAAATTTAAAATTTGTGCTTCGTCTCGTATTTTTTAAAACGTTGCGGATACGGCTAAAGATGCAAGAAAAATATTAAGAAAAAAATTAAAAATAATGCAAAAATTATGTCTTAAACTACGTTTAAAAAAATTCAAACCTTTTCCCAGTTTACACTCTGCTCCATATTTTTCAAAATGCTGCGAATACGGTTATTCTCCATAAATATTAAAAATTTAAGATAATACGCTGTAATAAATGATGAATAATGGTCTAAGGGTAACATCGAAGTTACTACAGTAAAACCTCCCTTAATGGATACCTCTTTACAACAGACATTTTTGTTGGAACGTAGCAGAAGCATTGAAAAATAATGTAAGGAAACCTTTCTACAACAGACCTTCTGTATAGCGGACACAAACAAAAAAAATCCCACTTACCATAATGTCATATAAATTTATCTCTTAGAACGGACAAACCGAAACAGTGAGCCTTGTAAAAGTGGATGAAAAATTATATACCGAAAATCCAGAATTAAAAATTGCTGAAAACAATTGTGATAAAGCGAAAATTTGCCTTAGAACCTCAGTAAACTCCTGCTGTTTAAATTTTTGAACGTGTTAAAAAATAGCTGACATTATGTATCATGTAAAAAATTATTATAAAAAACATGGCGCCTAAAAACAACCAAATTGAATATTTTAAGTAAAAAATCTGCTTATTTCCTTCTTTAATAATCCTAATTTTATTTTAAAAAGACTTTTAGTTATAAGTTATAACAGACCTACGTAAGTATAAAAAGTTTCATAACAAAATGTTTTTACAGATCAAAAAATTGAAAGAATTAAATACACCTAAAGCTATACAAAACATATTTAATCCATGTAACATACATATTTCACTTATTCAAGAGTTCTGCGTACGAGTAAAACATTTTTTTGTAAAATATATTTTTGCTGCTGTTTTAAATATGAATATGTCTGGTGGGCATTTTATGAAATAATGCTTAAAAATATTTATTTAAAATTGTTCACCTCTTATTAGTGGACACCTCTCCACAACGGACAATTAATGATTCTCCACCGGTGTCCGTTGTTGAGAGGTTTTACTGTAAAAGCTAAAAATTTTGCTTTTAAACTACTGAAACAATAGTTATTATTTTTGTTTTTTTTAATACTTACTAGTTAAATATCTTGTGAGTAATTAGAAAAAACACTTAACTGTTTTTAATGAAGAGAGACAACTTAAATGTTTTTTAGATTCAAAAATACTAAGTATATAAGGTGTCCCATTTAAATCTTTTAAATTATTCAACTGGCAACAAAATTCTTAATTTTTTATTTTCTTGAATGCAGAATATTTGAACTTTTTTCTTTAAAATGGTGAAAGTCTTACTCTTCTATCATTCTTAGTTTTTATGTAATATTTTTTTATAAAACTTGTTTTCATAAAAAAAATCAAATTACTTCAAAAACTAAGCAAAACCAATCATTAACAACTTAGCTTATAAACATCAGTATCAAAAGCTACATCAAAAAATGCAATCAAGTTTAGGGTGTTCCATTTAAAAAAACACAAGTTTGTGTTGTAGCTACTTTGTAGCTGCATTCCTACGCTTGAAATTAATTTTAGTTGTATCAAGAGGTTATTACCTAAAAAAAGGTTAATTTTCTTAACTTTTCAGATCAATTGTCAACATTTTCAAATCGTTGGAACACCTGTATTATCATCTTTGGGGTCGAATTTAATGACAAAAACCCTCCAAATAAACTAAAATGCTAAAGTTTTAAAACACAATGTTCTATTTGTAGGTAGACTTGTAGAGAGAAAATTTCATCTAAATTAAATTTCAGGAGCATTTCTTGTAAATTTGATCAATCTCTTGTTAAAAATTCAATGATTTCCTTTTAGCGGAACTCCCTTTGTAGCCATTTGAGTCAAAGCAATAATAAAGCAAATCAGCGTCGTAAAATCATTTGAAAGGGGAACCAATAAGTTCCACTATTTGTTTTTTTACTTTTATTGTCATGTCTTATGCCCCCATTGCGCTATTTTAAGCCAGATGAATAAGATGGTCCTGTTTATTGAAAATGTTGCATAATCGTCTCTACTGCAACATATGTAAATATCGTATTTTCAGCTGTTGAAACTTGTCTTGCATGGGGGTGAAAGTGGGATACGCGCATTGGCAACACGAGAGTATAGGCCAGGGGGGTTTTGCACTCCCGGGGAGATGAAAAGGGACGACCAATGACGACTGCTTATTTTAAAACAAGCGCGTATTTATTAGGGATTTCATTAAATTATATTTTTTGACGTAACAATGACATCTACGCTTGCGCGCAGATCGCTAAAAAGATCGCGCCGAAAATATCGCGCCAAAAGTGTTGTTTTGTCACTCATCGTTCAACGTGTTACCGGAAGTATGTAGCAATTATTTGTTTCATCGTTTAATCAAAGCAAAAATTCTGATTACAGTTCGTTAGTGAGTCAATTCCTGGTGTTGAGCGCCGACCAAAAAGATAAGTATCTCTTGTTTTGTTAATATAACCTCATCTTTTTGATTGGTGTTTCTTTCTATTTTAAAGGCATTGGTCTCTGGGCTGGAGTGACGGATTTTTGATTTCTACTACTCAAGCGAACTTTAGTCATGGCTGGTTATCGCAAATATTCCTGCAAATACCCCGGATGCACCAGTGGTTATGTTCCCAACAAAGGACATGCCAACAAGCATTTCTTCACCTTCCCTAAGAATCTAAAGCTTCACGAATTGTGGAGGAATGCCTGCAAAATTGAGGATCCTGTAAGTTCAAAATTTTGGCGTTTTCTCGATTTAGGGTATTTCAGAATTTACTTTTAAGTTTCTTATTTGCGCTCGAGTGTGTCAGTGCACTGCATGTACCTCCTCGTGGTCGTAGCGTGGGCAACTGTTTGCTGACAGACAAGGTAAAAGTCATTGCAAAGAAGGCCTTATTTTGTTTTAAGTCTGGAGCAGACAGGCAAAACATGCCAACACTAACTGATTTAATTTTTTGATAATTTTTGTATAATTAAGAAATAATACAATACTTTAATTTTTTGAAAAATTTAATTTGTTATGTTACTCAAGTGTACAATAAAAATGTTAACAAAATCTGTGTTTTATTACCCCAAAACAACTTTTTTTGTAAGTTTCATTGCAAATTTTGTTTAAAATAAATATAAAATGTTTTCATTTCGTTTAAAATGAAAATATTTTTTTTTATTTTAAACAATTTGCAATAAAACTTGTAAGATAAAAATAATAAAAAACAGAATATAAAAGGAATTTATTCAAACGTGGCGCTTTACCGTGGTAGTAACGCACTTCAGCACCAGAGGCGCTGTATTCTCGTGTTGCCAGTGATTTACTAGGGAATTATCACTTCTTAACCTTTACTGTTCTGTGTTGTCTTGTGTCAAACGATCTATTTTCGGTCCGTTCGGGCCGAATAATTCGATTCTTTCGCAAAGCCACAATACGACCAGTGATAGCGTTCGGTGGTAGATGGCGTGCAAATGATCTTATCGCGTTACCAGCGCGCAAACCGCGATCCTAATCTCTTATTGGAAGCAACGAATCGGAAAAAGCGGTTTATTTTCAAACCTCAAACGAATTAAACTGGATATTAATAAATACAAATCCACTGATGAATCAGATTTAGCGCACTGATTTCACGGCTATATCGGTCAATCGTTCAGCAAACAATTCGAAAATAATCGGGTGTAGGGTTGCTTGATTTTCGTCGTCGGCCAATTAAAGTCCCATAAGATGGTTTTTAAGTGGCTCGGAAATCGCATAAACGCGTCAACGAATTAGTGCAGACGTCCTCGTCTGGTCTATCGCCTCATCCGAAACATATTCAGCCTTGACACCGATCTTTGCGTCGAGGTCCCAACTTTCACTGATTTTTTGTTAATTTACGAAAATTCACGTCATCGTTTGCATGCTCGCGTGCTGAACTTTGATGCGCTTTTCGAGCGAGTGTCTCGTCGGTCGTTAACCGCGCTCCGAAAAATCGGCTATTGATTACATGGCTATAACTCGATAAGTCTCGGTTATTTTCACTTTTTTCATGACTGGCTGCTTAACGTAATGACTACTGACCCACTTCTCGCACACTACATGTGCGCTTCCGGTTATTTGCATAAATTCGGTGGAATAAGGGGCGCTGACGCGCCCCTCAGTTAGTGGGTCAGCGGTCACTTAGGGGATCGATTTCTGCGTTTAATTTTAGTGGATGATGCAAATAAACGCCTACAGTGTTTTTTGTGATTTTATTGTCGTTGATGACTGCTGTTAAATAATCCTATTGGAAAACTGGTTCTCGGCAGGATCATTAATCAAAGAAATTGTGTTAATAGTAAATACACATAAAGTGCACTTTGTTGGGTGCTGATTTGGACGACCTTGGGTATCAAGGTGACGCTTTCTGACTGCTAAACAGATGCAATTATGTTTTGTTGTGAAATTTCGGGCGTTTTTGATATTTTGTCTAGGGTATTGAATTGGGTTTTTTTGGGCAATAATTGACCCGAATAACGTCATTTTGGGGAAAATTTGCAAATTTGGATCAAGGAATGTGGACGCACTTAAAATTGATATTTTAATTAATCAATTAATTTATCTTAAGAAACGGCTGTTTCCTGAAATAATAAGTTGGGCGTTTTTTCGTAAACAAGTTTAATTTTATAATAATTTTTAACTTGAAATTTTACAAGTTACACCATCAGGACTTACAAATACGTAGATTTTTTTAAAAGTAATTGTCCCCTTTAGTTGTAAGTATACATAGACTTGATTACATGTAATTTACATGGCATTGCATTTTTGAAATTCGATATTAAAATAAGAAAATTTGAAATATGTATATATATATATATATATATATATATATATATATATATATTAATATATATAGTAAATATATATATATATATAAATTATATATTTATATTTATTAATTTTTATTATAAATTATTGTGCTTTGTGTTTTCCTCAAAGTACATATTATTTTTTTATTACAGACTTGTATACCTATGATTCCTGTCCGAATTTCTATCATAATAGTGTTTTTTTTAAATAAGGTAATTAGTTTTAATTTTCATTGTAGTAAATGTTTTTAATTATACTTTGAGCGGTGTTTTTGTTTATACTATATGTTTTTCGAAAATAATAATTAGTAAAAGGTAAAGTGCTATAAATAATGTGATTATGATTTGAAAATGAAGTTTATGTTTTTTGTATTTTTGTTTCTACAGTTCCTTGAATTTTAACTTAGGTATTTTAAGGATCCGGATTCTGCTTATTGTAAAAAAATGTTTCATGGTGGATTGCTTTTAAAAAAAGAGTACAACTCAAAAAGGAAACAAAAAAAAATACAAAAATCTTGTTCTTGGGAAACGATCACATACAGAAATATCAGAAATACGTGTGTTAATTTTAAAAGGTAAAACAGAGCTCAACAAATTAAACATTTTTTCTATTTGTAATTTTTCAATAAAAGTTTCGCAAATTTAATTAAAATTTGGAAAAAAGAACGTACTCAAACATGTACCTGCCTATGGGTACAGAAATAATAAATAAGAATTTTGCAAAATATTATTATTATGTTAATACAATCTGTTCAAGAATAGTTGCTTATCAAGTTACCTATGAAATTTGAACGTAATGTGCCGCTTAATTTAAATTGTGAATGCCATTAAAGTGACAGATCCGTCAAAATAATGCAAAAAGGCTTTGGATCCAAAAACGAAGGATACACAACAAAAACCCCGAAAATATAAAACACAAATCAAGACAAACCCTACACTTGAAAGAACTTTGCCTAAAAATACAAAAAGTGAGTAAAAATCTAATTCGAAGATTTGACTGAGAAACTACAATAGTCTTTTGGCCGAAGCGGCACATTGAATTTGAATTCTATAGTCAACTTGATGAACAGCCATTTTTGAACACATTGTACATAGT
The DNA here is from genome assembly GCF_031307605.1 of Tribolium castaneum. NCBI lineage: Eukaryota > Metazoa > Arthropoda > Insecta > Coleoptera > Tenebrionidae > Tribolium > Tribolium castaneum. Next base: position 18,382,604 of record NC_087395.1, on the reverse strand, counting down.
TTAAGTTTCACATGAGTAAACACGGAAATGTACAAAATAAGATTATGCCATTTTTTTGCCGGTATTTGATATTTTATGTAAACACTGCCAATCGGCAGTGCCTACTACATGTCACTGTGATTGGCAAGTAAAATAAGATTTTTGGCGGTAAGATAATTAGGCTGAAAGACGGTCTTTTCTCTTTAAACTAAAAGTACCGCCGGTGATCGGCTAGCCAATGCCTTTTATTTATAAACGACTTGCAAACTAAATAAACATGTTATTTAAAAAAGTTGAAGCTTTCATGTTAATTACAACTTCTTTGAAATTACCGACCGATAAGTCATATTGGTAAATAAGCTACTATGTTTAATAATAATTGCAAAAATTTTGCATCTACAAAATATAAATGCATTTTTATGCAATTTTAATAAAACTATTGTGAATTATAATTATTATGTTTTATGTTTCCTCACAGAAATAAAACAAGAAGAAATTCTGACGGAACCTTCATACTTTCAAAAGATTTCAGGTAGATTCCAAAGAATATCAAAATTATAAATTGGTAATTTATTGATTAAACTTGAAGTTTTAAGTTTTCATGAAAAATAAATATTTAGGCACTTCATTTCCCAGTTATGTTGCTATACTATATTTTTTGGACGAAAAAATCATATTGATAAGTGAAGCTAACAAGTGCAGAAGTGGGCTAATTTTATTTAATCTAAAGCTTCATTGTTTTAAAATACGAGTAATTATTTTATGTGTTATTTGTGTTATGTGTTAGGAATACTTGTAATTTATATCGTAATCTAAAAAAAGTTCCTACAATCATTCGAGTGCGAGATTTTTTGAATAATTCCATTGCTCCCAAAATTGCAATAGTATATTATTATACAAGTTTTATAAGACGTTCAGAATTGGCACAAATGGTTTTGGAGCACGATGAAGGAGTGTTCCAATAAAATGAGTGCCACAGTTAGGTCTTCTAATCAGTTCAAACTATTTTTCTTAATTTTGTTAATTATTCGGGCGTTATCAATAAACGACTTGACGCTGTTGACAGATCACTAAATTACAGTATGACTGATGACATTTTCACAATGAACAATTTATAAAACCAAAGTAGAAAAAAATGTGTACTAACTAACTTACTTTAAGTAGATAATACCACTCCTCAAAAACGAGACCTTAATATTAGTTTTTTTACTAATATTCTATTTTATTAAGTATAAGTATAAGTATAAGTATAAAGTATAAGTATAAGTATAACTATAAGTAAAGATAGATAGGTATAAGTATAAGAAAAGTGGCAAATTTTGAGCCAAGAAAACCTACCAGAAAAACTTAATTTGTGCTCCATTTCACTCCAAGAAATTCAAATGCGTTGTTACAAACTTCTATTATAAACTGAAATGGGATATAGTATGTATTACGAATAGTAAGTTATAAAAAATAATAAAAGACAACACTAACTTTGAGAATAATAAACAAAGGGTGGAATATAAATCATCAACAGCATAAAAAATTTCTTATGCCTAAGTGGTTATGGTAATACTTGCAAACGTTTGAAAATACATATTCAGTGCAGGTACACGAATGTGTACACTCGGGTAATCTAAAAATGTCATGCCAATAAACTTCGGCACCTACCTATTCCAAACGGGACCCTCTTAAACCATTAACCACAATAATCGCAGTTTTTACACACAATTTTCTAATATGTTGGTTAATTTTAGTTAATTGCAAGTGACCATAGCTTTTACAAATCACCAAGATTAAAAAAAATTGAAAATCTATGAGCTCGATCTTAATTCAGTTATTGCGTTGCATCAAATCGTTTTTTATTTACTTAACAGATTGTAAATCAAATAAGTATGTGATTTAATAAAAATTGGGGATTTCAGTCTGATTATAAATCCTTTGAAAATACCGACGCAGCAGATAAGGTATCGGTTACGTTTTGATAAAAACAAATAAGGCGATGCGTGTTTACCAAAATCTTGCAAAAACTCAGGTAACTGCACACTACCTGATACTTTTACATGTACCTCTACGATTATCTGGAGCGATTCGAATTTAATTTATGAAAATTTTGGTCAGTTTCCACAAGAATTTGGAAAAATTTTAAAACGCATTAGTGGTATTCCCCGCCACCATCGCCTCGACTCCGTCCGACGAAGTCCATTCGCTCCGTGTGCCCGGAGTCTCGTCCTTCCACTCATGTTCACTTCAGTATCGAACGGTCTCGCGACTCGCGACAACGCAAACTCTATACGGATTAAAACCGAATTTCCCAACCACCGATGACAGATGCGTGGAACAACAAACCGCCACCATGAGTGCATCCGACAAAGAGGAGCCCAAGCGGCCTCCGGACAGTCCGACCACCCCGCCCGGCCAGCGGCTCCGGGAGCGCGTTAGTTTCTTCGAAAAAGTGTGGTCCGGGGGCAAGTCCGGCGTCGTCGAGACGGTGAGCAGCGTCGACGTCGAGGAGTTCGAGCGGCGGCTGGCCGAGGAGCGGCTCCGGAACGCGGAGCGCGGCCGCCTGGAGCCGGTGGCGCTCCGGCACACCCCCAGACATGTGGTGCACACCCACGAAGTGCGCCCGGACGGCAGCATCCAGGCAGGTTTTCGATTTTTTGAATTGCCGATGGGAGGGGCTTGACGTCATACTCACCTGTTGGCCCTTTTGACAGGAGACCGTCACGACCACCACCGAGGAGGGGGACTTGGGCTCCGGCGTGAAGACCGTCAAGTTCGAAAAAGTTACCGTCCGAAAGTCGGTCCGGACCGTCAGCAGCAGGACGCCCTCCGAGGAGCTGCTGCTGGAGGACTCGGCCTACTTGACCCAATCGAACGGGAATTTGGCGACGAGCTCGAAAACTTCGAGCATTTCGAGTCTGACGGGGCGTTTTCCCTCCGAGGAGAGTCTGAGGAGGACGCCCTCCAGAGAGCGACTCAATCGAGACGAATGGGACAATGCCAGCAATAGTAGCAAAGTGACTAGTTCTAGTTCGGAATGGTACAGCGAGTACAGGACTCAGAGTTTTCAAAGTGGTTCCAGTAAACTGGAGTACGTCCGCAGCAAGAGTCAGTACGACGAGCATATCGCTAGTATTAGAGGTCAGGGTTTGACATTTTATAGCCACTGTTTACAACACAGTACCCCTGTAAAAATCTTAATTAATGCTAATTCGATGCGTCTATTTTTAAAACGCAACGTAACACTAGAGCTATCTACCAATCGCCGACAATTGTTAATGAGTATACAAACATTTTTAAGCGATTATTGGGTAACAGCAACGGTTATGTCACCACGGTCATCAGGTGTTTGGGCATTCGCCTAAACTGAGACACGGAGTGTCGGCGCCAAACAATCAATTATGTGGATGCACAGAAGGTGTAATTTGTTGATAGAGTTAATTAGAGGCAGAGGCGCCGCTGAATACTTTGCCATTTGTTATTTAAAACAGCGTCGGTGAATGTTTGTGTTTTTTTTAAGAATGAAGGTTGAGGTCACTTCCTCCTAAATCAATATTTTCATCATTTCTAAAATTAGACAATTTTAACCATTTCGTTTGCATAATTGTTGCAAATTTATTCCGTTTATTCATTTTTTTAAATACTTTATTTATTAGCTTAATGTAATGCGAAACTAAAACAGGTACAAAGTATACTGCAATTAGGAAATTATAGTGCAGTTTCTAATTTCTGCAGCCATTTTATTGTTTTTTATCCTTTTGCGATACCTAGCAAGTATTTTTTATTGTCTTTGATGGAATGGCAATAATAATCTATTATTGTATCAGTAACATGCTAGACTATAAATAGGTTTTATTTTGAGTACAAACAAGTGTATTTGTTACGACGAACTTATATGGCTTTCCATATTGACAAAAGCTCTTTTTCTTAAATACCATTTTATGTTGAGGATAACAGATGAAAATCCCATTACGTGAATATTGCTCAAAGAATGTTTGCTTGCAAAATTCATGCTTTATATTTTTTTGACAACCTACGAATTGGAATTCTAAGGAGCGTCTTCAAGTTTGTTAGATAACTTCGGGAGATTATTCTAAGAAAATTGTGGGATATTTTATATTCAATTAAAATGTTTCAATTTTAATTAATAATTTCTTGAAATGTTTCCTGCGTGCTTAATTTATTGAAATTGCATTGGTTTTGCATTGATAAGAAAAATCTAAAGTTAAAAGAGTTATGTTTCCTTGCATATATACAGGGTGATTCTTTTAGGGCGTACATTAGAAACTTTTTAACTATAAGCTATAGAGCTTTAAAATTTTGTATACGACCCGAATCCACCTTTTTGAGTCTAACTAAATTATTTTCGAAATGGCTGAATTTCCGGAATATTCAGCAATTGGCGCCAACTTTAAAGTTTTAAATAGTAACCATATTACATTTTCGAATTCGCGTTTTGAAATTGAGTAAAATTTACTATAGCATTTATAAAAAAATAGTACAACAAACTACATGAAAATGTTGAAATGATAATTTGTTGTAATCATAGGCTGTAATAGTTTTTTATGAATTCGACTGTACCCTAGTTGTGAGTGTCATACTTTTTTTATAACATTGAGGTGCACCAAGAGTTACACGATTGACACCTATTTAGAGTTTCTCTTCAATGGAGTATTGAAAGGGCATTTTTAAGTGATAAATCATTACTTTTAGTTTGACAAGTAATGACAGTACAAATTTTTATGACTAAGATAAAATACTATTTTTTTGGTCTAAATGGTCTAAATCTAATTAAAAATGTATTTGCTCAAAACGTTTTGGATTTTTTGCTGTTTCAATTTCGGAATTTTTACCTAAAAAATAGGAGGAATTTTATTATAAAAAAGATTGCAATAATTTGAAAACAAAAATTTTTTAATGCAGTTTTTTGCATTTCACGCTCATACTATGATAATTGGGATAAAGTTAGAGCATCAAAATTGAATTAGAAACTCTATCGTTTGCGATATAAGTTTTTTCTTTTGAACAGCTAGAAGTATTTATTTTTTCACTGGCACTATAACTTGAAACACCATGTCTATCAATTTTTTTATACAAATTTTTATTTCTACGAGTTCATTTAGAATATCACATCTCTTGAACCCCTTACAATAAGTAAATAATTCTTTTTGCATTGGATAACCAAAATTTTGAAGAGTTTTTTGAAATTTTCGGAATTATCACCTGTCAACTATTTTTAAAATGATGGTCAGGTCAGGTCGGGTATGGTCAGGTCAGGTCAGGTCAGGTAAGGTAAGGTCAGGTCAAAAATGATCTTAATACAGTTTTTTCATATAGAATGATCTTGTTTTTTTCAATGACAATCAAAAGAACATAGATTTTTATGGAGACTCTTGTCAACATCTTTTATATCTCTCTCACAGTCATCTTGAAATAATCGCAAAAAACGGAACTTAAGCTTAAGAAGTTCAAAATTTGGTGGCAAACTGAGTTAATTTACTTATTTCATTAAGTTAATAATTAATAAATTAAATAAATTAATAAACTATAATTAAATACTCGTATTATTGTTTTACTGCTTATTCGATAATGTACCAGCCACAAACTAAATAAAATATTAAAGTTTGACAATTGTTGACTGTTGACTATTTTGTTGACTATTTACTTGTTTAACGATGAAAGTTACAAAGGAAAATCCGCTTTTGTGATTATTTCAAAAACTAAAAAATATCTATAGTCGTAAAAATAGAAGTTACCATAAATGTAGATGTTTTTTTGATTGCCGTTAAGAAAACATCTCCGTTCTATTTGAAAAAACTGAGTTATCGCTGTTTTATGATGAATATTTCGAAAAAATTATATTAGCTTTGAATTTTGAACGCAAAGGGTTTAGGGGTTGTGATATTTTAAATAACCTCCTGTAAATAAAAAAATTAATAATAAAAATGAGATATGTCAAAAACTATGACAGATAAGTACCAGAAACTGTGTACATTTTCTTTTCTTTAAAATTCAAAAATCAATAAAAATGTGTGGCTATTATTTAAATTTTCAAGTTCGCCAATTTCTCGAAGCTCCGGAAGCTCAATTTTTTAAAAATAATTTAGTTGAACTCAGAATGATCGATTTGGAGTTACTAATGTTAGTCGTAGAAGATTCAGCCTGTATAACACTTTTTTTATAGCAAGTAACAATTTCTATAACTATGGATCTTATTGAATATACAATTTAAATTTTTCGTCTTCTAGCATCAATTTAGCAAAAAGGACAATAAGTCAAACCATGTTTTTTAATTTTTGTAAAAATAACATTTTATCCAAAGAAGTTTTGCTTTTTGAAAAAATCAGCTAATAGAACAAAACAAGTTGAAAAATTAAGCTTAGAACCTACTTTTGTTTTCTGCATACATCCAAGAAAAATCATTTAAAATTAGGAAGTTTTTAATACTACCAGTAATGCTGAAACATTCAAAGCTAGCACTCCTCTAATTTGGTGATTTTCTGAATCGATGATTTTTTTCCATAAGTCTTCATTTACCATTTATGAAAGGGAAAAAGTCCAGTTAATGGAAAAACCTGATGAAAATTTGTGCAAAACATTAAATTCTTTTTAAAATAAGAACGTTTTTTGATGAAAAAACTACATTTACCAGAATGTAGAACCAATTTGTGAGTATTTTGCTCGATTTAAAAAAATATCGTAAAATCGGGGAGCTCTTAAACAATCAACCGACTTGGCGATTTATGGCCAAATTGGAGTATTAAAAAATCTAATGCATGTTTTTGCCTAAATTAAAAATTGTAGGTAATTTTCTTTATTATGTTAATTAGTAAACCAACCATTAACCATTGGGTACATGGTATTTAAATGATTTATTATTCAAAAAGTGAAAAGTACCTAACCATCTCCGTAAATTTAAATCTACGTAATATTATGTCACATAGGATTTATTATTATGCTGTCTTATTCAACGAACAAATAGAAATAGGATGTGTGGTAACCACCTTAAAATAACATCGGTGTGAAAAATCGCCGCCACTGCTTAACACATCCATTGTTGTACCTATTATTATGTTTAAACATGTGCCGTCAATTTATTTATATGGTTATTTTCTGGAAGCACTTAAGTGCCTATTATTTTCCAATTTTTTCCAAGTTTTACACTCACCATATGCTTTCTGTCATGTCGTAGTGTTTATACATTGTGCACTTAACGCACTGCCATTTATTACAACTCTGGCACCAAGTCAAAAAATAGTAAATTCTGAAATCATCGCGCATCCAATTAACTCACTTTCAGTGTGATTATACATTTCGCTTCCTGTTTCCACACCTTGAGCGGCTCACCCGCTGCCTCCTCGGAGGAGATTTCCACTTGTCGCCAACTCAACAAACAGCACATGACGCCATCGGTGCGAATTAAAAACCGCATCACGATTATTTTTACGAATTATTTTAGTTTACGATATCGCGTGCATAATCAATTCGCTTTTATGGAACGCTGATGACATTTTTATTGCATCGCTATTATTGATGGTATTTGTCCACATGTCTTCGGTTTTTGTCACGCAACTTCTGACCCGATTCCGCGGGGAGATATCTGTGTCATCAACAGTTGCCGTTGACGACAAAGAATGATCGATGAAGATGCGAACGTGCTGAAGAATTCAGAACATCTTGGTGTTGTTATCAAACGACGCTATCGTAATTGTCGGCGCTTGATAATGATCTCGGGTGGCGCGTTCTGTATAATTATATCGCGGAGCTAAAGTTGGGCTAAAGAAAAATCTTTGGTGAGGTCATAGTCGAGGCGAAAACAAATGGTTTAATTTACGTGCAAACATGATAAATTGTAACTCAAATCCGGGTCCTTGCTAATTTAAATGTGTTTACACTGTTAATATCTGCGTGCGAAATGCCGGCAAGTATTTGAATAATTAAAAAGTAAGTGATTACGCACACATTGCATTTTTGCGAAATGCCAATTGATTGGCACTAATGTGGCTAAAAGCAATGGATAAGAAAAAAATATTGTTCCTGTATTTAGCACAGATATTTTTATCTTGCAAGAGAAACAAAGTGAGTTGTGACGAAATTGTGAACTGAAAATAAAGATAAAACATTTTTAATAAACAAATTAGTTTTATTTTTACCACAGATCTAACATTATGAAAGACAAAATATTTGAATTGAGATCATTCTTATCTTACGAATTGCAGGAAATTGCAACAATTACAGTTACGAATTAATAATAAATAATAATGAATTATTAAATTATAATTAGTAATAATAATGTAAGAAAAAACACTAAAAAATAATAAACGAAATCAAAGTTGTTACGTGTCTGTTAATATTATGTATGAAAATTATTTAAAAAAAATTATTCAATTTTTGGAAACCCATGACAGTAGTTGTCAGACTAATGATTGTTTCATTGATAGTCACAAATTTATGCTTTTGACAAACAATTATCATGTATCTACTCGCAAAAATAAATATTCTGAAAAAATTTGCTTCTAATAAAAAAACAAAAGCCGAACAATAATGGCTGCATTCTTTCGCGTATTAACTAAAATTTATAATTTCTTAATAAAAAAATAAAAGAAAAATCAATTTAGTTTCGTTTTTTAATTTTTTTAGCAGTTTTATTAAGCATTAACAACTTATTTTACCTAGTTCGTGTTAAATTGAAAATATAAAAATATTGAAAAACGTCAAGGAACTATAGCTTTATTTAAACATTTCCTGCGATGAAAAAGAACGGAGAGATTCGTTTCGAAAGTCAGAAATAACTTCAAAAATCATCAAAAAATCGTCCTCTCAACATTTACTCGTAAATGGATTATCATTTTTGTCTTTTCGTTAAATAATAGGTATAATAAAATGTTGCATTTGCCCTAACACTCCTTTTTATATTCCTAATTAAAAAAAATAAGTACCTAAGAAAAAATACATAAAATAATTCTTTGAACTGAAAATTGGATAAAGTGCTGTCGATGTGGTTTTTAAAACCATGCCAGTGATTGTACGGTTCTTTTGAATCACCCTGTATACCGGAAAATTATTTAACTTTGAATAAGTATATTTAATTTAAGAAAAAAAACACAACCGATTAATATGCAGTTACCTGTGCTTTTTAAAAATTTAAATTAGGGCATATGTTTAGAATTAAAAGAATTCGCGATATTATTTTGGGATTTGAAAAATTGTTTTTTTTTTAAGAAGAATGCGTATCTGTTTTTTGGTCATTTTAAAGTTCGAAGAATGGATTATAAAAAGTAGTTCGTTATCTATTTTTAAAAACATTTAAAATCATGTTTCGGGAAAACAAAAAGTAAGAAGTTTTTCTTTCTTAATTTACTCCACAGATTTATCGTAGGAATCACAAGTATTCTTTATAAGAAAATTAATAATAAAATAACATAAAAAACGCTGATGTCTTTTGGACGAAAAATTTTAAATAGTATTTAATATGGGAATAATTTGTTGTTTGAAAAATAATAGAAAATAAAATAAAAATAAAAAATTCCGGAGAAAAAATGAATAGAAAAATATGCTTTTATTTTATTGCGAAAATTGTTCATCGAGAGTTTTCCTTGAAACAAATGACAGGAATTGTATAACTTTATTGTATTAAAAGAGAGTGATCTTTCAAATATTGCTGTTTTAAACTTTGGTAATGAGAGATCAGCAATATTACGCACGGAAACTTTTTCTTTCAAACTTTTTTGTCAAACTTAATTAAGTATCCAGGAAAAGTTTTGACTTATGCTTTGTAAAAATAGGTACAAATTTTGTTGTAAACTCTAAAGAAAAAATTGCCGTTCTTTAAATAAAGGTACTTGAAAATTCCGATTTTTTTTCTAGTCAGAATAAATAAATATTAATTTATCTTATGTAATAAGTAATTACTAATAACTGTTAAGACTGCCTGATTTTATAAAAATATGTAGTATTCCAATATTTTTTTTAAAGTGTGGATGATATAGATGTCAAATTTTACAAAAAAACGGTTTTTATCTTTTTCTTACAAAATCTATCGTGTCAAAGCAGACGCGGATCCAGAAATTAATTTTTGGATATATGAAGATTAAGCTTTATTGAATGAAACTTTGACTGTCGGTTTGTTAAATTTTAAGCCCCAACATTTTTTTATCAAAAAATACAAATACAAATACAAATTTACATTTGTTTAAATAAAACTCCCTACATTTTGTGGCTTTTTTGGTATATACATGGTTGTTAACATAATGTTTTTTTATTAGTAGGTTTTGTTTAAGCTTTTGAAATAATTGTATCTTATTGACAGAAATAACACTCTTTTTAAAAATATTAAAAAAAAACTACAACATAAAAAACACCATCCTTGTTTTACATTTGAAGAATTTATTTTCTTATATAATTTTATTAATAATAATAATTTATTTATTGATTTAATAAAAATATTAATTTAATTATTTAAAAACCATTTGTTCAATAGGCATTTATTTTATTTATAAAAAAAATAAAATTGAAGTTGGAGGCCCCCTAGACCCCCTGGATCCCCCTTTGTGTCAAACGGCCTGAAAAATTAATAAATTATGAAAAAAAAATTTTTTCATTGCGAACGTGTACCAAACCAAACAAAATGAAACATTGCAAAAAATAATTTAATTATCGTCCATTTGCCCACTTTGATCCGTAATTTTTGTTTTTCGTTTTCACCACATTTAAAGTGTCGCCCTTATTACAAATTAAGACCTAACGACATAAATGCTGTAATTAATTATGTATCAATTCAGAAATCAATAATTTGGTTAATCCAACCGTAGAGACACGCACGTAAATGTGTTATCGATTTAGTAAACACACATTGTTTTCCAATTCCAATTATCTTTGTTACTTTAGGTTATATAACAAACAACCTAATAATTTAAACGTTATAGGTGGAAGTAATTTCTGAATCTATATGCTTAATAAATTGCTCACTCCCATTCATGTAAAAAGGTCAGTCAAGACTGTACTGCAATTCAAAACCGTTCTATTATTGGCTGACTTTATTTACTTGTAGGCGACATGTTTAGGTCATGATATAACTGCACCACTATTCAGCATTGTACAAATGTACATACACGAGATAATAACTGTAGGACTCTCTGAATCATCTCATAATGTTTAAAAATAGCACATTTCCAAAAATAATGATCCAGAATGAAAAATTGCAACAATGTGTGGGAAGGTCACTGCTGACCATCACAAGGTTTCCTTGTGGCTTTTACGATCGTTTGACCTCTGCATCAGACGTATGTTTACACATTTTTCTCAGTTCGGATCAATTGACACTAATAAAATTCTATCAACCGGTTGGCATTTATTGTCTCAAAACACCCTCTATTGCTATCTACGGAGAAATGCAGCCGCAGCACGCAAAAATGTCATAGCTGTAAGCCGGGAAAGTTCATAGGTCGTAACCGCGCTAAAATCTAAAGGGATCATTGATGAAATCAATTCCGAGAAGCAAACTCTAAAATTACCCGCTGATAACTGTTACGAGTCAAGGCTGCAACAAAATAATGCCAAGTCCATTGTGTCACTTTTTCAAATCCAATAATAGATGTTATCATCCATTGTCGGCTCTTATTGTTCCAGACGAACAAGAACGGGTCCAGAAGAAAACATTCGTCAATTGGATCAACTCTTATCTATCCAAGGTAAATGTCCCGCTTAGCCCAGATTGATGGGAGTACAACTTTTGTAATTAGTGAATGAAGGGTCGGTGCTTGGTACAGGATTGTAGCTCATGCAACCAAATCTGACGTCACTATTTCATTTTTCCAGCGAGTTCCACCGCTTCGGGTAGACGATCTGATTGACGATCTGAAAGACGGAACGAAATTGCTCGCATTGCTCGAAGTCCTTTCGGGAGAGAAACTGGTAATACAATTTTCCTCCCTTGACACTGTCCTCTCATCGATTTTTACAGCCTGTGGAGAGAGGCAGAATCCTACGAAGACCCCACTTCCTGAGCAACGCCAATACGGCCCTGGAATTTCTCACCAGGAAGCGCATCAAATTGGTCAACATCAACGCCAGCGACTTGGTGGACGGGAGACCGCCAGTCGTCCTCGGCCTCATCTGGACCATCATTTTGTACTTCCAGGTAATTTTACACTTTTGGTGGGTGCGTTTCGTTAGTCACAGTGGCGGCGCATATTTTTTCGGCTCCTTAATTTTTCATTTTGTAAACTAATGATTTCTTGCTATGTAGGCTACTGACTGTTGTTTTGTCATGCAATTATATCAGGTGCGGCAACCTTATCGCGCACCTAAGAAAATTGCGTTTTTTAATTAAATAAAAAAATATTGCACTTTACACGTCTGACTGTACGTTCGAAAGGTATCTCCCCTAATTTTTTGGTAATTTTTCACTTGCAGATGAAAATGATAATTAAAAAAAAGTAATTTTCGACCAAAAAATCAAATTCTAAATTTTATACTAAACCACGCGTATTCACTTCAGATAATAGTTTACAAAATTAGCGAAGAAAAATACCAATCAGATTTTGAATTAAACACACTTTTACATTTTAACTTTAAAAATTATTTTTAATTATGAGTTGCTACTTGTGGCGTCGTACATTTAGGTGACAATGTGAACTGTAATTGGGGTAAGTTTGTAAAAGATTTCGTTGGGATATTTCAATGCAGTCATCAGTTTTATTGCAAGACTGTAAATAAGGGGCTTCAAAAAGGTACTGGTAACTGATCTTTTTGTTGGCAAATTATACCATCTTCTAATAAATCACGCGTCTAGTTTGCGTCTAAATAAAAAAGACCGATTATTTCACCAACCAAGTAAAAATTTATAATTCTGATACCAGCGTTCGATGGGTTAGCAGGTAAGGATTCACTTGGTCTAAAAACTTTGTAGTTAAATTAACAGTTAGTGCCCAAAAACTCACAAAACTGCTACGACTTTATTTATTAACAAAAAAATTTAATAAAAATCGAGAATGGTCCTTATCAATGTACAGGCTGGTGTGTAAAATTTTAGGATTTTTATTTCATTAGAAGTCGCGATTTTCTTGGGTGCGCGATAAGGTTTGCCCACCCAGTAGAATTTTTGGTTGTTGACTGTTGTCGTATTGCTTGAATCTAGCATTTGTTTCTGAAGCTATTTTACAGTTTTTGTAACCTTCAGCAACCTTAAAACTTCTGGATATGTCTTTGGAAAAGAAACGGCAATAAGGATAACAGATTATATCTTTCAAAACAATATAGTTATTCACGCTTCTGAGTCAGCCTTTTTACTATCACCACATAGATTCGTCACTTTTAAAACTAACTAAGTTCTAGTTCATTCAGTTTTATTTTTTTTTAAAGTGCTGCTCGCGGCACGAGGTTCATTGTTGTTACTTAGCTCAGTAAATTTACAGCTACGTGTTTTGTTTGCCTTTTTAGTTTGTTTTACTTTAAAAAAATCACTGATAGTAAGTTGATTTTGTTTTAATTGAGCAAGAAAAACCAAAAATATCAAATTTGAACTTCTTAAATGATACCAGCAGTGTAAGACTTTGTAAATAAATGAGATTTGTGTAACTGAAGAATTAAATTCTTAAAATTCATGAATAATACATTATCAGAAAAGTACTTAAGAGCGAGCTAAACTGAAAAATTTTAAATCAGTCACCGGCGACTGTTAGAAAGGGACGATACCCGTATGTGAAAAATAGTAGAGACATCAGAAATCCAAATTTTGCACTTTCCCAAATAACAATTTTATGTTATTTTTGGGTCATTTATACAGAGTTAGGTTACTACCTCAATAAATCACGTCACAGGAAATTATGCGAAAATGTTTCTTACAGATCCGTATTTGAAAGTGACCCTTCAAATTTTGCAAAATTTTACCTGGTGTTTCATAAAACTAAAGCATATAATCCGTAGTCAAATTTATTTTCTAATTTTTGTCTGTTGTATGTTGTGTATTATTTAGATCTGCTTTGATTGTGAATACAAAATTTTAAGTATGATCCAGGTACGAAACCCTTACCACTGTTCAACATTTTTACGATCATAAAGTATAAAGTAAGTGAAAATTGTAAAATCGCTATATATTTTGGGAAACTGTAGGAGATTCTCGTTGACTGAGTTTGTATCTCAAAAAAATTGCTATTATATAAAAAAAATTAAAATTAAAGATAGTAGTAATTTCTATTGCCACTTATGAGAAATGCGTATGTTTATTATAAAAATATCTATTGGGTAAAATTAATTATGTTTTAAGAATGTGTGTGTTAATATACAGGGTCGCTAAAAAGTATAGACACAGTTAAATATTTTCAAAACGGTTTAACAGAGATCCTTGAAATTTGGAAAATAGTTAAAAGTGTTTAAATTCTATAATCGGAGAGCTTTTTCAAATGTCTATCGTCATTTATTATGAAAATAGAAGGCTAGCTTGATTTTTTCAACTGCACGAAGGATCAAATTTAATAATTTTTAAAAGAGCATTTTTTTGTGAATTCAGTGATTCACCTTTATTTTTATTAAAACGTAATAAATACAAATTCAAAATTGTAATTCTGGATTTCTGGAAAAGTTAAACTAAGTTAACTTTGAAAATACTGTTATTAGCGATCTATCACTTGTATATTGGCCAAAAATTTAACTTGTATGCAATAATTAGTTTAACAATGGTACTAAAGTAAAACTGAGCGAAAAAACTTCTCACGTTGGTTGGTCATGGCGACAGAAAGCCAAGAAGTTAGTGGAAATCATTTTGAACATTTTTTTTAGCATAAAAATCATGTATTTCGTGTTTTTTTTTTAATTAAAACGTGTTCTTTTTCAGTTAAAAGTATTATTTTAAGAATTATTTTTAGCTTTTACTTATTTTGTGGTCAATGTTTGAGCAGCAAAGAGCTAACGATAGATAAAGACAACATTCCCAAGGCTAACAAAATTTTACAATTTTTTTAAAATTTTATTAGGTTGAATTTTTTTTTAAGTTTCGCTTGAATTAAGGTATGCATGTGTTACACCATAAAACTCAAAAAATGCTCTTCCTAAAAATATCAAATTTGACCATTGTTGACATTAAATAAATCAAGTTAGCTTTGTATCCTAAGAATAAATTGAGATAGAAATTTGATAAACATAAACATTTGATAAACAGTTTTGATGAATAATTTTTATAATACTTAACTGTATGCATACTTTTAAGCGATCTTGTATATTTCACGTCAAAATTTAGAATAAGAAAAACGATAAATAAGCAGGTCTAAGAAGAAGAATTTTAAAGCAAAAATATTAATTGTTAGCTAAAAAAATGCAAATTGATTAAACTTAAATAAGTATGAGCTTGATAATTAAACTATTATTCTTACGTTACGTGTTGTTTATGTGAGTATGATTATGAAGCCATTATTACTTCTATATTTTTTACTTAAGTTACACTTTCTTATACTATTTAGGTATATGAACTTTAATTTTTTTTGCTAGTTCTTTGTTTTTGGGCTTTGAGAATATTCTTAGTCTGGAATTCTAATAGCCATTTATCTACGTGGATATACAACTCCTGGAACCATACAATGCAAACAAAACTGACTAAGTTTCTGAATCATCAGTTCACAAAAATCTTTACCATACAAAATTGTATTGATTTTTAAAGCTTTGGTTTTTCAAGGAGAATTTAATAATAATATTGGATGATTTTTGTTAATACTATTTTTCCATTGTTATCGTATTAAAATATTGTAACAATTTTTTTAAAAATTCTTTTCCATTTTCCTTTCCATTTCTACAGTCAGTTAAGTCTCTTTCAAAATACAAAATGTATTTTGCGCCAAACGAGTTTTTGGGAGAGGATAATCATTTATATTAAAGTAATTTATTGGATTCTTGAATTTACATACATTGCCCTGTAGGCGATAACGATAACATAAAATACTATTTGGCAGCTGACGTACCACAACTGTTGAATAATATTTGTTTTCTATTGTCTGGTGGCTTAGAAAATGGAAATCGGTAAGTAAATTGATTAATATCACTTTTTTATCTTCATAACTTGTGCTGTCCCGTCCGTTATTGCAAACATAAAAATGTTGTTCTTGTTGTTAAACAAAACAAAGAATTTTTGTTTCCACAAACATTCTCTTATAAAGAAAAATTCACTTCTACTGATACTGTTCACTAAAATTGAAAATAAAATCTAAAAATTTGTGCAAAGTGTCCCGTCCGTTAAAATGCACTTTCATCACATCACCAATGAAGCCATCATGGGTGCTACAAATAGAGGAATTTTTAAAATCACTAAATAGTACACAACTTTCAATTTTAGTATTCGTTTTAGACTGACTCCAAGTGCATTGGTTTTGATATTTTTGCTCCAATTTATTGTATTAATTTATAATGTATTAACATTTCTACCATGCGATCACTTTTTTTCTTTATGATTGATAAATTAGTGTAAACCGAAGTAAAAATTAATTCTAACTAAATACAATCATACAAGATATCTGGACGTATTCCAGTGGTGTTTTTAATTTTCTTTTACGACTTTTGGGTTTTGGCGTAAATCCGGGAAAGAATTAACATTCTTTTCCCTTTATCAGAATTTCGGTTTAGCTCGCTCTTAATTTTTAATTTCCGAAATAAAGCAATCGTTTTATAAAAGGAGGATTATTTCTTTTTTTGCGATTATAAACAAGCGCCGCCACTGGTTAGTAGCTTCGTCGAGTAGTTAGTTTGTAAAAGCTCGCACTTTTCAATATTTCTTGTCAAAGCTTCGCAAGGAGTGGGCATTTAGATGGGTAAGTAGCGCTTGACTTTGCCCCAATTCCCAATTCTTTTGCTCACACTTTGATTTCTCCCGATTAGATTGAAGAAAACACCCGAGCTTTGCAATACTTGGCCCACTGGGACAGCTCCAGCAGTCTCGAAAGTGCCGGAACGTCTTCTTCCAAAGATAAATGGAAGTTGGGAGCGCGTAAAACTCTCCTCCAATGGGTCTCTAACGCACTTCCCACCGATTCGGGGATTGAAATCAAAGACTTTGGCTCTAGTTGGCGCGACGGCATCGCCTTCCTTGCTATCATAGACGCAATTAAGAAGAATCTGGTTAACATAGCCGAACTGAAGAAGGCTTCAAACAGGACTAGACTTGAGACAGCTTTCGATGTTGCTGAAAACGAGCTAGGAATCACGAGATTGCTGGACCCTGAAGACGTGGACGTGCCGAAACCTGACGAGAGATCGATCATGACGTACGTGGCGCAGTTCTTGCACAAATACCCCGAGCCCAAGAGCACAGGGCCCGACGCCATAGCGGCAATTCAGGAGGAGTACAGCCAGCTGCTGTCCTGGCTGATGAAGAAGACCCAGTACTTGGAACACTTGCAACAGACCAATTCGTTACCTAACGACTACTCCGAATACCAGGCGTTTAAAAGCGAAGTGGACGCCAAGGAGAAAGTTTTCCTGAAGCTGAAACGTCTGATCGAGAGCCAGAGTTTGATTTCAATAACGAAAGAATCCTGGTACGATATTACGAAACTATGGGACAAGCTTCAAAACCAGTTGTTGTACTGGTTGTGGATGTTGGATTCGCTCCTGCCGGGCGATTTGAAATTCGTAGGTGAATGGCTAGCAAAAGCCGAAAAACTACTTTACTGCGACGAAATCCCGACGATTATGAACGAAGAGACTGCATCTATTATTAGTAGGAAGTTAGAGGAACATAAAGCCTTCTTTGCCGACTTGCCTACGGTACAAGAAAAATTCGCACAGGCTTGCAAAGCTCCTCTAAGTGAAGTGCCTTCAGAACAGTTACAAAATATGGCTGTTAGACTGAACGAAGTTGGACCTAAAGCTGCTCAAAGACGAGTCAGACTCAAGTTCCTCGAACATAAGGTAAGTCACTCTTTAAACAATTTGGTAATTTTTTACACAATGGTTACTTTATGGTTTGTGAAATTTGATAAGGCATGATTTAACCGTTTGAGTTGGATTAGTTTAATCTTTTTTAGCTAGAATGCAAAAATAAAACAAACGAGAATTATACAGGATGTATCAGAAATATGTGTGTTAACTTTAACAGGTAACAGAGCTCAATAAATAAAACATTTTTTTTATTTGTAATTTTTCAATGAAAGTTTCGACAACTTACTTTAAAATTTGGAAAAGATAAAAAGAAAAGAAAATAAAAATGAAAAGACATCGAAACGTGTACCCGCCTATGGGTAAAAAAATAAAAGTACCAAACTATTTTCGTTGTATTAGAAACGGACAATTTGAACAATTTAAAACAACAATGAAAATTGTTGTTATGAATACAAACTAATTATTAAACACTGATTGGCTCATTTGCACAAAAAAGGAGGAGAACAGTGAAAATAATAAATAAGAATTTTGCAAAATGTTAATAGAAAATGTTAAATAATGGTCAGTACACGCCTGTGACGCGTGAGTGTAATTTACATTTTTGGAAATCTAACGTAGACATTAATTTACGGTAACTGTAAATTACCTAAAAAAAACATCGAATTGGGTCTAAAATTATCTGATTTGTGGCTTTTGCGAGCGCTTAAACACGTAAAAACTCAGTTTTTTTGGCGAAAATTTGTCGTAACGGAACGAAAAATCACTTAGGTAACAGATTACACCTTTAGTTCTACTTTTGTAAACAGTTTTAGCATGTTCAACCAGAAATTGTATTCAATCAAAAATGCTGTTATTTTTGCTTTTTTGGACACCGAGATTTTGTTGATATGAAACAAAAAGTGTTTGTTCAGAATTGTAGTAACGCGATTATTTTGAGGAATATTGTCTAGAATAAAACAAAAAGTTAAAATGATATTCAATTTTGCTCTTTTAAGGCGTTTTATTACTCCTTTCTTAACATTTACTTTTTTTAATTAGTCGAAAAATCATTAAATTGTATCGAAACCTACATTACTTATTTGTTTTAGCGCACTTTAGTCAGAAACGCAGTTTTTTAATGAAATTTTTCGATAAATTATGTAAGTCAATTAGTATCCCAAAATTAATTCATAATAGAGCAATTTCTACGTTTTTATGCAATTGTACAAAAACCGGGCTGAAGAATCAATAAATTGGATCGAAAATGATAGGAGTATTATCTTATTATCTCAGTGTTATACTAGTGTGTTTTTCATCCAACAACGCAATTATTCAACAAAATTTTCTCAAAAATTACACAAAAACATCAAATTTTGTCGAAAATGGTGTTATCTTTGTCTTTTTTTTTGAAGTTTGAATAAACAAAAAAACTGAGTCGAAAATGATATTATTTTGCCCTTATACAGAATAATTTAAAAATATCTGGCCAAATTTTTAATAGTGTTCAGTTAAGCATGTATTCGAAAAAAAAATTTTTTAAAACGCATTTTTTAACGAATTTCCGGCTATACGGTACTATTTTTCAAGTCGAAGATTTTTCCATAAGTTTAATGAATTTTTTTACCGGTCACAACGAACCCACTTATAACCTATAACGCACTTCGGTATATAACAAACTAGATTTGAATAAAATGCGATGCAATTTTTAGTTTTTTAACGAACTTTTTACCCTATTTTAAGAAATATGTCGGGGTTGATAATAATAAAGCAGCAAGAGAAGTGTTAACTGATGAACAAATTATTGAATTACTAACTGAAAACATTTTAGAATTGTATATTATGATAAGAGTTTTATAAGACGCAAAAAACTAGGTTGTCAACATTATCCAACTAAATTACCCTGGTTTTTAGTGTAATTATTATAGCACTCCGTTGGATATTACGATACGCAAATCACGCAAATCGCGTATCGTAATGACCTCAGTACGAAACCGAAGTAGAAAAATGTATGTTTTTAAATTTAATTATTAAACTTTACTTAGCTAGTTGTGCAAATATTTTATGACAGTAGAGCTTAAAACAGTCAAAATAGATCAATTTGTTTTTTCTAAGCTTTTACTACTCTTTGAGTAAAAATTACACTTTACCGTTTAAAAATTCGTCAAAAAACGCATTATGAACTAGGTTTGCGTCTTTTGAACACTTTTTCTCAAAGTTTACATGACTAAAATAGGCGGTGATTTGAGGAATTAAAATTTGGTGGTACCTTTGCCAAAAAAATCGATGCAAAATTTTTATATTTTTTTATGACAGGACTTGTTTGTTTTTCTGTAGCTGTTTCTGCTAATTTTAACTCAGTGTAATGGTTTTTGAAGAAATTAGAATCAGAGTTCAGATTTATTTAAAATTTTTGTGGATGCTAAATTTGTTCGCCGATCACAACTATATTATTTCAGAAACTATAAATATTCGGATAAAGCAAGTTGAGTTATTTTTCACTATTTTCACTATTATAACCCCATAACAATATTTGCACAACAATTCACACAGTAAACAAATGGATATTAGTGTTTCGCAAACGAAAGTTTTTTTTTACAATGGATACATATTTATTTTAGGTTTATTTTTTATAACTGCTAAAAAGACACATTTTTTAATTTACCGCTTTTAGCGAACCTCGCATATAATGAACTGATTTTTATGCATTTTCTGAGTTCGTTGTAACTGCATTTTCCGAAATTTCAATAACAATAAACCGGTAAACTGTCGAAATGGGTCGAAAATGTTGTTAGTTTTGCATATCAGGCAATCAATTATTTTACATTTCTTCACAAAATTCCAAAAAAGTCGAATTGGATCGAAAATGGTGTAACTTTTTCAAGCGCTTAAACAAGTATTTGAAATAAAAACTCGTTTTTTTTTCGCGAGACTTAGTTAAACCGGAAAGAGAAATTAATAAATTAGGTCAAAAATTAGTTTTTCTTAGCTTTTCACACATTTTCGTATTAGAAATATTTTTAATATGAACTGCATTAAATTCTCCCGCTGATCAGCTGAGGCCTGAGGCATTTTTTTTCTGTTTTATGGATCAGTTTTCTCTTCTTATTCATATTTTTAACTGCCTGTAATGATAACAATTAATAAACAATAGTTTTCTTTATGTTCTGCGTAAATAATTGTTGCATTTCCTAATATTTTTTTTGGAAAAAAGCTTTGAACTTTAAATAAAGAAGATTGTGTTTGTTCCAGTGTTGCCTTATTGCATTCTTGCAACTCACAGAGACCAAACTGAAAGCCTGGAGTGGTAAATACGGCCGGCTGGAAAAAGTCGTCCAAATTCTAGAACAGTATAGGAATTTTGTTTCGAAGAATCATATTTTTCAAGAGTTTAATAAAGCGTTTATTGACATGCAAGCCGTTGTTGAGGAGTACAAGCGAGACGGAGGCATTGGTAACCTTATTTTTAGTTTTTGTCCCCAGTAAATTAAATTCATGTTTTTAGACAAGCGTGAGATGGCCGACATTGATCGCTTTTTGAGAGACACCGCCGACAGGTGGAAAAACGTCTCAATGGAGCTCCGCTGCGTCCAAAGCATGATCGAAGAAGTCGTCGCCTACTGGCGCCGTTGGGACTCCCTCTCTGGGGAGTTCGACGAGTGGCTCAACAAAGCCGAAAAGGCGATCAATTTACCCGAAGAGGAGAAAATGGAGTTTTTCCAAGATATCAGCGTCTGGAGGGACAATTACCAGCTGTTGGGCGACACCGTCAGTTTCCTTATCGCCACATGTGAGGACAAAATCGCAGTGGAGTTGAAGATTCGTTACCAGAACATGACTGATCGCTGGGAGAAACTTTACCCACAAGTCAACAAGTACAGCCATGCCGGTGATTTGCTTCGCAATCGCAAGGATTTCCGTGCTGGAGTTGACATTCTCTCAGAGTGGTTGCGGAAAGCTGAAACTGTTTTAAATTCGCCTCAACTGGGTTCGACCGAACGCATCAAGAAACACATAGAGAATTTGATGAAACTTCAAGGAGAAGTGGAAGAAATCGAGAACCTGTTCAAAAACGTCAGTAAAACTTTCCAGACTTTGATCCAAGATTTGACCAGAGAAGAGGTCGATAAAATGATGCTGATCCTCAAGCACGAGAAGGAAAGTCTGGTCAAAGTCCGGGCCTTGCTTCCGGCCCAGATTCACATGTACAACCAGCTCCTGGTCCAGCAGGAGTCACTCGAAGCCGGCCAGAAGGAAATCAGCAACTGGTTAGACAACGCCGAAAGCTTGCTCAGCAGCCTAAGCCTTGAAGCTGAGAAAGACACCCTCAAAGACCAATTAGATAAACTAAAACAATTCTTCACCCGAACCCTGTACTACAAATCAATGTTAGATAGCAAAAACAAAGTTCTGGCAAACATTGTCAAGTCCGTGGACCAAACCGACAACGTAGACGTTGCCCAAATGAGCGCAAAGATGGAACAACTGAACGACCGCTTCGTCTACGTCACCCAAAACGCCCAACTCTGGGAACAAAGACTCCAAGAAGCCATCCGGTGTTGGTTCAACTTCTCCGAGTGCGAGCGCGTCATCTCCAACTGGCTCAACAACGCCGAGAAGCTAATCGGGGAGAAACGAATCGACAACAAGGAAACCGTCGAGGAGCACAAAAACTTCTTCCAAAGCGTCAACGAACGCTGGATCCACGACCTGGTGCAAAGCGCGCAAGACCTCTGCAACTGTCTTCCGAAAGAGCAGCACAAACCGATCCTGGCATCAGTGCACCAACTCCAAAACAAGTGGAGGGAAATCCTCTCGTTTGCGCCGCTTCACCTGATGCGGCTCGAGTTCAGGTTGGACGAATCGGCCTTCAATTACTACGTCAAAGAGATCGAGAAGGAGATCACAACCGAATATATCGCCTTCAGCAAGCAGGAAAATATTGAGTCGATTTTGAGCCGAAACAAGGAGTTTTTCGGGGCGCAAGGACCACTGGCTGAAACCTCCAGATGTCTGGAAAATTTGAGGAAAATCGCAGCGACGTATACGCAACACCATCCCGGTGATAAATCGATTGTTGAGTCTTTCGCGAAAGCGGAGGAACAGTGGCAGGGTCTCAATACGAAAGTTGAGACTTTGAGGCAACAGTTGGACCAAATACCGCAGAAGTGGGAGCATTACAACACGAGGTTTGATGTGATGGTCAAGTGGATGGATGAGGTTGATAATACACTGAGGAATATTTTCAATGATGTTAATACTATGGAGGAGTTCGAGCGGGAAAAAGCCATCTTCCAGGTAAGTGACTCGGTTGACACAATTCTACGGATATGTAAAACTTAGGATGTGAAACGACGTACAAATAAAACGTTCCCGTTTTTGATAGTTCCGTTAATGTCGCTAGAGGCGCAGTTGTTCCATTACGGTCTAAATTCAGAGCAATGAATTTATCAAAATAGTTGTGATTAAATAGCAGTTAGCACAACGCGAATAAAGAAATACAGGCTCATAGAGCATTAAATTCTCAATAGTAGAAGATAAAAATAGTGCAAAAATTATGTCTTCAATTTTTTTTTAATTTCAAACTTCTACTAATTTGCACTCTGTCCCATATTTTTCAAAACGCTGCCATTACGGTTAGAGATATAAGAAAAATGTTAGAAAGAAAGAGGTAGAGAATTAAATTTCCTACCAAAAAGTCTACAAAAACTCACTTCTATCTTCAACCGTTTAGGTCTCAAAGACGTTCGAAAAACAAAAAAATTGATTCGTCCCGTTTTTCCTGTGATCAAGTATCAAAAAATAAATTTATACTTAAACCGTTGAAGATAGAAATATCGTGTTGCGAACTTTTTCAAACTTTTTTGTAGAAAATTTAATTCTCTACAATTTTGTTTCATACTCTTTTTTTGTATCTTCAAACATATTCACAGCGTTCACAAAAATATAACGCGAAACACAAATTAATAATAATTGCTTAGATTTTTTAGCGTAACTATTATACATGTATTCGTTCTCAATTGTATAAAATAAAAGTCATAATCCGAAAATCGAAAATGTGCTTATTAAATCTATATTTCATAAAATTAAATTTAATTATTTAGTTTTGTTCGAAGTAAAGAAATGTTTGAAAGATACTAAACAAAAAATTAGGGAGATAAAAGTCCTTAACAGAAATTATTAAAACGATACTTTTAGTATCCTCTGCAAGAACTGAAATGGAAAAATTAAAATGTTAAACTAAAAACTTATTATATATGATATGAAAATAGTGCGAACACTTTATCGAAAACATTATAAAAAATTACTACATATTTTAATAATTATCAATTTGCGCACCGTTATTGTTATTGTGTTGACTGTCTTCCAAGTATAACATTTGTTTAACTACGTATTCATAATACAAAATTCATTTTTTATAAAAAAAACTAACAACATCTTACAAATCTATATGTATTAATATCATGGAAGAAGGTTTATAAATAAAGCTTTTTTTGGTTGGAGATTTTAATAATTATTTGCGTTATTTCATTTTATTTTTTTCAAGAAATTTTTTGGAATGATAAGGGGGGTTTGTGATCCAATTATTACCCACATTCAAATTTATTTGTTCAATCATTTAGACTGATAAGCACGTAAATCCCTTATTAACAGATCAAAAGGCGGTAATGCGGAAAATTCCGAAAAGTTCTCATGTTTTATTACAACCGAGGAAATTACATGTGGTATTTCTAATGAGAATTTAGAAAAAATTCAGAAAAAATTAGATATAACCATGGAAAAATGTACATGGTTTTACGAAGACATGCTTGATTATCATTATGATATGATTTATAAGAAAATTGAAAAATCATCGACTTTTATAATATCATACATATGTCACAGGATATATGACACAAAAATGTCATCGGTTTACCAAATGCCTTAAAAGGTAGCCTTCGAAGTCAAGAAATATCACACAATTTTGCAGATATTAATGTATGTTTGACTGATTGTAAATTCCAAACTGAAAGTCTTATTGAATGAGTAATTAGATTTTTATTAACTCAAATGTATCTTCTATGCAAAATTTTAAATTGATTCTAAAATAAGACAAAGAAAAAGCAGAAACAGCTAAAAACTAAGGATGGAATCTAAATTTTAAATTTAATAAAAATACAATTTTTAAAAGTAATTTATTCTGTTTACAGAATTATAAATTCAGAATTATACAGAATTAATTATAAATTGCCAAAATATGTATTAATAATATTATCGCCTGTGTTATCTCTTTCATTTAAATTATTAATTACCTGCAAAGATAGAATTCTTCCTTTTTTACAAGTAATTTAAATTGTTTTTTCTTGTATAGATTTTTCTGGGGATACCATAATCAGTGATTTCTAATATCAATTAGACTTTTTTAAAGATAATTTAATTCTCTGCAACTGTATTTTTAGCGTTTTGAAAAATATTAGACGAAGCGCAAATTTTAAATAATTTCCTTCTCGTTCTGTATTTTTTTAAAGTAATTAATGAATATGTGGAATTTAAATCAATTTAAAACGATTTGGCAGCGAGACAGTCTAACGCTCGAAGCACCTGTATTTTACTCTGCCGTACGATTTTTTGGGTACAGAAAATCGTGCGATTTTGTATCTCGTTTTGTCTCCTAAGTTGTAGTTCTTCGTACCCAATTCCTAGTATAATTACATTTGCTTTATTTTTTAATGCTATCAGTTGAAAAGGCTCATGGTAATTAATAAAAACCCCACTTTGCGTCTAGTTTTGCCATTCCAATATTTTTTCTAGAATATTTGCAAAGAAGCCGACTCTAAGCGCGAAGACATGAAATGGTTAGTCCAAACTTTGGACTCACTCGCGTCTCATTGTCCCGAAAGCCAGGCACTAACCGAGCAAAAGAAACTCGAAGCTTTAATAACGCGCTACAAAAATCTTATACCATCTCTTGAAGTCACTATGGTCAAAACCGAAACTCTCTCGAAATGCTACACTTACCGAAGAGACGTTAAGGAAGTTTGCAGTTTACTGAAACGTGTTCGCGACCAATCGCAACGTGAGGCCCAGCCTCAAAGCCTCGACTCAGTCAATGAGCTTATCAAACACCAAGAAATTGCAATTTCACAACTGGACCAACAGAGACCACATATCATGTCAATGCTACAAAAGGGCAAAGAGTTGGTTAAGGACACAAACGCCCCTCCTTTCGTCCAGGAGGAAGTTAAAGTGCTTGAAAGTGGTTGGACCGAAACGTACGATGAGACAGTTGAAAGGTACCACAAGTTGCTCGGGACCCAACACTTGTGGTTCAATTACTCGGAACAGAAACAGGAGATTTTGGATCTCTTACACAGAGCTGAGCAAGAGTTGAAGAGGATTTCCCCGAGTCAGTACAACTCGAGTAATCTCCCGGCCGAACTGTTGGCCAAGCAAGAAATGGCAGTGCGTTTAAGAGAAGCCACGGAAGAAATGTTACGTCGTTTGAGGGATTTATCGCGAAATCTGGGCGTAACCGATCAAAAGATCGAGAAAGAAGTGACGGAAATCGAGCAACGACTCAACACCACCCTGGAAAACGTGCAGGAAAAAGTCGTTTTCTTGGAACAATACAACACAAAATGGTCCAACTTCCAGAACAAGCTTGGAGAGTTGCAAAACTGGTCGGTACAAAGCGCCCCCCAGTTGTTATCAGCTGTCCAAGAAGATAACCTTCCGCCGGAAGAACGCGTCACTAAAACAACCCTCCTCCAGTCGGAACTTTGCCACAAGATCAACCTCCTGGACCAGCTGAACGCCGAGGCTTCGACCTTGATGATCGGCGACAACCCCGACGTGAAGCAACTCCAAGCCCAAGTAAGCGAGTTGCAAGAACGCGTCGTTACCATTAACCGAAACGTCGAAAGTCAAGCCGCTTCAATCACCAAGGACTTGAAAAACTGGCAGGTGTACCAGGCCAGCATCCAGGACATCAAGCCCTGGATCGAAAAGTCCGAGCACCGCATCCAGGTGGGCGCCCCCAAGCCGGCAAGCCTAGAGGAAGCGCTAATCCTCCAAAGGGAGAACAAGGATTTTGCCAAAGAGTGTGACTCACAATTTGGCAAAATCCAAAACGTTGCAGGTTTGAGCCAACAAATCACGTCGAAAACCAACGCACCGGACGAAATCGACTCGATCCACAGTCGCTGGACCATAATCAACGAAACCACACACCAGTGGGGCCAAAAACTCGAAAAGTTGGTCCACACGTGGGAGGATTTCGACAAAAATGCCAAAAACCTCGAGAACTGGATCGAGAAAAGTGGGAGAGTTTTGAGCGAGCGATCGGTAAATCTCAACACCCCACATGTGGACAAACTGGAGAAGGAGCTAGCGAAGCTGAAGGCGTTCAATAACGAGGTTTCGGAACAGCAGGCCAAAGTGATAGCTTTGACGCAAAGCGCAGACTCGATCAGTCACCATGTGAACCCCGAAGGGGCCACTTTAGTGAAGGGCAAAGTGCAGGAGCTGAAAGCCCAAGTGGGGCAACTGGCCGAAGCTGTCCGAGCGAAAATAAATCAAGTTTCAGACGCGATTTTAACCAAACATGACTTCCAAACGAAAATGGTTGATTTCTCCAATTGGGTCGATCAGTTGAAGAGTCACGTGGGACAAATTGATCAAATCCCGGCCGATAAAGTCGAAACCGCGCTTATCAACGTCCATGACTTGATGCAGCAACATTCGGAAAAACAACCGGTCTTTAACACCATTTACAACGAAATCAAGGAAATAACCTTAAAAGCGTCACCAGACGAGGCACAGAGTCTCAACCAGGAGTACACCGCTTTGGTAGAAAGTTACCAAGAAGTTGACGATAAGTTGAAAAATAAGAAACTCGCTTTGGAAAAGTGGGGCGATTTGATCAACTGGCACGGCGAAACCATCAACCAATTGTCGCACATTAAGTACCAAATAGACAGCGGAAAGGTCCCACCGGACAATCTCCAAAAACTTCTGCAAGAAACCGAGGGTATTATTTCCAAGATAACAACTTGGAAGCAAACAGCTCCGGAAATTGACAACATGGATGTGATTATCTTGGACCGGCAAACCGGTTTGCCCAGAAGCGCCGACCAATTGGTCCGGGAAGTCGAAGTCCGGGCTATTAACATTAAACAACAGTTGGCCGATAAGTTAGATAACGTACAGAAAGTTAAGGCACATTGGAGACAGTTTGAGGAGCTTCTAAATCGTGTCAAGGACAGTCTTGGGCAAACTGAAGCCCAACTTGGCGATATTCTCAAAAGTGTCAAGACTTCACACGATTTACCCCAAGCTGTGGACCAGTTGAACCAACTACTCGAGGCACAGATTGAAAAATCGCCAATTAAGGAAGAGCTGCGCAAGGAAGCCCTCCAGTTGATGAAAGAGGACATTCAGAACGTATCATTGATTCAAAACGCGATTTCCGAGGTGGAAACCAGCTGGAATCGCGTCAACGAAGACATCAAAGAACAGAAATTGAAATTATCCGACACCATTTTCGCCTGGACTGACTTCAAAGAAGCCAAAGACCGCGTAATTAAAGACATTGAGCGAATCGAGCAAACCGTTGAAGGCCTCGAAGTACCAAATGACTTAATCCAAGCCAACATGAATAGCGAAAAAGCTCGCAAGGCCCTCGATTCGTTGAAAAAGATCAAAACAAACCTCGACAGAGTCGACCTCAAAGGCCAGGCCATTGTCAAAAAAGCCGATCTACTTCCGGGGACGGAATCCGAAGTCCGGAGCGAAGTCCAAGAAGTCCACCAGGTGTGGTCACGCGTTTACGAGAAGTTAATGAAAATTGCCCAAACGACCGAATCTCAAGCAACCATTTGGAAACATATCGAAGACACGAAGAATAGTCTGCTCCAGTGGTTGGGTGAACAGAACATGATCCTGGCTCTAGCTGTGGAAAAACCGAACGAAGTCGAGGCTGCTAAAGCCAAACTTGCCAGATATCGAGAGGAGTTGCCAGCGCAGCAGAGACTGAGTCAAAGTGTTCCCACTAAATATGCCCAACTTGTGAAGCTTACCGACGGTAGAGATATTCCAACTCTTCAGTCCTTGATGCAGTTGTTGGAAGATCAGTTTAGGGATGTGGAAGCAAACGCCCAGAAGCTAGAACTGGTTGCTTCCAAATACGGGGATAAGGAAAGTCAGATTAGGGAAAGTATTAAGAGTGTTGGAGCAAAAGTTACTAACTTGAGAGAAGGGATCATTAAATGTGAAGATTTATCAGGCGATAATGCCAAGATTTTGGACCGACTTTTAACTGTGCGGCAACTAAAGAGCCAGGTTATGGCTTCTGAGGCCGATATTAAGAAAATCGATGGGGAAATTCAACAAATGAAAGCGAGTTATCCAAGCTTCAGCGAAAGTAATCTACCGAAGGAGCAGCAGTTGTTGAGAAAAAGATTTGAGAGTGTTATTGTCCATGGAAGTAAAATTGAAAACAGTCTTTTGACTTTCTTGAAGAAGTTCCATAACGAGAAGTACGGAGCGTTGCAAAGAATAATAGCGACACACAAGGAGAAGATTCAGTGGTGTCTCCCCGAACCTGCAAGTGATAAATACAACTTAGAAGTGAAATTGAAGTCTTTGGTACCGATCCAGAACGCTTTGGAAGATTGCGAAGCACGGAGAAAGGAACTGGAGGAGTCTTTGTCGTTATTAGAGAAAGTGGAGTCTCCTGAAACTATAAAACTGCTTACAGCCGAGAAGGATCACTTATTTTTGGACCTGGATGATCTTAAAGAGAGCTACAACAAGACCAAAGCTTTGCTCGAAAGAAACATCATTTTGCACGAACAGTATGAAAAACTGAGTGATTCAATCTCGAACTGGTTGAAAGAAATCGAAAATAGGGTCAAAACCGAGAGTACGACCCAAACTGACTTGAACACAGTCGATGCCAAAATCGCCGAAATTGAAAAATTGAAATCCGAAGTGGTTGGGTATGAAAGTGAAATTGGAAAATTGGTACCACTGAGTGAGCAATTGGTTAAAGAAGTGCCCGAATCGCGCGTCGGACAATACGCTCAACATTTAACAACTCGATATCAAACCGTGGCCAAATTTTTGACCAGTTATCTCGACAAATTGAATGAGTTAAACCGCTACAAGGATCTATACAGGAAGAGTATCAAAGACGTTGAAAATTGGTTAGTCCAAGCCGAAGAGAAAGTCAAAACGTTTTCAGATTTTACAACACGTCCGAACCAAGCCACGCTCCAAGAACTGAAAAGTTTTGCTAACGAAAAAGAACTGGGGCAAGTGCTACTTGCCAAAGCTGTGGAACACGGAGAGGCACTTTTCTCCGGGATTACCCCAGAAAACAGAGACGCCATTCGGGCCGAACTGAGGAATTTGCGAGACAAGTCGGAGGGACTGATCGATAAAGTCAACAATATTTACAAGCAAGTTGAGGGCATTTTGATACAGAGACACTCGTTCGATGATAATCTCCAGCAAGTGAGGATCTGGATCGAAGATGCGGAAACTAAATTAGGACCTGAAATGAAACTGGATGCCACTTTAGCCGAAAAGAAGCAAACTTTGCACAATTACAAGACTCTGGCTCAGGATGTCAATCTTCATAAAACTATTTTGAAGCAACTGCAGGAAAAAATCGGCCAATTGGCAGACGCCGATGCTGAGAACAGTCTAGAGGAGAATTTGGACAAGTACAACCGACTTGCTGAAGAAGTCGACAGTAGGATTGGACTGGTTGAAGATTTTGTGGCCAATCATGAAGCTTACAACCAAGCTATTGAGAAATGCCACGATTGGTTGAGTGCGTTGACGTCCGAAGCTGCTCTTTTAGTCGACGAGTCTTCGACTGAACCTCCTGAAGCTAAACTGGCAATGGTTGAGAATCTACTAGCCCAGAAACCTGAAGGTGATAAGATAATCGACTCGTGCAAGCAACAATTGGAAGTTGTTTTGAAACAAACTTCAAGCCCTGGTCATCCCCACCTAATTCATTGTTTCGAAGAACAGGAAAAGTCGTGGAAACACTTCCTAGACTTGTGTTCCGACGCTCAAGAGAAGTTGCAAAGTATTCATTCCAAATATGCCGAAGTCGAAAAGTTGATACAAAATCTAGACAGTTGGTTGAAACAAAAAGAAGGACAGGCGAAAGATCAGAGTTTGAAGAGCACGGAGGAGACGAAAAGAGGTCACTTGGATAAGTTGTTAAGTTTGGAGAAGGAGGTTTTAGGAAGGGAGAAAGATTTTGGTGAGGTGGCCGAACTGGCCAAGAATCTGGAAGGTGATGTCAAGGTTTCCCAACTGTTGACTCGCTACCAAGCGTTGAAAAACCTCCTCAAGGAAGCAATTAATAGATACAGAGGTTTCGTTAACGAACATCAAAATTTCAATGAAGAATATGCAACTTTCCTTTATTGGTTGACAGAAAAAGGGGAGGAACTATCGGACTTGAGCCACATTGTCGGTGATTTGGATGTACTACAGACTCGGCAAAAAGACATCAAGGATTTGATTGAAGCCAGGAATTTGAAAAGCGAACAGTTTGAGAATTTGATAGAGAATGGGGAAAAATTATACGCACATACTTCACCCGACGGTAGGGAAATAATCAGACAGCAATTACGAAACTTGAGAACAATTTGGGACAGTTTCAGCGATGATTTACAAAATGCCACCAATAAATTAGATCAATGTTTGGTCCAATTCTCTGATTTCTCCTCAACACAGGAACAGTTGACCAAATGGTTAAAAGATGTTGAAAAGGCAATGCAACAACACACCGAATTGAAAACAACGCTTCAGGAAAAAAGGGCACAATTGCAGAATCACAAAATTATGCATCAGGAAATTATGTCCCATCAACAGCTGGTCGAGTCGGTTTGTGACAAGGCACAACAACTGGTCGACCAAACCCAAGATAGGTCTTTAAATGTTTACCTCCAATCGATTAAGCAGCTATTTTTGAGCATCGTAAGCAAATCTGAGGAGTTACTAACTAATTTGGAGGATTGTGTTGAGAAACATAGTCAGTACAATCAGCAAGTTGCCGCTTTCAAAGACTGGTTGAGTGAACAAGCGGAAAAATTGCAAGAATATAATGTAGTCAATGGAGAAAAATCTGAACTTGCGAAGAGAATATCATCTGTTAAAAATCTCAAAGAACGTAACGAGACTGAAGGCTCGAAACTCCTGGAAAGTCTCAAACAAAACTTTATCGTCGTTGCTAAAAGCACAGCTCCGAAAGGAGTGGAACTGTTGAAGAAAGAATTGGAGGAGCTTTATGGCATGTTGAATCAACATTTGGAGGATATGGACACGATTGTAGAAAAACAAGAAAACGCAATCAAGCAATGGCAACAGTTTGAAACCGAGTTGGAAACACTTAACCAATGGTTTAAAAACGCCGAAGTCAAATTTAGGGACCAGTCACTACGTGCAACTCTCCAAGAGAAAGAGAACCAACTTAAAACATATCTAACCGACCGGGAACAAGTCGCTGCAAAGGAAAAAGAAATTGATCATTTTGTCGACAAGAGCCACTCCCTTCTCCACATGAGTGGCGTTCAAAGAATTAAACCCTTAGTCTCCCAAATAAGCACTCGCTATCAAAATCTGCACGCGTCCACGAAAGATGTGATCAATCGTTGGCAAAGCGTAGTCGACGACCACCAGAAATACCAGAAGAAATTGGAAGAAACCTCAAACTGGCTGAAGCACCTCGAAGATAACTTAGCAGTGCTACAAAACGGTGAATTAGCAACGAATTTGGAAGCTATCACAAATCGACTGCAAGTGTTGTTGGGTGAAAAGGACCAAGGCGAGCACAAAATCAACTCGTTGACTCTTCTGGGCGAAAGGATATTACCAGATACGGCAACCCAAGGCCGGGAGATAATTCGGAACGAGTTGAGAGAGATTCGGGAGAGGTGGGATCGACTTGCTGAAGGAATCAAAGAACAACAAAAACTACAAGATGCTCAAAGTTTGCAACTGTCCAGTTATCAGGATATGTTGCAGCAGACTTTGGCATGGTTGGACACCATGGAAAAGCAGATTCAAGTCGACCCATCCACTTGGGTGTCCATCCAAGAAGTGAGGTCCAAACTGCTCAAGCATCGCACAATCCACCAGGAGATTGTGTCGCATAAGAGGATTATAGATGGTGTTACAGAGAAAGCTCAGACTCTTGTACAGTTGACGAACAATAAAGACAAAACTGCCGAAGTTGAAGAGAGTATAAACTCGATCAACGAACGGTATAAAAAGTTACTACAAGCCGTGCAAAATAATCTGAAACAACTCGAGAATTGTTTGGAGGTTTACCAACAATTCTACGACTTGCAGAAAGCGCACCAAGACAACCAGAAACAACTCTGGGACAAATTGAACAGTTACTCGGATTTGAGTGGCAATAAGCAGGCTTTGCAAGAACGGCTGGATAATGTTATCGATATCCAGGAACATCTACCCGAGAGTAGTATCAAACTGAAGGAATTACAAGACCATGTAGATTCAAAAATATCGGTTTTGCCTGGAAGAGCGCAGGAAAATATGCACCGAGATGTTGCCAACTTGAAATTTGATCAAGAAAAATTCGTGGCTGCTTTGGTCGACATTAGGTCCGGTTTGGAAGGTCGTTTGAAACTCTGGAGTGACTACGAGGAGTCTCTGGAACGCCTTTTGTCATGGCTGGCTGATGCCGAGCTAGCTTTGAAGAACTACACCCTCAAGAACACGCTGGAAGAGAAACAAGAACAGTTGGAAAAATACCAGGTGAGTGTTGGTGGTTTCGGTGAGCTTTATTTGATTGGAGTCTTTAGGATCTAACTAGGTTGGTCGAGTCTCGAGGGAGGGACGTGAAGGATTTCGTCGTCATTACTGATCATTTAGAACAAGTAAGACTTTTGATGTTGTAGCGGTGTCTCTATTTGGTGGTGGTCTTCCTCTGTCTCTTGCTGTTTAATGCCAATAGTTAGCGATTTGTACTGACTAGGATTTTCCCGCAGGCACTTATCCTGAATCTCAGACAAAACGAAACCGAATTCCACAAAATGTCCGACGATTCCACCGAACTGCTCCAGAGCAGTGGCGACAGTCGGATTTCGGTCAACGTCCAACAAATCTCTTCACGTTTCCAATCAGTCCAAGCCACAGCAAAGGAAGTCGTCAAAAAATGCGAACAAAACGTCGCCGACCACAAGCTCTACAACGACAAGTACCGCCAGTGCTCCGACTGGATCGCCGTAGCTCAAGGCCACTTCGACACATGCAAGGAAAACATCAAGAAAGGAGCGCGGAACGTCCTCACCGAACAATACAAAATCCTCGAAGAGTTGCTTTCGCAACAGACCAGTGCTACACTCCTCCTCAACAACACCATCGAACTCGGAGAGAAACTCTACCTCAGTACCGGGTCCGAGGGCCGCGAAGTCATCAGTACCCAACTCCAGGAGTTGCAACAAGCCTTCGAGACGTTGTTTGATGGAATTAACAACACCGATCGCGAGTTGAAAGCGAAACTTACAAGGTAAGTCCACTTTTGTGTGAACTGGAGGTAAGTCAAAATTTTTGACAGGTGGACCGGGTTCGAGGAATGCGCCAAAAACATACGCACGTGGCTTAAGGAAGCCGATTTGGGGCAAGAACTCGAACTTAAAGCTACTCTCGATGAGAAACGAGCACAGCTCCAAGTTTATCGTACTTTGTTGCATGACGCTTTGGCGCATCAACAGGACGTTGTCGATTTGAGGGACAAAGTTGAGAGTCTTCCCGAACGGAATGACAGTATCGACCAACAATTGGCCACGATTATAGAACAGCATGATAAGTTGTTAAAACGAGCGCAGAATTTTGTAGAACGGTACGAAAGCATCGTTAGTGACCATCAGGAGTTTAGCAAAGTGGTCACAGACACGAAGGAGTGGATGGCAGCCACGCTAAACACTGTTAATACTTTGGGTGACTTGGATTTGGAACGAATTTCACTACATTCGAACCTTGAAAGGTTGAAGAGTTTGAAGAATAGTCTACCGGAAGAAGAAAACAGGATTGAAAAAATCAAAAGTTTGGGAAGTAGAGTCATTCCTGGAACCATTGACTATGGACAAACTGCAATAAGAACACAAATTGATAATTCCCAAGAGGAGTGGGCTGGTTTGGTCTCGGCTATAGACCAGACCATAAGCCAACTGGAGAGTAAACTCGAACATTGGTCCGAATATGAAACTCTCAAAGACCAATGCTTGGCCTGGATCAGGGAAGTCGACAACAAATTACACTCTATAGACTTGAAAGCGACAGCAGCGCAAAAGAAAGCTCAGTTAGAAGCCTTGAAAACCCTCCAGGGTGAGATTAGAGCAAAGGAACTCGAGATTGATGCAGTGACTGAAAAGGCACAACAAGTAAACAAAGGTCTATGCGGCCGAAATTCGCAAATATCCGAATTGGGGGTCAAGTACCAACAAGTTTCCCACAAAGTTAAGGAATTGACAAGTCGGTGGCAACAATATGTTAACAGCCACCAAGATTTCGACTCGAAAATCAGCTCGTGTGAGCAATGGTTGGGTGATATCAATGATAAACTAACCTACTGCTCCGATATTGGCTCTTCTAACCAGAAAGAATTAGAAGCAAAATTAGAAACAGTACAAGAGTTGCTTCTTTCGAAGGAAGAAGGTTTTGCCAAGATACAAAATTTGGTAGAACTTGCCCAAACCGTTCTGGCTAACACTTCCCCCAATGGTCACAATGCAATCAATGAATCTCTTGCAAATATCCAAGAACTTTGGTCCAATCTCGCTTCCAGGATGATCGAAACTAAGGCTCTAATAGACGATGCTTTGACCAAATGGGCCGGTCTTCTTGAACAAATCCGTGATTTCGATAAGACAGTCGAATGGATGGAGGGCCAACTAAAGGAACTGTCAACACTCCAAGCAACAGCAGCTGAGAAGAAAACTCAATTGGATCAAATCAAAAACGTGGAGGAAAAAGTCCGATGTGAGAAAATCGAAATTGACAATCTCAAAGCAATGGCCTCCCAAGTGTTCAGGAGCAAGAAAGCGGCACAAGTGGACGCCCAAAAAGTGTTTGACCGGTTCGATGAGTGTGCCAAAAAAATCACCAAACTGTTACAAGACCGCGAAAATCAGTATCGCGACCACAAAACGTACAAAGAATCCTACGATGAAGTGCAAAGGTGGATGACCCGAGCTCAGGAGAAGGTGCCTCAGTTGAAGCAAAGACCACTTGGTGAGAAGCTCACTATTGAGAATTTCTCCGGGCCTTTGGACCACTTGTTGAACAAGCAGGCCCAAGGAGAGGTTCTTTTGGAAAATCTGGAACATGCAGCTCAAGTTGTTTTGCCCAACACCAACCCTCAAGGCCAGGAACTGATCAAGAAAGATATCAAAGCCTTGAGGGAAAGTTTCGAACGACTATTTAAAGACTTGCAACAGCAACGTGACCAATTGGAAGTTGTTCTACAGTACTGGAGGGATTATAAAGATGACTACGAGCGTATTTCCGATTGGTTGCAACAGATTGCAATTTTGATCAAGAACCAAAAAATCGCACTTTTTGCCACGCTGCCTGAAAAAGTCAAACAAGTGAGTGACGTGAAAGACATACTTAAAAAACTGGACGATGGGAAGGTTCAAATTGATCAATTGAATGATTCTGCGAAAATTTTGCTCAAATCGCCGCTGGAGATACATGTTAATAACCAGTTGCAACAGTTGAATTCCCGATATCAAGTCGAGCTTAACTTGGCTAAAGACGTTTTGAAGAAAGTCGAGACGAATCGTGACCAACATCAAGAATATTCCGACAATTTGGAGAAGAGCCGAAAATGGATCGATGAGGCACGCGAGTTGATCAGAAATTGCTCAGAAGCTGCCTCACACAGCAGCAAAGACGTACTACAGTCACACTTGAACAAAATCCAAGAGCTCATCCAAAGACGCGAAGAAGGACAAAACCTGATTCATGCCACTGTTAACTGTGGCGAGAAAGTCCTACGAAGTACTCGGTCCGACGGTCGCGAGGCTATTAACAACGAACTTAAGGAAATTCAAGGCGATTGGGACAGAATCGTTAAAAAAATGTCCACAGTTAAGGTGCATCTTGAAACGGCTTTGTTACAATGGGCTGATTATGACAGCTCTTACAGTCAGCTGCAGCAATGGATAACCGATCGTGAAGCCAAACTCCAGCAAGTGTCCGAACAAAAAGTTGTCAAAACGAAAAAGACTCAAACCGGACTCAGCTCTTTACCAATCGGTGAAAGAAAAGCGACTCTTCGGGAGACTGGAAGCATAGTCCAGGACATCGTTTCGTTCGAACCCATGATCCAGTCAGTGACTTCCAAAGCCGAGGATTTGAAACAAGCGGCCCCAGCTTCGGAAATTTCAACCAAATACGAAACCTTGTCAAAACACGCGAAAGAACTTTACGAAAAACAGAAGGAAACCGTGGAACAACACCAAGCTTTCGTCGACGCTGACAATGACTTCGTCCAATGGATTCGTCTGGCTAAGGAACGACTGAGCAAATGTTCGGAGCCAACCGGAGATAAAGAAAGTCTCGGAAGCAAGTTATCACAATTGAAGGCTTTGCAGAACGAGTTACCTGAAGGCGAGAAGAAACTAGAAACGGCCTTGGAACAAGGCGATAAAGCTTGTCAGTACGCCGATGAGGAAGATCGCGAGATAATCGAAGAGGAAGTTGGGCTGTTACAAGAGGAGTTTGATAATTATGTCGACTCGCTTAACAGCACAAAAAATCTGTTGGAGATTGGGATCGTCAAGTGGACGGAGTACGAAGAACAGTACCAGGAAGCCCTCGATTGGTTGGCCCAGACTGAGAACTTGGTCCAGTCGTATAATAGGCTCCAGGACAGTTTGGAGGAAAAACGAGCTGTTTTGGAGCAGTTCCAGCTGCAACTCCAGACTCTCTTTGACTGGCAATCCGAACTTGATCGCCTCAACATGAAGGCGCAAGTTTTGTTGGAAACTTGCGCCGATACCAGGATTAGCAATGCAGTGACGCAACTTTCGACCAAATACAACGCAATTTTGTCGCTTGCGAAGGAAGTTATGCGCCGGTTGGAGTTACACTACCAAGAGCACCAACAGCACAGTACGCTCTATCAAGAGTGTCAAGACTGGATTGATCGCACCAGAGACAAACTCCACACATGCCAGGAAGTCCCAAATACGCTCCCGGAAGTTAACAGTAAACTCCAAGCAGTCAAGAACATTCGAACCTCCTTGGAGCAAGGCCAGAACAAACTGCGGTACATTTCCGAGCTGAAGGAGCGCGTCATCATGAACACGGAACAATCAGGCGCCGCCAAAATCCAAGAAGACACTGAAAACTTGAAGCAAGACATGGAGAAATTACTGAACGAAGTCCAAGAAGCCCGCAATCGGCTGACAAACCGGGCCAGCCAACTCGAAGAGATCGCCAAACTGCACATGCTGCTACTGGACTGGCTGCAAGATATCGAGCACCAAGTCCAGTCAGACGACGAGTTTTTGAACGATTTGAGCGAGAAGAAGGCCAAGTTGGAGAAGTTTAAAGCCGTGCAGAAGGAAATCAAGACGCACACCGACTTAATCGAGAAACTCAAGGCCAAATTGGCCGAGGATTCGAGTCTGAAAGCCGACGAGTACGAGAACTCGTTCAAGAAATACGAAGCTTTGAAGCAGTCAGTGGCCAAGTCGATCGCCGATTTGGAGAAACAAGTCGGCGATCACGAACAGTACAAAAACTCCTACAACGTTGCAATGGAACTGATTCGAAAATCATGCGTGGAGGCCCAAACTTGTTCCGACCTGCACGATGAACTGGACAAAATCTTGGAAAAAGAGGCCAAGATTAGCGAAATTGCAAGCTCGCTACCCGAGTGTGACAATCTGGTCCACAAGACAATCGAGTTGAGTATTCTAGTGATGAAAACGACCGGCGAGGAAGGCAAAGACACGATCAAGCAAGAAATCGAACAACTCAACATGGACTGGGAAGGCCTTCACTTGATTTGCAACGAAACGCAAAAGTCCATCACGAGGTGCAAAGACGCCTGGAAGGAGTTCAAGACCAACTTCGACAAAATGAAGAAGTGTATCGACAACTTCCAGAAACGTGTCGATGGGGAAAACGAGAAGGAGAAGAAAACTCCCGAAGATCTGGACAGGTGTAAGCAACTCCTTGCGGAGATTGTTGCAGAGAAGCCCAACCTTGAGATTTTGACCGACTCTTGTGAGGCTTTGATGGAGTTGAGTGCAGTCGGTTGGGTGCGGGACAAAACCGTCCAGTTGCAGACCGCCTACACGAATTTGCTCACCAACTGTCAGACTCTTGTTTCCAAAATCGAAAAGAACTTATCCGACCACACTGAGTTTCTCAAAGTTAAGAAGGAACTGGAGACTTGGTTACATTCAGCTCATAAAAGTGTGCAAGACTGTATTGGGGTTGGCGATGAGGACACTATCAGGGAAAAGTTGGAAACAATCAGAGTGATTTCGGCCAAAACTCCCGAAGGACAAGTCTTACTGACGAAGCTTCAGGACGCCTTTTCCAAGGCGATTAACACAACACCGGCCGATAAGCAAGACGGTCTCCGTGAGGACATGACAAGTTTGAGGAACAGTTGGGACCAACTCAATATGGACTTGACCTCGATTCAGGCACAACTGAAGGCCGCTTTGGCTCGCTGGGACGACTATAACGAGACAAAGAGGCGTTTGCAGGATTGGTTATCCCAAACCGAGCGCATTTTGAAAGAGAAACCACACACCAAAGGCGAACTGAGCGAAATGAAGACACTCCTAGAACGCTACAAGAACCTACAAGTTGAAATTAAGAACAAACAAGGCGATCTTAACCGCCTCAAGGACGAAGCTGTTGAATTGAGCTCTTGGGCCAAGCAACCAAAAGTTTTGGAAGAAGTTAAACAGTTACAAACTCTTTATGACAATCTGAGCACGTTGTGTGACGCCCAGAAGGAGAGGATTGAAGCCGAAATGTTGGAATACAACAACTACCACCAAAGCCTCCAAGAGACTGAAAAATGGTTGCTTCAGATAAGCTTCCAGTTGATGGCCCACAACTCCTTGTACATTACCAATAGGGAACAAACCGAAGAACAGCTAACACAACATGAAATTTTACTGAAGGAGATCCAGAATTACCAAAAGACCTTGGACGATGTTAAGGGTAAAGGGCACGGGCAGATCGAGCGGTATGTTAAGGAAGCACCGGCCATTAAGGACACCATTGAAAAACAGTTGAGTAACGTCCAGGACAGTTACAATTCGTTGTTACAAACCGCCGTCCAGATTAAAAACCGTTTGGTTGATTCCTTGGCCAAATTCAAAGAATACGAGGACACTTTGGAGAGTATCATGAAGAATTTGGACGAGTATGAACCCATCGTTACCGAAGAGGTCGAAAAAGAGGCTGAGACACTTGAGGAAGCTTTGAGTCAATTGGAAACAGCCAAGGTAAGTGTCGCAATCATGGTGCCATTTTCTTAGTCAAAAATTTCAGTCGTTACATAACAAACTCCAAAATGAAAAATCTCGTCTCGCGCTTGCCGTCCAAGCCTGCGAGGCCGCCACGGCCTCCATCAGCCGCCCCAGCAGCCCCCGGGACACGCTGCCGCCCCCAGTTCCCATCAAAGAACTCGAATGTCGCGCCCGGCTCGAGGACCTTATCGATCAGGTAACCAGTTGTGTAGGTTTGTGTATGTGTTGTTTGCACCTTGCTTTGCATTTAGACGCACCAGGAGTCGGCATCAGCACTGCAAATGCTTGTGGATGAACTTAACGTGCGTGGTTTTACTAAAAAATTGCATGACCAAATCGATAAGGTAGGTGTTTGTGTAAAAATAGTAGTTTGAGTGGGTTTGCAGTCCAGACAAATAAGTCTTTAAATCAAAATTTTGTGGAAAACCTTGCATTTTTAATTTAAGTTACTATTATAGAGTATTTAAAATTTTTTGTTTGTTTCAACCCCCGAGAAGGGGTTGAAAAATAGAATATAATGTGTTTTTTTGAAGATTATTCGAAATTAGAAAATGTAAAGCATAAAATTTGACTAAAAATATTCTCTTGACT
The DNA here is from genome assembly GCF_031307605.1 of Tribolium castaneum. NCBI lineage: Eukaryota > Metazoa > Arthropoda > Insecta > Coleoptera > Tenebrionidae > Tribolium > Tribolium castaneum. The sequence continues at coordinate 18,341,670 of NC_087395.1, read as the reverse complement.
TTTTTGGGATTATTTAATGGAGGGTGCTTAAGTGTAATCGGGTGAATTGTACAATTTTAAAAAACTATCACAAACATTTCATAATCATCTAAAATATTTTGCTGAATTCGAATCCAAAGGTCGGTTTTGGATTTAAAAAAGACGTGTTAGCGAAAAATTTTGCAAAAATCTTAAATTGGACAAATTCTGCGATTATATCTTCGTTCTTCCTTCTACTACAAACTTCTTTTTTGCAAAAAATTCCTCAATAAATGCAAAGTTTTGCATAAGGTTGAGTTTTAATAAAAGGAAACCGAAAAAATTACATTTTCTTGTTTTCTATGCTTCAAACGGTGATATGATTGATATCTCAGTAACAAAGAGTCGTAGAGAAAAAGTATACGAATATTTTTTGTAGACAATTGCATGGTCTACAATTTTTGACTGAATTGTTTTAATGACAACATTTACCGTTTACGAGAAAAATGGCAAAAACCGATACATTTGACCTTTAACCTTGAACATTTTTTTGCACACATGGTCTCGATTAGGGCTTTTAATAATAGTGTCCAAGACCTGTACCAACTATCACCTCTATGCGATTTTTTGTAAATTGGAATGTCTATTTTGACCGGACTACATTTGAAGGCTAAAAGTAGTAAATAATGGAAAAAAATGAATATTACGCCAAAAAATTTTTTGGAATTAATTAAAATTTTGTAATTTATAGCTCTGTTAAAATAAGGACAACAGTGTTCCCATTTGTCGAATTTGACGTATGGCTTACTATTTGATCTATTTGATATTTTATTCGAAAATGTCAAGAAGTTATCATAAAATTATCATTTCAAGCTTGGTGTCGCAAAAAGTTTCACTAAATTTTGGAAAAAAGAGAATGCAGATTAGGGCAAAGAATACTGGGAATTTTATTTTTTATTTTGGGACAATTTTTGTCTTTTGTGGGATCAATTTAGAACAAAAACAATTATTATTGAATGACAAAAATGTAATTTGAAAAAAATAATACAAATCTAAAAATCTTTGTTTTATTTTCATACGTGTAACCAAAATGAAGAGTACACAACACAAATTTTTTATTTATATAAATTTCACGCTCCAGGCGATTTTTAAGGATGTTCATTGCCTCATATTACCTTTGCAATATTATGGATTCACCAGTTGTTTTTTTGAAGATCGAACGTATCTCCCTTCTTAGTTTTCTTTAAAATCTAAAGGTAAAGGTGTTTGCGTAATTCTAAGCTCCTAGGTTTATCCACTTATCACATGTTTAATACAATTTGATTTTTTAAAACATTGCAAAAATTATTATCACTGTCACTTTTAGTTTATGGAGAATAACGTTATTAGTTATGGAGAATAACGTGTATTCTGTAACTTTTGTAACGGACTGTTAGAATTTAACACTGGTTAAAAATAGCAAATCTAGGAATTTTATTGGTTACTGCTATAGGAACAACTACTAACGGCCTTTAAATTTTAACAGTTTTATTACAGAATACAGAATACTCCCTAATGTTACTGTAGAAATGTTGCTAAAAAAGGGTTTTTAATAAGTACAGGAGATAAAAATGTTCTTTTCACTTTTTTGATAATATCACGATATTATTAAAATTAACAGAGAGTTCAGGTGGTTAAAAATAAAGGAATGATACTAGTTGATAAGTGACATTAGTTATTTTTTTAATTATTTACAATTTTTAGCCCTCGAAATGTTTTCAAGGCGATGATCGCGCTTCAAAGGAAAATACGCCACGATTTCACCTCGAGTGCATTTTGCAGTAATTGTAAATTGCAATAACTTGGAGAGTGTTACAGATATCAAAATGATTCTTTTAAAATAAAAAACTTTCACCCATCTCAAAAATTTCTCTACACAATATACAATTTTTAATTATTAAAACTCAACCTTGTGTACCTACGTAAAAGTCTGCATTTATTGAGGAATCTTTTACAAAAAATGTAAGTTTCTAGCTTTATCCAGAAGGAAGATACGAAAATGTAAACGCAAAATTTGTCCAATTTTATGATTTACGTTTTCGTTAAAACGTCTTTTTGAAACGAAACATTATTTGACTAAACATTTTTAAATACTCCACAATAACTTATGTCAAAAATTCAAGATTTTCCACGACATTTTGATTTAAAGCCTTATTTCACTTAACTATTTGGTCATTTTCCCGTTTGTTAACAGGTGCAGTCTCATCTCAGCAACTTGACAACTTCAGTTGCTGAGTTTGAAGAAAAGGAAAAGCATAGAGACGCTCTGAAAGATTGGATAATTAACCAGAAGAACATTGTGGTGGAATGGAAGAATAGGCCAACAAAGCTACGAGCCGATGCCGCCAAGCAAGAGTTGAGCAACATGAACGACTTAATGGCGGCGATTGACCAGAGAAGAACCCAACTAGTGACGGAGTTTGCAAGTCCCAAAAATGCCCACTTGGAACAAATGTTGGACGACTTAGAGAACGAATTATCGGCAGCTATCGCGTCCAAAACCGCCAATCAAGAAATCCTGGATGAATACCGACAAAACGTCCAAGTTATCAACAACTGGTTTGACAACTTGGTCAAGAGAATCGACGCGATTGACCGCGGCTCCGGTCTCAACTGCCAACAAAAACAAGTCGCTATTGAGGAGCTCAAAGCCGAGTTCGAGGACCAAGGGCCCAAACGAATGAACGAAGTGAAAAGATTTGCAAGCCAGGTCCTGGAATTTGTCAATAATCTCGACGCCCAACAAGTCGAAGAGCAAATGAAATCGATCGAGCGCAGGAACAATGATATTGGCAAGCGGCTACAGAGGAAACTCCAAATCCTGGACATGACGCGTAAAGGGATCGAAGACACACGTAACGAGATCGAACAAGCCAGAGACTGGGTCAAAGCGCGCCTCATTGAGCTGCAAAAACCGCCACTGCTCGGTTTTGAGAGCCGCAAGGCTGAGGACAGGCTCAACTCGCTCAAGGGGTTGCTCAAGGAGGCCGACAATAAGCTGGTCTTGAAGGAAACTCTGATGAAACGCGTTAGTAACATGACCAACGAGTTGGAACCACCGGAACGGGAACAACTCGAAACGGCTTTGAAAAATCTGGGACTTGAGCAGGAACAACTAGTTGAGAGGATAAAATCAGCGATTGAGCGAGTAAATGGCGCCGCTAACACTCGGCGCACCTTGGAGAGCAATCTCGAAAAGGCGAGAGCGTGGCTAAAGGCCAAAAACGCCGACGTTCACAAACTGAGTGGATACCTACCCTTGAAATCGCGCCAAGTTGAGGAGGAAATCGCCCAGCACCGAATCTACGAAAGTGAGATTAAAACGTTCAGTGACGGCGACCTCAACGACTTACTCAAACTGGGCAACAGCGTCTTGAAAGAGTGCGACGAAAGCGACCGCGAACGCCTCCAAACCCTTCTAGACGAAGTCAAGGACGAACACGAGACACTCAAATCCGACTCTTTACAAAAAATCAACGCCTTGAGTGACCTTCTCCAAGGCCGCAAACAATTCGAGAGCGACATTGATAAGTGCATTGACTGGCTAAAACAAGCCGAAGTGGCCACAGCTTCGGACATCCGCGCCCCTAACATCGAGGTCCTTGAGGAACAACTCGCCAAGTACGAAACTTTGGGCAACGAAGCCAAGCGAGTCCAGACCGACATTGACAAGATTTTCGAACAGGCGAAAGCCATCGTTCCCACAATCAGCGAATCCGACAAAATCTACTTGAACGAGGTGCTGAACAACATGCGGGATCGCCACAACCGCATTTCCGCCCTCATCCAGGACAGGACTAACGCCCTGAAGGCCAACATCCAACAGTTGAGGGAAGCCCAGTCCAGGATCGCCGAAAGCGTCCAGTTCGTCAACGAGATCCAAAACCAACTCAAGGAGTTGAACAAACCGATCGGTAGTAAAGTTGAAGACGTCCAGAACGTTCTGTCGAGCTATGAGCGGATTTTGGGCGACCTTAAGGCCAACAAGGCCCGGCTTGGCGACGTCCCAGCGTCACACTCGAGCGAGTTACAGTCGGTGTTGGCCACTCAGGACGATCTGATCAAGTCGATCGAAGACCAGATCGCCCGCTTGCGCCAACTGTTGCTCCTCCGGGAACAATTCATCGCCCTCATCACCGAAATCATGACTTTTATAACGAAATACACGGAAATTGTCCGCGATATCGAGCGTTCCGGCGGCACCATCGAGGACAAGATCAAGAAATATGACGATGTCATTGTCAAAATCCAGGAGTGTGAAGCCATGCTTGCGTCCGCCGCTGACAAAGGCCAGCAAATCGCCGCCGATTGTTCGGTGCAGGACAGGAACAGCATAACCGAACAAATCCAATCACTGAAACAATCTTTGCAAAACCTGCGACGCGCTGTTGAAAAACAGAGGCAAGAGCACGAAAACACGGCTGCGGAGCACCGGAAACTGGCCGCTGAACTTGAGAGCATCCTGGATTGGCTCCATGCGAACGAAGGGGCCGTTCGTTCCCGCCCACTGCTCAGTCGAGACGTGCAAAGTGTGGACCAAGAACTGGAAAATCACGAGCGGCTGGCGCGAAACGTCGGCGAATATTTGGACAAAATCCGCAAGATCCAGGAAGCGACAAGACACGATGACAGCATGCCGGGCTCGCTTTTGGAGCAGCTCTCCGAAGGCAACTCGCTCCTGGCCAGTTTGCCGCGCGAGTTGGACGAGCGGGAGAAGTACCTCACGAGTAACAAACAGCTGCGGGAGGAGTACGCGAGGTTGAAGCAGCGGCTGAATGAGTGGGTCAAGGAGGCGGAAATTCGGCTCGCGAGTCACAAGGATGGCGTCGATTTTGAGAATATTTTGACCGATTTGGAGGAGCATAAGATTTTCTTTAGTACGGAGGGGAATATGAAGGAGTTGGTGTCGGTGAATTTGCAACAGGTGGCCGATAAGATATGGCCGAGTTTGACGCCGTACGAGCAGGAGGAGTTGAGTCGGGAGCAGCAGTACAATACGCAGTTGCTGAAGAATACGCTGAACTCGGCCAAGTCGCAAAAGGCGCAGTTGGAGCAGGATGCCGAGATTTGGAAGGATTATTGCCAGACGTTGGATAAGGTCAAGGCGGTGATTGCGAGGACCAAGTTTACGGACGAGCCGGTGACGACGTTGGCGGGGTTGCATTTTAATATTCAGAAGATATCGCATGCTTTGAATGATATACAGGTGAGTTTTTGTTTAAAGAAACTGAATCTTTTTTAATAAATTGGTTGGAACATTTGGTTATAATCTTTATGTTCGATTGTATTGTAATCCGGAGTTTATGATATAATAAATTTCGTGTAACGGCTATAAACTAGGACGTTAGTTGTCTGATGTGGCTGTGACGGGAAAGTAAAACGGCTTGTTATCAGTGTCGAAAAAATTGCGTTGTTCGAAAGCCGTAAAACGACAAAGAAAGTACAAATATTTCCTTTATTTGAAGTTTAAATCTTCTAAAATTGTTTGCTTCTTTTGACAGTTGTTTTGAAAATCAGAAGCAGCTTTCACCAAATAAATCAGAACACAGATTTTTTTTCTCAAGTACTCAAGTACTTCTTGTACAGGCTGTCCCAACAATCCGAAAAAGCTTCATAACTTGTTTATTGTCAGACATATTTTTTTTCTTTTTTTTTTAGAGTATAGCCTGCGTTTCTGCTGCATATTTTAAAAGAATTATACGTATAATAAAGATATAAAATAAAATATAAAAAACACTAAAGTTATGTTTTTGGTTTTTGGAACATCCTATATTTTGCATTTTTCGATGTAGCTTTTATTACATAAAAAACTAAGAATTCTAGAAAAGTAGGACTTTCACCCATTTAAAGGAGAAAGATCAAACTAAAAGGATATATTTTTTGTAGCTTACTGCAGTCAAGAACATAAAAAATGAGAGGTTTGTTGCAAGTTGAATAACTTAGAAATTTTAAACATTCTATTTTTGTTTTTGCATATAAAAGACCTTTAAATTGTGTCTCTGAAAACATTAACATTTAAGTGTCTTTTGCTAAAAACTGGTGTACCAACTCAGTGGTACGCTGTTGAGAAGCATGTGTAAATTACGGGAAAAATCTTGAAAAAAATTCTAAACTCATATTTTAAAAAATCTATCGCTACAAACTTATTTTGTTAACTTCTTCAATTATCATTATTTTTTGATATTTTTATATTTCACACTAAGTAATCTTAACACCTAACCTAACACAATGATGAATAATTATTTTTAAATTTAAATTTAAATTTTTAAAACAGTCTTAAGCAGTTTTTTGAATTAAAAAAAAATTAAATTTATCAAAAAAATCACAATTTGGAGATGTGCCAACACTGGGAATTTTCAGAAATGATTTATCTTTATTGTTGATCAAATTCTATTGCGATTACGACTGTTAGACAACGTTGCCACATATCAATTTTATTTAAAATTCGTTATTTAGCAATGATTTCAGTACAAAATTTTTTTTACTATTTTTACCTTTATATGTCAGCAATTCTCTACCACACACCATTGAGTTGGTGCGCAGGTTTTTGAGCACCCGGTATTGTTTCAGTAGTCGAAAAGTGAAATTTTTAGCTAATAACGTAATAACTTTAATCTTACCTTTTTTCTTTTCCAATTGAAAAAACGATAACTTTTTGGCTTTTTTGCTTTAGAAATCTTTAGCTAATAACGCCATAACTTTGTATACATACTGCAATATTTTTGAAATATGCAGCAGAAACGCAGTTATAATCTAAAAAAAAAATATATCTCTAATAATAAACAAGTTATGGACCTTTTTCGGAATTTTGGGATAGCCTGTATGTATACTATCCAATACTACTTACGATTTACCTACTACAAATTTACCATCAAATAAATAGTACTTAGAAATTATTCGATTTTCTTACTGATAAAATTGGTTAAATATCAATCGTATCTTATGTGAGGTTTGTTTATGAAATATACATAAGACTAAAACGTAAACGAGTGTGAAATTTTGAAATATGTATAGGTATTTTAGAAATTTATTTGGAAAGTTCACCACAGTAGAAATTATTTTGAGTCTAGTTATTTCTTTGAATGTGCCGTTGCAAATATGTTCAAAAATTCATTAAGTATTTAAAACTTGTAATTTATTTCGGGTAATGAACTAATGAGTAATGACTGTCTGTGTGCAAGTTTTATTATTTCTAGTATCTAACAATACATAAGATTTACAGAGCAAATTTTTATTATTTATTTGCCAAATACAAGTCTTGTAAATTTATACAAATAAAACTTATTCGTGATGTGAGAACCTTTTTTTGTTTGTTTTTTGATATCCATAAAATTACTGTTGTTTGTAGCACATTTTACATGATTGTAAAAGCATTACAATAATGTTTTTATTTTCTTTATTTAACACAATTAGCTAAGGAATTTACACGGAAAGTCTTGTCAAATATTCTTTTTGGTGAAGGACGATATCGATCACAGTCTTATTTTCGAATTTAAAACTTAAACTTTAAAATTTAAAAAGAAGAAACAAAGTTAGAAACAATGTCCTTTTATACAACAAAACAATTTTGTGACTTATTAACTTCGTCTATTTTTTATAAGACGAGCCTTAATACAATATTATCAACTGTTGTGCCTGAAACTAAATAAATAAATTTCCGATCAATTCGATCGCGACTAGAACTATGTTTTTATAAAAAAGACCACTATTTTTTTGACCTTACTATTTGTAAAATAATTCATTTTAACTCCTGAGTTTTAAATGTGCTAAAATTATTAAAACTGAAATAAACTGTAAGCAGATGTTTTGTGTCTTTGAATGGGTGACCTTTTCAAAGTCAAAGTGAACTCTAATTCGACTAATTTAAAAAAATTTGTGAGGATTTCAAAAGCTCATGAATGAATAAATCAGCAAACAACAAAAAATTATATTTTAGACCTTTTAATCTTTGATGTATTTCAATGCCATGTAATGTTTGCAAAAGACGTACCTCAAAAACACAATTTATGGCATATAAATCTCATCCGAATAGTCTACATGTCAGATTTAAAATTATCAACATCGAACAAGCAGTTCTATTTTTATTTCAATTGATTTAACAGGAAATGAGATAATTTCTTTTTTCACATAATGTGTGTCAATATTGTTTCCCAAATTTTTTATCAGTAGTACTATAAAATAATAAACATACTTTCACGATTACGAAATTAATTGTATTATTAGATACTTACTTCTTTGACTATCGAATTGTTTCAAGGAAAGAAGTGAAAGTATTGATCAATTCTGTCTAGTTCAAATGAATGAACCTCAATGTTAGGCAACCAAGAATCAAAGGTAAACAGCGCGGCATATGAAAATGATGTCATGCTATTTTTAAACCTATGATATCACTTTTCTTACATCACTGATACTGGAATATGCATTTCATATGTGTGTAATAAATTCAAGGCCACTTTCCCGCTAAAAATCTTCGAAAATAGTAATAATATGCGAGAAGTGTCGCGCCGACCGTTTTTTAAGGTGTCTCCACAATCACGTATTTTCCTCAAGATTATCAATCCATCAATCAAAATAACTGAATTTATCAGCACTAACCTACTACAGGTTTTTATTAATATTGTGTTGGTTCATAATACCGGGTAAACATAAACCGAGATAAGGTAATCGAGGTAAACTATTCGCAATTTATTTTTAGGCAAGCAACTCGATAAGTGTAAAAATGCAAGTATCACATTACGAATTCTTTCACAGAACCAACAACTGGAACTAGACCTGCTCCTCGAACGCTCCAACGAAATAATAAAACACGCAGACGACCGGAACAAACTCAAAACGCAAGAACAAACAAGCCAGGTGTCCGACGAGTGGACTTCCTTAGTCTCAAATCTGGAAAATAGAAGAGGCACTTTGACCAAATTGGCGCAAGTCTGGGAGACCTTCGAGGGCCGGTGGCAACACTTCGAGAGTCTCCTCTCCGGCGTCGAGGAAAGGGCCAAACATGTGGACAACGTCGTCAGAAGCAAGGAGCATGTGATCGCGACGAATAACAGCATTTTGGTGAGTGATTTTTATCGCCGTTTTTTTTTTAATTAAACTGTGTTTTGCTAGGAACTGCAATCGGAAGCAGAGTCCTTGAAAAAATTCCGAGACGAGGTGTTTGAATTGTCCGAAAACGTGCTTCTTTTCCTGAAGGAGTGCTCCCAGACCAGTGCTACAGCCCTTAACGAAAAACTCAAACAGCTGAGAGAGACTTACCAAAGGTATGTGTGACCCAAATGTAGTGACATTTCGCGGTGCCATAAATGAGTCATAACTATAACTATAATCAAATAAAAAGTCGAAGTATAAACAAAAAATGTTGTTTCCCCGGTCTATGTTTAACCTCTGGTCCCGAGCCAAGTGGGTACTCGACAAGCGCCGTTTTATTACACCATAAACGGGCTTAATTGCGCTATTTCGATCGCGTCTCTATTAATACCCCCAATCGATGCTCAAAAAAACTGCATCTGAACAGAATCCACTTCCGTCTGAATTTTTTCCCCCGTGCCTTGAGCCCGTGCATGCGCGTCGCGACGCCGCCCGTTTCCCAAATTCAAATTAACGCATAACGTACGACAAAGTCGAACTGGATGGCTGGATAGTCCCTCCGCTCGGGTATTTTCTCCGCCTGGTACCGCATACCCGACGCACCCCAAACCGAATAAATAATCAAGCTCGAGGGTGAATTTAGTGTCTTGTGAGTTCGTGAGCCGGAATTTTGAGGTAAAGCTCGAAATAGTTACAGCTTTCACGTGTTATTTTGGCACACCCGAATATGTACCAGGAGGTCACGCATTAAAAATAGTCCGGTGCAAAAATAAAACACGGTTCACGTTTTCAGGCTTCTGGACAGTTTGGACGCGAAGTTGCAGAAGACCGAAGACGACCTTAGGGAAATCGTCGAAGCTCTCGATTGCGTCGCCAGAGAGAAGACCGAATTGAACAAAGTCAAGCTTGAAGTGGAGAACTTTTACGTCTTTGACGCCAATCTTGACCGAACCGAAGGACAATTGAAACAACTGCGGAGCAAAGTAGCTTCGTGTACCGGACGTGCCAAAGAATTGTCTTCACGACTCAAAGACAAGTATTTGAAGAGTCAACAGTTGGTCCCATCGGACGTTGCGCAAGAATTGAACCAATTGGAACTCTTGACTGAAGCTCTTGCAAGTGCCATGGAAGAGAAGGATCGGGAATTCAAGAAGGCCAAGACTGTGCGGTCCGATTATCTCAACGACGTTGAAGAAGTGCAAAGTTGGATCAAAGACGCCGAGTTGAAAGTGCAAGATCGATCGATTGAACCCCAACTGTTGCAACAACACCTCCAAACGATACAAGCCGAAATTGGGGGAATCACAGACCGGTTGGAGAAACTCATCAAGAACGGGAAACTCATCGTTGAAAAAACGAAAGACGACGATGAGAAACAACTGATCCAATCGACTATCAACAACTTGAGTGATCAGCTGCAACAGGTGCGATCGTGGCTCGAAGAGAAACGCCAACAAGTCGGGGAAACTCTCGACGCTTGGCAGCGCTTCTTGTCTTTGTATCAGACGGTGATGACGTGGGTGCAAGAAAAGCGAGTGTTTTTGAAAGAACCTCTCTATATAACGACACTGACTGAAGCGCGCCAAAAGCTCCACGACTATTCTGTAAGTATCGGTTAGTTTTTTTATTCCAGACTGATTTTTCGGGTTAAAGAACGCCGTTAAGAGTTGCAAAACGGCAAGTAAAAATCTGAGTGAAATGGCGAAGGAATTGGAACACATCGGGAGCGTGACCAGTGTTGGGGACCTCCCGACCAAGATGGAGGAAGCCGAAGAGGCCAAAACCGAAGTCGAAGCTTCGATTTTAGAACGCAACGCTTTGCTCCAAGAAACGTCCGAAGAGTGGGAACAGTGCGAGAAGAAGATGAAGGACGTCCGCGGTTGGATCGAAAAAACCACAACCACTCTGGACTCTCAACAGAACAAGAAGAAGCCACTACGCGACCAGCACGCACTTTGCGAGAAAATGCTAGCCGACATACAAATCCAGAAGACTAAGATTTCGCTTTCTGTTGAGAAGCTTCAGGTATTTTGGTTGATTTGCAAAGGTTGGAGTTTATTTGGGCGTCGTTTCCAGCTTCATTTCCGGTCCGGCGTCGGTGGCGACACCCGTGTGACCCAATCCGCCCAGGAGCTCCTCAAGGAATTGGACGATTTGAACGGGAACATTAAAGAGCAGAGTTCGAGACTCGAAACTGCGATCGCTCAAGTCGAGCAATACCAGCTGGAGGTGCAACAACTCCGGCAGCAGATCGTCCAGGTGGAGCAGCAGTTGCGGGCGGCTATGGCCCCCACCCACCTGCCCCACGATCGAGATCAAGCCGTTCGAGACCAACAGGTAGGTGTTTTTTGTGTTTTGACGAGTTATGGATGGAAGTGGCATGTATTGTGACGTCACCAACACCATCACGGGTCGTGGTGTGTTCCTGTGACTATAAAACTAACATAGCCACCTTCATCTCGTTTATTATGCTCAAGCCGCACCGCAGCCGTAGTCAAGCCAAAATTTTTGAGCGATTTTCAAAACGATGATTCCCGAACGGTTCCCGAAAATTTCTGGAAACAGTTGATGGAAGAGGTGATTGATGCGCCATCAAGGTGTTTCCACTCCCCTCTCCTCGAGGCAGCTGGGGATTGTGTTTGTTTTGGTTTCGGGCCCTTTTTCTTGGTTTTATATTACGCTTCGTTTACTGCTTTTACCGCTTCTTTACCATCCGCTTAGTTAAGTTTGAGTTTCACCACCATTTTATTTAGTTCGTATTGTATATTTTGTGTTCACTATCTTTCTCATGCCACGGTTGGGTTTCACTCATTAGCATCCACACTGTAGCTTGTCATTTCATTCGTCTGGGGTGAGCCAGAAAGCGAACACAATCTTAATTTATGTTTCGATTGTTTCTCACGGTGCGTTTTTGTTTTGTTCTTTTTTTGATCATTATCGCTGCACTCCCTTCTTCCTCCGGGTGTAGGCGTGTCGAGATCGCGTGCGTGCCTTACAGAACAAGATGGCCGCTCGGAACGAGCGAATCAAATTGATTCTGCAGAGGGGCGTGCCGGACTCGGAACCGCTCGACACTTAACCGAACCCCAATCCAGTCATTCCCCCGATCACGTCCCGACCCGATCTTGACCCCAAACACCTAAAACGACGTGCGTTTCAGCCACCATCTTGCATCGCGCGATACTATACTCTTATTGAGACGCGTTTTACTGATTTCTTGAATTGTTGCTGCGAAAACAGGCGCGGAATGAGGCCTACCGGCAAAGGATCGATGATCTCACCGGCAAGATCCGACTCGTGGATCCCTATTACGTCCAACCCACATCCCTACTCGGGGTTACGTACGCGGACGTTACCGCCGGACGGTCCATATCGCAAGAACGCACGTCCGAAACACGCGAACTGGAGACGACCGAAACGAAAGCCGTTGACACTTATAACGAACCGGTTATAACCGAAACGAAAGCGAAAACGCCGGCTGTAACCGAACCGAAAGCGCCGAGAAGGAGCCGATCACCAAAGAGGCGCGACAACAAACCCAAACCGGAACCCAAACTGCAGCAAGTCACAGAAACACCCTTCGTTCGACCAATCGAAGAAAACGTGTTTCCAAAACCACAGCAAACGAGACCTAAACCGGAACCTAAAGTGCACCAAGTCACAGAAACACCCATCGTTCAACCACAACAAACGAAACCCAAACCGGAACGGGTCAAAGAAACACCCATTGTTCAACCAGTCGAAGAAAAGGTGTTTTTAAAACCACAGCAGACGAGACCAAGGGGCCGATCACCGAGCCCCATGTGGGAGCCCGGATCAACTACCTATGCCGAAATTTTACGGGGACAATACAATCAATCCGAAGTTATGCAACCACCGGAGGAAAAGAAACCACTGCCAAAACCAGAACCGGAACCGGAACCAATCGCAGTTCCCCCGGTTCAACCACAATACAATTTTGTCCCTCAACAGAACTGGTCTCACTACCAATACCAAGTGCCTGCGAACCCAACTTACTACCCTCCCCAGCAAGGCATTTTCGATTACATGCAGCCCATCCCAGACATGGTCAGTTTCATGGCTCCAGGGCAACAATTGATGGGTTCCGGTTTGGGTACTTACTTGTACCAAGAGCAGTACAACCCGACTTACCAACCTACTGTGATCACGCCGCAGTACGATGATTATCAGGCTCCTCAGGCTCCGGTGCCTGTCGAGAATCCCGTTCCGGAAGAAACGGAGCCGGAACAAGTGACAGATTCCGGGAGCCAGTTCTCGTACGCTCAAATTTTGTCGCAAGGCCTCGCTTCGAAGCCTCTCCAGCCATCCAGTCTACCGGCAACGACGAATCGGCCAAAGTCTCCGCTGCATGGACGCGAGTCCAAGCAAATGGACGAAACGAGGCCGATTACAAAGGATAAAAAGACACAGAAACGATACGGACGCATCGAAACTAAAGAAGTTGCATCAGATGGTCATCGTGGAGAGCTCGTCCAAATGACGAGTGATGACAATGCTGATGAATCTCCTAACGTACAAGACTTGAAATCGTTTAGCGATGTAGATGTTGATGTTCCCCAAAATACAGATAAGCGAAAAGACAACGAACACAAAAAGGACAAGTCGCATGTGAAACACATTACTGTTGTTAAGACAGTTACAGAGAGTGTCGTCGATGATTCCAAACCCAAACAGAAAATTATCGAAGAGACTAAAGTTAAAACTGTCACGAAGCAGAAAAATGTTGAAGAAGTGCCGAAGAAGAAAAAAGCTCACAAAAAATCCGACACTGTGATTGAAATGACTGACGAGTTTGACGTGCCAACGAAACCAAAGAAAACGAAGTCAACACAAAAGGCTACTCTTGAAGCACCACTTTCTAGTGATAATGCACAAAATGAGATTGTTAGTCAAGAAACGAAAAAATCGAAGAAGAAGTCAAAGAAAACTAAACCAGAAACTGTTGAATTACCAAGTGTAGAGAAAGTCGAAGAAATTTCGATGACTACGGAAGAGCCTCACGTTTGTAATATAGAGGAAGAAGTTACAAGCGAATCAAAGAACTCGAAGAAAGGACAAGAGCCAGAAATAGTCGAAGTCACCACAACTAAATCTAAAAAGAAGTCAAAGAAATCTAAACCGAAAGACGTTGAAACTGCTTCACTGGAAGCCGATAAAGTAGAAAAACTTCTGATTTCTGAAACTGTCACAGAAGTTACAGAAAGCGTTTCAGAAAAACTAATTACAAGTGAAAAGGAAGACAACCAAGAGCCCATTTCTAAACCGAAAAGAAAATCAAAGAAATCAAAATCGAAGGAAACACCGCCGGAAGAGAAAAATCTTAGCGAGATGTTTATTGATGCCGAAAAATCTGCTGAAGTTCTGGTTGAACCGAAAGTCGAAGAGCAAGGAGAAACAATTGTTAAGACTAAGAAGAAAGCAAAGAAGTCTAAATCCAAAGATGGTGAAAAGGGGGAAGTTTCTCTGTTACCTGAACCAACAGCTCAACCAACAGAAAACGTTTCGGAAACTTTCGTTGTTGAGGAAAAAATTGAAGAAGCACCTAAGGAAGCGGTGACCAAAATAACATTGCCGCCTGAAACAACCGACAAAGCAGAGGTTGCTCACCCTGAAACACTAGTCAAGAAGGGTAAAAAGAAGTCCAAAAAGCCCAAAGAAGAAGCGCTACCAACGACTCAGCCTCCAGAAACATTTTTCGAAGAGAAAAGTGACAAACAAGTCGATGTTATCAATGCCCCCAGACTTGAAGAAATTGTACAAGTGCAAATGGCTAAGCCGTCACCTGAAACTGTCGTTGAAACATTTATCACAAATGAAAGGACAGTTTTAGCTGAAACACGAACCCAGAACGATCTTGAAATTATTAAAGCTGAGGAGACTGCCGTCAAAAACAAGGAGAGAAAATCTAAGAAAAAGAAGGGGAAGAAGGAAGAAACGGACGACTCTAATGACGTGAAAAAATCAAAGATCACGGCCACTATTACCACTGTTACAAGTATGACTAAAACACCTCTTGTCACTGAAACTGTTAGTCTGTCAAAACCGGCGGTTTCTCCGAGAGAAGTTACAAGTACGGCGACTGACGAGAATAAGGAAAACATTGAAACGACTGAAGAAATTATAGAAGAAAGTTCCCAAGCGACTGAGTCACAGACTTCTGCTCCACAAACTCAAAAAATTGTGCTAATAACACACGAAGAAGTGCGTATGAAACCAGTAGTGTCTCTAAAAATGGAATTTACGGAAACTCCGATTCATACAACTCATTTTATTGAAGAAACGGTGGCTGAGACATCCGAAACAGATGAAGAAAAATTAAAACTTAAAGAAATTCAAAGTAGCTCAACTGATGACGAGAAACTTAGCCAAAAGTTGGCGGAAGTTGCAACTGAAGAGCAATCAAAATCCGATTCTGCAGTTGATCTATTGTCTGAAACATGTGTTACTGAAACTGAATTTTCTGAAGCACTGGATATTTCAGAAATTAAAGACATTACTCTTGAAACAACTGTGGATGAAGGTATTGAAACTTTCGATGCCTCTATGACTGTTGTAACAAACGCCACTGAAACAGTGCCTACGGAGAAAATTTTGACTGAAGCTGCCCCTATTGAAACAACAACTTCAGCAACTGAAATATTACCCGCTGAAGTCACATCGACTGAAATGCCAAATGATGAATTAGAAATCGAACAAGTTATTTTCGGATCTGTCCAAGAACGTCCTAGTCAAAAAGCCGCCAGAAAGAAGAAGGAAAAGATGCAGTTTGAGCGTGGACCACTCACTACCGAAGAATTGGAAGCTTACAAACATTTTGAAGATAAACTGAAAAAGAAGAAAAAGAGACAAGGAATTCCTTTGGAATTTTTATTAGAGTCTCAGCAAACACCTGAAGTTGCTGACGGTATCAAGTCACCTCCTGACGTACCAACGTCATTGACACGACTCGAATCTGTCGATTTTGAAGTTAGTAATATCGAAGACGTCATGAATGTTTTGTCGGGCAAAGGAGATGTGAAAATTCCAAGTGAAGTACAAAGTGATAGTTGCAAAAAGGAATCTTGGCCCGTTGATAAACCGCAGGAGAAAGTTGGTACTGGTATGGAAGAAAAACCGGTTTATAAAGGTTTGCCCTTGGATGAAAGCACCGACATCATCGACATATTAGACGAACCAATTGTTCTTTCAGATAGTGAAACAGACGCAGTTAAAGAGAAACATAAGAAAAAAAAGAAGAAATCTAAATCTGTGAAAGTTGAAGAACCACCCTTTTTGGAAAGCAAAGACGTTGTGATTCAAGGCAATGTGGAGGATAAATCGTCAACGTCGTGGGCAAATGTTGTAGGCACCAAAACAGTGGAACCAAAAATTGAAGATAAACCTAGTGAAACTGTTACAATTACTGAAAAAAGTGAACCGGTTGTTAAAGAAATTATTGACGCCGATGTCGATTCTGAGAAAAAATCAAAAAAGAAGAAACATAAGAAGAAGCAAGTTGAAAGCAAAGAACCATTCGTCGAACCTCCTGAAGAATCTCAACCTATTATAGAGGATAAACCTGAAGAAAAGATAGTGACAGAAGTAGAGAAGGCTCAAACAGAGGAGTCTGAGAAACCCCCTGCTGACGATGTGCCAAAATCTAAAAAGAAGAAGAATAAAAAACATAAACAAAAACAAGATGATTTTGATAAGGTTGAAGAGACTGACTTAGAGAAGAAAGATGAAGAGAATAAAATTGAACTTCCTGAACCTGTTATTCAAGAAATTGAGAGTGTTGAGCACAAATCAGAAGAGAAAGATGAGCCTCAACCTATTGTTGAAGAACCTTCTGAACCAAAAAAAGATAAAAAGAAAAAACGCAAGGAAAAAGTATCGATCAAGGAACCAGAAGTGCCTGAAGAAAATAAGGCTAAACGGAAGACCAGTAAAAAAGAAAAATCTGTGTCGTTTGAGGAAACGCCGCAAATTATCAGTTTCCAAGAGGAAATACCAGTTGATGAAACTTTGGCTGTGGCTTCTGAAATTGTTAAGTTGGATAATAGCTCGGAAATTGTCACAACAGACGAGCTTATTTTTGTGCCAAATCGTGTAGCTGATGAGCTTATTGATATTATACCATCAGAAAAGTTGATTGAAGAGGAGAAGAAGGCGGCAGAACTATCAAATGTTGAAGAACCAATAGAAATTAAAAAGGAATGCAAAGGGCTACCGGTTGATAAAACCACAGATCTTTGGCTAGATAGTACAATTACGTTGAATGATGAAGTGAAGGAATCTACCGAAGAAACATCAAAGTCATCATCCCAGACAGAAGAAAAACCGCTTGAATCAGCGAAGATTACGGAAGAACCGGTAACGGTGTCAGTAAAACCTGCTTATAAGGGATTACCATTAGATAAAAGCAGTGAACTTTGGATTGATATCCTAGATGAACCAATGGTGCTTTCCGATGAAGAAAAAACGTCTCCTTCTCCCACAAATGTGCCAACTGAACACTTTGAAGAAAAGGATAAGTCAGCACATCAAGAAACTTTAGATTTTATCGAACAAGAAAAAGCGACTGTTACAGAACAAAAACCTGAAGAAAAAGTGGCCTATAAGGGCTTACCAGTTGACGCTACTACAGACCTATGGATTGACGTTTTGGATGAACCAATGCAGTTTTCAGATGATGAACCAGAAAAGGTTGAAGAGAAATCTCATGACTTAAATGTGGAATTCATAGAAAGCGAAAAATCTGTGAAAACTGGTGAAATGCAGGACAGCAAGGACATTAAATTGCCAGAAGTACCATCCGATGAGATACAAGTGCAAAAGCCTGCAGCTATCAAAATATTGTCAGATTTGCCGCCTGAGAAAACTTCCGAAATAATTCATAAACTGGAAGATGAATTAAGTGAAACTGATCGAACTACAAAAGAAAAATCTGCAGTTTTGGAACCAGATATTATTAGGGAGTCGTCTGAAACTCAGGAATTTTCTCAAAAGGAACAATCAGAAAAAAGCTTTTTGTGTGCATTAATGGATGAGAAAATTGCGCGATATGACATTTGGGGTATGATGAGAGCAGAAACTGAATATTATGAAAATGCTCAAAAAACCGAACCCAAAGTTGAAGAAGTAGAAGAGGAAAAAGTTAAAGAAGTCAAAGAGAAAAAAGTCGAAGAAGTGAAAGAAGAAGAAACTAAGGACTTGAACAAGGAAAAAGTTCAAGAAATGAAGGAAGAAAGTGCAAAATCTCTTGAATATTTCCACAGCGAGTTTCATAATTACGACATACTGAACTTACTAAACGCGGAAATTGCATGGTACGAAGAAAAAGCACAGGTTGTGGAAGAGGAAAAAATAGAAGAGGTTCCGGTTGTGGAGATACAAGAAGTTGTTGCCCCCGAGGTTTCTAATGACATACCTCCCTTGGTAGAACCAGTAGCAGTTCGATCAGAACAAGTTACTGATCTTGATGAACCTGTCACAGATCTTGATGACCCGGCACTTGATTTGCCAAAGATTTCTAATCAAAAAGTAGCAAAAGATCTTATAACTACAGACTTAGATGACCCTACTGAAACAAAAGTTCCTGTTGAATGCAAACTAAAAGGAGTTCCTGAAGTTTCCGAGGAGCCAACGACAGTTTCAGTAGAAGTGAAATCAGAAGCTCAAGAAAATAGTGAGCCACAAATAGAATATAAGGAAAAGAAAGAAGATAAATCTAAATCACCGACAACTCAAGAGAAAGAAACAGTTTCAGCAAAGCAGGTTGAACCTCCTTATCAAATTCCCGACGACATACCGGAAGTTTCTCTCTTGTCACTAGCTGAAGCTGAAGAATTAATAATACCGACTAGAGAAAGCATGAGACCTTCACAGTTTGAAGCGATTTTGGCGAAAGCAACCGAATTTGTGCCAAAACTTGAACAGTCTCGTCTTAACCCGAATGCTGCTGAATTTATACCAGGAGGTGAGCAAAGAACACATTTTGTCGACGTAACGTCAGGATATAAAGAAGAAGATCCTGAACTGGACGAGAGTTCGACGCAAATGTGGCGTTACGGTGAAAGAATTTACAACGATATCGTCGACAGTCAACACGACTCAGGATTCTCAACTTCCGAACCACAGAGTAGTGTTTGGGCTGAAGAAGTCGCCCCTTCGCAAAATATTGAAAATCTTTTGCCTAAAGAACTTGTCAGTGAAGTGAATGAGCTTGACGAAGCTACAAAACCGAAGAAATCTCCAAGAAAACGTAAAGGAAAATCACCGAAACCTCTAGTGAAAGAAGAACAACCAGCGGTTGAAGAAGAACCAACACCTGCTGCTCCAGTCAACGTTTGGGAGAATTTGATGAAAAGTGATAAGACATACGCTGAAGTTGTTGCTACAAAGATGACCTCATCAGAATCCGAGGACACTGATGTTGGCAAAGAACCAACTCCTATGAAAGTTAAAGAAATGTCACCACGTCCACCAGTTGAGATTAGAGTTATAGAACCAAAAGAAGCTAAAGTGGACTACGAGACTGATGAAGATGGTTTTAAGGAGTTTATACCTAAGCGGTCAAGATCTCGCTCTCGTTCGAAACAAAGAGACGTTGAGGTGCAACCACAAGAAGAAAGCCCAGAGGAGAAGCAGTCTAAACGAAAATCTAGAAGACGCCATCGATCGCCAAAGGAAGAGGTTCAAGAAACAGAAGTCATGGAAACAGTTGTAGTAAGTGAAACGCCGGAAGAAGGGACAGCCGATGAAGAGAAACCAGTTGATGTAAGTAAGAAACCTAAAAAGAAGAAGAAGAAGTCGAAACTGGTTCAGGAGGAAGTACATGAAGAAAAAGAACCGGAAATTAAATCCGAGGAACGCGAAGATAAGACAGTTGAAACTGAAATAGTTCAGGTTGAAAAAGAGCGAGAAATAAAACAGGCTGTGCAATCTGACGAAGTCAAGGAGGAGCAAGTTGAAGTTGAAAAGGTCTCTGATATTTCTGATGAAAGTCTTCTTTTGAAAACTTATGCTGATGTTGTGACGGGACGTAGCCGCGAACCATCTCCCTGTGTTTTCACAAGAGAAAGGTTACAAGAAAAGCCTAAAATTGTGGAACTAATCGAACAACCTAAAGAACATAAACCTGAACCTAAATCCGAAGAAAAGGTACAACTTTTTGACGCACCTGTAAAACCTGAGGAGGAAACAACTAAAAAATCGAAGAGGAAATCAAGGAAGAGAGAAAAGTCGCCCAAACTTACCGAATCTTCTGAAAGTTTTGTAACAGTTTCAATGGAACCTAGTGAAATCAGTGTGCCAACCGTTGAAAGTCATCAGAAAAGCTACGCTACTATTGCTGCTTTACCACGGAGTCGAGAACCGTCTCCAGCCTCTGTAGTATCGGAAACACCGAAGCAAAAACCGTTAGAAATTCACATTCAAGTGGTTGGAGAACCTGAACATACACCAGAACCACCTGTTGTCGACGACGAAGGATTTATGATGTTGTCGACGAAGAAAGAACGCCGGTCTAGGTCGAGGTCACGTTCAAGATCTCGGCAAGAAGGACCGAAAATTGATAGTCATGACTTTCTGGAAAATGAACGACAACATGAAGCAAAGATGAAGAGTTGGGCTTCAATTGTCAGTAATGATAAAGTTGAATGTGAACAAGCGGAACCTTCAATTGAAGATGTTAAACTAGAAGATGTCAAAATTGAGACTAAACCTTCAAAGACTAAGAAGAAGAAAGAAGAAAAACCTGGACGTTTAGGAGGTTTGATATCGTCAGTGAAAAGTGTGTTTTCGGCAACGAAAAACAAAGTAGAAGACGAACCAGACAAGGTTGAAGAAGTTGTGGAACACAAAAAGAAAAAGAAGCACAAAAAAGGCAAAGGTAAAAGTGTTCCCGAAGAAAGCAAGCCAGAAGAACAAACCGAGGAATTTACTATTTTGGATAAAGAAGAAACTATAAAGTTAGACAGTCCGGTAGAAGAATCTGAGGTGAAAGATTCAAAAATTGTTTCTGACGTTGAGCCTAAGATGCAAGAAAGTGCGTTTGAAACAATTGAAGTGTCGGAAGTTCAGGAACAATTGGAAATTGAAGAAGACAAAGGAAAAGTGGTAGAAGTGGCTGAAGAAAAATGTAATGATATTATTGAAGTTTCAATTAAAACTGATGAAGAACCAGATATAATCACCGATGATATTGTTGTTGTTGACCCTGAACCAGAATTTATCATTGTTGAAAAAGTTTCAAGTCCTGAAGCTACTCAAGACACAAATGAAATTGTTTTTGCTGAACCTGTACAAGATATAGAAGCAAAAACTACTGAAATTATTTGCGAAAGCACTTCCCAGCCATTAGATAAACAAGTTATTACAGAATTTATCCAACGCGAGCAAACTTTTAGTATCGAAGAACTAAAACAGCCTGAAGTACCTGTCGAAAAGCGCGGCAGTTTCCTCAACACTTTGATATCAAAAATGACCAGTCCAAAATCTGAAGAAAAGAAAAAGAAGAAAGAGAAGAAGGAAGAAACAGAACCTGACGAAAAGAGCAAGAAAAAACGAAAAGACAAGAAGAAAGAAAAATCTGAATCCAAGGACAATATGCCTGTTGATATTACATCGCTTGATATTAAAACTGATATTGAACCAACCGACTCAACGTTTGATATTGCGGTGAAGGAAGTAGAAAGTGACAAAAAGGAAAAACTCATGGAACTCACCCCCAGCGAAGAAATAAAAATGGTCCGCGAGGAAGAAGCAAAGAGTAAGAAAAAAGATAAGAAACTAAAACATCAAAAATCGTCCGATTCTGAAACCACCCCTGACATCGAGAAGCAGAGCATGTTTGGAACAATTTGCGCGAAAATATCGGAAGTATTTTCCCATAAAAAATCCGACGATTTAATTTTGACTCCGGAAGAAGTATTAGCGGTGAATTTAAACCTCGATGGTCCTTTCTGGTTGGAAAAATCCTTCTATGACGAAGCTGAAGAAAATTATCAATTATCTTTAGCGAAGAAAGTCGCGCAAGCTGAAGATATCGTTAAGGAGAACCACGACGAATCTCCGGACAAAGACGGCGATTCTGACAGTTCTAGCGGCCGAGGGTCACCGCGGCCCCCGCAGCAGAACGGCATAAACGGCGATATTCCTACCAGCGAATACATGATGTACTCTTTACCGGGGGGTGTCGGTGGTTGGAAAGACCGTAGCACGTACCTAGCGCCCGAAACCGCGAAAATTAAAACGGCCGATGACCATTTGCGCGCCGCGAAACACTTGTCCGAAAGTATCGCGGAAGATGTAATCGCGGAATCCTCCCACAATCCTCCTCTAGGGCCCCCAGTGCAGCCAGCGATAACGCCAGAGGATAATGCCCAGCCACCGGGAGGTGACAACCAGCTCAAGAAGGTGAAAAATTGTGTGTTTGTATAGGGTGTCGTTTTAAGTGCATGGCTGCTTTATTTATTATTTATTTCTGGTATAACAATAAAGATTTAATTGTTGTTGCATTTGAATTGTTGGGGTTTGACTTGTTTGAATTTGACGTTTGGCTTATTAATTTTGATGCTGAATGTCACTGTCATGTCGCGACTTTCGCTCATTTCTCAACATTCGCAGGACCTCACCGAGGATGTTGCCAAATTACAGAAGCTGCTACAAACGACCGAAATCTCCATCGAGTATTTACCGCGCGAGGGATTCGACCAGATGATACGGGCCTTGGAAGTAAGTAAAGTGCGTCAGATGATGCATCTGTGACCCCAATTTCTCACTCTTGTCTTGATTTGGTGTGTTTGCACTACCGGCCTTGTCCCTTGCGATGAACTGTTGATTTGATCTTGACCGGCTTTTTGAATTATTCAATTGTATGACATCACTCTTTTAATTTTAACAATGATTATGCTTGAATTTTGGCCGCGTGACCCAACTATTTATACTCGTTACATTAAATCATTTTAAACGCGATCAGACGCCGGCTATTTTCAAAAGGTGGGTTTTCTTGTATGATTTTTTCCTGGCGATGACATCTGTTTGCAAACATGCCGCACCAAAGAAGCAACATTTTATGGGACAAGGAGCAATTTTTTCATTGACTAACTTAGAAGCCTGACTCATTTGTGGCTTCTCTGAAGGATAATAATGACTTACACCTGTTACAAAACTCGTTTGTTATAATAAAATCGCTTGCTCCTGTCATTGTAAAATTTATCGCCGATTTTCAAAACGGGCAGACGCAGTTGCTATACTTAGCCAAATTAATTACCGTCTTAATTGGCAAGAGGACGTTAAATCCGATCACTCCTCAAATAGTTTCAATTAACGGCCATCAATCAGGGCGCCAAACTCTAAAAATAACCGCATCTTCGTAAATAAACAAAAATCCCACTCCTAGACCGCTGTTTGATCGCCTCATCTGCGTTCAGTGGTCAGTTGGATTCGGTCTCGTTGAGTTCCTCCGGTACGTCACTGTTTACATTGTGATAATGTTTTTAAAAATAGCCATTTGGTCATCGCATTTTATAGTGATTACTTCACACTTTTGCAGGAAATAACGAGCGATTTGAAGAAGCATGCTGCCCAAGCTATCAGTCTCGAAGGCCAAGTCCTCGAGTTAAAATCCGATCACGAAACGCAAGCACTTGCCTTGCACCTTGCAGGCATCAGGACCAGGATCGCAACTTTGTTGTCACAAGCGGAACACGGCAGGATCGCCGTGACGGTAACTATACTAATTTTAACCCTCGGGTTATGTAACTGGGCTAATTCCAGAACGCGAGAGAAGTGCATACGAAGAAGCAGGAAGAATTGGCCGGTTATCAATTATTACTGACTGAAATTGAACAGTGGTTGAAGAACACGAAAACTGTGGTTGAAGCCGACACCGAGAGTCAGATTGAGGCGTCAATCGAGGATTTGAATCGCCTTGCGCGGGAATTGGACGAAAAGGAGAAGAAATTGGGCGATTTGTCGCGTGTTTGTGAGGAGTTTTTGAAGTATCCCGATTTGAAACACTTGGCTGAGGCGCTAGTCGAGCACTTGAGGACGTTGACGCTGGTCTTCGCCGACCAAAGGATTGTAATCCGCACCAAAATAGAAACATTACGCACACACCTGGTCGAATTGAAAGAAACGCCCGATTTATCGCTTGAGAACACGCTCGATTCGACGTCTATGCCAGTGGAGGAAAGTCCAGTGGCTGGGGTTCACATCGAGACGCAAACGGGGCGAAGCCTCGCCTCCCCGCAACAGCGCGACTTCACGGTTACGTACAACGAACCAGTGGACGTGCAAATCCAGACACAGTTATCCGAAAGTGAACCGAACCCGGTCAAGGAGACTATAACCATATCTAAAACTTTCGCCGATGGTCAGGAAACTATACAGATAGCGACCAAACCAATGGCGGAGTCTCAACCCATAGTGGAGGAACCGGATGATCTCCTGGTTGAGGCCAACTACCGGAAACAGACCCAAAATGAGGGGAAAACAACCGAGTTGAGTATCACCAACGCCAAGCCGAGCCAACCGTTCGAAACCGTTTTCGTCGAACCGGACGAAACCACAACCGAAGTCATTGTTGATGCGGACGGCACCAAACGAATCATTGTGAAGAAATTACACAGAACGGTTGTGAGACACCAACAAACCGTCCAACAGCAACAGTTGACTAGCACTAGTACGCTCACCGAGAACAACCAACCGGTTGGTCAGTCGTTCTCGCAAGTCACTTTGAAAGAACAGCAAAGCAGTACGACTTTGGCCCGTGGCGATGGCAGTCGGCAAACCGTCACCAGTAAACAATACGGCGGGAAGATTATTTCGGGAGTACCCGGTGGTGATGTTGACGTGCAAGAGTTTGAAACCGAACCGGAGACACAGTACCACGTTGTCGAAGCCGATAAACCGTCGGAGGTTGAAATCGAAGGAATCAAACTCCACGAAGGAGACGTAACTTTCGTCGATCAGGAAAATAAGTTGGTACCACCGTTCGGCGAAATACACACGTCGAGTTCGAGTGTGCGCGCGGTCGTCCAACAGGTCACGCGACGAGTGATTCGGAAAACTCGCCGCATAATTCGCCGGATTGTCATCGTTGATGGTAAAGAGCAAGTGATTGAGGAGGTGGTTGAAGAGCCAGAGGAAGTGGAAGTGACTGAAGAAGGCATTCCGCGGGTTAGTATCAACGTGACTCGAACGGAGGATGGCAAAGTCGTGCGTGAAGAACAGTTCGGTGAACCAATTGTTGTTGTTGAAGAGCCGGGCAGTGAAGTCACTCAGACTGTCACTGTGGCTGAGTTTGAAGGCAAGCCGGAAGCTCTGACTGATGTGACACAAGAAGCCGAGAGGTATGTCGTAGAACAAAGTGCACGCCTGACGCCTGAGACAAGTGCTAGTAAAGATTTCCTAGAGAACGAAAGACTTGCACTTAGTAGTAATGTTGAAGCAGCACCTAGAGTTGACGATGCACCTGGAGACAAGTCTAGTCCGATTGATGCCGTTGTTGTTGAAACAGTAACCCAGAAGATGGCAGAAGAAGTGCCGACGCCTGAAGCGTCTGACATTCTTCCACCACAAACTGCGATCGTTGACGTTCTTAAGGAAACCGTCCTTGAAAAACCTTTGACTAAACCAGACGAAGCGCCACCAGAAGTCACCCAGACTCTTGTCCAAACCGTTTCAACTCCTGTAGTTAGTGTTAAGGAAGTTGGTAAAGTGTCACAACAACCCGAACTTGGCGAAACTTCGACTAGAATCGAAGTAGTCGAGAAAACCATCACACAACCTGAAACGACCGATGAACAAACGGTTAAAGAAGAAATTGATTTGAGTCCGAAACCGGTCCAAGTTAACGGAGACGTCAAACAGAAAGATATTATCGTTACTACTCAAGATTTCATCGTGGCGGAACAATTATACGAACCCGAAATTATAGAAGACTCATCTGATTCGTCCAAATCCAAAAAGAAGAAGAAGAAATTCCCGAAATCGAAGAAAGTTGTGGGCACACCACGTGTTCAAAGTCCCCTAGTCCCGACTGACGAACCCGACAGTAAAGAGCCCCAAAATGTCGAAATTGCGTTGTCATTAAAGGAAGAAACACCGGTTGTGTCTCAAGAAATGTCGGTTCAGCCAATTGAGAAAGCTCAAGAGGTTGAAATTGCCGTTTCCTTGCAAGAAAAACACGCTGATACGTCCATTGTGTCTCCTCAAGTGTCTATGGTTATGACGGTTGAAGAAGGTAAAATTAAGGCAAGTCCTGGTGAAATTATACAGAAGGATATTCACGTGATGCTTCCTGCGGTGTCTCACACGACCACAGCTGCGATAAAATCGGTGGCTTTGTCTCCAATGGCACCTCAAAATGAAACTGTCGAACCTGCGATTACACCCAAGCATGAGAGTGACCATGTCGAGTCACCGACGCCTAGCGATATAGACCACGGAGGAAGGCGAAGTAAAAAGAAAAAGAAACATAAAGATGAGACTCCGAGTGAAGAAACTGAAGAAAAAGAAATTTCGATTGCAACTTCCGTTGCTGAATCGACTGAGATCATCGTACCTGATGATTCTCTACCGTCTGAAGAAACACCGAAACCGACCGAGGAGGTGTTCGAAGCTGTAATTACCGAATCTGATGAAGGAGACGGTAAAGATACGGGATATGAAGCTGATAAGACAACCGTTGATGAGAGTTTGGCCGATGATGATAATCACGAATTGAAGAAGAAAAAGAAGAAAAAGAGGAAGCAAAAAATCAAAGTTAAAGAATCGGAAGAATCGACGATACCGAAGTCCGTTGATGAGTCGTCACCCTTTGGTGAGTCTGTACAATTCACCGACGATGAGCCGGCTAAGACCGAAGTCAGAACCGAAGAACCGAAAAAATCCAAGAAAAAGAAGAAAGGAAAACGTGGTGAAACCAAAGTTTCAGAAAGTGAACCTGAAATCGAGTCCGAAGCTATACTTTCCGAAGAACCAAAGATTTGCGAAGCACAAAACGAAGAAATCGCTTCACCTAACGACTCCTACCATACTCTATCAACCCAATCCGACGCAGGCACCGTTAAAATAATCGAAGAGATTGTCCTGAGACCAGCAAGTGAGTCCCCACAGGAAATAACCGAAAAGATTGTCACAACAGTCCCAGTTTTGGAAGCTGTTTTCACCCAAGAATCCCTAGCCCAGACATCACCCGAACTGGATACCACCAAACAAGCCGTTCAGGAATTTATCGCACGAGAACAAATTTCGGTCCAGACATCACCCGAAATACCTAAAGAAACGGGCGTTATGTCAATACAAACATCCCCAGAACCGATACGTGAAGTTGTGAAACCCGAAATCCAAGAAACTTCCAGTCAGGTCGAAGTTATAACGTCTGAAACTGTCACCCAGACCGAAACTCCCGAAAAAGTCGAAGTTGTAACTTCCGAAACTTCGATACAGACCGCCACGCCTGAAAAAATCGAAGAAGAGGCTCAAACCACGTCACTCGAACCGGTTGAAATCCCTCGAAGCGAGTCTGCGATGCAAACACATGTTGTTGATAGTCATGAAGAGTCGGCACAAACACCTGTAGTCGACGTTATCGAGAGTGGCGTTCAAGCACAAGCCACACCTGCAGATCACTCGATTCAGACATCGCCAGAGCCGTCAGCACCACCATTTGAGGAAGTTTTCGCGCAAGATTTGGCCAAGGAAACATCCGAGATTGTTACACAGACTAGTCCGGTTGTGATACAAGATATAAATGAATTGACTCCGCCTAGTAGCTTGTCGGAGCAATACGAAGTCCATGTCGAAGCTTCGGTGACGATGCCGTCCGAAAGCACCGAAAGTGTTAGCGAAAAACCGGAAGCGAGCGAAGGGTCAAGTGAATCGGCTTCCGATGTGGACGTGGAAGTTTTCGTCGATGGAGAACCCGTTCGTAAACCTCGCCGAAAGCGACGTCATAAGAAAAAAGCCAAAGACGCAACTCCAGGAATCGAGAAAGATCTTTTCGATTCGTTCAAACGTCAAGAAGGTGAGGGGACGTTAGATCCGAAAGAGTTATACTCGGAAGTTGCCAAAAAACACTCAAGATCCAGCTCACCTGTGCCACCGGACGAAGAAACTGACACAGCTGTGTTTGTCGGGAAAGTAATAACTGACTTAGATGAAGATAAAGTGAAGAAATTGAAAGGGAAGCCGAAAAAGGGTGATGAAAAGACGTTCCAGATCTCGCTTGAAGTCAGTCCTGACGATTTCGAAGTCGTGTCTGAAGATGTGGTGACGAAACGTCCCGGTGATGAAGAGTTTGAGGTTACGTCCACTGTGACGGTAACAAGTGTAGATGATTTCATCGCCAATGAAAAGGCCGCCGCTGAGGCATACCAAAAAACGCCACCAAGCCCAGACAAGGGCAAAAAGAAGAAAAAGAAGAAAGGAAAGTTGGAAGAAGACCTTAAACCGGTTCAAGTTGAAGAGCCCCAAAAAGAAGAAATCCAACCCACTGCAGTGACTCCTCCAACACCTCCAGTCGAAAAATTAGTCGAACCTATTGAAACTTCTCCAACACAAAGCCAAGAAGTTGAACCGAAACAATTATCCCCGGAAACAAAAGAGCGCAAGTCCAAGTCACCCTCCCCCAAGACCAAACGTAAACCCAAACACGTGTCTTCCGTTACAATTGAAGAAGTCGAGTCTGCGATTCCTCCACCAGATCTCCCCATCTCACCCCCGGCAGATTATCCCCTTTCTCCCGATTACACTCCACCTAAACCTGTTTGGCAAAAACGCCAACAAGCTTCGACTTCACTTAGCGAAAGTGAACGACAACGTAGTCCTGTCACTGCGCAAGACCTCGACATCAGGTGGTCTCACACCCAAGCATTGGAACGTGTTAAGAATTTACAAAACGCCCGAAAGACCACACATTTAAGTGTCGTTCTGTATTTGGCGACTCTTCATGAAGTGGTAACGGAGGAATCGATCGAGCAAAGAAACTCAAACGTTCGGGAGAACTTGAAGGCACTCAAGGAAGCGGTTGAGAAGAGGGATGTTGTAGAGATCCAGCAAACCATTATTACGACCGTTGAAACCATAACCACATGGTTGGAAACCATCGAATACCGCATTTATGTTAACCGTCAACAGACCGCCGATGGTCCTTCCAAGGAGCGAGTCCAGGAGTTCAACGATTTGAAGGAGGAGATTGTTAATATCGAAAGCAAAGTCGAGGAATTACAATCCGTGATGCGTCAAGCTGACGATATTTACAACGAAGACGACCGAAACCGCATGAAGAGTTACATCGATTCGCTCCAGCAGCAGGTCAAAGTGATCGAAGAGGTAACCAGCGAAAACGAACAACTAGCAGCCGGTGATTTGAAGCGATGGGAGGAATTTATCATTGGTGTTAAAGAACTGACTCAATTGATTAACACCGTACGCAAAGAAGTTGACAGTATCAAAGAATCAGATGCTTCGCCTCAAACCAAACTCAACGAACTCGACAAGATCGAACACGCCAACAGAGCCAACATGTTGAAGGCTGTCCAGTTAATCGCAACCGCTAAAGGTCTCATGCGCGATTTCCCAACTCGTGAAATCCCCAAAGAAGTTTACAGTAATCACGAAACTACGAAAATGACTGAACAGCAAATCGTAATTGAGCGAGAGAAGGCGCTACAGTTCCTCTCGTTGGCCGATGAATACGAACAGACTTTGAAAGAGTTCGGGCAAATTATCGACGTGGCGGAAGCCCTAGTCGAGAGTCCGATCAATGTGAGCAATCTGGAACATCTGGAAGATGCTATGCAAAATCACAGGAAGTTCTTTGTCAATTTGAGCCACTGTCGGGCGATTCTGGAATCCCTGGAAGAGAATCTCGATTCTGAGACACGAATGCACCATTCGGAGCTGCACAGGAATTTGTATGACCGTGCTAAGGTGATTCTGGACCAAGCGACGGGACGGTTCCAGCAAATGTCACTCGCGGCGTCCCGTTGGACGGTCCTGGAACAAGGGATGAGGGAGGAGATGAGGTGGTTGCAAGTCGCCCAGCAAAGGGTTCCCGACTTGACCGATGTCACGTCTTCGGACTATGACCGTTATATCGACTTGTACCAGTCTTTGTCTCTGGATATAGCCCACCACCAGGCGAGGATTGTTCACTTGAATGGCGTCGCTCAGAAGTTACAAGAACTGGTAGTTTGTTCGGGTCTCGAAGAGGCTTATATCGAGTCCTTGGAAATTATTTTGAAGTTACAAGATGATGTCCAAGGGAATTTGAAACGGTTACTTGCGTTCCGCGACTTGTGGACTAGTTACAACATGTTGAGTGATAAAGTTGATTATTGGCTGAGAGATGCCGAACAGCAACTCCAGTTGTTGGAAGTACCGGCAGGTCCCCGAGGACACATGAGACAATTTTGGGAGTTGAAGGCCCAACACGAAGTCTATAATTGCACACGACAGGAAGCTACGAATAACCTTGAGAGGGCGTTAGAAGTGGTCCCGATTTCCGATGAAATGATCCAGAGGAAGTTCCATACAGAAATGCAAGACCAGTGGAACGCAATGTCCAAACGCATAAATGAGTTACAAGACCAGATTATTGGAACTATTTCGGCACCAGATGTTCCCATCAACGAAAAATTGCTACTCCTTGAGCAGGAATTGGACGACTTAAAGACCGACGTTGACAATCTCCGGGGCATAATCAAGACGGAAGAAGAACTCAACTTGTACATCGAACGACTTCAAGTCATGTCAACACGACTGGAAACAATCCAGAATGAGTTAGGCCGTCTCGGTCTACTCTCAGCGACTGAGTCGGACAAAGTGGGCTCACTTTTGGCCCTCTCCAAGCGTCTAGAACTGCTCATCTCGGAAGAACTTGAAGGCGGGGTTTTGCTGAAAGAGCGCCTTCAGAACATCCAAAAGGGCATAGCACGCGTCCGCCGCAAACACCTCTGCCTCAACGAAACCCTGGACCAGTGCGAAAAGAGCGAGAAATTGGGCAGCGAAGCGGTGGAGAAAGCTGTGAACGAGTGCTACGAAGTGGGTGAGGAGCTGGTTACGCTGTGGCAGGACTTGATGGGTCTCCGCCAACTCCTCCACACCCTCCCGATGCGTCTCCGCGTGACCGTTTCCCCTGTGAAGATCGAAAGGGACATCTCGCAGCTGCAGGACGACCACACTGTCCTTGAAAAACGCTGCGGGCAGCTTCTAGCCCTGTTACGAAACCGCCTGGCTCTGTGGCAGCGCTTCGAGCATCAGCTGGAGCTGGTGCAGCAGAGCGTCCAAGAGGCCGATTTCATGATGGAGTTGCTGACGGTGCAGGGAACCGTCGATTACGAGAGGTTGAGGAAGGCGACGGAGCGGCTCGAGGTGAGTTAGTAGCGCGCTGATATTCGCAGAGGTTTGTCGGTTGGCGCGATTCGTGATTGTTGTTAATTGGTCTCGGATTTAGGAATGATGTAATTTTCAAAGTGATAAGGTTTCGCGGAAAATTGGGTCGAGTGAGTTTTTTTATTTTGGGTGGACTTTGAGTTCCGATAAGGCGACAATTGTATTTGATAAAGTTTTTCATCGGCGACCAGTTGATAAAAATTTACGCGATGAATTTGGTGGACGGCTATTTATGCATTTAGTACGGTTATAAAGCGGAAACGACAATGCTCTGTGTGTTTAATATTTAATTTCGAGGATAATGGACGGAGGAATGCATAACAGAGTTAATGTCATTGTTATTTTTAAAAAGGAATTTACCATATTTTTGTAAAGTTCATCGCAGTTTTTGAATGAGAATCAGTTAAAAAAACAAAAAACTTATTGTTATCTTTGACAATTTATCGAAAAAATTATCATTAAAGAACACAAATAAATTTAATTAGCTTGGTTTTTAATGTCTCATGTACGACATTATATTTGAATATTTATATACAGGCTGTTCCGTCTAAACCGTACATTACGGGCGCCGACTACATGGGTGCATCAGGGCGTATGCATCCATAGAAACTTGAAAATAATATACTGTAGCTTAACTCAATGAAATTACAACTTCCCAAAATTGTCTGAATAAAAATAGATTAAACGAAACAACAGATAATTTCTTAGTTTTGTATAAATAGACCTTTTTATTAAATATTAAAGACATCCGTCCCTGTTAAGAAGTAAGTGGAATAAATTATGTATTATAATTATTACTGAAAAATACAAATTTCAAACTTGTTCTGTTTCGACAAACAATTTTTGAAATAAGATGGATTTTTCTGTAACAAACTAGCCTATTTGTCGATATCAATCACTAGAAAAAAAACAATAATTAAAAAAGCCAGATGGTTGTTTTTTTGAAATATCCAACGGTCCATCACCACCTAACGTAAGAGCAGTCTCATTGAAAAATAAGTTATATCAAACAAAATAAGCTGAAAAAAAAACACATTGCACAAAACAAAAACAAATAACCAATTTCTGTATAAATTAGAAAAAAATTAATTAAGGGCAACTTTCGTTAAAGAATAAGTTTAGATAAATGATGAAATATGCTGAAAAATACAAACTTAGAACACTATCGACAGAAAATAGAAATTTTCTCAAATAAAATTGGTTTTTATTAAACAAATAGACCGACGACAAATGTGGAAAACTAAATCACCAGAGGAAGGCCAATAATAATTAAAGAACTAAAAAACTCTATTAAATAATCTGCAATTTTTTGCATTAACTAATATTTACCACCAATTTCACGAAATTCTCTTACTAAAAGCAACTTTTCTTTACAAAGTTGTATGTACGTTCTGTGTTTTGTTTAACTACATATCAAAAATAAACCCTAGTTCTTACATAAAGTTTGTTTAAACCTCCAGGGGTCCGCGGACGTATCTAAATTTACAAAAATAAGGAGAAGAAATTGATTTTTGGCTTCATTTTATTTTTGATCTAACCGCCATTGATAAACATCCGAAAAAATTGAAAAAGTCGGTGCCCGTGCCATGTCGCACATTAGAAATATTTAAAGTTCTGATAATGATATTTATCTGAAAGTTGGTGCACAGCCATAACTCGTGGCTCTGTTAAATGAAAATATTTTCAACATGGCGGCTCTTCCGGTTACACCGGAAGTCGGTGATAACCTTCTTATTACCTTAATAAGGAAGGTATGTTTTTATTGCGTTTTTAGATAACTCGAGTTACTTGAAGGAGATTTTCATCAATACTTTTCCCATACCTAAATTTAACCGTTTTCGAAATATTTGGGGTTTTTTGAAAAATTTTGGATTTACAATTTTCACTTAAAAAATCCAGAATTCGGTCTAGAAATAATATTTGGACAATCAAATAAGATAGCCTTACGTCTTTCCTTCAGTTGGTTCGAAATTCAAAAAAAAGTTTACATCAAACTCCAAAATCATAACGTTATTTTTAGACAACTTATTTTACTAGGTGGAAGAAAATTTAATTTTGCAAAGATCTGTTTTAACGTCCCCTATTCCTATTTCTGATAATTTTTAATGTTGCAGCTATTTTTGTTTGACAAAGAAACGTTTCTCATTGAAAAAAACTTGTTCTGATTAAAATTTGGCTTTCCTTTACGTTAAAACAAAATAAATTCATTGATTTAGATTTGAAAAACTTTGATTTTTAATAGTTTAGATACTCACTTTTCAATTGCAATCTATAAAAAAGAGTTTTGGCTAATGAAGTCCTAAATGCCAACAAAAAGTTCGTATAACTTGAAAACTGTTAAACATATGTATAACCAATATTAATGCAGATCGATGCTAAACTAAATTTTCAACCAATTAATCAAATAATTGGCATTTCACTTGAAAATTTTGAGTTATGTGTATTAGAAATTTCTGGAAATTTAATTAAAAAAAATTACGTTTGCTATTTTTTTTAATTTAAAAAAAAACACCAAAAAACTCTAACCTTCTCTGTTAAATAAGCCAAAACGAATTTTTAATTTTAAAAAACGGCTGAATTATCGATTTTTGACGTCAACGATACAAATCCAAAAATTCTCAAAAAACCTAAAATATTTGAAAAAAAATTTTGCTTTCCTTTGAAAATAAGAAAGTTGATACTGACTTCCGGTATATTCGGAAGTTATGCCATGCTGAAAATATTTTCATTGATCAGGATAGTTGTACATAAATTTTCAGTTGATTATTATTATTAAACGGAACATCCTGTATACTTTTGCATTAATTAAACAATAAACGCAAACATTTCAACATCACTAACTCCTCTAGTTGGAAAAATGTATTAAGTTATTCTATTTTTTTAGTTCCTAGTTCTTGGCGTGAAAACTGTCGGTAAATAGTTGTTAATTGCTTGTCTCTCCATAGAAATTTAAATTTTTTATTATTTGTTATTCTTGTTGAAACGAGTACTAAAAAATGGGGTCAATGTTTGTGCCCCCTATTGTTAAATACGCCACATAATGAACATTTCGCTTCATTAGTTTTTCAAAATACGGATTAAATTATTGGTGCACTAAAGTGTACCGCAATCTTATTCCCAGTGGCATTAACTCTGTCCTATCCAAGCAACTTAAAATTAGAATGACGCACGTCTGTGGAATGTTTTTACCTCTCTTCCACTATTTTCGCTCGCCCCAATATTTATTTACCTAATTAACTCAACCTCTGTTATCTTATCGGGCCATTATTGAGTTCGTGTAAACAAATCATGCATCTTGAAGGAAATGCAAATAGAGGCGTTTATCGTTTGCAGAGCGTCTCCGTGGACTTGGTGTCACGCGAGACCCTCGTGTCGGAGCTGAAAGCGGCCGCGAAGCCGCTCGCCGACAGCTGCACCCCCGAGGTCTCGGCGCGCGTGGAGGCCGCCGTCGAGGAGGCCGTCACCGCCTACTCCACCACCTGCACCAACCTGAAGGACCTCTGCACCAAGTACCAGCACGCGTCCGAGCTATGGAAGCGGTACCGTGAGGCCAGCGACCTGGTGAGCGAATGGGTGGACAACCACATGGAGTCGGTCGGGGATCTGGAACCAGAAGAGGCCATCAAAGCGGTTAAGGTATGCTTATTTTTAAACCCTCGTGGGGTCTCTCCCCTCATTCGTGGTGAATCGCTCGACGCAGCCTCTTCGCTCTCTTACAACAGCGATCGATTTGTTCTCTACCGACCAAGTATTTTTAAAATTTAGTGCAAAATTTATAAATAGAGCGCGGGCGGGCGGCCAATAGTAGTTTGTGGTGTGGTGTGCGTGCGGTGGGTTGAGAAAGGAAAAGTTTGACGCGTTTTTGTTGACATTTTGGCCGTTTTTTGGATAAATGTGTTCGCCGGAAGAAATAAAGGTGAGGGATTTGCACCCCAAGTGACCCTAAAACCGGTGGAAGAAAATTACGCGCAAACGCGGACTTCATTCAAGTTCTTTTGTGCTATTTTTACGACGCTTTTTATCAACTTCCTACTCGAAATGTGAATGACTTGCGGTGATTGATTTTTTAGTTTTACTCGAGTTTTTGAAATCTGATTGTTGAAATCTGGTTTGTTTACTTCGTTGTGCCAAAAATACGACACATTTTTTATGAATCGTTTCAGAGATAAGACTGTTTCGAAATTTTTACACAAATATTAGAATTGTGACGAGGAAAATGTTATAACATTTATTATGAGAATTTTTAAAGCGGTAATAAAATTGGGTGTTTGTATGTGGGAAACTTTGTTATAATAAAATAATCATCCTTGCTGTTATCAAAAAAGATTCTTTCTTCGAGGTCATAAAAATATACATGAAATTAGTGTACAAAATAAACGAATGCTCTCAGCTCTTATCAGTTAACATTTTTGCTAAATGAAATCATATTCTCTTTAGAAGTTTAAAAATGATAACAACGAAACTAAAATTTTCCAAAACCGTTTTATTTCATTAGAGCTGTATCGCTTGAGGAACTATCCTGTCTCAAATTTATTGTTAAAGTATTGCTAAAATGTAGACATTGCCTTGTATTAAGTTGATGATAAGTAAATGAAAAATCGATAGTCTTTCAAAAATATTAAATAGTCGTATTTACTTTGAAGAGAATTAGATATTTTTTACGATTCTTTTTTCTCTACTAGATTAAATTTATTTCATTTGTAAAATTGGAAATGTTTGTATTTGTTGTCAACTCTGCAAATTTATTTGTACACCGGAAGTACGCCGCTTAAAAAATGTAAGGTAATAGTCTTACTAGAATCTAATTACAAAAACAAGATATTGAAATAAATATTCCTAAGAAGTTCATTAAATTACTGAAATCTTTAGTGTTGTCAGTTTTTGTAGTTTTTATAAAATTCTCATTTTTTAATTTGAATAATTTTCTTTGGAAATGTACGTTTTTTGAAGGGGGAATATATATATTTTCATCAGGAAAACGCAGTAATGATTTGAATTTGTATTTTACTTTAAAATTTTGATTTTGCAGGCTATGTGAAATTTGTCTGTTTAAAAATTATTAGTATTATTTCTTAGTAGTAGACTTCTCATATTAGCAAACCAAGTTGAAAATAACCAACCGCTTTATTGATACATTTTTTATTTAATAATATGAAATCAAAAATAAACACAACAAATTTCCAAAAACAAAATAACAGTTTTTCGTAAAACAAATTAACATTAGCTAAACCAGACCAAAAATCTGCTTAAAAAGACTTCGTTCCCTTTTTCAGTTTTTCCAATTAATTTTTAAATTGGCATTATTTTGACTTTCAACGTTCTTTAACCAGAAACGCTATTATTTTGAAAAATTTTCTTCCGCAAAACCAAGTCAGAAGTCATCTAAATTATGACATTATTTTTTTGAGTGTTTTGTTTCAAGTAATTTCTTGAAAAATAATCCGCATAACGAATTAGGTCGTGAAAATGATATTATTTTTGCCTTCTAGAGTTTTTGGAAAAAAAATCTATTTTTTTAAAGATTTCACTAAACTAATGACATAAGTTTGAGCGTTTTATCACATTCAATAAACAGAAACACAATTATTTCGAAAAATTTCGCCAATAATAAGCTGGAAATGCGTAAATTTTTGCCCTTTTTTTCGCTAAAGTAGGCCAGCAATCACTTATTATGACATTATTTTTAGATTTCCTCGAGCATTTTGGTATCTTTTTCATCAACACTGCAATTGTTTCGAAGAATTTTGTTAAAAATAAGCCAAAAAATAACGAATTTATATCGAAAATGATATTGTTTTTGTCTTCTTGTAGAGATACGTTTTTGAACAAAAAAAATCTAAGTTTAACTGGAGATTTCAATAAAGCGGGCCACAAAATTATCTTTGTCGAAAAATTAAATCTTCTGGAAATAAGTCAAAAAATCGCCTAATCGGGCTGAAATTGATGTTTTTTTCCTTTTCGAATGTCCGTTTAAATACTTCTGTGAGCCTTAAAGCTCTCAGTTTGACTTTTTTTTTGTGAAGAATTTAATCAAAAATAACCCAAAAAATGGACAAGTTGGATCAAAAATGCCTTTGGCGAATCTTTAAACTAACACATGATCTTAGTTAGCGAGATTCAACTAAACCGAACTGAAAATCTCCAAATTGGATTGACTTTGTTGTGCTTTCTTTAAGCGTCTTACCACATTTTTTAGTCAAAAATGCTTGAAAAATTACTAAGTCAAGACAAATTTTTCCATTTTTCGAGCATGTGGTAATCATGTTTTTTGTCAAAAACGCAAAAAACAAATTCGGACTAAACGCTGTTGCATTATTTAATAATGCAAATTCCTCTTTTTATTATAAATTGAAATATATATCTTTCACTTATTTATTGTTTTTAAAATTATTAGCAAGTTGTTATTTAATAGTTCATTTAACAATTATTAAGGTAACATAAGTTCAATGGGGACTAAACACAACTTTTATAAGTGTTTATAAGATACTTAACGATAAACTGCCATTGCAGAGAACTTTTTACACATTTTCTCTATAATTCTCTTTCTATATTTACTTCATCCAAAGCAAACATTTTTAATAATTTAGGTATAAGGCTGGTATAAGTTTAAAATTAAACCAATGAGATACAAGCATATAGTCGATAACAATAACGTCGTTATTATTGTTATTTGGTTATATTATTTATTTTGGGTTCATAATTAGGTCCCAGCTCGAGTGAAAATTCTTCAAGTTTGAGTGCCTCAAGTAAGACTTACAAGAGTATGCACTTACGGCAGATGGAAGAGGCATATCTGTGCCTATTTCAACCAATTTACAAGTGTCTCATATTAGGACTCGAAGTAACATTTTAGAGTTTTGGATTAACGTAAAAAGTATAAAATATATCGAACAAAAGGCATGATAACATAATGTTAGCTCTATCTTAGTAATAATCAATACTATCTTGTTACTATTTTTTTTATCTTTTTATTTATTTTCTTTAACCAAAAAATTTTGCTACCGGCGCACAGAAACTTATGATACAGTTACTCGTAACTGATTTCCAGCACACCCCTTTGCTGTTTCATAATGAACTAATGGCAATATTGAACAGTGGAGCCTTTTTGAAAAAATCTTTAACTTGTAAAAAAGGCGGTGTCTCATAAAAGGCACAATTACCCTACTTTTTAAATTTTTTTAATTGTTATTTATGTTTTCAATTGTTAATTTTTTTGGTAAATTTTATTTTTTAATAGTGTATATCATATTTTACAAGTAGACAAATAATTACTGAGTATAAACTGTTAATCATTACTACAAGTACATTTCATTTTCAAACGAATATAAAAAATTTGCGGTAATAATTTTGTGCAGCATTACATTTGAGAAATCATACGTCAGCAAGTCTACGTAAAAGCATCTCTCGCAATCAACATTCGACCACAAAATCTAATGCCTCCGCCTCGAATATCTGCATAAATGCAATTGTTATTTTAATTGCGCACGCAAACATTTTTCTTTCAAAACTTTCCCGCAAACGTTTCGGAATTTATAATCGTAGTTTTATTAAACCGTGGGGGTGAGTAGAGAGAAAAAACCGTTTCCTCGAATGCAACGCGAACTCGAATATTTAAGAAATCACTTTCCGGAACTTAATTTCCTCTTGTATCGACTTGATACCCAATCATTATGAATGGAAAGTGATTAGAAATCGCGTGCGAGTGTTAGATTATTACGACTGTATTTCGATTTAATTGAAATCGCGCGTTTCTGGTCAAGGTTAATGGGTCGATTTTCCAGGTCTGTGAGGAAACTTTATCAGCACATACGGAACGTCTCGCCGAACTTAAACAACTCGTTTCGGGAATTGCGGCCGCTGTTGGGCTTGATGCTAGCGCTTTATTAGGAGGCGAAGTTGAAGCTTTAGGTAAACGATTGGAGGATGTCAGGGAGTCGCTTACGGCGCTCGCGGACGTCGCTGAAGCTAGAGCTGTCACGAAAGAAGAAACCAATAATGAGATTAATGGCACTAGAACCTACCTAGACAGTGTACAAAGATGCGTGGATAGTATTGAGCAAAGTCCCGATACGGACAGTGAAGAGAAATTGGTCACTTTGAGAGAACACTTACTAGCTTTGGGTAAAGCTGAAGGACAGATTCAGAAAATCAAAGATAAGACGTTGGAAATGACGGAATCGACGAAAACTGAGACTTCGGTCATTGAAATTTTGGAGCTGTGGCAACAAGTGTTCAGAGAAACCTTCCAACAGTACCACAGGTTAAGTACCAGACTGATCAAAAATGAAGACGGAGCTGCGGCTCTTAAACTATGGCAAGAGTATCTCTTAAACGTTCAGCAGTTCCTCCAAGGGAGCATTCCCGGTGATTACCACAGTCTTTCCGAGCACCAACACCTATGCCAAGTCCACCAGAATCTCCTAACAACTCAACAGAACGTCCTCAAGCCTTTGGATAAGGAATCACAGCTTGGTAGTGGCTTGGTTGAGAGTAGTGTCATGGAACAGTTCAATTCCTTAACAAATTTGCACAACGAAACGCTTTCACGAATCATGGACCGGCACAAAGAGGTCCAAACAAGACTAAACGCCTGGGACGACTACAAACAAGACCAAAACAAACTCCTGTCCTGGCTCAAAAGCATAGAAAAAGACCGAGAGAAGATGCAGCTTAAGTACATACACATCAGGAGAATCCCCAAGTTGCTTGCAAAAATCGAAACCCTCCTCAGTAAGATACCAGAAGGTGAACAACAAGCCGACAATTTGCAACGACAACAGAACCTCCTCTTGCAATTCTGCGACGACGCTTTGGCCACTTCCATCCGCATGGAACACGCCGCCATCAAACAAAGAATCTCAAACTTGCAAGCCGGCCTCGAAACCTGGCACCAGTTCCTCGAACGCATTGCCCTCCTCCTCAAAACCTACGAAGAGAACGTCCAGAAAGTGCAAACTTTATACGACGAAATTCAGGATATTGTAACCGAATCAGCGTCACAACTCCCAAGCTCGCACTCAGGCGTCAGCTATAAATTAGAGACGCTTCAAAGAGCCCGCCTTAGACTAAACAACGCCACTAAAGACCTGGAACAGCTGGGCTTGACCCAAGAACAGCTCAAAGAGTGCCTCAGTCCCAGCGACATCAAGACCATCAACCAACGCATGTGGATCTTGTGGCACCAACAGGGCGACCTCGACCACCAACTGGCCGTCTTGTGCCACCAACTTGAAGAGAAACTCGGTCTGAGATCGATGTTCGAGACACGCCAAGCCCGCTTTGTGACCTGGGCCGACGAAATCGAGCGCCGACTTGACGAAGGTTCAGTTGCTTCGATCAAAGACCCCCAGGAGATGCTCAGGAAGCTCGAAACCGAACTCCAGGCTGAAATGTCGCTCAAAGAACGCGAATACAATTGGCTCGTGAGCACCGGGCGTGATTTGGTGGCCAACTGTGGCGAGGAATACAGTGATGTGACCGCCAAACAGATCATCCAAGCCAAAACCGACATTGTGCTCGAACGCTGGGAACGACTGGACAACATCGGCAAAAGTCGAAGGAACAAAATCCACGACATGATGCAAACAATGTCACAACTCGAGCAGAGAATCGCAGAGATCAGGGCCTGGTTGACGCAGATTGAGGCACAGTTGGCTAAACCTCTAGTGTTTGAAACGTCGAGCAAGGATGTGATCGAGCGCAAGTTGCAAGAACATGACAAGTTGAAGAAATCGATCGAGAATGAGAGTGGCAACATTGGCGAAGTGTTGAATTTGTGTGAGTTGTTACTGAGCGATGCTGACGTCTGGAAGGCACATTTCTCCACTGAAAATATCACAGCGGCGATCCAGAATCTGGAAAAGAGGTGGAAAGCGGTGTGTGGACAATCGGCCGAAAGGAAACGCAAAATTAACTTCATCTGGAAGTTGCTCCAGGAGGTGTTGAGGATTAGTAACGAACAGGAGACCTGGTTGGGTGAGAAAGAACAAAAGATCAAGGACTTGGATAAGCCGGTCAAAAAACTAAACCGGGAGGAAATCCAAGAGTTGATTTATTTGGTCGAAAACCAAGTCAAAGAAATCGAGTCCAAAGTCCCCACGTTTGAAATCCTCGAACAGACCTATTCGAAGTTGGCTACGGTTGGCGGTTTAGAACCGGAGAACATTCAAGAACTGACGGCCAAGGCACGTGTTGTTATAACACGTTGGAAGAATCTTTTGCCACGTGCGCAAAGCTTGTTACAGAGATTACAGAACGAGATTGTGCTCTTTAAAGACTTTGCTTTGGCGCATCAAGATGCTGTTATCGGTTTGACGGAAGTTGATGCCCGTCTGACCGAGTTGGAACACTTGACTGGGCAAAAAGTACCACCGAATGAGCGTTTAGGGACGTTGGAAGGTTTGGAGAAACAAATGGTTGCCCAAAATTCGGTCCTAGAATCGGCTGATAAGCTCGGTCTTGAAATAATGAAGAAAGTCAAGAAGGGGGAGGTTGGCAAGTACCAAGAGATGATTGACGAGTACCAAAACCTCTGGAAGGACATTCAGAGACGGATTGGTGGTCTCAGAACTGACCTGAAGGCGGAAGTGAAGAAACAAAGGAACGAAATCGATGAAGGCGTCCAAGTCGAGACACTGAAGTTTGAACAAGATACCGCTGTCCAGGTCAACACACTTCCGCCCTTGCAACGCATGACTTCAATCAGTGCGAAAGACGCCTACTTGATGGAACTGACAAGTGCCATTGGCGAATGCAGGGGTAACATCGACAGTCTTGAAGAGGTGCTTGCTAAGGAGATCCCGCAACAAGGCTCCGCCGAATTGCCAACAAGTGCAAAACGCATTGCCCGCATTTCGGCGACTTGTCAGTCGAACATCGAACTGGTTAAACACCTCCACGACCTACTCATCAATGAGTGTGACGCCACCGAGGAGGAAGCACTAGCCGAAGAAGTACTTTACCTCATCCAACGTTTCGAAACACTTCTAGTAACAGCCAAGGACAAAGAACAGAAAATCAAAGAACTGAGGTGAGACTTGTTACCGCCCTCTCTTGTTATTAACACAACTAACTCGGTGTTTGTTCTTCTTTTAACTCTACTAGGTCTACAATTTCTGACGCTTATAATCTATCATGCAACCAGTAAGTTTCTCCAGTTCGGTGTGTGGACCAGTTTTGATTGTTTTTTCTTGTGTTTTTAGTGAAGCGGGTCGTTTGTTGTGTCCGTTGTGTACGAAACGGAACTGGGCACAGTTGGATAACGATTTGTGGCGGCTCGAAAAGTGGCTGCAGGTGGCCGAAGGCACGCAGAAGACCCAACATTCCCCACCGTCTAATATCGAGCAATTGGAGGATGTGATTCAGGACCATCGCGAGTTTCTCTTGGACTTGGACAGTCATAAGAGTATTGTGAGGTCGTTGAATATTGTTGGGACGCACCTTGCGGACCATACGGAAGATACAGAACGGGCCGACCAATTGCGATCGAGGCTCAATACTGACAACAAGAGGTGGGAGGTGGTTTGTCAGAACGCCGCCGG
Source organism: Tribolium castaneum (assembly GCF_031307605.1). NCBI lineage: Eukaryota > Metazoa > Arthropoda > Insecta > Coleoptera > Tenebrionidae > Tribolium > Tribolium castaneum. Next base: position 18,298,639 of record NC_087395.1, on the reverse strand, counting down.
TTGGGAAACACTACTCCAAAGGGCCTTGATGGAGGTACAGTAATGATCATAAAGAATGTGATCTCTGTAATCGGCGCAAAGCACAGCAATAAATCTTCTAGGTCGTAAATGTCGTAAATTTTACATTCGAATGTTTTTTGATATGTATTCATTCTTTTATTGTCGAATTCGATTATTTGAATTTTTACTGACAAAGATCAAATTAGACGCAAATTGAAATTTGATTTCAATTAAAAGTTCTGTAAACGGCCTTAATTTAACAGAAAAGAATAAATTGATACGTTAACGAAAATATAATTTTAATTTTTTAATATATTTAAATTAAAACGAATATTCCTTTGTAATTTTAAAGTAAGAAGATAATGATTTGTTAAAGTACATTGTCCAGTAAGTGTCTTTACAACAAAATAAGGAAATAAAAAAATGTCATTGAAATCGTTCTTACGTTCTCATACAATATCAATAACAATAACGCCAATTAATAGTGATCGCCGACAATGGATGGCTTTCTTGTTATTCCTTAGCCATTATCACTAAAAATTTTACAAAAAATTAAATTTTCATTTAAATTTTTAATTAAGAATACTTTTTAAATGTGATACTCTCGTGGCCTTACCACATGAGTATATTCTTCGAAAACTCTCAAAAAAAAAACAGATTGAACGAAACGAAATATAATTTCTTATTTTTTTGTAAATTGAGATTTTTTTATTATAAGGGCAGCAGCCCTTGTTAAAAAATAAGATAAGTCGAAGAATTGAAATTTGTGCATGTTTTGTGCTCTTCGACAAAAAAAATTTTTGAAATAAAATGATTTTTCTCTGACACTGGCTTATTTGGCGATATCTGGCACTATAATTTAACATAAAAAGAAAATAATGAAAAAAAATCGAGATTGTTGTGAAAAAATTAACTTTTTTAATATCGTAAAAGTTATTATCATTGAATAAGTGAAATAAGAGAAAATTCTAACATTTTTTTGCAACTTTCTACATCAATGAACGATTTTTATTATTGCAATTTCTGTTAACATATTCAACCGAATATAAGACATTCTTTAAAAAAACTAACAAGCCACATTAACTTTTTCTGTGTAAATTAAAAAAAAATTGTCGTTAAAAAATAAGTTTAATTAAATGATGAAACGTGTCCAAAAATACAAACTTGGACCTAAATATGCATTAAGACCTAAATCAATAGAGGAAGGTCAATAATTAAAGAACTAACTCTATGAAACAATCTGCAAATTTTTGCATAAATTAATATTCTTTTTATAAAACGCTTTTTGTTAAATAGAAAGCTAAATCGAACAAAATCAGCCAAACAAAAAAGCATATTTTAAAACCTACATTTGTAATGTTCTTCATCGATTTCATAAAATTCTCTTACGATAAGCGATTTTTCTTTACTAAGTCCGCGGACTAATTTAACTCTAGTCCATAAGCTTCTCAAAAATAATAAAATTTGCAAGAATAAAGCGCAGAAAATGCTTTTTAGCCTCATTTTATGTTTGAATCACGCACCAGTGATCAATGTCCGAAAAAAGTATGTTAACACGTTGTTTATTTGGCTGGTTCACTCATTAAAAATTAAAAAAGTCTATAAGCAGTGATAAGTTAATAATGATAACTGATGAACAAAAGTGCAGTTACTAACGTTTTTTATCATTTATAAAAAAATATTTTTTCTGCTAAGCAAAAAACGTAAGGTTGGTTTATAAAAGCGTCATTAAGTTAATCTGCAATTAAATGCGTGATTAACTGGTCACGTGACCAAATTGAACAAATTTGATTGGTCCATCCGCGTTGTTAACTTTTAACGAATTAAATTTAACAAAGCTTTCTACAAACCGGCCCGCCCTCATATTAGAAAACATAAATGTGTTATTGTCTTTGTGTTGCTAAATTTCTTATTAAATCACCTGAAAATTCTGATAAAACTTTTAAAATTTGTTTATACAAATATTAATTTCTGGTTAATATAACATTTGCCATTGCAGATAAATTCAAATAAATTTAGTTCTCAATTAATTTAATTCGTCTTCAGTTAATCGGTCTTTTCAATGATAGAGCTGAGCAAGCTAATCGATTAATTACTGAGCGATTACAGTTTTGAAAATAATCGCTTATCGATTTCTAGATTAATCCGTCGATTAATCAATTAACTAATCGGTTAGCCAAATTATCGATTAGTTCTTATTACTTTTATTTTATAAACACAAATAGTACTCGTAAAAAGCAGGTACACATTTTACAAATAATTGTGTTTTTTAACTGTCGATGAAACAAACGAATGTGACGTTGATTAATCGATTAATAAATGTAGAATTGACTAATCGTTTAATTGATTAATGATTACCGGTTATTCGGTTAATAAGATAATCGATACTATTCAATTAGTAACATACTAACAAATAATTACTTTGTTTAGTTGGAACTCATAAAAAATAATTATTATTATTCTTTAATTAGAAAAATAAAAGCTTACTTTATTTAAAAAGTGAGTGTCTCAACTAGCCATGAGAATGTTAGATATTACGCGTGTCCTTATAGGCACTTTCCCAATATAGATAAAACCACCAACTTGATAATTTTTAGTACTTAAGACCCAAAAAACAAAAAAAAATCATGGTCCTTTTGTATGATCAATTTGAGAACATGAATTTATTTATAAATTTACACGATTAAAACAACGAAATCCGAAGGCACGTTTATTGCAGTTTACGACCCAAAAGAATTTTTTGCTGTGGTTTGAGTTCAGCCCTTGGCTAAACGGCCATTTAGCAAATTTGATGAGCGAATTTGATGAAATTTCTTGCAGAACCAGCAGTTCCACACGATTATCACCGAGTTGTGCGCGTGGTTGGAGAAGACGGAACAGCGGATCCGCCTGTCCGAGCCCGTGGACTTGACCGCAGCCCGCGACGAGATCGAGCGCAAATACCAGACGTTCAGAGAATTGCGCGCCGAGCTGGAGCGCTGCGAGCCGCGCGTTATGAGTCTGCAAGAGGCCGCCAACCAGCTGCTGAGACACGAGGGGGCCCCCGAAGGCTCCAGTCTGACCTGCACGCGGCTGACGGAGCTGCGGCTGAAGCTGCAGAGTTTGATTAGATTGACGGGAGTTTATATTTTGAAGTTGGGGGCTGTTTTGGGCCGAGATCCGAACGAAATATCAGTTGTCGCTTCGTCTAGCGTAAGCGCACCGCTACACACACTCAACTATGACGTAAGTTTAACAAATCGTTGCGTTATTTTGTAACAATAAACAGTAGAAATGTCTAGTCGATTTTTTTCTGTACTAGTGTTTAGTGTTTTAGTTTTGTAAATATAATTTTGTTGGTAAAAAGTGTCGTTTGTTAGGGTCGAGGCCCAAACTTAGTTGTAGCGGTTTTGATGTTTAGCACTGTTAGGATAAGATTTGTCAAGGCACTGTTTCACATTTCATTTGCCTGTTTGGACAGCTTCTGGACCATCCGAGCCAGGACCATCCATCTACCTCTGCACTCGACGATTCTGCTCACAAGTAAATATTTTTTTTCTTTTCTTTGAATATTTAGTCAGTTGCTTTTGCACTTATTTTCGCTGGGTTTGCGGCTGTGTGCTGATTCGGATTGTTGCTTTTCAGTGGTGGTTCTTCGGATGAGTTGCAGATTAACACTTCGGTGCTCCGAAGAGGTTGTCGTTTCTTAGGTAGAGTGGTGCGAGCTTCTTTACCGATCCAAGCCTTAATGCTGCTCATGTTGGGAGCGGCGTCTCTAGTCCCTTATTCGGAAGACGATTATTCATGTTCGCTAGTCAACAGTATTGCCAACAGTCTTACTCCTACGTTGCGGTACAATGACGGACCGCCGCCTGTGTAAATTTCAGAATACTCCTGTTGTTTTGTTAACTCGTAGTCTCGTTAAATTCATTCCAATTAGTAATTTTAGTTTTGTACGATTTGTTTTGTAAATACATGCGACTTAAGTATACTTCATACTGGCAGCCTGAAATTTCGACGGGCCATCCAATGGCCAAAGCTCTTATGGAAAACCATATAAATGTAGTGTAGTTTTTATATTCATTACGCAAGAGAAAGAATCACTTTATCTGTATATTGGGGACGACGCACAAGCGTTGATATATATATTTTATATCGTTGTTTTATAAATTTTATGTGATGGTTGTGTAAGAAATTAAACATTGGGAACCAAAGGAGTGGAACACTTTGGTTCTCAACACGTTTTAATTTTTTTCTGTGATGTTATCTCGATTCGCCAAACTGTGAACGAAACGCAAACCCTACTCTCCAAGTTTGCGTTTTTCGGCAATTTAACTCTCCAAAATTGCCCGTAAAACAAATTTCTCCCGATTTGTTTTACACTCGGCGCAATCGAGATAAGCAATTTCATAATGCCTTAAAGTTTTTTTATTATTATTATTTTTAATGTTGCTTTCATGCGTTATTTTGTTCTGTCGGTCATGGTGCTATCAACTTTATTTTAACATGTAGTCAATGAATCAAAAATTCCATTGCTTTAACTATTGCTTCAGATGTTAAATGTGTTTAGAGAACGTCTAAACAAAAATAGGATTGTTTCTCGCTATTATTTAATATTAATTAGTATTTTATTTGGCAACTTACTATATTACAAATAAACGCTGTTTTCATTTATAAAAATATATCATTTGAAAAACGTATTGTCTCATTACCACCTGGCACGACCCAAAAGTCCTTGACTGCAGAGTTATGTAAAAGGGGCCCAAAGTCTTATTTGACTCCAAATAATGAAGTTTCGTACGTAAGTAAATACATAGGGTAGGATAGGGAAATTATAAAAAAGGAAAAAAAACATCAAATGGTCATTTCATACTAGATTTCAGAAATTGTCAAAAAAGTAGTTGGTGTCTAATATTCTGATAGAAACTAATCAAAATCTGCAGTACTACATGAAATATCATCAGATGAATTTCCATGATTCGGCACATAGTATTGTCAATAGTATCACTGCCCAAAATAAATCACCAATTGATTATGTGGAACCAGTACCTTCCCCAATGCATTTATTTTAACTTGATCCTCTAACTGAGACTGAAGTCCTGAATATAGTAAACAATTTGAAAACTCAAGTGCAGATGACTATTACGATCTAAATAAACATCCCTCTAGTTAAAGAAACTTTCTGAGCAATATTACCCCCTTGAAGCTTGAAGTTGCTATTAGTATGTTAATAACTTGATTTTTTTTTTCAAGTGTGTGTATTGTTGGTTGCATACTCAACGACAATACTTTGCTACTGAATTGGCAAACTTTTTCCCAAAATCAGGAATACCCATTTTAATTACGATTCCATATTCATTACTTACGCAAATAATACGTATTGTAAACGACACTTGACACACAAAATATGAGTAAAAATTTCGTTCGGTTCTTTTCACACAATCTAGTCACATCTTAGCTGAAATGTCAAATTACAAACTGTTAAAAAATGACAGAAAAACTACAAACACTGAACGTTTTATGTGGCTATTCGCTTTACAACGAAAACGTCATGTAAATAAATACGGAATTATCGGTTAAGTATCCATTCATTGTCATAAATAAAGGAGTTAATTTTTATAGTGGCGTTTGGAAAAAGTGGGAAACCAGGCATGTGTTTAATTTTTGGGTGTAATGGCATCCCAGAGTGAAGCTATGGGTCCATTCGTGCCGACCCTCGTTGGTGGAAACCGCCCTTTGTGCTTGAATTCATTAGAAATTAATAATTCCCCGATAATTACAGTGCAATCAAGTGGCCGCGCTTTAATTTTCCACGCGAGTGTGGCGCCACCAGCGGCGTAATCTCCCGTCAGTCGGTAATGCCGTGTAGAACAATGGTCTTTTAGTGCGTTTTTGGTGCCCCATTTCGGCTTGCAGAGCACAGAGGCGTCGAGCGCGGGGCCCCCGAACCCCTCTTAGGGCGTTCCAGTGTTGGCGTGATGGTAATCGGGGTGTGCGTCATCGGCGAAGAACAATCGAAAGTGTTGACAAAGTGGTCGTTGTCGGAGTGTTTTCGTCAATAATTCACCAATAATTGGGGCTGATTGTCGGCGGGGGTGCGTTTGTGCCTGTTGAAGGGTCAGGCAAGCCGGTCGGAGACCCTTGCGAAAATGGCGCTCGATTCAAACGTCAATGTAAACAAACCGGTGTGAAAATGGAGCCGATTTTGCAAAGATTCGGAGATGTCACGATACAGCGGCTCGAGAAGCCCAAAGTGGGGCCACCGACCGACGACAAGAGCAAGGACGAGGGCTCGAGCGGCCCGGAGGACGACGAGACCGTCAGTCTCAAAAGGTCGTTCCCGGATTCGCGAATTAAGATAAAGAAGTTCAAGTTTGATCCGAGTGCGGTCACTTTGGAGAAGAAGCACGTGGAGGAAGCGGCCAGTGATGCAAAGAAGCCTAGTGACGATGAGAAACTTAATTTTAGTGATAGCGAAATTTCGGATTTTGATAGTGAGTCGGAGGTGGAATCGGACAGTGAACTGCTCCCTAGTGATAAAAACAGTACACCCAAAGTACCCTCCGAAGATGAGTTATCGACGACTTCTTTCCTCGATAAACTAGTCGACGACGCCTCCGAGACGGAAGCATCCAAACCCGAAAATCCCCCAACTGACTCCGAAGATTACGACTTCGATATCAAGGAGAAACTCAAGGAAATGGGCGAAATCAGCTTCCAGACGGTCAAAAAGGGTGAAGTCAAGCCCAAAAAAGTCGAAGTTTCGACCGAAAATGAAGTTGTCGTGACACCAGCGCGAAAACCAGGTGAATATATTAAATTTACATTATTTAACAAATGTTTAACACATGATCATTTAGGTGCCTCCGAAGATGACCTCTCCGCCGAACGTAAGGGCCTCAACCTCCGGCGCAACATTCGCGAGGTCATGGACGAGACAAAACTCGATGAATCGACTCTGGCCGCCCAACGCCAGGAGATGGAACGTCTTCAGCGAGTCCAAGAGCAGCAGCGACTTCTGCGTGAATTACAGCGACAAGCGGCACAGGAACGGATGCAAAATAAAGTCATTTCGTTGCTTCAAGGGAACAATTTATCAAAGCCGGGCACTTCAAGCACGACTAGAATCGGAAATACGGTTCTGGTGAAACTACCCAATGGACAAACTAAACCCATGACGAGGTTACCGAAACGTCCGTTCGATTTAGTGAGAGTACAAAAAAGTCCCACACCTGGTGCTGGTGCTAGTACACCTCCGAAAAGTCTGATTTCGATGAAAAGACCAGGCACGAATCTAACTCCAAGTGTTAGTATAGCACCGGTAACGAAGAAATCTATACCGCCTGTTACACATGTTGATAGTGAGAGCGAGGAGGACGTTAAGTCGCCTCCGAAGCTCAAAAGTGAGTTGCGTGAGTATATTTTTATTTATTTTTTTTATTTATAAATGTGGCGGCACTAAATAGTTATTTATTTACCGAGTTTGAGTGTAAATCGGGCGTGTTATTGCAGAGTGGATTTCTAAACGTCGAGTGATAACGAGAGGGTTTTCACGAGGTGAAATAAATGAACCGATTTACACGAAGACGAGGTCAATACAACATTTTATTCTTCGAATTAGATTAAACAAGGTTTAAAATTGCTCTAAATTTATTAAAAATAATGACATTTCGCATTAAGAAATGGCAAACAGTTGTAAAAACTTTCTTACACAGAAGGAAAACCGTAAATTTTGACAGTGCTGAAGAATAAAGGGGATTTTTTATGTTCATTTGCCACAGGTAACAATGAGTTACTTGTTTGAGTTTGTAATTATGTTATACACCTGTATTGTAAAAGATTAGGTATTAGTATTTTTAATTTGATTGTTTAATTTTAAATTCGAATTTAGAGAATACGCATTGTTGACGGAAGAAATTAAGTGTGAGTTTTGTTTAGGGCCCCAGGTTTAACTCACAGGTTCATTGGTAGTTCACTAGGTGGCACTAGGTGTTACAAACTTTACACGCTCCATGTCTTCATTCATCTAAAAGTTGAGGCTTACATTTTCTGAAACTATATTTACTTGTGAAACTTTTTTTATTTTAAGTTTTTCCTGAAAGAGGTGGAAGCTTGACTTCTGCCTCATCTAATTAAATTAAAATATATCTGTTATACACGAGTTTGAAATTTAGATTTTTGAGGTCGGTTAACTAGAAGCGAAATTAAAATTTAATTTCGAATTAAACTGAAAGTTACAACGCTAATGGACCAATCAAATTTGTTTAATTTGATCACGTGATCAGTTAATCATACATTTAATTGCGGATTAAATTAATGACCTTTCTATAAACCGACCTTAAGTTTTTCTTTGTTTTCGACATTCTTTAACGTATTGCTTGGTTAATGACAGTTAATCAGTTCGTACAAGTTAATTTAAAGTTGTATACATTCACAATCTCTAATAAGGGCCGGTTTATCCAAGTGCCCATTTTATCATTTAACTTTAAAAAAAGGAAATTACCAATGGAACAGAGAGAAATTGCACCTTTCCTACCACGTTTTGCGTTTATTATTCAGTATTCACAATTATTTGAACAAGTGGAATGTCTAAAGATAATTGACAAAATCATAAGATTTTAGATTTTATTTAAACAAATGGAATGTCTAAATATTATTAAGAAAATCATAAGACTTTAGGAATTTGTCTACGCATTTACAAAATATTTGAACCCAAAATTGGGACTAATTGGAGCATCTAAAATTTTTCGAAAAGTTCAACCTGCCGTTGCGTGATTGCCTTTAGTTTATACGTAAATTTTTGATTCTGTTCCAAATTATAAAGTTATTGTAATTGACGGTTTTGTTACTTTTTTGCCTTTAAATCATTTTTTTGACATTTAAAAAGACTACGGAAAATATGTTGGTTATTGGAACGTGACGTTTAACTAAAAGTGTACCATTTTTATTAGAATCAAATTTTTAACAAATATTTGTTTTAATAAATTTGTTTAGGTCCCAATTTTATCTAACAGGTTCATTATGTCACTAGATGGCAGTAGGAGTTACATATTTCACACGTTTGATGTCTTTATTCCTATAAACGTCGAAGGCTAAATTCGCCAAATATCTCATTGTGTATGTGAAACTTTTTAAATTTGTGAGTTTCTCCAGAAAGAGGTGGGAGTCTCTGACTTCTGCCTCGTCTCATTAAATTCAAATAAACAAAAACATTGATTTCAATTAACTAATAAATTAAATTCATGGTAAATTTCATAAGCTATGTAATCCATCCTTAGCTATAATAATTCTCACAATAATATTGAGCGCCAATTCACGTGACTTTTATTTACGTAATTTTTATTTGCGATTAACTTAATATTTGTTATTGTAAAATTAATAGAAGCGTTTTGTTTAGCGAAAGAACCAGTTACGACCATCGACATTTCATCGGATGAAGATTGTATTGTGGTGTCGGAACCAGAGGGCGAACATGAAGACTCTGAAGATGATCCGAGCAATTCGGGGATGCACACAAACGATGAATTCAACCAACCCGACGAACAAGGACGTGTCGTGGCCAATATCGGACATCCGGAAAACGAACCGGATTTATTTCTCGCCCCTCAAATCGCAAGAATTATCAAACCGCATCAAATCGGCGGTGTTCGCTTTTTGTACGATAACGTTATCGAGAGTACGAGTCGTTTTGAGAGCTCAACCGGTAATTACCCGCTTCCTTTGATAAGAATTTTGATTATATTTATACTTATTTGATAGGTTTTGGCTGCATTCTCGCCCATTCTATGGGTTTGGGTAAAACGTTACAGGTGGTTTGTTTCTCGGACATTTTCCTGAGGCATACACCCGCCAAGACCATTTTATGTATTATGCCAATAAATACGCTTCAAAATTGGATGGCTGAGTTCAACATGTGGTTACCGACGGAGGAAGCCGTTGCGACGAGTCCTTTAACGGTTCATGGCGAAGTTAGACCGAGAAAATTCAATCTCCACGTTTTGAATGATAGTCACAAGACGTTGGCGGCGAGGCATAAAGTTATTAAAGCCTGGAAGGCTGGCGGCGGAGTACTTCTGATTGGTTACGAGCAATTTCGGTTGTTATCATTGCGGAAACACCCGAAGTCGAGACGGAAACCACTCGTTGCGGAACCGGCCGACGATGATAGCAATAAACCGTTATTCGATGGTACTATATTTCTTATGGTTGGGAACTGTTCATATTTTTAATTTTTTTGTAGAAATTCATGAAGCATTGGTTAAGCCAGGCCCGGATTTGGTGATTTGTGACGAAGGTCATCGAATAAAAAATTCACACGCGTCCATATCGCAAGCTTTGAAACAAATGCGGACGAAAAGACGCGTCGTTTTGACCGGTTATCCCCTCCAGAATAATCTAATGGAATATTGGTGCATGGTTGACTTTGTCAGACCGAATTATTTAGGTTCAAAAACCGAGTTTTGTAACATGTTCGAACGCCCGATTATGAACGGACAGTGTATAGATTCGACCGAAGCCGATATTAAACTAATGAGATATCGGGCGCACGTCCTGCATTCACTTTTAGTCGGTTTTGTCCAAAGAAGGTCACATGCAGTGCTTCAGACAACGTTACCACAAAAAGAAGAGTACGTTTTGCTGGTCCGAATGTTACCATTCCAACGCAAGTTATACGAGACGTTTATGGATGAAGTAGTGAGATCTCAGGCCGTTCCCAACCCGTTAAAAGCGTTCGCCGTTTGTTGTAAAATTTGGAATCATCCGGACGTGCTTTACAACTTTTTGAAGAAGCGAGCAAGAGGTGACGCTGTCGATATCGACTTGGAGGAGGTGGCGAGTACGACAGGAGTTGCGAATAAAGCGAAGAAAGCACCACCGAGACCGAGGAAAAGTGCAGCGAAGGGAAAACCCGGGGCGAAGCCCGCAGCGTCCGTTACGCCCTACAATGCGACTGAAAATCCCACACAACAAACGACCAATGATCAGAATTTCCAAAGAAATAATTTTTTCGAACAGGGTAATTCGCAACAGTTTCAAAATTCGAACAGTTTTGAAGGCAGTTCGAACACTAGTGGTTACAATAGTTTTGGCCAAGAACCGTCGAGCAATTTTATGAATTCGCAAAATAGTTTTGTTAATAACATATCAGACAATTCGCAGTTTGGTCCGAATTATAATAGGAATGACACAAACCAGAATTTTAATTACGACCAAAGTTCGTATCAAAACTACCCACAAAATAATTACTGGGGACAGAATGACAATTACACACAGTATAATACGAATTTTAGTAATAGTAATAACACGAGTCAGTCGTGGCTTCGGAAAGATGAAAAAGCGATTAGTGAAAATAGTAACGAATCAAAACCGAAGATTAATATAATAAGCGACATTAAATTACCATCGGTTTTTAATAGTCCAGAGAAGAAGATAAAAATTTTGAGTGATATTAAAATTGAGCCCAAAGTCGAGGATTTGGATGACAAATCTGAAATTAAACCAGAAATTAAGAAAATGATCAAAGATGAATTGAAAAATGAGTTAAACAATACCGAAGAAAATCCGACCGAAACGGCAGTCGCACCGAGATTAGCACCTAAAGATTTGAAAGAAGATAGTGGAATTCCATACGATTGGGTAATCAATGTCAATTATTTTTATTGTGCCTAATATTCTTTTTACAGGCGATTGAGCTGCTGAAGGATTACGTTCCTGGCCGTATCGAAAATTCGGCAAAAATGGAAATACTTTTTTGCATAATTCGAGAAAGTATAGCATTGGGTGATAGACTACTAGTTTTTAGTCAATCGTTGATAACTTTGGATCTAATTGAGCAGTTCCTTCAAATGAACGTTGTTCCTGGTGATACACAAAAGTGGTGCCGAAATACTAATTACTACCGTAAGTTTTTTTTAATTAAAATTAACAAGGGAAAGTGTAATCTAAAGTCGGTTTTTTAATTTAACTGAAATTACCAAGTGATTGTTAAAAATTTTGAATCTGCTTCATTTTTATTTTATTTGTTTTTGTCCCTAGAAATATTAAAACATTACGAATATGTTCCCACGTTGAAGTTTTTTTCGAAATTTTACTTGTCGTTACGAAAATTTTAATAAAGATACTTTGAAGATTGGCAATAAATATTGTGTAAATTATTTGAAATGAGTTCAAAGTTTTTTCATTCATGATTATTTTATATTTTCTTTACTTCATTGATAAAAATTTGACGATCTTAAGCAAATTTACATTTCTTATAAACTGTATCTAAAGTTCAATTATGGTCTTTTTATGACTTCGCTTTCAGATTTCCAAAAACTGCTAGGCGACTTTATTGTATTTGTGTCGAAATTTTGTTTGACGTTTTTTTTTTTTACGAATCCAATATAGGTTTTCCAAACCGGCACTCCTAACTTCTTTTGTTAAAATTTCCACCAATGAATTTGCTAGTGGTGCCAACATTCCATATTTCTTTTTAATTAAAAAACAGTTTTTAGAATGTTAAATTTGGTGCTACAAAAAGACTTGTTGCGTAAAATCTGTTTTGTTTAGGTCTCGATGGTTCGACGAGTGCGCTGGAACGCGAGAAACTCATAAACGAATTCAACTCAAACCCGAAGATCCACGTATTTTTAGTATCAACTCGGGCCGGTTCTTTGGGAATCAACCTGATTGGTGCGAATCGTGTGGTGGTTTTAGACGCCTCGTGGAATCCCTGTCATGACACTCAAGCCGTCTGTAGAGTGTATAGGTATGGTCAACGCAAACCGTGTTTTGTTTATCGTCTCGTGGTCGATAACTGTCTCGAGAAGAAAATCTACGACAGACAGATCAACAAACAAGGGATGTCAGACCGTGTCGTTGACGAATGTAATCCTGACGCTCACTTAACAATGAAAGACGTCAGCACGTTGTGTTGGGACGACAAAAAGGACGAAGGAGAAGAGAAAGAATGGTTGCACGTCAAAGACAATTACATTGATGTTGTTTTGCAAAAAGTTATCGAAAATCACGGAAGGAGATTGAATAAGGAGCCGTTCCAGCACGAGTCATTGTTGGTTGACCGGAAAGAAAAACAATTGTCACAGCAGGAGAAGCGTTTGGCGAAGAAAGGGTATGAGAGGGAGAAACAAGCAGCAAGACAACCGGCTTATAACTTCTTAGCTGGAGGTCGAGGTCATAGACCAGTGGCGTCCGTGAGGCCGATGCAACAAGGAATCGACAGACCGTCGCGATGGATCCCAGCAGAACATTGGCAGAGACAAGGAATGACAGCGCAAGAGATGACACTTCCTTTGGACGTTGTAATTCCGACAAATCAACCGGAAAAAGGAAATATCGTGCTTAAAGCCGGCCAAAAAGTATTAGTTTTGAAATCGCCGAAAGGTGTTTACATGCAGCTAGAAAACGGGAAAATAGTCGCCATTAAAACAGCCATCAAAGTTAAAGGCAAAGCTGAGGATAATAACGATCCGACAAAAAGTATCAAACCCTCAGCGCCCATACCTCGAATTTCAGTGATGCCACAAAAACGAGTCGTCAAACCCTTTACTCCAGGTATAGCGAAAATGAACGTTAGGAGTATAAGACAGTCAGTTCCTAATCTCGTATCGAGAATACAAAGTTTCACGAAGAAAGAGCCCGGCTTTCGTAACAGAACAGCCCTCGGACGTGGTGAGCCAGACCGGAGACAACCACCACGTCCGAAAGAAATTGAACCGTTCCCGGGAAGTAGCAGTGACGAGGAACATGTACAAAGCGAAATCGGGAAACAACGACCCGTTTCCGACGATATCCAAAAAAGAATATCGTTGCTGAAGAAACAGGTGTCGATTAAAAGACTGACTCAACCCCAAACGCCCGACCAAAAACACGCCTCGGCTTTGCAGCGTCTCGAACAAACGACCACCGCCGTACTGAACGACAACACCCCGTTCCAGGAAACGCTCGACAGCATAACCAGCTCCTACAAGGACGATAATCTCGAAGACGACGCGTCCTCTGACCCGAAACCCAGCGACACGAGTGACCATAGCGATGAGGTGACGTACGTTTCGGAACAACCCCCGCCCCAGCCCTACCAGCAGCCCCCCAATGCCCAGGAAGTGAAAACCGAGGCACCGCCCGAGTATTACAATAATTACTACAATTACAACATGCAGCCGTATCATGCGCCGCCTCCGCCGCCGCCCCAGGGCTACGGGTACCCGGCGCAGCCGCCGCCCTACGACATGATGGGTTACCCGCCGCAGCCCCAGCAGCCGCAATACAACTACGGTTACCAGGGATATCCGCCGCCGCAGCCGCACTATCCGCCGCCGCCCCCACAGCCCGGAGCGTACGATTATAACGCGCCGCAGCCGCAACCGGTCTATGGTGGTTATAACCCGTATCCGCAGCAGTATCCGCCGCCGCCGCCCCCACAAGGTATGTATCCACCGCCACCAACGCCAGCCAATAATCAAGGCTACCAGGATTATCAGTACCAACAAATGAATAATACGACCAATGCGGCACCGTATTACCCGAACACTTAATTGAGTAAAAAGTGATTTATTTTTTCCTGACTGTAGTGCAATTATTATTGTTGAGAGTATGTAATAACATGGATTCATTTTATCTCTTTTTTCGCTGTCTCTCTGAACGTATACCACAGGTGTTGCATGGTAGGAATTTTCGCGTTACGTTGATAGATGGTAGATCTGTGTTAAACGGAATATGTTAGAGAAAAAAACAAAAGGTTTTTTGCTTCATAGTATTATTCTCCATGATGATGTTGATAAATGTATTTATCTTGTAAGAAGGTATTTTCAAATGCGAACTGATATTTTATATTGTTTTTTGAATCTTGATTACTGTTTTCTCTCGCATTTATTATGTAAGAGTACCGTTTTACATTTTTTCATTAAGTTAGCGTTATTTTTAAGTAAATTATATTATTTACTGCAAAGGCAGGTTGTTATTTAAAACCTAAAATATCATTTTCCACGTCCCCATTTAAATTTTTGAATATTTGCTTATACGTATGTGTATTTTTATCTCAACTGAAATTAAAAATACAAGGCCCTAACAGCTAAATCTAAAGCTAAATCACATACCACTGTACATTCCGAACATTGTTACATATAATGAATAACTAACTAATCAAAAGCCGTTACACATTGCCACCAATTTTTTTGGATTTAAATATTTGAGTGTATAGTGCTGATTTGATAATGTTCAATAACGCATCTTTACAAAAACCAAATTTATAATAAGAAGAACACAAGCTTAAAGTTCGAGGGTTGTCGTTAATTAAACACCTGAGAACTTTAGACGTTTTTGTATGACTGTTATTTAAAATTGTTTTGGTGGAAAATTTTAATTTAAAACACGTTGCTATGGGAAGGGTGTCTTAAAATAGTGAAAACACGTTGCTATGGGTTTGTGGTGCTAAACCGTTCAACTTAATTTAGGAACTTAATTTTCTTAGAATTGGTAGTGGATGACCCCGAAACCACAGATCAGAGCCGAAACGTCAAACGATAGCTGTCAAAAACAGCTGATTATTTATTTACAAAAACGCTTTAAATATTCATGTTTTTGCAAGTTTTGTGTAAGAAAACTACTTGAAATGGCCCACGCCCAGTTTATTGATGAACTAATACGTGAATATTTACTATTTCGTGGTTTCGGTTCGACTCTAAAAGCGTTCGATTCGGAATTGAAAGTCGACAAAGAGAAAAGTTTTAGGGTTGATAAAATAATCGAACAACTCATGCATTTTATTGCAAGTTATGATTTAAATTCCTTGCGTGAACTGTGGGCCCATTTGCACGCCCACATGTTCAGTAAACTGGAAAGTCAATTCGATCCAGGTACGTGTTTTTGACCAAGTCCCAATGTTTTAGTGTGTGTTTAAAGGTGTTAAAAAATTGGAAAATGCGGTGTTGAAGCTGTATTTAGTAAATAGTGTTGTTAATAATAAAACCGACAAAGTAATGGAGTTTTTCCTAAAACTGACGCCGGAACTTCAGAATCAGAGTGAATGGAAAGATTGGTTTGGTAAGACTGTGGTGTGTGTGACCTGTGTTTAACTAAATTTGTAGTGTTTCCTTATGTAAAAAATCATGAGGAAAATCCCGCTTTTTCCCTGTATTTTACAAAACAGTGGCAAGACACTTTGTTAGTGTCTTTGCATAATTTTCTGGCGTCAATATTCCAAGTGAGTAGGGCGTCTCGTGTGATAATTTTACTCATTTGCGGTGTACAGTACATGCCAACGCCGACGCTCATGCATTTTGAAGAGGATACTAACAAAATCAATAAGCTGGAACAAAGGAACGAGTCTCTCAGGAATAGATTAGCATTGTTGATTGATAAAGGGCCCGAAGCTAGCGTTACTCCATGTTCGGTGGAGCCGCCACCCCATTTGTTGGACGATTTTTACATAATTGCCCAGGAAAACAACATTGTTGACAGTCAAGCCAAGAGCTTGAAAAGTCTGATCAGGAACATGGGAACCGGCTCAAGCCCCGTTCTGGGGCGGAAGGAGAGTTCAGGTGCGAAAAAAAGACTAAATTCGACGTCACGAACGCCGAAGTCTAGTCACTTCTACGATGTCTGATCTCTTCAATACTTTATTTACAAGAATAAATAACAATTATTGCTGATTCGATAAAACTATTTATTTACAATTACAACTAAACTCAGTCCTTTAGCTAATCTAATTGCACGTTGTGGTCATGTCAGTGTTTCAAATCGAATATCTCAATGAGTAGGGGCTCCACTTGTGAGGGGTTTACGTCCAGGTACACATTGATCAGTTCCTCATTGAACCTGTGCAGCTCTGCGATTTTTTGTATCAGTTTAAGGAATGTGGATTTCGCCTCGCAGCCGGGGTAGATGCTCTCGAGGTATCTCCTGAGGAGGTAATAATAGGCGTTCTGTTCGAGCTTAATCACGTCTTGATGAACCACTCGGGGTCGATCAGGCGTGAATAACGTGATGGCACACAGGATCAGGACGATATTTTCGTCCGATCTCCATTTGGGATCGAACGTGTTAATGAAACGCTCGTGCTCTTGGTAGACGTTGCCTTTGGCCAACTTCAATATATCCACGTTGAGGTTGAACGTTTCTTGACTGTGGGGGATCTACAAAAACACGAATCAAGAGCGGCACCAAGCGGCGGTTTGCCCACCTTCCACGTCTGTTTCGTCGGATCGTAGTTCATCGCACTTCGCAGGATCATAATTTCGGTGCATCCCCCTTTGAGCAGGGCGACTTGGTCCTCCTGGCACATGTTTTTGAAGGCGTTGATTTTTTTCGCCATTTTTATCAATCGGCGAATGACGATAGCAGTGAGGTTGATGACGTCGACCAGGGCCGGGTCGGTCTCGAGGGCCTGTTGGGGATTGCCCTGCAATAATGACTGCTTGGTATGATTTTTAAATGGTTTTTGTTGTCTTACCCGAAACTTGTAATCGTTTCCGATCAGAGTGTTGAGTTCGTCGTCTAACGGATTTAAGAGTGCTTTATTGGCGACGATTAACTCATTCAGTTTGGCTCTTTCAGCATCGTTTAGTTCCCGAGAATTTGAATGGCATTGGGCAATTGAGGAGTACGCCTCGAATTCTAATTTTATTGCCTCACAAAGGATCGACTCGATTGAGTTCGGCTCTATGGACACCCTACGGATATGTGAATGTGAGGGCCGATTTCATAATCACTTTAAATCTACATTTAAAAACTACTCTAATGCTCCCAATTTAATGTCCCAATTTTCACTTATTAAAGTATTTAACTCTTCATTTAATTATGTCAAAAATTGTCAGATCAACATGAATATGTATAGTTGAAAGTAGCAGTTCGTCTTCTAATAGTGAAGACGATGCGAGGTTGCTGAGAAGATAAAAGAATTATAATATTAAAAAAATATTTTAAAATTTACGAGTTAGATTTTTTAAAGATTTAGGATTACAAAGAATATTTTTCATATACTTCCTGTTGAATTTTAATAACACATTTTGCTAAGTTATAAAATATATTGAATTATTAATTATTGTTTTTTAACATTTTTGTTTTTTATTTTTGTTTCTAAATTCAGAAGTGTCATTCTTTTTTGGTGTTCCTCAAAATCTCGCAAATGTCTTTCTGTCAAAATGCATTGTTATAATTATTCTATTTTTTTATTTCATCCTCTATTGACTGTGTCGTCTTTTTTGTAAAAATCCTAAAATTCTTTTAAAGGATTTTCAGTTATTTCTTAGTTTCCGGGACATCGCAGTTCTTAATTTTTGGAGTGTATTTGCTTCAGTTTCCTTTTTTTTCTTTTATCTGCGTCTTCTCTAGTTTCCTAACTCAGAATGTATACATATAGCAGTCAAAAGGATTTTCTAAACCTACGACAGTCGTTTTATTAACAATTCTCAGTACAGCTTCAAGCTGTACTATCTTTGTTAATAGTCATTTAAAAATAAATCGAATAGGTGGATTTTATTTTTAATATTAATTAGTGAAATTTTGAGTTGTGACGTTATTGTTATTTTTTTAAACTGCTTTGAATACTACATTTATACCTCACTGGTAATAACAAAAAAATTAACAAAAAAAAATTAAAACAAAAAAATATTGACAATTAAACAAAATGGGTTTTATCTTTTTGTTCTCGACTTATATTATAGGCGGCATATACACCAAAAAATAAACAATCACCCACTTTTAAAATAAAGCAAGAACAAAAAGATAAAACTCTATAATACTCTAGCTCAATTACTTTTATATTTTTTTCTTGTATTTTCTTCTTTTTTAAAATGTTTTTGTTTAATTTTTTTATACTTCCCAGAACTATCTAAAATACAAATTAAAAATGTCGGTTATCATTTAAAAAAATAAAAATGACGTCATTGTTGTGTCAAAAATTAGCATTTAAAAAAATAAAAGCGATCTGTCCCAGGATTTTTTTTAAATAACTCATAAAAAGATATGAATTTTGTGCATTACTTTTTGTTCATTCAGTATTTATTTTAGCTCCGTCTACATTTTCAGATGTATTAATTTGTCCATCATCATACATCCGACACCATTCGATAATATTTTCATGTTTTTTAATTTCATCAACCAACTAAAAGCGTTTTTGTGTCTTTGGAGAAATTGCTTCCTTGGTTCTTTTTTCGTTTCTCCTGCATTATATCCAGAATAAACACTAATCTTTAGACACAGTTTTATGTAATAATTTAAATATAGGTAATGGTCCGTTAGTTAATAACGTTTTAATGTCTCCATTAGGTTAAATGTCCAATTGGTTAATGTGGTGTATTAATGAAGTCGGCCCTTAACCTGACCGAAATATTTGGTTTTATTATAAACAAATAAAATGATTTAACTGTAAACAAAGTTCATCTAATTTGTTATCTAACTCGACTTTGGCCTCATTTATTCTGAGCCAATTATTTACAAATAATCAGCGAAATAAATCGATTTTGGTTTCGTAACGAATTCTGCAAACAAACCAAACCTTGCAGGTGTCTCGATTTGTTTACAGTAGTAAATAAACAAGAAGTGTTATCGCGAATAAATATATGACTCAATTACCTATGGACGTCCTCCACGACATCTTTAGTGACATCTAAAGTGCTCTTACTCGACGAAGTTGGGTCGTTATTATTACAATTAACGTCGTTATTATTAATGAGGCTGATAAGGGCGCTGTCATCAACACTCTTTGACCCAGTGGCACTGTTGGGTGTATTGTTCAACATATTCCTGATCATCGAAACATCATCACTAGACGTCACCAGTCTCTCGTTCCCCAAATCGACAGTGACCGGATTTGGGGTGCCATTAGGCTGGTACCCCATGTCTTTGGAGCTGTCTGAATCGATGAAACTGTACCCCGATTGCGAGTCCTGCGAGTCGGCCTCCACACTCTCCTTTTTGACTTTTTTAAAGCCGGACTTGAAGCCGTGTATTTTGCTGCGTTTCCTGGCGCGGTTCTCCTCGATTTTCTGCCGTTTCAAATGCTTGTCCTCCTCGGACATTATCAGGTCTTTGCACATTCCGATCGCGAAGCACTTGTCGAGTCGGCATTTTTGACAAAAGCGCCTCGTAATGGTCGTTATCTCGCACTGGTCATTGAAGGGGCACTTGAACTGTTTCTGGACGAGGGCATTGCGCCGGAAGAACGCCTTGCAGCTCTCACATGTTACAGCATTGAAGTTGTAACCTAGGGCTTTGTCGCCGCACACACCGCACACTTTTGTATCGACTTTTGATTTCATTACTGCGGAGGTTCATGTGAGGGACTGATGAGAGCGAGCGGCGGTAGGAAGAAGATAAGAGGTAATCATTGCGAGATAGGGACAGGTTGGGTGGAATATGGCGATTTGAGTGATTTGACCTTCGAACGAGATCTATATCGGAGGTGAATTGATTATTTATCAGTCACGAACATCACAATAAATGTTGACAAAACGCGGATGGAGAGTGACGTTTTAGAGTGACGTTGGGGAAAAACGAAAGTCACCAGGCGTTTGGAACCAAATTTGAAATATGATTTTTTATCAATTGTTAAGAAAATGAAGCAATAATAAACATTAGAAAAGTAACATTTAATTTAATATAAATTAATTTAATATAATTTATAAATATATAAATTTATTTTTATTTATATATTTATTTTTTATTTTTTATATATTTATTTATTTATTTATTTATTTATATATATATATTTATAATTGACCCCAATCCCTAAATAAAATAGTTCACACAATAAATCAAAATAATCCCTTAAGTAAGACGTTTTCGCACTCGTATATCACTATTGAAAATGAAAATCCTGCCGTTACAAAATTCCTTGTCAATCAAGAAAAATCTTCTGGAATCGTTGCGTTGATTTTCATTTTCCCACTTTTTTCAGTTTTCTTCAACAATAATGTGTTGTATGTAAGGCGTTTTCTCTAAACGAAAAATCTAGAAGAATGACAGTTCACACATTTATTTGTATAAGATCACAATTACTTTATTTAGTATTACTGTATTAGTATGATTCTAAGTGAGTGGACTTTTCCACTTTCTTTACCCTCCCATCCAAAAAATTTGGACCTTCCCTCGTATATATTCGTAATGTTGGTTGCATACTATTTACCATTCTTTTAACAATTTAAAAATTGGTATTTCAAGAACAATCAAGTAATCCAGAGGAATTGTTTCGATTGGTAACATTTAAAAATATTTCTTTTAGTAATTTACACGACTATTAATAAAAAATAAGGTGAATGAGGTGTTTGCTCCAGATGATCAATGGAAAAGGGCCCGAAATTAAGAATAATAATTAATAAAAAGTAAGACGTTATCAATTAGTAACGACAATAACGTGGTGTTAAATAAAAATAATACAAATTCACTTTTATAACGCCAGTTTAGAATTATTATTTAAATAACTTGTGTTATTACACAGTGAGTAACAATTGTCGTGGTTTATTTCGGAAATTTCCTTAGATGCAACCAAAAACACTAACTACATTTATCACTTTATCATCATAGTGCTTTTGTTTTTTAAATAATAATAATAAATTGATTAATTAATAAATTGAATCCAAACTGGCTCCTTATCTTTTAAATAATATTAGTTCATAACGATTTTTTAGCAAAACTGTCGAACACAGTTGACAATGCAATCGTGGATTAATTTTATCATTTTCTAATAACAACTTTTGACAGCTGGAGTTATTGGCTTCTAAAAAAATTTTAGAAATCACCCAGGACTGGCTGACTAACCCTTTGCATAATGCACTAGCGATTAAATAGGATTAATTAATAGACACTCACAATAGACTTTGCTTCTTATTTTTAAAAACATTTTTCAAAATTAATATTTCAAATATTGTAATTTTGACCAAAATAATAGATTATTACTTTCCAAGTCTACTCTCACTCTCAGTTTTTAACTAGGTATACCTGACAACATTCTCATTACGACAAAATACGAAAAAAAATATTTCATCGACGTTTTTTTAAGAAATTTTAAAGCTGAGATTGATTTAATTTTAAATCAACAGAATAGCAGATTTTGTAAAATGAATAAAAAAAATACTAAAACATATTCAGTGAAACAAAGACAGTTTATATTTTTTAACACAGATGTTCAAAAACTGGTGCACCAACTCAGTGGTACCTTGTCAAAGACATGTGCAAAATAAGGTAAAATCTTGAAAAAAACCTTAAAATCACATTAAAAAAACTAAAGCTCCAATTATTTTTTAATATTATTGGGTTTCACAATAAATAGTAATCGTTCCCTAATACCTAATTAATAATGAATAATTATTTTTAAATTTTCCTGTCAGTCCCTAGCAGTTTTCTGAAGTTAAGGTAGTTGGTGCCTTAATTCATTTTCTTAAAATTAATTTTAAATTTTAACAGATTATTTATTATTCAAAGTTTCATGTGTGCTATTATAAAATTTAACAGATTATAAGAAAATTCTTATATTTCTTATCAGTTGTCACAATTGTGAGAAAATCCTGGATTTGTTTCGGCTAATTTATACCTCTTCTTCTGTCCTAAACTTTTTTTTAGTTTTTTTAAATCGGACTTAGAAATCTGTTCGCTAAATTTTCCGAAACCTGAATTCACATATTAACAAAATTATGAAACAGAAATTTATGATACATTGAGATACCGCATTTTTTTGAGTCGAAGAACATTTTAAGTTGTTCGAAAGCTTTAAATATTAAATATATTCTGAACAATAATGTATAAAGCAAATTGATCGTAGAACATCTACGTAGTTCTGAAAGCTGCAATCAGGTCTTGCTTAATTTGTATTAATATTTACTACACTTATTGATTAATTCGATTCATATTAAATTGAATAATTTGAATTAGGGTTAGGTGGTAGAGTAACGGATTACTGAACTTTGGCCTTTTTTTGTCAACTGCTAATTAAAATTAATTAAATTAATTAAGCCAATTAAAAAATATATAAAAAGAATACATTTATTCAGTCTGATGAATTTTATAATAGCACACATTTACAATCTATTTTCGTTTTATTAAAAACATTTTTGTGTTTTTTTTTTCTATTAAGATTAATAAAACTGCTATTTTGTAGATTTAAAATTATAGAGAAGAGTTTCAAAAAACTGAAATTAAATTTGGACATTTTTTTAAACATAAGACGAACATTCGTGCCCAGCTACTTCGCGTTTCGTTTAAAAAAAAATTGCAACCCAAAAACGTGTTTAAGCGGTCGATAATGCCAGTACTACAATTTTCGCACATTTTCTCTAAATTCATGTATTTCTTTGAGTAAAATAACTGTTATCTTTTTTCCTAAAAGAGCGAAAAAGTAAAAAAGCATTTACTTAGAGGATGACATAAAAATATAATTATTCATGTTAACAAGCCCAATTTGGCGAAATTGCAAAGTTTGTTAAACTCGATTAAGAAAGGCCGGTTGTAATTATTAGGATAATCCGCTTAAACCAATCGCGCCCAACATTACGCCAAATTTTAATCCTTACAAATACGTGGGCTAAATTTAGCATTTAGGCCGATTTATTTCCATCACTTTGGCAAACTGGCATAGGTGTTAACATGCATTGTCAATTTTTATTTGATCCGAATTAATTGCAATGTCATCGAAATTCAAAAACTTGGCTGTGGGTGAAAAAGAAAAATTTTCTGTTATACATATAAACAAATCCGGGATTGGGTCGAAATTTGATCGTTGCAAACAATCGGCCGCTGCATTAACCAATTCCGTTACATCATGTTTGTTATTTATTAATAATTGATTCGGAACACAAATAATTGCCATTGTTATTGAAACACGAAAAACGCGCACATCAGCATTCCTTTGAAATTTGCTGCACCGAATTGGAATAGTTTGAGCAGTAGTATTCCAACGATGTTCCGCTTGATCGGAATCACACTCCTTTTGGGGCGCCTCGGCCTCGCCCAGCACCTGCTGGACGAGTCCGTCTTCACCGTGAACGGCAAGAAGGCCCTACACACCGTCAGCGATAAATTTCTGAGCCTCTCGATCGATCCTGCCGTCCTCCTGACCGGTCTGAACTTGAGGTAGGTCCTCGGGCGTCGGAACCCGCATAATGGAGCTATTGCAGCGATACGACCCTCCAAATGGCCAAGCGCCTCAGCCCGGCCTACATCAGGATCGCCGGGCCCTCCACACAGTACGTAAAATACCAGGAGGAGAGCTCGAACGAGGCCGAAAACGGCAATGTGGCTGTCACGCCGACGATGTGGTTCGGGATAAATGAGTGGCTGGCGTCGGCCAATCTCACCCCAGTTTTCGGAATTAATGATCGGGAGACCACGAGGGATGGATGGAATCCGCAGGATGCGATGCCGTTGTTGGATATTTCGGATAAGTTTAATGTGAGCTGCTATTGGCAGCTGGGGTATGGTAAATTGGGCCGAACCGGCCAAGAACTTTGTTCCGACTTTGACGGCTTGCAGACTGCGCGAATAAAAGCGAGGCGGAGTATGAAAGCGACCTGAAGCGGCTGCAGCATGTCCTGGACGCTTTTCCCGACAAGAAGCGCTGGAAGATCGTCGGGAGCGATTTGAGGCGATGCGTCACTGACACCAGACGAATTTTGGACAATTTGGACAATGTTTTAGCTGCGGCGATCCTCGAACCGTAAGTGTGACAAAAATGGGGCTTTTCACGTGAAGCGGACAATTAAAAAAATTAAAAAGCTGGAATTCGGAAATATTCGGGATAATTGATCTCCGCCAAAGTATGATTGGAAATACGTACATGATGATTTTTTCTGAGACTTATTTGCGAAGTTATTAACTTCTAAAAAATTGACGAAATATGTAATAGAGTACAGAGTTTTTGGAAATAACTAATGCATAACGAAGTATTTAAAATCCACTGTTCTTCTTAATTATGGAATCAGATTCGAAATTTGATTTTTTTTTAAGTAGAAACCGGAAGAAAAGTTTCAAATCCGATTTTCGTAACTTGGACAATTTTCTTTCAGTTATTTTTGTTTTAAAAAATAGATATTTATCTGGAAATTGGTACTCAGCCTTAATCCGTTAATCCGTTCTGCCCAATGAAAATATTTACAAGATGGCGACACTTCCGGTTATACCGGAAGTCGCTATCAACTTCTTATTTTAAATGGAAACGTATGTTTTTCACTACGTTTTTCGATTAGTCGAGTTATTCTAAGGGAGTTTTTATTAGCTGTACCTATGTTTAAGTTTAGCCGCTTTCGAGATATTTAAGATTTTTTGAAAACTTTTGGATTTGCACCTTTCGCTTCAAAAATCGGTAACTCTCATATTTTAAGGATTTTGTGTTTTACAGCCGTTTTCAATTTTTCTTATTTTTTTATTTCTCTTTCCTTCTGCTTATCTTCTACGTTACCTTCTGTCTTTTAATTGAATTGTCCCTTTCAGTCTTTTTTTATACGGTAAAGAAGTAAAAGTAGAAATTTACCTGGCCCTCTTACGGCAAATCGAGTAAAAAATTAACTTTCAAAAACTATGTTGTCATCTACAAAAAATTAAGTGTTTACCTGTTAGAGTAATCGTTGACACAAATGAACAACTGTAAAAGTATTTTGAAATTTTATTATTTACGAAACACACACGTACTAAAGAAAGTGAAAAAACCTTAAGAAAATCGCCAAAAACATTTTTTTTCATAAAATTCATGAAAGAAATGGTGGCACCGCTGACTGGCTTCTCCAATAAAAATAAGTCTTATTAGGGCTTTATCACGTTCAAAAACAATAATGATTGGTCAATTAGTTTGGTATTTAAAGCCGATACCCCGTCTTGCCCGCAATTCCCCTACACATCGAAGATGGTTTCATCACCGTTTCTTTTTTTGTTAATCGATACAAATTCTAACACAATCGGAATTATTTGTGAAAAATATTAACCACGTTCGACTTTTATAATCATTAAAGTCATTTGTCATTGAGAGAAAGAGTTTTTATCAAATAACTATTTGTGTATTAAGAGCGAAAAGTAGTACATTGTCGATTGAGAGAATGTTGACGCGCGACAAAGGAACACTCACAAGACTTTTTCTCAGTCGCAAGTATTAAGAATATATCATAATATTCAGGACAAAACCATGAAATAATTTATTTAAAAAATCAGAAATTATTTATTTTCTGTTGTTACTACAGTTACCACAGCTAGTTACATAAATCACTGGAGATTTGATTTCAATAAAAATGGGAGAACGAGAATTTTTTTTCATTTTGTCGCCCAAAAAGGGGTTGCCATTTAAAATACCTTGTGATCATTTGAGTTTATAATTAGAGCAGGCTTCATTGGTTTATTAATTTGGATGAAAAACCCAATTGTGATAGTTAATCAAGCTGAAGGCACAAGTAATTATGTTTTGAACGGTAATATTAAATTAGAATGTATTTTTGTTGGTAACATTTTGAACTTTTTTTTAGTATCTGAATCCTAGATTATAAACATTATTTTAAAACACGCTTCTCATAGAAACGTGCTTTAAATTATTGTTTTCAGTATTTAAAACACGTTCCCAACAGCAACGTGTTTTAAATTAAAATGTTCCATCAAAAAAATTTGAACTCATACGAAAACGTCTCACGGTTTGAAAATCGTGTAGATTTATTAGTTGTTTTGGTTGGTACAGAAGCCCTTTGGGTTCTGTAAACTGCTTGGGGACTTATCATCGTTACTTGAAGATCGGAAGTAACAAACAAACCAGTAACGAACCAATACTGTAGATTTTGGTCTATTGGTTAACTTGTGTACACTGATTTGGAGTGTAATTTTGTTTTCGTAAGATTTATCGTTTCGTTTCGTGTTGTGGTTTTGGACGTTTTTAACCACACTTCTTTGAGTTTCCCGCGCCAAGTTCTGGTAGGTTGGAAAACTGTGAAGATGCAAACTTTGTCGGTTTTGGAAGTGAGCTTTGAAATTTTTTCCTTCTTGTGGACGTCGCCATATTGGCTTGTGTTTTTCGTGTTAATCGCTTGTTGAGTTCACTTCGTCTCGTGATTTTTTGTGAAACCCAACCAAATTTTGGGATTCTACGAAATGAGTCTGTACTCTATGGAGGTGTCAAATTTGTGTAAGATTGTGCTGATTTCGACTTTGCCAGCTCAACAGTCTCGCTTGGAAATACGCACTTTAAGACCGCCCAACATCAAAGTAAGTACCTAAAAATTAGGTCTTTGAAGCAATTGTGAATTGACTCTTGCGGGGTCTTCTTTTTATTTTTTTTTCTTCTTCGTTTTTTATCTTGTACCTCGCGGTTTTATAAGGCAACCCCAACTGGAATCGTTTTCCTGGTGGCGTGGCCCCATTTCGTGACGTCATTTCGTATATTTTTGGTAGCCTTGGTTACCGACCAAGTGCTTTGATTTGTAGTATAATTTTCGAATTTGATTTTCGTTTCAAGGCTTCTCCGTGCCGAACGTTTTTTGTGGCTTCTCAATTTTTAAACGTTTTAAATTAAATTAAATGTAAATCTTTTGTAAGTCCAGACTCGGTAAATTAAGATTTTGTGTTTTTCGTAATATTAATTACGGTTGCGCCGAAGAACTTGTACAGGGTGCTGCATTTTGGACTTCCGAATAGGGGATCTCCGAAACTAAGAGGTTTAGACGAAAACGAGTGGCACATTCTCGGGTCCGTTTTTTGAGAAAATAATTTTGGTCAAAACCGCATCTCGCTATCGTCTTTTGTTTTCGACTTATAAACAAAAGTTGACATTTTAGCGATATCTAAAAAAAATCATGTCTTTATTATTATAAAAGATACATATTTGAAACAGACATTATACAAGCACTTTTTTTCAGAGAATCTAATAATGGTATCAGCGATTTTTTTCAATCATTCGTTTAACTGTAATAACATAAAGTTGTATTTTTTTAAATAGGAATCATAGTTGGCTATGACATTTTCGAAAAGCTTATTTTTTTCTGATTTGATATGACTATTTGTGTAATACATTAATTTTAAATATTTAAGAAAAAACAAAACATTTCCCTTTTTCTTTATAGTAGGCCATGAAAAATTTTTTGGATTTTTAATTAAAACTATGAAAATTGTATTACCCAACAAGTACTTATAATTTAATGTTTTTTTAAACCCTAATTAATTCAAAAACAGCATAACAAATTATTATTAGATCAAATTTTCGCAATTAATAAAAATTATTTGTTTTTATATTTAAAATGGCAAGCTTACGTTGTCTTTCTATTTTACACTTTTAAATATGAAATGTCGGAAGAAGAAAAATCTTATTAATTGTATGATTGCGTATCAATAAAATTTTATTTTACAAAAAAATGTCAATCCAAACACCAAAATCAAATTCCATCTGCGGTAAAAAAATACAGAACATTATCAACGTCACCTCTATTGCTTCACTAAATCATAAAAAAGTGTCATCAAATGGTAGTGACTTTTAACTTTTAAACTTCTCGGGTGTCTTGCATACGCTCGTTGCATAACGACAGCCCTCGAACTTTAAACTTGTGTTTTCGCATTCGTATTATTAATAACTATTCTCTCCTATCAGTTTGTACTACTTTACGAATTATAAAGTCACAAAACCGCCTACTCTAATTATAAATTGAAATGATCGCATGGTATTTTGTTATTGATTGCCTAATTGGAATAACAGTTTACAAAAATGTATGCTTACTACTAAATAAGTAAATTATTTAGTAAGAATCTTATTAAATAAGCTTCCAACATAAAATTTTTGTTCTTCGGTGAACATTTTGGACATATTGTCAGATAAAGCAATGCTGAAGTTGTTTACACCATACGTTTCACTACTGGCATAACTGTCATGGATAACTAGATAAAAATTAAAAAAAATCACTTGGTATTTGGTCAATTTTTAGAAGTCATTATCTTTATAAATAAGTCGCTCACAAAAAAATCACCATACGGAGAACACATGTAACGAAATTTCGCATTTGTCGCTTTTTTTTCGTTGTCCGCTTAACATGAAATGCCCCGCCTGTGAATTTCGGACCCCAGCACAGATTTCAGAACGACCAAAAGTGACACAATCTACGTGCAACAATTGAACGAGTGGCATATTTTACCCAAAGTGCCGCTTTGGACGGTCTCCCCCAAGTCCACTCATTCGGTTTCCTTCGACTCGGCCATTTCATGGGCCAAACAACTGGGAGAGGCGGCTAAAATCGGCTACCACGTTATTCTGCGACAGCCACGTCTCCACGAAATTTATTCGGAAACGCCCCCGTTTTGGGTCTCCGCAATTCATAAAAATCTGATGGGGAGGACCGTTTTGGACGTGAAACCCACCATTGGGCACGCGGGGTTGTCGGTTTACGCCCATTGTACCAGACACCAAAACGATTTCATCCGCAGTGGCGCTATGACCGTTCTTGTTGTGAACAACTGTACCACAAATCACACACTCCTCCTAAAATTTGGCACAGTTTTACTGAAAAACACCGAGGTCCAGTCTTATATCCTGACGGGCGAGGATGCGACGTAAATGTTTTTGGGCTTTTTGACTTTCCTCTCATAATAATTTTTTCCAGAAACGTTTTACTAAATGGCGAAAAATTAAGTCTGGACAAATACACAGGCGATAAACTTAACGTTTTACCAAAATTGAGGCGTGCCAGGATCACTTTGTTTTACCGGGTGCCCAAATTCCGGTGTGTGCGAGTGAAGAAAACGATTTGAAACAACTGATTGAGGAGATAAGTGAGGACCAGAATATACCGTTCTCGGCGGAAGTTTCAGTTGATGTAACTCCAAGACTTGCCGAACGTAAAACACCAACTTTGCACGAATTGCAGGAAGTTATGATGAAAGAACTGGAGTCGGACGAACGCTTCTACAAGCAAATTAAAACGAAGAAGAGTGGACACGAAAGTGATGCTAGGAAATTTTTTATCGAACAAACGAAACACAGACATTTCGACGACTACAAAAGGCCCAAACATAAGGACGAGGAAACGAAGAAAATTTTTGAACTGGAGTTGACAAGCGCTGAAATTCGCAAAGTTCTAGCCGACCGTGCCAAAGCTAAAGCCGCAAAGAAGCACATCATTTTCACGAGTGACGAGTTGGAGGAGATTATGGACAAAGCGACCGAGAAAATTTTGAATAGTAAAAATGCCGCGATTCGGATTCGGAAAAAATCGAAGAGAGAGGCGCCACGTGATAAAAAAGACATTAACATGAGATTGTTGAAATTGAAGACTTTGGGTGATAGTAGAAGGAAATTGCTGCGCGAAACGCTCAACAAACGAAAGGCTAAAGCGGAGCAAAACCGTGAGAAACGGGACATTAACATGGATTTGCTCAAGCTGAAGACCGAAATGCTGCACCCGAACCCGAACAAGCCCAGGAAATTGAAGAAAAAGGTGTTTGAGAACAAGGAAGAGAAACAGGCGACGATTCGCGAGCCGGGACAGACCTCGGACGAGTTCGTCCAGTTTGAGGAGGAAAAGGAGGAGAGTCCGTTGCCCGACGGTGACGTTTTCGCCGAACTAGCGGACCCCGATGAGGCTTTTTTTACCACAGAGAAACCACCGAAATTCGGACTGAAAACCATCTTTAATAAACCCAAGCCGAAGATTGACGTGCAGCCGATTAAGTTCGAACCGTCTGATTTGGTCGCTGAGGACGACTTTGAGGTGAATTCGGACTTCGATGACAACAACGAATATTACGACTGCATCCACGAGTTTTTCGGGAAAAGCGTTCCGAAGGATAAACAAGCGAAAAACTCGTCCGAATTGTGGGAGGTCGGCTTGATTGAAGAGAAAACGGACAACCACTTGCCCACTTTGCATAATCGCGGGTTTGCTGTTGATGAAGTGAGTGTTTGTGATTAGGGGGCCGAATGATTTTTATGTGATTTTAGGCCGAAGTCGAAAAACACGAGGAATTTGTCGAAAATGATTACGAGGACCTGGACAGTGACGAAAGTAGTCCGTTGCGCAAAAAACGAAGCATTGATGAATTAAGTGCTGACACGAAGCTTTTTTACATTTTAGGTCAGGGTTACGATCCTGCGAAGGTGAAGATTGACGATAATTTGAAGGAGCAACAGTTTAAGTTTTTGAAGGACCATTTGGCTAATCACAAGAAGCTTGAACTGGTGCATCAGCTCAATGTTCGATCGCTTGAGAACAAGAATTTCCTAGCCGATCGGTACAAGTCCTTGGCTGAGGGCTTGAAAGTGTGGAAACCTGCGGATATTTTGACGCTGAAAAGCCCGAATGCGAAGAGGTCGAGGCGGAGTCTTGATCACGATGCGGATTCGGTCGAGAACGAAATTGGGAGTTTCATGAACGAGATTATTAAGAATACGGAGATGATTCAGCCGAAACTCGATCGGGAGAACGGCGACTATCAGTTGGTTTTTCCAAACAAGGATAAGATCGAAGTCGTTGAGAAAAACGGCGATGCGGAATTGAAATTGGTGCTTCATGGAGGCGAGCCGACTTGTCCAACGACCGAGAAAGTGGAGAACACTCGTACAAACATTCAGAAGATCACGAAAAAAGTGCCGGCCAACGTGTGGGACAAACTTTTCCGAAAATTGTCGAAATTTTTCCAGGGTTTGAGCTCGAAATTGCGGAGGTACATCATGGATGATTTGTTGAAATAGTGGCGCTGCTTTTACTTGTGTATTTTTTGAATAAAATTGTTTTGTACGTGTGTCTGAAGAATTGACTGCTGAAAGTTTTCCTGGCGGCGGCGTGAAAAATTCAGTTGTTGCATTGAAAAATGGCTGAGCTGTATTGATTTTTAATAAAAACGATAACTGGAATGAACTCGGGCGGTTTTAAAAAATTCAGCGTTTTGTCGGCGGAGGAGGGATAAGAATAATTTGTAAACTGTAATATTTTATTAAGTCCTTCTTTTCACAATAACGTTGCAGGTGGTTTTACAACTAACAACAATCAAGTCGATCGACTAAGACTTATTAATAATATTATTATATAACAACGTGAACAGCCCTTACTAACTATAGGTACTCAGGCAACTACAAACGTGTTGTTTCATGGCTCATGAAACAATTACTGTTAATAAGTGTATAAATACAAAAGTTTTTGACTACATTCAGCTTTACGAATCGGCCTACAACAAAATTACGGAAGAATGATTATTGTAAAAAAGCGTTAACCACAACATAAACCCGGGTAATTTGTTGTAGGTAATTGGTTGAAAGCTCATGTCGAACTAAATAATCTTCGAATCAACAACAATATCTACAATACATGATAATATATACCTGCGAATATCATTTTTGGTAATAACAATACAACATTGATCATTTCTTTAACGATTTTTCAGTTTTGCATAAATTTATCACTAGCTTTTATTTAAATACGTCACTTAAGCAGAAGCCTCGCCGAGACGCGGACGCACGGCTCGGCCGGCGTTCCGTCCGTCCGCGTTTCCGCCATCCTTAGATAAGAAATTACAGATTCCTTTTATCATTTAAATATACGTGTCGTTGTCTCTAGAATTTAGATATTAACAAACGCAATCGTCACAAACTTGTCTTGAGTACACGGAATTCGGCGCGGTGTCGGCAGTGTGCCAACATCAAGACTTTCACGGTTGTAACAATACAAAAGACAAAAAACATACACTTATAATATTATCACACACCAGACTAAGTCGTACTACATTGCTTATGTTGTGAGGAGAACCGTAATAACCAACAACAGACAAAGTAGGAACAATGCTTCGGCGGCAAGGGCCGGCCGAACGCGAAAAAACCTTGACAACCGGGTCAACAATTTGAGAGTATTCTAAAATGTACAAAATCCTACTGAGAGTACGTGTTTGCATTGTCTTGCATTTGCGTGTGTATATTCATATATCTTGTTAGTTTTATAAATGTAGAGATTTCACGTTGATTTCACCCAAATTCCACATTGAACATTGCGTTTTGCCAAAAAGACACATTTGAGCAACGACACCTATAGTATTAAATACATCGATACAGTCTAGACTCTACCCCCAACTAGAGTTAAGATAGACATAGATTACGCTACTTCCTACTAGAGAATGATATATAGAATTAATTGACACATAGACAACAGGATCGTGAAGGCGCCGACCAGACTGACACATAAGAAAATAAACAGAAAACGGTACAATCAAACAGAACAGTCGCTCGTTTCCGATTTGACTCATCAGCGATGAGTGAAATCCGAACCGACTCGCCATTTCGAGTCTAGTTAGTGGTGAAAGGGTGAAGCGGTGCGTCTACACAACAATACAAGTAATAAATCACAAACCAAACGATAGAGAGATCTGTTTTTCGCTCCAGTCGAGCCCATCCTAGTAGGAAACGAAGCGCGTCTTTAATTATTGTACAAAATAACGGCTGAAGTCGTCGGGAATTCATTATTATCCTGGTGTTACGAACTTGGTCATTTTGAGTCGAAGAGAATGGTACAGGAAGAGAGTTCCACAAAGAGACAGAGACAACAACAATGAACAACGAACAATTATCAAATGACATGCTACACCGAAACAAAAGCGGTTGCCATAGACCACTGACGTCAATTTTTGTTTCTTCGGCAGATTGTCGTCTAGATGTGCTAATTTCACAAAATATATCGCAAGAGACAGAGCCCGAGTAGTACAGCAAGCGCAAGAAACAAAGATCGCAATCGAGCCCGTCGACAGGACCTGGAGCTTTTCTTTGGTAAAAAAGTTTGTTTTTCTCCTGCGCTCGGAGCGCCAGCGCTCTCGACGGACTCGGGAACATCAAAGGCGAAATATAAGGAATTTGGATGACCAATCACGGTGTGATGTGCTGGAGGACGAGAAGAGTGAAGAGTATCATCGGAAAAACGGTGAGTGATTGTTTAAAAAGCCTCGAACATTCCTCATTACGTCTTAAAATACTACATGCGTCCTTAGGAAACAAAAGAACATGTTTCGTTATGCACAATTTTTGACCATACAAAAAAATAGGTTTAAACTATCGTCTATCTACAAAAAGTTGGTAACAATTGATTACACTACTACAAAAGTATTATGACAACAGTGCATCGGTATCTAATGTCATCATAATATTTTTGTTATTTGTTAATTGTTTATCGCAGTCTCTTTTGTTGTGTGTGTTTAGCGGGGCTTATTCCTGCACGGCTTTGTCATTCTTCCAATTAAATAAAGTCGCTGAGAGGCGCCATCGGCGGAGGAACCGGCGCGAGGTCCTGGACCGGTAAGGCAAATCGATTCATTTTTTTGTTTTTTACACCCTTTTTTCCTAGCAAAATTTTTGGACGCGCCCTGATTTCTCCACCGATGATAGGGCGTTATTTTTGATCACAGGTAACACGCCTACTTAACTTATATACGGCACCTAACTAATTGAGTTGCTCTTAAAATTATTTTATTGAATTTTTCTGTGACGTTCTAGAAGACGGCCCGCAGAAATCGCCTCGTGGATGTTCCCGCAATTCATTGCATAACACATTTACTCTCTATTTGTGACTTGAGTTCGTTTACTTGTGTCT
This sequence comes from Tribolium castaneum, assembly GCF_031307605.1. Taxonomy (NCBI): domain Eukaryota; kingdom Metazoa; phylum Arthropoda; class Insecta; order Coleoptera; family Tenebrionidae; genus Tribolium; species Tribolium castaneum. Next base: position 18,264,155 of record NC_087395.1, on the reverse strand, counting down.
CTATCGTGTTCTTCAACTCTGAAAAATCGAAAAGACATTTTTGCATGTTTGGTCGCATAAACTAGCACTTGTCTTGCATGCAAAAATCTGAAAACAACTCGGGAGGGACCGGGACATAAATAAATAACAAAAAAAAACGAAAAAATATATTAAAATAAAGTACAACAAACTACCAAGAGCCAGGGTACAGTTCAATGCAGTGAGAAGTACAAAACAAGAATAGATACACCAAAGAAGAGGACTTGTCAATTTTGGCAACACGTAATTGATATTGTCATGTCGTAGGCCGCGGAAGGCACAAGATTTGATTTTTCTTTTATTGTTGGTTTGTACTTAGGCAAAAAGGTGAGGTGGTTTTGAGTGTGAATTGACTTAGTGCTAGTGCCCAAAAACACATCTACAATTTGATTGACTACCTACAACAACTACGATAAATTTCAACAACATTTAGAATTTTTCGTCGATAAAAGGGCCAAAAACATCGAAATTTCGTAAAATGGTTCGTTGTCCGTTTTACAGAATGCTGCATCTTTTGCTTAAGCGCCTAAAACCCTGTATGCACTCACTTGTGAACTCGTCCTCGTCCGCCTCTTCTGCTTCCCGCGCAAGTTCTTCGGGTGTTTTCTTTTTACGCATGAGAGGGTTTGGTTCTTCTTGTACCGGTTCTACAACTTCCTCTTTCTTTTTGATATTGTACTGGAACAAAAGTGGTGAAGTTGAAAAATTTGCGACACGTGATCAGTAATTAAAGATCCGGTTACAGTCGAGTTACATAAAAGAAAATCGAATAACGGCCGAGTAGGATAACGTTCTGACGCAAATATCGGTTATTGTTTAACGAAACGTGGTAAATAACGTTATTAAGTTCGCTTTGTGTTTACTTAGCTGGTGGTTACGCTCAAAAAGAGAATTACGTTCGTTACTCTCGGATCAAAGTTTCGGTTTCGGAGGCGTAAACTCGGTCTGCAACTTTTCGAAGGCTCAGACACACCGCCAAGATTTGCAATGGAAATTGGTCACGTGTCGAAACAATCGTCGGCGCCGAGGCGCGCTTTTTATTCGAGGAAACGTCGCGTTAATCGAGTTTTGGAGCGAAGAGCTGCTCTCCAGGTGTAGATTTCCCTCAAAGGGAGTCAACCTGACTCCGTTAGGGAGTCGCTATAAAGTAACGGACTCCCTACTAGAGTCAATTTGACCCCGATTAAGATGGCCGTCTTCTTAAAAGCCTCATCCTTTCAGCGCTCCATTTTGCCAGGGCGTCCCCCTGCAAAAAAATAATTAGATTGGTGCTCACCTTGTCTGTGAGTTTTTTATTTTTGGTGGAGGTGGTGGTGGTGGTGGTGGCTGTGTGTGGTGTGTGAGGCTCCACATCGAGGGCTACTTTCCGGCAAACAAACTTAAGTAGCTTCAGGCTGAACGCCTAATAAATTACGTTTCCTGAAATGTGCAAGTCGCCCAAAGCGACGCAATAAATCCTCATAACATTTCTGGGAGCGCTTATGAAAATATGTTTTAAAGTTATAGCTTTTTTGATAACGCCCGCTCCGGTAAAATATCTCTGCCGTCTTCTTAATATATCGGCGCGGCAGGCCCGAACGATTTTCGCCTTCGGTATTTAAGCGACCAAATCGACACGAAATTATTCCGCTTTTTATACTCTATATTTTGCGAGATCAAATGTTCCGACCGAAATTTTGCTCCTGCTAGCTGGATAAACTGACTAAACTGCAGCTTGTAACGTGTCATGTTTGTGTAGTGAAATATTCGAAATATGAGAATTTATTTTATTTCAAAAGATGGACCCCTACATAATCGAGATGAAATGAAGCTAATACTGTTTCAAAACTATAAAAACGGCAACTCTATATATAAATTATATTAGGTTTTATTTTCTTGAAGTGCATGAATAATTTATAACAGCAAATTTAAAAAAAATGAGTCCTTGGCGTTCTTATAGTTTTGAAACAGCTAATAGTTATAATAAAATAAATAAATTTTTGATTTTTAAGTAATTTTTTATATTTTTTGTCTCTATTTAAAGCATGCATTTTTTTCTGTATACATAATTGACTTTCTACCAAAGTATAGACTATGGAGAACTATAAGTTAGGAGACGAAACGAGATTCAAAATCTCAAGATTTCCTAAAAAAATAGTACGGCACAGTAAAAATGAGGGCGCTTCGGGCGTTATAATATTAATTTAAATCCAACCAATTCACTAAATACTTTAAATTTTCATAAGAAACATGAGAAAAAAATTATTTAAAATTTACGCTTTGTCCCGTATTTTTCAGGATGCTGCAAATACGGTTAAAGGTACAAGAAAAATGTTAGGAAAAGATTTGTTGAGAATTAAATTTTCTTCAAAAAGGTCAGCGAGACCATATCTCTATCGCCAATGGTTTAGGGCTAAGGACGTTCAAAGACGCCCAAGCTACGGATTCATTTTACCGGTGGTCAAGTAACGGAAAGTTAATTTATACCTAAACTGTAGAAGATAAAAATAGGGTGTCACAGACTTTTTTCTTGGAAATTTAATTCTGTACAACTTTGTTTCTTACACTTTCATTGTATCTTCAACTGTATTCCCAGCGTTTTGATAAATATGCGACGTGCGCAAAGAATTTCCGCTTAGAATGCGCGGAACGCAACCTTATATTTTTGCTAACGCTGCGAATGTGGTTGAAGAGACAAAAAAAGAGTGAAGAACAAAGTTGTAGTGAATAAGATTTTCTATAAAAAAAATCACCATATTTCTATCTTCAAAGGTTTCGCTATAAATTAACTTTCTAATACTTGACCACCAGCAAGATGAAGCAGATCTGCTACTTGAGCGTCTTTGAACGACTTTGAGGCCCAAATGGTTGAAGTCTCACGGACTTTTTCACAGGATATGTAGTTCTCTACAACTTTCGTTCTAACATTTTTCTTGCATCTGTAACCGTATTCGCAGCGTTTGGAAAAATATAGGACAGAGTGTAAATTGGTAAAAGTTTGAATTTTTTTTTAATATAGTTTAAAACATTTACATTATATTGATGTCTTACTATTGAGAATGTAAGGCTCTATCTGCCTGTATTTTTTTGTTTGTTTTGTGTTAAACATTATGCAAATAAAACGATTTTTTTTCAAATTCATTGCTCTGAAAACTTAGACGGTAATGGAACAACCGCGCTCTCTAGCGACTATGGAGGACAGGAACGTTTTATTTGTACGTCCCTTCATATCCTAACCTTTAGATATCCGTAGTACAGACTATTAGTTTAATTCTAAACGAAAAATTAAACATGTAGGTCCATCATCAACTAAGTAAATCCAGAACTACGAAATAATTTTATTTAAAAGAGCTAAATGGTTTGTTGTGTGGTCGTATGTTGAGCTGTAAAATTACAAATGATTGAAAAATAAAAAATACTAGTAGGTAATGTCTTTTTGAAAACTGAACATAGCACGTTTATATAGCGATTTAGCTGATTTGACCCAGTCTGGCAAACCCCCCAAGAAAAAGGGAAATTGTGAGACGGGCAATTTTTTCTTGGGCTGATATTTGCTTCGATAAACAAACCGAGAGTGTCCCGGTTGTTTCATTAGCGAGACTTTGATAAATTAAGGTGATTGTACTGATAAAGCGTAGTCGAAATTGAGAAACAGATTAAATTCCTGCGAGCGTCGCGACGCGCGTCCTGAAACCATGCAGACGCTCGATGATTTTTCGCGTCGTCGTTGATTATCATAATTAATCTCGGGCGGATGAATAGAAAATTTAGTTTCGTAAATTCGAATCGATTTGGAAGAGAGGGAGAGCATAATGAAGGCCCGACCGGGTCTCCGGCCGGTTTCGAAACAATACAACAAAGCAAACGATCCAATTTGCAATGAAATGAGGAAACAAGAGGTCGAATCAAAAACGAATTCGGCCGATTTGAAATGTTGCAATGACGGGCGATGTCGCGGCGATATAGGCAAATGTCTAAACGTTAATTGAAATTTCGAGAAAAGGAAAAACGTCGCCAAGTCAAAACCAATTTACTGTGGTAAGACAATGGCGGCGGCGAGCGTTTTCATAAATACTAATTAAAACGGGAACAAAGGAAGTGACAACTGGAAATTAGAAATTAAAAGAAAAAGTTCGAGGTGATAATCACTAGTTTATGCGAGAGATATTATTTGCTGGGTAATTAGCAAAAGGAGGTTTTTATACATGGAAGGAAATCAACGTAAATTATTGTTTTTTGCTCTTTATCAAGACATTTCACCGTGTATGCATATTTCAACGCCGTTCGTTATCGCGACGACTATTTAACTGATCTTTTTTTAATTATTCTCCAGATATGCAAATCTTGGAATTCGAAGTTAGTGCGTGTGGGCGATAAATTACTTGAAACATGTACAGATTTACAATTTTCTTTGCCAAGATGCCCATCCACCACGCACTTGACCACTTAAATATTTCGAAACGTTACCAGAAAATTGTGTTTTGAAACAAAGCTTCGACAATTCCTTTGGTACTGTTGCCCACCTTTTGATTTATTTATGAGTGTGATTTAGAAAAAAAGATTAATTATTCAAATCAAATTATGAAAAAACAAAGAATTGCGTAAAAAGTATTATGCCAGAACAAAAACAGGAATAAAAAATAACATAGAAAAATGTTAGTTTAAAATATGCATTTTAAGCGTAATTGTAATAATGTCTTACAAAACCTCTCAACAACGGACACCGATGGGGAATCTTTTATTGTCCGTTGTGGAGAGGTGTCCGCTAGTAAGGGGAGGTTTCACTGTATCTACAGGGTGTCTCAGCTAAGACTTTCGAGCTTAATATCTCAGTTGTTTGTCAACGGATTGTTATGAAATTTAGAATGTACATATTTTAGGAGATCGTCTTTCAATTATGGGCAAAAAATGATCTCAAGTTAAAAAATGAAATTTTAAAATACATTTCTTTTATTTAAAATTAAATCAAAATACCGTTGGATCATTAAATCCCGAAAAATAAATGGCCACACAAAAAATTGACCAAATCGCTCGGCTGATCCAAGAAAAAAATTAAATTTTGTTGTTAAAACCTTAATCCAAATTTTGATAGTAATTTGGGCAGTCACCTTTTGAAACAATTGATGAAGCATTTCTATGCGGCATTTTGTGTACCACTGAAAAAAACTGTCAGTGTGCGCGCTGTCAGAAAAGTAAAATTGTTTTAATTTGGTGGAATTACTTTAAACACCAACAACAGTGGCTGAAAGTTCTTTGTTGTTGAAAAAGGAATAAATATTCGCCTTTGGAAAGTATCGTTGGACTTTTTGTGAAATGCTATTTATGAAATTTAAAGTTCAAAGAATCGTCAATAATTTGAAGACACAGGAAGCGTACCTGAACTAAATCGAGTGAGGACAAAACACGTCACTGGAAACGAAGCAATAGTTGGGGCTGTAATTCAAGCTTTTGAAGAGAATCCAATCAGCAGTGTACGAAACATTTCCAAAGTCCTGAATGTTCAAGTGTCTACAATTTTTCAGTTGTTGTTCAGTCTTTTAGTCGTTTTTGAAAAAATTAAAGCATCCAATACCAAAAGTAAGTCAAAAATATTGTTTTTTGACTTTGTATGGGTGAGAGATAATTGTGAAATGTCCCTTGCGTGATAGTTACGTTTCTGCGAGTAGGATTGACCAAAATTATCTCTCATAGAGATCTACGCTTTTGCATCTGTACCCACGTTTAACAGTTTGTTTCTCATTTTTCTCGCGAAACAGACGTCTTCCACGAACGAGTTTTTTCTGTCAGCATTTTTCACTGACAATAATTTTTTAAATATAAATCTTAAAAGGCTTAACATTTTAAAAAGGCATGTAAAAATTAATTGGATTTTAATCTTTATCTTCTAAAATATCTGCATTTTAAATTTCATAAAAATCCGTTGACACATATTTGGGATATCAGGCTCAAAAGTCTTAGCTGAGACACCCGGTATAATCCTTGTATTTATTTTAAAACACTTTGTGTAAAATCGCAATGTAAATAAATGCAGCTAAGTAAAATTATTCAATGAAACAAGAGTAATAAATTATTGATTAAAAAAGAGACAATTAAACTAAAAACAACCGAACCTGGCGTTCATAAAATTTGTGCTACGTTCCATTTTGCGTTTTTAAAATTGAATATTACGACGAAAACATATTTGCAGTATAAGGGAGCTAGTGCCATCGAGTCTAGTAGATACCCTGTACAGTCATTCGTTTGATATTTACCATGTCGAATAACACGAGTGAACCTTTTCACAGCTAGATAGTGTTGACATTTTCCGATTTGTTTACTTTGGCAAGTAAACGATTTATTCGTCCGCAATTTCCATCTCTTTGAATGCGCAGCCCTGGCGTTCCAAACCCTCCCAACAGCAATGACCATTACAAATAGCCGTCAAATATTTGAAACCTTTCGAGCGGCCGTTTAAAAACGCCGACGACCATCCGGCCGGCGTACACCGGAGAAATCCGGGCCACACGCATTAATTGCCGTCGAGATAATACGATTCCGGGCAATTTGAATAAAATTACCATGGGAGAAATTGCAAATCAAGCCTTCGTGATGAACGCAATCCACACGCCTGCATAATATCGCGCGCCCTCCTGCTAATTTTTTTCCAACACGTGAGAATGGCTCCGAGAAAAGTCCCAAACGTTCAAATTCACTTTCGTCCGTACGTGAAATTACTTAAAGGCCGATAGATCCAATGAAAAACTCGCTTCCGACAGACTGATGCATTCGGGCTTTTCGTGAGGAGGAAACGCGTGATCAAATTGCGTGCAAGGACTGACCTTATCGGCCATCTTTAATTGCATAAGGGCCAGGGCCCGCGCGACTGTCTGCCGACGCAAATTCAATTTTTCTTTGGATCACAACAAATTCATTCCGACTTTGCCAAAACATTGTTTGGTCATTCCGACATCGATTATACAGCCCGTTATGGAAATGAATGCGGTGTGCTTTAATGGCGTTATCTACCGTTGTCAAATGATATGCACTATCAATTACTAACTCGCCAGAAATAACAGCAATTTTTATAAACTTGTTAAGCTTCCCGCTTGCGGTATATTACTGCTATGAACAGAGTTGCAGGTCAAAAAGTTTATTTGTTGCAATCGGCGAATTTTACTGCCATTGTATTGTTCTGAATACAATAGAATCTACGGATATCTAAAGGTTAGGATATGAACCGACAAATAAATCGTTCCAGTCGCCAGAGGGCGCAGTTGTTCCATTATCGTAAGTTTCAGAGCAATGAATTTGAAAAAAAGGTTGTATTTGTGTAACGGTTAATACTTAACAAACAAAAGAAATGCAGGCAGATAGAGCATTGAATTCTTAATAGTAAGACGTACACAAAATTTTTTATCGTAAACTGTACAGAGTCGCTAAAAAGTATGGATACAGTTAAATATTTTCAGAACGGTTTAACAAAAAACCTTGAAATTTAAAAAAACAGTAAAAGTGTTTAAATTCTTCATCTTTTTCAAATTTTTATCGTATTTATTTTGAAAATACAAGGCTAACTTGTTTTTTTAATGGCACCGAAGGGTCAAATTTAATCATTTTTAAAAGAGTATTTTTTTCTCAATTCAATGATGTAACAAGATACCCATCTTTACTTCTATTATTAAGATGTAAAAAAATAAAAATTCAAAAATTTTCTGGAATAGTAAAACTAAGTTACCTTTGAAAATACTGTTATTAGCGATTCTATAATTAGCCAAAAATTAATCTTGGGTGCAATAACTAGTTTAATAATAGTACATTTAAGTAAAACTGAACGAAAAATGTTGGTTTATCATGGAGACAGAAAGCTAAGAAGTTAGTGGAAATGAGTTTGAACTTTGTAGCATAAAAATCAAGTATTCCGTGTTTAAAATTTCTTAATTAAGACGTGTTCTTTTTCAGTTAAAAGTGTTATTTTAACAAATATTTTTAATTTTTACTTATTTTTTGGTTAATGAGCTAACGATAGATAAAGACAACATTTCCAAGGCTAATAAAATTTTACATTGTTCAAAATTTTCGATTTTTTTTGAAGTTTCGATTAAATTAAGCTATGCATGTGGTATATCATGGAACTCAGAAAAAAATGCTCTTCTCAAAAATATTAAATTTGACCCTTGTTGCTATTTAAAAAAAATCAAGTTAGCCTTGTATCCGAAGACCAAATGGAGATAAAAATTTAATAAGCATCTGAAACGATACAATTTATATACTCTTAAGCATATACCAAATTTCAATAAGTTTTGATGAATTGTTTTTATAATATTCAACTGTATCGATACTTTTTAACGACTCTGTATTTAAAAGAATTTAAAACTTTTACCATTTTGCACTAATTTTTTCATTAATTACTGTGATTACAATTGTAATAAGAATGTATTTTTCAAAATTTATCCCCAGGACAAAATTATCCGACGATTGTAAAATCCGCCTTAAGCCATAATTCTTTGCACACCGTCGCATATTTATCAAAACGCTGGGAATACAGTTAAAGATACAAAAATCGTGTTTGGAACAAAGTTAAAGAGAATTAAATTTTTCATAAAAAAGTCTGCGACACGGATTTTCTATCTTTACAATTAACTTTCCGTTCCTTAACCACTGAATAAAACGAATCTTTAAATTAAGATAATTTTTTCGCATGCTTCTCATGAAAATTTTAGTCGTCAATTTTTCTGAATCTGTTGAGAGTGCAAAGCTTGACTATTATGCATTTTTCTCCAAGTAATTAGTGAATTGGTTGTCCCTCATTTTTACGCTGCTGTGCTATTTTTTGGGTTCAGAAAATCCCACGTTCGTTCTCCTAAGTCATAGTCCTCCGTAAATAGAATCAAAATTTTATTTTGTGCATACGACGCAAATAAAAAGGAAATGAACTGAGCTAATAATCAAAATGAAAAAAAAAGAAATTAAGATTAAGACAGTCCGACGATGGCAATAAAACGACCGAACGTTCTTATTATTTCATTGGAAAAGCTACATCTCGCGCAAATCTATAAATAAAACGCAAAACAGTCGAGAGCGACGAGAGGCTTTTCTTGAAAAACGCTGCTCGATATAGAACGTATGTTTTTTGCCGGTTTTTTAAACCGTGAGATGAATTATACAAGCTTCACACTCTTCAGAGCGAGAGGCTTTTTCCTCATTTCGTTTTTCGAACAATTTGCGTAATCGTTCCGCATTTGCATTTCGTAATTCAAGGGGGATCTTGATTTATGGTTGAGGTTTTACGGGGGCGTAAAAAATCCTCAAGTATTTCATATTTGTTTGTATTCGTGCTGTTCCAAGTCGGTCAGATTTCGTCCATAACAAATGCAGGTATTTCGTGCATTTTTCTGTTCACCTAGCCCATAAATCCGTACATTAGCCTGCACCCCAGCGAATCGTAACACAACGGAGCACTGGATTTTGCTAATTATCCAAAGAGGGAGCGTGTTTAGGTGTAATTTATGCGCTGCCACCCTTTGAAATACAACCCCTGTGACGGTAGCCGCCGCGATTTTCTTCATAAAGTCGGGAATGGCATTAAAACGCACATATGCTCGCGGCGTAAAATATAATAACAGAAAGAGTGTGGTTTTATTATGATGCGGCTTTTACGACGACTAAATTTGTTGCTAATATCTCGAGTCGATGATTAATGCGCTTACGTAGTGCTCTGTCAATAAAGCGTAAAAAGTGTGACGTTTCTGAGAGAGGGACTCTCCTCACGTAAGAGGATTACACGTTTTTCAGCCGTTTTTCAGAAAACACACTCTTTTCACTGTGCGTCTTTCAGAACGGAGATAATCCCTCGTGTAAACTCGCCTCTATAAATGAAAATACCGACACGATGATTACGTTTTTCGGAAAAACTACAACCTCATCGTACGACGATTAATTATAAAGGCGGACTGTATCGCCGTTTAATTACCTGGAGGTGCTTTAGCATTGCGACTCAATACACAAGAATATCGATTCATTATTCAAATGGACTGGATTTTAAGGCGCCAACAATCGGCGACAACTTGTTACAACGCCTCAGTATTAAAATTCTAACCAATAATAGTTAACGACCGGAATATAATGGGGAAAATTAGATTAAAAAGTTGCGCAGACCTTGCGAAAAACAAACGCTCGCATTATGCAAAATGGTGGATGCGCCGGGATAATTTTCAAACCCAATTACTCCATACTACTCAACTTCAAATTTCTTCTTTATGAGTTAACTATCCTCAACTAAAATAAAATAATTTCACGGAAATTGAGACATTTTAATTTGCATAAAAAAGTTACGAGTACTAGGTTAAAAATAAATTAATTTACGAGATATGCAGCTCATTTTCACACAAATGGACAAGCGAGATAATTTCACATGTACTAGTGCGTCTCCAAAAACTACGACTAAAATAATACTTTGTTCAAACTATAATATAAAGTGCATTTTAACAGAATTGTTTCGCTTTAATACCAATTGGTCTATATGTCAAAGAAAGGAGGTAGACGTCTCTCACCTTTAAATTTTAAAGTCAAAACACCAAACGTGAAATAATTCATAAATATACATGGGATAAATGTAAAGAATGACACTTTATAAACAGGGCTGGGTTGTAAAGGGCTGAGCTCAGACCGCAACCATAAATAACAGTCTTATTTGAACAAAATGACTTAATTTAAATTACGCAGGACTACAACTTAAGAGACGAAACGAGATCAAAATCGCAGGATTTTCTGAACATAAAATAATTGTACGGCAGAGAAAAATGAGGGCGTTTCGAGCGTTATACAGTCTCGGCGCCAAATCGTTTTAAATTAATTTTTCGTTCACCGTTTATTAATTTCGATAATAATAAATTATTTTATTTAAAAAGGATGTATTATAGACGTCATTAACACATTCTTTTTCATTAAGTAACTGTTTTGGGGATTTTGATGTTTTGATTTTAGTTAATTACAATTATTTTTTCACAATGGCGATCTTTTTTGTTATATTTTTCAATGGTAACTATGTTTTTGTAACAAACGTGATTTTTACGCGAAATTGAAAATGTATGGAGTTGACGTTATTCTCTTATGATAGTCTGTAGTGAAAAGTGAATGGAAAGTGTTGAAAAATTCAAAAATGGTCTATCACGAGGACAAACAAAGGATGAAGGTATTTTGTAAGGTCTCATCTTTATCGATGCGATATTGGTTTTGATTTGTAATTAATTTCTAATTTTGTCACAAAAAAAAAACTTACGAAAAAATATTGTAATAAACTGGTTTTTTGATGAGCGATTAATAAACTCAACTATTAAAGGCACTCACTCGCTATCGGTTTCGTTTATTATTCACCTTCATTAACAAACTAGTTTATTAAATAACTATTACAAAAAGTCCGAGGCCATGTCTCTATCGTCAACGGTTTAGGCCCCAAAGACGTTCAAAGACGGTGGAGCCACGGATTCGTTTCAATTTACCAGTGGTCAAGTAACTGTAAATTAATTTATACCTAAACTGTAGAAGATAGAAATAATGTGTCACGGACTTTTTTATAGTAAATTTAATTCGACACAACTTTGTTCCTTACTTTTTTGTTATCTTCAACCATATTCCCAGCGTTTTGATAAATATGGGACGGTGTGCAAACAATTATCGCTTAGAATTATCAATTTGCGTTCCACTATCTTAAATTTTTGCGAACGTTGTGAATATGGTTCAGGATTATTTGAAAACCGTTAATTCTAAGAAAAAATTGCAAGAACAAAAAAGTTTTTAAAGTGAATGGGATTTCAGAAATCCAAAAAATAGCAAAGCCAAACTAATTTGCGTTAACAACAGCTAACAACCCAATTTTGGGGCACCATACATAAATGCAAATTATACTGTCATATTAAAAATCCGCATGCCTGATTTCATAAAAATTGGTTAAATATTTTTCAAGATATAGAAATAAACGTCTTTCTTGGGGGCTAGTTTTTAAGAGCAATAAATCGAAAACTAATTTTTTTTGAAAAAATAAAAAATACTAGCAATATATTTTTAATGGTTCATTTATGGTTAAAATATTAGCACTCGTTCGTGGGACACCGTCTATAATGAAGCAAAAAATTTGGCAGTTTATATGAGATTCAGACAACTGAGTAATTACAGTTGAGTCAAATTTTCTAAAATAATACAATTTCGCAAAGTTAGACACACTTTAAATAAGACATCCAGCAATCCGGAAATTATTACTTATGAATAATGTGAGTGCGATTACAATTCACGAAGTGAATTTTCATTTAAAATAAGGTAACGTTTTTATTTTTAGCTATTTATTTTTAGCTTTATCCTACGATAAACTGGACTCCAACGAGCCCATTTTGTCACGTAAATATGATACACCACTGCCTTCTCCCTTCATTATTTGACTTCATTATACGCTGTATTGTAACTAGTACGATGTAGTTTCTTTTGATCCAAGATCTTCATGTTTTTTGTATTGTGTGTATTAAAGAGATCTCATTGTAATTTTGGCAGTGTAAAATTATCCATTAATTATTTTTGTTATCCCTTTTTTAAAAATCAATTGGTAGTGTCAAAATCGGATAAAAAGTAGTTCGTATTGCTTTAAAATATAAAACTGAGAAATTAGATCTACATTACGTACTTTGATTTGGGGAGAGCAATACACCTAGTTATATAAATTTCTTCAATTAACGCCATACAAAATTTTTTTTTGAGTTTGACACTGACAAATGTTTATAAAAAACACAAAAAAGACTATAGAAGTTGTTTAGTAGTTTATACACTCTCCGACAAATATATCGCATCACATGAAAAAAATTATTTTTTACTGCTCAAATTTAATCAAAGACTGCTTAATCAAAAATTAATTAATTAAGCCACTTAGCGTTAAATTAAACTAAACCTACAACTGTAAGTCAACGATTAAACCACAATTTATTTCTTATCAAAAAAAAAACAAAAAGTGAATTTTATTTTAATTAATTAATTTTTATCAGTTTTTTTGGCTTGGATAACGTCTACTGAGGCAGCTTTGGCATTCGGAAGCAATCACTATGACCTGGTATTACCTCCTCGAGCCTGGATAATTGCCTTTGACGTGGCCTGCTGTGACTTTAATAATTTGACATTTAATTAGAATCTACACCAATTGTTAAAAAAAAACTACATCGAAGTTACTTAAGAATGCTAATACCCATATCATCGACTTCAATACAATTTTCGGAACTCTTAAGCCTCAAATCTTGAGTGTATTTTAGTAGCTTTTTTACAGAGGAAGGGCTTAACCATATTTTATAGTAGGTACAGTTTCGAGGAAAAACACTATTTCATAATAAAAAAATAAATGGTGCAAATAGAATTTCTCTTGAATGCCAGTAAGTTAAACGAAATTTTGATTCAAAAGTATCGGTTCAAAACGTGGAGCTAAGAATAACGGCTGTTGTCGAAACGTTGCAAATTAAGAAGAATCATTTTTTACGACCTATATTTCCACTAACAGCCACCAAGTATTTTTTATAATATTCGAAACAAAATAAAATAATAAAGTCTAAATTATTATTTGTGGTTGCGATTTAAGCTCAGCCCAGTTCACAAGGGTGTCATTCTCTACGCTCGTGACTATACGTACAGTTACATAAGGAACAAACTTTCGCAATATGTAAATGGAAAGTGCTTGGGTTCTATTTTTAAAAATAAACACTCTCAATTCCATGATAAACTTTAATATGTAAACTAATCCGAGTAATGCAAATAGACGGAGTTTTTCGCGAAAAGTGCATTAAAATAGATTTTCTTGCACAAAATTATAACTTCCAAGAGTTGAGAACTTGACAATAGTCGATCCGAAACTTCTGGTCTAATATTTATAAAAGAAAATTTTTGTATTATTCCTTTTTGTTTGTTCCCCTCTTCCGTATCACACTTTTTGTTTGTTAAAGTTTTGGTAAACAACTGATATTACAACAGAAAAAGCCGGCATACAAGTTGCATTTTTGGACTGTATTCCGCTGCATAGCGCTCAAGGAAAGCAACTGTAATGTATGTCGGGTAATATAAAGTGCAAAGTACGCTAATATGTAAAATGGTGGATGCGCCGGTCTAGAATCAAAACTCGAATTAGTTTACAAATCGATTAATTAATTTGCGACTTGTTCCTCTTCAGGCACATTAAGCAATTTGCAATAATCACGACACAAAGCTGATTACGCGTATTATAACCGAACAAATAGACTGTCAATAATGGTAGCGTCGGCGGCACGCCGTTTAACTGCTCAAAAATTGCGATAAGGAATCGCATTCCGGGCGTGCCCGGCTAACATTTAAACCGGAGTTATTCTCGTTCCGGGCCAAGGCCGGCGCGTTTTTTCCTCCGGATCGATGTCGATCGAGTTGACATTTCGATAATTCCCATTATGGAATTATGAAGGGGTCAGACGTGACAACCGCAGATACATCATGCGACTCCTCACGGCTCGTTAACTCACGCGTACAATACACCGGGCGTTGATTAATCGTGTGTCATTTGATATAAATCACGACAATTCGAAAAATCGATCGTTTGCACTGACCTTGTCCCTGATTTCTTGTCTCATCTTTTCCCTTTCTTCCTCCATTTTCCTGTGTTTTTCCTTTCGTCGCTCCTCAGCCTCGCGGATGGCTTCCAGCCGCTCCCGCTCGGCCTCCTCCTCCTTTTCTTTGTCGTCGCCGTCGTCATCGCCACCGACCGCTCCTGAAACCGACGAATCATTGCCACAATGCTCCAGTCAAGATACACTTCATGCACAAAGGCCGAGTTTATGCGCAAAATTCACTACCTCCTGGATAGCCATTCCAGGAATAATGCAACCTGATCCCAAATTTGCAAAATAATCCTAGTACCATGTACGGTTTCTTTCAAAATACACGGTTGGGTTTATATTTAATGTATTTTGCGACGAAGGAGGTTTTTTTTGTTGTGGATTTAAAATGGGATAATAATTGAAGTAATTCTTTGGATTCTAAAATTTACATAAATTTACACAAAAGTATATGTATAAACTGCCCTGCTAAGCGCATTAGCAGTTAGTCACACTACTTTTGTAGACGTTTTTAAAATTTTAACACGGGAAAACGCATAGTTAAATTTAAAGAGATTTCACTAAATTACTTATTGGCAAGAAACTCGTATCTCAAGAAATTGTATAAATAAATGAGAAACCTAATAAAGAACTCAAATTATGTTAAATAGTCCAAATAATACAATCTTAATGTGTAGTAAGTACTTGTAATTAACATTTCTACGAACCACATATTTGATATTTGATACAAAAAAAAATCGAGGTACAAAATAAGTATTTAGATAAGTATTATTAATTAAATATTTCGGAAACGTGAGGTGTTCCATTTTTCAAATTTTTTTCAGGACTTAGGGCATGTAACTCTATGCTATAAGAAAATAGAAAATATAACTTTCAGCTCAGGCAGTACAAATTAACAAAAATTAAGCTTTTAGCCTGTATTTACGCGACATGGCTAACGTATAGTGTGAAAAAGCTAAAATTAGGAGTGGATTGGATAAAGAATCTATCGAATTACATTTTTTACTTTAAAATTAAAAAAAAACTACAACTTCAAATAACTCGCTCACAAAAACAGACCGAATGGTGTATTCTTGGAAAAAAACAAGAACTCTTGAAAACATTTAAAAAGATATTGCCGGACAATTGTTTAATTGTTTGGTACAATTTGTCCCAAAAATAAAAATGTCTATATTGTATTTGTGAATGAGTAGAACTCGGAATTAAGTTCATACTGATTTTATTACAAAAATAATTTGAATATACACTAAATTTACTTACAAACTAGAACAGTTACTCTAAAACAATGTTAATTTCAATAATAATTTGTCCATTTAAATTTTAAACACATTATTGTTATTGCTTAGTTGTCGCTGGTCAGGTGACCCACTTAAGACATTTTGCTGGCATTCGCTGATGCCGCGGAAATGCTTGCAACTTTTACGGAAAATTCTTGCTCTAATTTTTCCCAAAAATTCTGTTCAACCCCATGGTTAAACATGAATGGATACAGTCAAATATTATAAAAATTATTCAACAAAACTAAATGAGTTTTGGTATGTGCTTAAAAGTAATCATTTTAGTTCTGTCGTCTCAGATGTTTATAAAATTTTAATCTCCATGTGTTTTGTGGATACAAGACTAACTTGATTTTTTTTAAATGGCAAGAAAGTTCAAATTTTATATTTTTAAGAACCTTTTTTTTCTGAGTTCTGTGAACACGTACATACCTTATTAAAAAAAATTATCGAACTAATAAAATTTTTCTAGCTTTAGAATTTTTATCTTTATCGAATGTAAGCCAGTTGCCGGCTGAATTTTGACCCAAAAATAAGTAAAAGGTAATAATAACTGTTAATAGTTATTTATTGCATAAGGGTCGGTTTCATCAGCGTTGGTTAAATTTAATAAATAGTTAAAAATAATCGTTGCTATGATTATAACAATCGTTTCTCTGGATTTATTCTACAACGGTGAAACCGACCCTAAGACAATAAAGGGATTGTTTATCTACGAGTGAAAAGGTTAAGATCAAGAGTGATGAAGTCACGAGTGGACAACTTTATCGTCGTGTATAATACAATATTTTTTCTATAGCAAGAGCAAGTTTAAGAAAAAAAAGTTATTGGTAACCTTACAAATTTTTTAAATTCAGATGTTGGAATTTGTAAATTTAATTGAATAAAAAAATTTAAAATATTTTATCTACATTTGCAGTTAAGTGCTATTTTATCTACTCAAAAAAGTCGATAAAGTAATAGTTTAACATCTGTTATAGAAAAAAATAACACTTTTAATTGAAAAAGAACACATTTTAATAAAAAAATGTGGCTGTATCCATACATATTAGCACCCTATATGTACAAGACCGTGTATAAGCATTGTATAAGTTCTTTTTATTGCATTTTCGGTAATTTATTATGCTAATATCTAGCTCTCATTTGTTTAAGTTTCTTTAAGAAATATTTTTTGTAGTTACGACTTTTTTGCTAAGTAATTTCAATTTTTTTTTTATTTTAACTGTCGAATATAGAAATACAGCGCTCTAAATATATATCCATAAAATTCCGTGTCAATATCATATTTCCATATTCATTAAAGTTCAAAATTTCGTACTCTAAGCATATGAAATAAAGGTGCGATAAAATACTTAAAAGTAATTACGATGCTTGTGCTTAGCAAGGCACTAAATGTTGCTCTTATTTCTTACGTCGTGAAGGAAGACTAATAATTTTGAATTTCCTCTGTCTAGTTTTGATATTGATATGTCATGTGTAAACAAAATAAATTAATCAGAAGTCGCTACACATTGCCTTGTTCTTTGGTTTCGTGGTTTCAAAAGTTTCAACAAGTTCCACATTTTACTTCAAAATAATTGTTGAAATTAGTGTCTTTTATTTAAAATTCTGTTAGAAATTTTATTATGAAATTCTATTAATGTTAATTTAAATTAACAGAATTTTATAACGACTGTTCAACAATTAAAATGTGAGCTCTTTCAATGTCCCGTCCGTCAATTTGTAATTCTTTTTCCTGCTCGTATTTCAAATTTTAAAAATGTGGCTCTAATTGTAAGTTGGAAACAATTTCACTGGTATTAAGTTCCTCTAAAGAAAAATTCACTTCTACTGATAATTTCGTAAAAACTGAAAATAAAATCAAAAAATTTCTGCAAAAAAATAAAAGGCCGAAGCGTCGCGAGTTTACTCATACGTGTGCTCTTATTTTAATTCGCGCGACGGAAGGAAATAATTATCGTTCAAAGGAAGAAACGGGGCTTTATCTCGTGGCTTCGACTCTAATTAGACGACTCAACGGGGGCTTTTAACGAAATGTTCAACAGAATTAGCGCCGAACAATGCAGGTCACAAATCGCTATCACTCATGTGTAAACCGAATTTGAGATTTTAATAAAGAAGAGCTCGTGCAACTAGCTCTAGGAGCTTGCACCAAAAATTTCCACTTAGTCGTTGAAAGGTTTTTGAAGCTAAGAGAACCCTGTCGTTACTTTTACAAACAAAAAATGTCGGTGAAGAGTGAAAGACGGGATTGTTTTAAAAATAGAATATTACAGACGCTTCAAATTTTTATTTGCACTCTGAAATTTACGTCTCGCTTTTACAGGTCACTAAAATGGGTCATTTAGTGTCAAAGGGTTGTCTTGTCTGCGAGACACAAGGTCATGCACGACTGAATTTAACAATTTATTGTTTACGTTTCTGCGCATGAATCGGAGTTATTTGCTCTCAGAGTTTGATACAATTTTGCCACATTCTCTGCTGCTGTGAGTAATATTCTGCTAATTTTGGAAGAATCACAACCCCGGTGGGGACGTGCCAAAGCAAATATTCAAAATATGCGTATTTTAGCGATCCTCAGTGTACCTAAAAGTGTTTGGAGTAACAAAACTTGTTTCAAAATGTGCAAATTTTGGTCTTATTCTCGGAACTGAATCCAAATTAAATTTGAAAGTTTCACTGCCTACTTTATCACTGAGAATTATGCGATAAATAATATGAAGCGGAAAGGATGAAATTTTAATTTGCAAATTATAATGTATGTGAAATGCTTATATTTAAATCAAAATTAGATGCAATTGCGCTAACAGTAATTATGAATTATGATTGTGCTTTAATTTATTTATAGCGTTTGATTTGAAAATCGTCATCCAAAAGATAAAGAATGACAATTCTCATCAGGCTTATGTTATTGAAATCTACTCAACAAAAAATTAATGTTTTTAATATTGATAACAGAAATTCGAAGTAGGTCAAGCCTTTCTTCAGACAAGTAAATTTTTTTGTCATTTCCTTTCAGGATTAACTAACGACAACTTTAATAAATTGAAAATCGTTTATGCAACAGCAATATTTAGTACAACATAGGAACTGATTTCACATAAAAATAGTTTTGCAGAATGCAAAAAATCTTATGTACAAGCCATTAAAGTGAAGCTACATGATAGATTTATTGTTCAAACAATTTTAAAATACATTTTTAATTTTTTTTTAAATCAGGAATTCGACTATCATTTCTCATTAAAAAACGAATGCGTAAGTTAAAACAGTGGATAAAACCAACAGTTAGTGAATATAAGCAATGTACTGCACGGTAATGAAAATTTAATACTAAAAGGTTTTTTTATTTTAGGACCCTTCTTGACTATTAATAATTAGTAATAATGGAATGAGTATTTATTGAACATTTTGTGAGATTATTTTGTTCGAAATGTAAAATGAAGGTAGGATATAAAAAGAGATAAAAATAAGTCAGAAAAATATAAATGTTGGCAAGTAATGGTCAAGCATGTCAGGTTTTTGCTTTTTGAACGTGAAAGAGTTCTGTGATGAAAGGCGGTTGTGACGTCACCTTTTTTCAAAGACTTTCGAAGAAATTATCTCCTTTAATTGACATCACAGAACATTTAAAAAAATCTACTGATCGACAATTTTAAATTTCAGTTAAAGCACACAATTCGTTGCAAATGCGTTTAATTAATTAAAAAATACTGCAATTTTTTGCAGAGGTTGAACAAATTAGAGAAAACAATTCAATTTTGCTAAATTTGTAATGGACCTTGAACTAGAATATTATGTTATTATTACCACTAGGTAAATGGTGCATTTTGTAGGGCGCGAAATTTCACGTGAATTGCCCAGTAAAGTATTATTATTTTTTTATTATTATTATTATGTTTAAAAAGAAAGCAATACATACAAGGTGATTCAAAAGTATCGGGTCATCTCTGGGGTGCTGATAAGACATTGTTAAAAATTAAAAACTGAGTAAAAAAATCTGAACTTATTTTTATAATTAGCTGAACGTATTTTATTACATTTTTATTTTAAAATGATTAAAATACGTACTATCGAACAATCAAAAACATTATAATAGATTTTGTTTTAATTTTCTCATTAATTCATGCTTCGCGACAAAATAATAATATCCAAAATGACGCACATTATTACATGAACGCATCTTTTATTAACTTACTTAATTGCTTTAAACCAGCGCTTTTCAAATTATTATTATTATTGTTATTGTTATTGCTTGAATGAAATTTGAGTTAATAAACGCTACAAAATTAATGTATCTGTTGCCTCAAAGTTTTAGCTGTTGTCGAGTAAATGTTGGATGATCAATTTCAAAACAATCAACAGATTTTTTTCAATCAGGTTTAGTTTGTGAGATGTAAATACCTTAAGTGAGCATTTATTTAAAAATAAGGATACAACTTTGGGGTATTTCACGCGAAGCGGACAACGAAAAAAAATTACTTGAAATCTTGAAATTCTGTCATATTCGGAATAATTGTTCTCCTAGAAAGCATGATTGTAAATACATAATGAATTTTTTGTTTGACACTTATTTGTGAAGATACTGATTTCTAAAAATTTGACAAAATATGAAACAAAGTTTTTTGAAGCTTTTATTTAAAAACTAATGCATACCAAAATATTTAAAATAGTGCTTTATATAGAAAATTCTCTGTTCTTTTTTATTCTGAATACAGATTTGGAATTTGAAATTTCTTTCGTGTAGAAAACCGGAAGTGAAGTTTTAAATCCGAATTTTAGTAACTTGGACCTATTTTTTTAAATTCATTTTTATTTTAACAAATAGCTTATAATATCTAGATTTTACACTATAAGTCGCAAATTGGGATCTCTATTTCTTTAGGAGATACAGTACTTAATGTACGTGATCGGCCGGTTTACGCAAGAAATTCCGCGCTTTTGAGTACTTTAAGTACCATATCTCCTAAACGAATAGAGATTCCATTTTGCGACTTATAGTGTAAACTCTATTTACTTTAGGCTATTTTTTGAAACAAAATAATTTTAAAAAATGGTCCAAGATACTAAAATTCGTATTTGAAACTTTTTCAATACGAAAAAAAAATTCAAATTTCAAATTCGATTTTAGAGTTGAATGGAACAGTGAATTTTGTGTATAAAACACCATTTTAAATATTTTGTTATATATTGTTTAATTAGAATAATAGGTTACAAAAACGTTATGCTTAATATTTGGTCGATTTTTAAAAGTTAATAACTTTTTAAATAAATCGCTCACAAAAAAATTATGACGTATTTACATTCACACTTTTTAGGTGAACAATTGCAACCGAATTTTAGGTTGTCGCATTTTTTTGAGTTGTCCGTTTCACGTGAAGTGTCCCATTTTAGTCAGTCACTTCTCTGTTGCCTCAAATTTTTTTGTTGAATGATTATTCTATAATCAGTAGATACTGATTTCAAAATAACTAACAGATTTTTTCTGTCATCTCTAGTTTTCATTTAGAATGCACGCAAATTTTTAGTCACGTACTTCTCTGTTGCCACAATTTTTTTTGCTGTTGTCGAATAAATATTGGAAGCTGTTTTCAAACCTGTCAACATATTTTCTATCAACTCTAGTTTTTGATACATAGGTACAGTCACGATTAAAAAGATTGACTCCCCTAGCAACTGGACCGGATAGCAAAAGTGCGACTAAAACCTTTTAGGTCATAAATTTCAACAAACAGGTTAGTTTACAAACTGTACAGTAAGTTTACACAATATCCAGCTAGTTTATAATTTAGCTAAACGTACACATTAACTGAATCAAATCGAAAAGATTTGTGGTTGCAGTTTTAAGGTCATTCTTTTTGATTGTGACTGTATGTTAAAGTTAGATTTCTTTAAAAAAAGGACACAGCTTTTAGACAGTTAGTTCTGCCAATTTGGATGACATATTTAAAATCTACGTTTTAACAGTATTTAGAATATAACGGTATTTACGTAAAAAAAGACTCCTGAAATAATTGTTTTATTTTTAATAAATTACTAATAATAGTTGAACAGTTTACTTCGCCAGATTTTTAATATTAATCATATCTAGCGCCATATTTTTAATAAGTATTTAAACGTTTCACTTAGAGCTTGTAACGCAATTTACAAAAATCTGTTGGCACAACGATTGTCCTTGGGATGTTTTTTTCCTTCACTTCAAGGTTGTTTTTTGATTGACGCGTTGTGGTGGTAAATTATCGAGACAGCTATTGATTAAAAAATGATCTTCCCGTGCGTTCAATTTAATAAAAAGTATGAAAAACGTAATTCCCTAAAGCGCACCGCACCGCCCGGATTTTATCACCTGCCCTGGCCGAAAATTCGAAATAACTCAGCATGTTTACGACACCCTTCGTGTCGGCTCTTTAAAATGCCCTTATTCTCTAGCTCGCGTTCCGTATGTGTTGCGGAAAATGTTTCTTTTTTCGCCCGTCGATTTCGATCACTTCCGGTAGACTAACAGCTTCGACAGGGCGTTTTAACTTACATTTACTCTGCCACTTCTCAATTCCAACATTAATTTCGCCGAGGAATGAGTTCGATGTATTCAATTTCGAGTTTTATTGACGGCAGATGCTACCGGCGGTTGTCACCATATGGGCTGCGAAAATCCACTTAGGCGTCCGAATCGGATTTAATTAAATTCGTTGGAAGTTTTTTCACGTGCGTATCGCAGACGTAAACAATGCGTTCTTATCGCGGATGTTCCAATCTCCGGTCGCTTTACAACAAAAGGGCTCTCTTCAGTGTGACGTCACACACAGAACGCGACTGGTAAGTGACGGAGAGCCTCCCTTTGAAAGCCGGTCTCGATCTAATTACACCATGACATGAAGGGAAATCACATTTCAATGTGCCGTTTGTATTGGTTATGATATGATATTAGAGAACGTGCGGACGGGGCTGCACTTCAGTATAAATGGACAACCAAAGCTGGAGCTATCCCTCCAAGGTTTAATTTTCGTCTTTTGTTCGACATAAACGAGATCGAGTTTCGAGTGGAGCTGTGCACGAAGGCGTTTGCATTTTTCTCTTCATCAAACAGCGATTGATCGAAATTCTAATACAGACACTTTTGCCGGCTCTTTTGTTGAAATATGTGCGATCGGATATCCGCCCCCGTTAGCAAACATTAACAACCGCAAACAGAACGAAATCTGCAACTATCAGCACAAACGCTCTACTAATAAAAGTAAAAACACAAAGTGAAATGCTACCTGAGTCTGGGAATTAATCAAGCTTTGAAAAGAAGCCTGGCTTAGTGTGCTTTGAGGAGTAACTGTTACTTCGCTAACAAGAATCTGTGTAGTGGCACACAAATTCAAGACTTGCATGGCTTGTTTATTACAGCTAGAATTTTTAATACAATAAAACTAGGTTAGAGTATTTCGTTACAAGGCAATTTGCGTCTTCTGAAGTTTAAAACTTTAATAAAATACTGGCAGTAATATTTATCATGTGCCGTAAAAACCACCACTGGTGGATGCGAAATCGATGAAAAATTCAAAATAAATTATTTTATAAATATTATAACAATCTTATAGCGTCTGGGATATTCGTGAAAATTATTTAAAAGTTATCTATTTTGTGGAAACAGGTTTTCGTTATAACTTATGCACATGAGGCCGTGTTTATTTTCAATTACAACTTACATAAAATTCGGTCCCAATAAATTAATAACGCGTTTTAGTGCTCGTATTTACAAATACATGCACATTTTTGATCACTCAATATTAATACCTTAACAATTTATAGCCCATATAATAAATTGACTCATATTATTCTGCACCGGTAGGCATAAATTTTATAATCAATCATTAAATGTAATAACTAATTATGTTCAATATATCAATCAGTGTTTTCACTGGCAAATAAGGGCCATTGTCTGAAGAGTAATCCGCAATTAGTAAAGTTCAGTAAAAATAAAAATAACTCAATTCTTATTCGAATGTTTATAATTTTTGAAATATAGGGGGTAAAACCGCCACTAAATATTCAACAAAAAATGCAAATAAACGAAGTTTGCATTTTTTGAGTGCCTTATTTCAAAGTTTCCACGATATTTTGAGAAATTAATTGGTATAATTGACAAAAAATGAATGCAAAATGTAGTCTTTTTATATTTTTTTAAGTAAAAACACGTTTTCCTGTGACTGTTTGTGCAACTTTTAACTCAACAATGAAATAGATTTTGAAAAACAATCTTACAATTTTTAAATAAAATGGTATAAGTATAGCACCTTTTTCATATTAACGTGCAGCCAATAAGCTGTGAAAATCTAGATGCAACTTAAGTAAGTTACTGAAAAGTCTGATTCTCGATTTACATTAAAACAGTCAATGTCATTCCGAAGGTTAATAATGTGTTTGCCCCTCGTATTATTACTTTGTTAAGAAACTACGGTATATACACATTCCACATACAGTAAAACCTCTCAACAACAGACACCGATGGGGAATCTTTAATTGTTCGTTGTTGAAGAGGTGTCCAGTAATGGGAAGTGAACAATTTTAATGTAAATTTTTTTAAATAAACAAATAACATAGAAATGTGACAAACTGACAACAGAAGGCATACTGGATTTACTAATCTCTCAACATAACACCATAAAATTCGAAGGACATATATAGAATTTTTATTAAAAAATTCTTCAATTTGTTTTTTTGGTTGTTTGTAGGAGCCGTATTTTTTACAGTAATTTATTACATGACACTTAACTGCAGAAATTTTTTGAACAGCTTTAACTGTTCAGACAGAAATATTCTTTATCACTATCGTCTTCATCAATCAAGTTTAAAAAATAATAATACACACACATATTTAATTCTGGATCTTTGTATACAATTTTTTATTCATTTCTACAAAATCCATGAAACAAATGTTCGTTTTTTACAGTACCACTCTTTCGGTCTGTCCGTTGTAAGAGGTAGATTTATAAAACGTTATGCTAATTAGGTAATTTTTTGTCCGTGTCCGTTATAGAGAGGTTTTTTTACATTATTTTCCAATGCATTTGTTTCGTTCCTACAAAAATGTCCGTTGTGAAGAGGTGTCCGTTATCCGGAGGTGTCCATTAAGGGAGGTTTTACTGTATTTATTTCAAAGAATAATTTATTGTGAAGAATTAGCATCATTTGAATTTCAATAAACGAA
Organism: Tribolium castaneum; assembly: GCF_031307605.1. NCBI lineage: Eukaryota > Metazoa > Arthropoda > Insecta > Coleoptera > Tenebrionidae > Tribolium > Tribolium castaneum. Next base: position 18,239,103 of record NC_087395.1, on the reverse strand, counting down.
AAGTAATTAGTCGGCTTGTTTTCGCATCATTACCATCTTAAAATGATTCCCTCAATCGCATATTTCGATGCACATTAATATGAAAAATATATTCATCAGAAAATGATTTAATATTTATCTGTTTTGTGCTGACTTCCAACCTGTTTTTTTTTGTATAAAACTATTCATGAGCTCATGTTTATTTTCAATTACGACCTACACAAAATTCAGTAACAGTAATTAATAACGCATTTTAAAACTCATAATTTACAAATAATTTTTATTCACTCAAAATTTATATCTTACGAGTTATAATCGTACAATTTACACCGGATTTCCTACTCAATCACATGAGATTAAAAAAACTTGCGAGTATATCAAAGCCTATAAAACGTCTGAGCTACGGATATCTAAATGTTAGGATATGAAACAAGGTACAAATAAAACGTTCCCGTCATCAATAGTTCCGTTAGTGTCCCCAGAGAGGGCAGTTGTTCGTTACCGACTAAGTTTTCAAACTTAAAAATGAATTTAAAAAAATAATTGTATTAGTAACATCAGATCGAAAATATACTCAATTAGAGCAAACCTTGAAAGTGAAGTGTAACTTTAGCCACATCATATGCTGTGTGAAACCAACATAAGACAACTTAACTTCAAAAGTGCGGCCATAAATAAACAGATAAAATGTGGCACAGCTTGCTCTTATTGAGTATATTTTCGATCTCATGTTATAACGGTTTGTACAAGTTGCACTCTGCTCCATATGTCTCAAAACGCTGCAAATACGGTTACATATGCAAGAAAAATGTTAAAGACAAAGTTGTAGAGAATTAAATTTTCTATAAAAAATGTCCGCGACACCATATCTTCTACAGTTCAGATTTAAATTAACTTTCAGTTACTTGACCACCGGTAAAATGTCGCTTCAGCATTCTTTAGGGCTTAAACCGTTAATTATAGAGATATGGTCTCGGAGACTTTTTTAAAGGAAATTTAAATCGCTACAAATTTATTTCTAAAATTTTTCTTGTATCATTAACCGTCTTCGCAGCGTCTTGAAAATTACGGGAAGAATTTAAAATTTTAAATTTTCAATATTTTGTTTTATGTTTCTTATTATTTATTAGTATTTAGTTTTTCTCATTCTATTAAAAGTGCAAAACTCAACGTTTCTTCATTTTTTAAAAGTAGTTAGTGAATTGGTTGAATTTAAATTGATTTAAAACGATTTTTTTTGGTTCAGAAAATGTAATTTCGTCTCCTAAGTTATAGTCCTACTATAACGTATTATTGAACTGCTCAGATATCTAAACTATTGATAAGGAACCTGGAAAGTTTCGAAAAATAAGGTTGAAGGACTTTTTAAGAAATAAGCACAAATACTTGAATGATTCGTTGCTCGAAATTTGGTGGATGCGCCGGGTGAGAGTTGTGTATAAGTAAAATAAAAGCGTATGTACCATTGAACACAAAATTCGTTCTAATTTTGGCAACGGAAACGCAGTCGTAAAAGTGATTTTTTTGTGTTTACAACTTTTTAATTGAGTTACGTTCCTCACGCTCGCGAAGTTGGTTCAGTCGTCTAAAAAGCAAAACTTTTTATTCCTCGCCGTAGTAGTGACGCTGTTGTATGCACCGTAATGAACCAAGATAGCATCAAAGTGTCGCTAGTAACTGTTCATGAACAGTGGCCCCACGGTGGCGATAATGCACATTGTGTCTGTGACACTATTTGATAAAAACTTTTGTTTCCACATTAAATAACACATCACGTTGCATCAAAACGCGACCAGAAATCCCGCGATCGTTTCCTAGCGAAAATTTCAATAATGAATATCTTTGTGTCTCCGAAAGTGGCATCAATTTATAATTGAAATCGCTCTCAATGAACAAAGGGTGGTGGATGCGCCGGGAAAATTCTCTCGCAGAGAGATAATGTTTAGTTGCCGCCTGTGTCTGGAGCACTTATACGAAATTTTCATTAACAGCGACGCCTCTTTGAAACTCAAAACGGCTCCGTTTCGAGCATTTGTTGTTCCACACGCATTCCGAAAGCTAACACTGAACATGCTCATACAACCTATTTAGAAGCGAAACGTTAGAAGTTGCCAAACTAGGATGAAAATGGGAGCTATTGTGTTATTTTGTTAATTAGATAAACGTTATTGAGTTTGAAAATTAATTGACGAGCATGCAAAATCAATTTTCGAGCGTAGGGGGTGAGTCGTTAGGACACGATTGCCTCTTTAGCGATTAAGTGAGGCAAAACAGGACTATTCTAAGAGATGTTTTAAGCTCTAATGTACCTCCGCAGCTGCATGCAGATCTGCTCTATTCTTACTTTCCCGTCTAATTAAAATAATGAAATAAAACTTTACTTTTATGGGGAGTTAAATGTGTGTTCCATAAATCGTCGCGTCGCAATTTTCGACAATACTTCTGGCGCATTTGCATGTAATAACTCGCCGAATATGGAACTCTGAAAATTTTTACTACCTCTAAATAGGCAATTTACGTCGTCCCGTTATGAAAAAGGCAAGAGTCGTCGGCGTTACGGCAGGAGGGTGAAATTGCGCTTGTTTGCCGTATAATCACTGGCCCAAATTGACGAAACCAAGTGATGTTGAGATGGAATTCGTCATAATGAAAATACCCAAAAACAAAACGTCATCGGATCACGTCAATCTCGATGACAGGTGAAGCTTATTGTTTCGTCGGGATCGATAACACAAACCGAATTCGAGGATTACACCGAACGGGGCGAGCCCAACATTGTCATGCACGTCGTAAATAGGGCATTTCATCGGAGAAACAACGCAGAGTTATTTCTTCGGGGGCTAATTAAGCGGCGTCGTTGCGGCATCGAAGCGGAAATAAATGTGTTTATTTTTTTATTAGGGTACCACTTAGGAAAATTATGTCGACGCACTTAACCCCCGGTTTACGGCCGCTGCAGCAACATTGTTAAGCGGTTATTACCATTCACTTTGTTCGATCGTTAAGCGAATTACGGTCGCATTAGTGCAATTTTTACGTCATCGTGCGAGGGATAAGCAAACTATCAGTGGATTTCCCCAGCTACATGTATGGGTGCCGTTACGTGCCGCCGGTTGATTCCCTTGTCAGAGCGTTAGCATACGACACTTTGATTAAATGCGAAAATAGAATCGATTCCGGAGGATAACCAGAAAAGCGATTTTTGTAGCAAGGGTGTGGATATAATCCGTGTCAGAGACGTCGATTGGGGTGCGAGACGTAAATTCACGTCACGGAAAGGGTTAAGCCGGTTTTTGCACTTTTTTGCAGATTCTTTTACATTTCCGCCAAATCGCTGCAGCCTGCAATCTTTCATAGAATCTTGCCCCTTCGTGTCATTTTTACCTCATCTGTCTACTATCTATTTAAAAATGCAGTGTTTATTTATTTGAAAGGGTGTTATTACGTGCTTTCCCGGCGCATCCACCATTTGTGTGTTTCATAATAATCGACTAATATTTATTATTTAAATTAACAGATAATTCAAAATGCCATAATTCAACCTTGTTCCATGTCATCAAACTCAAAGTAGTGGATGTTTACCTAACACGATCGATTAATGAGTCACATAAAATTTTTAATGATTAATTCCTAAAACTACACTTCAGAATAGGAAATTTCGTTGATTCAGGTGCATGTCTTGGGGGCCATATAAAATATACTTATTTTGCAACCAGATAAGCTCCTGCAACACTTACTTAACCATTACACAACCACCTTAACCATCTATTTGCACGATCTTTTCCAAGATGATTTTTTTTGTTAAGACATGCTATTAGTAACACTAATTTACAAAAAAAAATTCTTTTACAAAGAGATAATTTAGACTGATTTTCTTTTCTGCTGCTTACTCACTGATAACTAAAATACATGTCATTTTTGTCTATGACGTCTAATTTTTTAAATATATTCACTAAACGTTTTGAAAATTGATTTCTGGTGTCTAGCTTAGCATTCGTTGTTTCTGAGACAAACTAATTGTTAAACATTTTGCTTGCGGTGATTAATTAAGCTCAAACAACGTTTGTTTTATTTGTAGTAAAATTATCCTAATAAAACCTGGGAAACTTAAGTGATCAAATGGTAAACGTTTCTGTCAAAGTCAAGTGACAAGAAGTATACTAAGGGTTTTGCCGTTTTTGTGAAAATATGTTAGTCGATTTACTGCTGGTTACAGTAAAAAAAACTGACACTATTCAGTACAAAAAAAACAAATTGTTATTTTTAATTTTTCAAAAGTTTTGAATCAATATTTTTTGTGGTGTCTTTGGCATTCGTTATTGATTAACAAATTGTTAAATATTTTATTTGCTTTAAAATATCAGGTAAATGTAACTTAAGCCCAAACAACTTTTTCTATGTTTGTGTTCAAATTATCTTAATACAACCTGAGAAGCTTAAACGATGAATATGGTGAATGTTTCCATCAAGATTTAAAGTCTTATGAAGAGAGATTTTTGGATTAAAAATATGTTATTTGTTTACTACTTGTCTACATTAAGATAAACTGACAATAATAGTACAAAAGAAGAAGCAGTCAAAAATTGTCAAATACTGATACTTTATTATGAATATTATAAAATACAGGGTGCTCAAAAACTGGCACACCAACTCAGTGGTGCGTTGTTGAGAAGCATGTGTAGATCACGGGAAAAATCTTGAAAAAATTCCTAAAGCCATATTTAAAAAAATCTGGAGCTGCAAATTTATTTTGTTAACTTCTTCAGTTTTCATAATTTTTTGATATTCTTATGTTTCGCACTAAGTAATCGTTCCCTAACTAAACGATGAATAATTATTTTTAAATTTACTAACAGACCTTAGCAGTTTTTTTAATTTAAAAAAATTGAAATTCATCAAAAAAATCACTGTCTGTAGATGTGCCAACACTGGGAACTATTTCCTAGGAAACGTTTCAAAAATAATTTATCTTTATTGTTGATCAAGTTCTATTGCGATCACGACTGTTAGACAACGTTGCCACATATCATTTTTTTTAAATTCGTTATTTATTAATAACTTCAATACAAAGAATTTTTTTACTATTTTTACCTTTATATGTAGGCAATTCACCACAACACTCTATTACTATTATAAAATATTAAAAAACTTGATGTCTTATTTTTTTTCGATTTAGAGTTAATTATTCTACCGGTACACATTGGTTTCATCTGTTTGTAAAAAATGTTATAAACTGGTGTAACTAAACTTACAAATAAAGCATAATAAAATGTTTTTACCCAGAATTTTATTAAAAACCGCCAAAGACGTAAAATACCAAACCAAAGTACCATAGTACCAAACATAAAACAAAGTTATGGTATGAGAACTGCATGTACACAAGTTGAGAAATAGGTACTTATGAAATAATACCAAAAAAAAGTTATATACTCTTTTGGGAATAGTATGAAATAAAGGGTTAGTTTATAATTATTATACAGACTTTTGTCAAAATCTAGTACGAAACGCAAGTCACCGTTAAAGAGCCCTCCGATAGTTTACGGAAATTGAGTTATATGTGGAAATTGAAAATGCAAACTTTTATATTCTGGAACTTTTTGAACTGATTGAAGGTATATTTTGAGGCGCAGACGCTGGTCTCAGTTGCCTTCAAAGTCTGAAATGGATTTTAATCCCTTTATATGTTGCTAGTATTTTATTAAAACTTAAAGAGCAAGTAAGTAAAAATTCCCGTTTTGAAGGTAGTTTTCTTGTCGTCGCTGTTGAAATAAAACCGCTTGAAATTTCGCTTGAATATCAAACTACAAGCAAAAGCAAAGTTTGAAGAAAGCTTGTCGCAGCAGTCGGCCACTTGGTCGTCGATTTGCGCACTTGTCAAAGTTCGAAATGCAATTATTGCGAAGTTTTTAGCGCGGATATCGTCTCCTCGTCAGCAATTAGATTGGCGAATAATCTCGTTCCCGACTGTAAGATTAATTGCGCTCACAATCAAATTAGGTCTTGGCATGCGAGTGTATATGTGTCCTATTCACGATACTCCTAAGTGAATTAATCCCGACAAACGCCCCGTCTCTTCGAAAACTTCACTGGAAGGAACAACTTCAATTATACACATACATATTATAAGTAGAGTGAGCCGAGATTTGAACGGATGACATAAACTTGAGCAAATTTAATTACGGACGCTTGTTTAGTCGAAAATAATTGATACGAGAAGACTGCCGCCGACTTAAATCGAAACTGTTAATTAGCTCCCGGAACCGACAATAGAAACTGAGCAAAATTATTGCAGACCACTGCGGGATTTACGCAGCTGAAACTGTTATTGACGGAGTGTGGCCGAATAGTTTGTTCGGCCGGAATTAATTGGATTCCTTATACACTATGTACGAATATTAGTGCATCGAGTGCTGCGTCACTTATTTGATTGATTTACAGCGTCCTGCACTGATACTCTCGAACATATTTATTAGAACAGATATCGTGTGCTATCCCGGCGCATCCACCATTTGTGCATTTCGCTGCGCTCTATAATTACCAATTATTTAAATTAACGAATAATTTTAAATAATTGAAGATTAAAGTAGTGGATGAGTCGAGAGTAGGTTGCGAGAAATGTTCAAAGTCAAACAAATAGACGAAATTATTCAGAGAAATGACGAACCACCATTCCACTGCGGGATTCGGCAACTGAAACTGCCATTGACGGAGCGTGGCCGAATAGTTTGTTCGTCCGGAATTAATTGGATTCCTTATACACTACGTACGAATATTAGTGCACTTGGCATGTGTGAGTGCGAATGTTTCGGTTAGAGTTCACGTCAGTTATTTGAGTGATTTAGGGCTTTTCATACTACTCCTCTCGGATTAAAGCTCAGCTTAATTTATATCAGACGCTCGAGGGAAACACGTGCAATGTACACCCGACCAAGCTCCGAGACACTCGTTCCGCGCTTTTCTCTACTCTACTAATTACTAAACGAAACTTATCCAACAAGAAACTCTCATTAAAATGATAATCTAAAATCGGCAAAAAATCCCGCTTGATTAATGAAAGTCATTGTTCGTTACAAAACACAGAGAACACAAAACAGCGACAGAGAGAGAGAGTTCCACATCCATGCGAACAAAAACTACAATCAAAAAAATTCAGTCGTACCAATTGACCCAACCAAGCACTCGAGGGAACCGAGGATGAGGCAAGTCACGGCTTACCTAGAATGTTCATATCTCGACCGTAGAACACTAGATGTCGGACTGGTTCTCGGCACGCTAGTGTTTTGTTCCGCACTGCGTGTTACGTCACTCGTCCCCACCCCCGAAAAACCGGAACGAGAAGGGACGCGAGAGTGGGGGGAACGATATTTTAGGTTAGCGGAGCTTTCTCGGCTAAGTGGTGCATTTCTATTTTATACTATTTCGCGAGGTGGGGGGAGGAGTGGGGGCAAGACCGGTTTAGGACCACTATACAACTTTTGCTCGCGTGTCGTGGGAGGTATTATGAATAAGCACACAAAGTCATCACGATTGGCCGAAGATGTGTCGGTTGTTGACTTTTACGCGTTTTAATTTTTAATCCGGTGTAATTTATACGCAGGACGGGACGTCCTGAAGCCCTTAAACCCTCGTAAAATCTTTATTTATCGCGCGATCTTTTCCCCTATTCAAAACTGCGGTGTTACGTGATGGGGCGGAATTAACACTTTGGAAATAGAACAATTTTTAAGCCGACTTAAGAAATCCCGGATTTGATTATTTATTTAAAGGGCTCTCCGGGTTTGTTCATAATTCAGAAGCGAGTTACCGAACAAAAATTACACTCGCATGTTTAAGGTTTATCAAGAGCGTAATTTATAAACCTCCATCATACATCAGTGGTGGAAGGTAAATTAAGCAAAAGAACAAGTAATTCGCATGTAACTCGACGATATTTCACGACAGAGTTCAAAATCGCACCCCTCTTGAATCCCTTAGTTACAGGCAGTAAAATCACGATTCATCTTAGAGTTTCCGATGGGCGGCCATTTGAATTTCAAAACGTTTTCATTCGGCGTAAGAGCTTTCCTGACTAAATCACTGCTCATGGGCATTACGAACCGTCCCAGAAGTATACAAATACTCGAATTAAACGGAAAATCAACACTAGCGGTAATAATTCAAAGAGTGGGCTTTTTTCGTACGAGAATGTTATAGATAATGGCGCGGGCTCGGCTTACACGGCAATTGCATTTGGGTCAAAAGTGGATTAGATTAGCGTTTGGATTTTGCAATTTTTTATCCTTCGTATACCATCACATGTCACGGGTTCACCCCTGTTTTGATTTATGGCCTCGGCAAAAACGCGCCGCGAGGAAAATTAAAATTGGCGCAGTCGGTAGGTTCAAGTGTCTTTCTTGGCTTATAGTTCGTGTCGGGCTTATGACGCCCTGTGGCGTTTTAAAACGTCCCTTAATTAATTCCACTAGTGGAATAAAGCGTGACGGCTCGTTCCGATAAGGATATGGAAGGAAATTAGATATAATGCAGTCCTTTTTCTTTTATATTTTTTGCCCTCTCGTGAGGAAAGTTCGCACACGGGTCGTGGCTTTTTCCCTCCACGGAACGGCTTTTCATTCCGATTGCATCTAGATTAAGGTGGCCATTTGCGGCGGAAATATATCTAAGTGCCGTTACATCGTGAATAAGGCATCCTCTCGACACCGAAAATACATTTTGCGCGTCGTTCCCTCGGTCAAATAATACGTGCCGCTGTAAAGTGGTCGCGCGCTCATCCCGACCATTCTTTAAGATAATGCATCGGCAATGATTTAAGATTAGGAGAAATGGAGCGTGCCTAGATTATTCGAATCGACGATTTATTATTTTCATGTGCGCAGGAACGGCCGAGATTTATGCGTTCACTTTTTCCGACCTCGAAGAAGTTAATTGAGGCGGCGGCCGATAATCCGTCATATTCGGTCATATCTACTAAATTGACTTTCTTTCCTCCGGATCAGATTAGACGGATGGCTTGCTTGAAACGGCCTTATGACAGATTGTATCGTTGAGACGAAAAGCTGTTCATTGTCTTAGCGGACTTGAATCTCGACCTCTACGGGCATATTGTTAAGCCCTTTTTGCGGATCGCCAGTTCAGACCAAGATGCGGAACTATAATGAACTTCGGCACAATCTAATATGTATTGAAGATTAACTCGACAGGGCCTCTATACGGGATTAATCAACTCGAGTGTCTTGGAACTTGAAACGGGAGACCCTTGATAATGACTGAAACCGTGCCACACTTCGCCGAACGAATTTCCAAGTCCAATTTTCAGCTCAAACTATTTGTTGCCATTCGTCTTTTCATAAAAATAACATTAAATTTAATTCAAACTTAAGCCTCGAATTTATTTATTACAAAATTAGGGTGTTCCGTCTAGTTTTAGTAGTTTTAGTAGTACTAATAATGATAATCTTCTGAAAATTTGTATACAAATACGAGTATATATACTCTTAGGTTCTGCTCAATGAAAATATTTTCAAGATGGTGACATTTCCGGTTATACCGGAAGTCGCTCTCAACTTTCTTATTTTAAATGGGAAACTATATTTTTTAATGCGTTTTTGTATTACTTTAGGAGAGTGTTCATAAGCTGTCCCTATACCTAAATTTAGCCCTTTACGAAATAGTTACAAATTTTTTTTAATTCGCACCTTCCAGTTCAGCAATCCATAACCTCCCCATTTTGAAAAATTTGAAAATATTTTTAAGCTCATTTAAAACAGGAAGCCTAAATCTGTCCTTTGGTGTTTTCAAATTTCTAAAAAAGAATAACAAACCCCAATTGTTTAAAGTTAAGTTTGCAGAACTTTAAGCAACCGTAACTCAATTTTTTCAAATGCAATAAGTTTAATTTTATTAAGTCGTGGGAATTTAATTCTGCATCGATCTGAATTAGCATTCCCTATACTTATGTTTAATAGTTTTCAAGTTACAATAACTTTTTGTTGGGATTGAGAAATTCATTAGCCATAAGCCTTTTCTCATAGGCTGCCATGGAAACGAGAGAAAAAATGTGAGAAATTAGTATTTTAAACCAACATTCAATGAATTTATTTTGTTTTTACAGGACGGACGACACAATTTTGAACAGAGTTTATTGTTTGTTTAATCAGAAATGTTTTTATGGCAAACTATGCAAAAATAACTGTGGTTAGTAAGAAATTTTCTACAATGTCAAGAAAATCAATATAAATTGAAAATTATCACAGGTAGGTATAGGGAATGCTAATACAGATCGATGCAGAAAAAATTCTCCAACTAGTAAAATAAAAATTGGGACATTCCATTTAAAAAATTATGTTATGGGTACTTGATGTTGTTCAAACTTAACCTTAAAATTTTTGAGTTTATTAACGTCTTTTTCACTTTTTAAAGCACTGGAGAACATATATAGGCTTTCCTTTTTAATTCGTCAAATATGATTTCGAAATCTCTAAAACTAAGTGACAGATGCAAATCCAAAAATTTTCAAAAAATCTTAAATATCTTGAAAATGGTTAAACTTAGGTATAGGAAAAACTAATAAAAACAACCTTAAAATAAAATAACTAATCCAAAAACGCAATAAAAAACCTAGATTTCCATTTAAAATAAGAAAGTTGGTAACGACTTCCGGTATAAGCGGTGCCACCACCTTGAAAATATTTTCATTGAACAGCACCAACTTTCAAATAAATATCTTTCTTAAAACTTTCAATACTTCTAATGTGAGGTTTAGACGGAACAGCTGTATATTATCGTGTGCTATCCCGGCGCATCCACCATTTGTACATTTCATCGCAGTCGATAATTATCCATTATTTAAATTAACGGATAATTCAAATGCTCAGTTCTACCATACTTGGCGTCATAAAAGGTTAAAATAGTGAATGATTCATGTCTCACGAAAATTTTAATGATCATTCCCTAAATCTGAGAGACGAGAGTAGTTTTCAAGAACAACCTTGACATAGGATAAATGTTCAAAGTCAAACAGACGACATTATTCAGATTCACTGCGGAATTTAGACAACTGGAAGTGATATTGACGGAGCGGGCGCCTTTATCTTAGATAAATGAAGAAGAAACAACATAATTTTGATAGATTTAAAAGGAGTACTTTAGACGGCGAAACTTCATATTGTTTCATTGGCATTCGTTCGCGCGACTGGAGCGAGCGCTCGCACTGCGCTCGCGGTCATTCTTGGCGTTCTTTCATTAATCACAAGTGTCGGAAAAGTTGCAGCTTATCGCCCTCGTTTCATCTTAATTCATCATTGTTTCGGCCCGTGGTTCAGTTATCTGCTTCCATTTGTCACGTCCGGAAAACTCGCGCTCGTTAAATATTTAAACCGTAACCTCAACAATCCCCTTTCTGTCCAGTAGTCATTTGTAGCATTCCATTGTTTCGTCCGGATCAAATTTAAAATGTGTCAATTGCGATGGTGGCTCGTTTATCTGCAGGAAATCTGCAAGTCAACGAAGCGAACGTTGAATTATGTATATGTAAACGTTTAATGGATCGCGGGCACTTGATGGATTTATAGATAGATTGTTGAATCGCATTCGGACGTTCTTCTGGATCATGAAAATGTATGTTTCTCGGCCTCTCGCACGTTTCTTATTCATCTTATTCGTTCTTATCGCGCGAATACGAAACAAAGCGCCCGGTTTTAATTCAAACGATATGTGTGTTTGTGTGTATCGAACGTGTGAAATATCGCGATCGAGGCATTAGCAAAATCGAAACCTATTATCTGTTTGATTTATTCGAGGTGATACTTTAGTGGCGCGTGCGCCGCTTATTAAAACCTGAATCCTTTATAATCTTGACACACTGGGGTTATGTAAATTAAACGATTTAGTTATCCATCCGACCCGTGTCCTTAACGCTCGCCGCGTCTGAACATAGTTTAACAACGTTTTCAACTATAATTGGATCAGATGGGCCCCATATTCGCTCATACCTACACCGAACGCTCATCAGGAGATGATTAATTAACGCGGCGCCAAAGTCGCGAAGAAACACTAACCACGACGTCAACTCCACCACAGTCCTAGTTATTTAAAGACGACTCAAATTGGAGAGCACAACTATAGCTCCATTTTCATAAAATTAACTAACTTGTGGTCCCATTCTCTAACTTCGGTTACTATGTTATTGCTCTATTACTGTAAAAATTACAGCTGTTATTTAAATCCGTATTCCGTAAACTCTGTTAGCAATATTTCTACGGTAACATTCTCTGTTAAATAACAACGGCAAAAATCTCGCCATAAACTAACAGTGACAGTGACAGATCGTGAAGTTTTGCAGTGTTTTACCAAATTAACAAGAAATTACATTAAAAATGTGATAAGTGGGATAACACTAGAAGCTTAGAATCAAACAATTCGACCTTTGGTTTTTGAAGTAATAGAAAACAAAGAAAGGGGATAAGATCGATCTTGGAAAAAATCAACTGGTATAATTATCCATAATGTTGCAAAGGTAATCTTTGGCAACCCTAAGGGGCAATGAACACAAGTTAAAATGCGTCAGGAACCAAAATTTGTATAAATAAAAAATTTAACCTGTGTACTCTTCATTTTGGAAACAGTATTCCGTGAAAATAAAACATAGATTTTTAAATTTGTGTTATTTATAAATAACATTTTTTGTCTTTCAATAGATATTTCGTTTTTGAAAATTCTGTTTCGCCCTTTTACTTTGCGTATAAGTTTTGTTCGGCACAGAATAAAATAATTTGATTTCAATTTAATTACCTAATCCGACACGAGATCCCACATGAATTGTCTCAAAACAAAAAATGTGATTTTTTTCAATAAAGAAGGATTTTCTTTGCCTTGATCTGCACTCGCCTTCTGCTCTCACTTTTTTTTAACACTCTAGTGGAACTTTTTGCGATACCAAGATCAAAATGATAATTTTAAGAAAATTTTTTGACATTTTCGAATACAATTCGGAAGTAAAGTTACCGTTGGGGGCGCCACTGAGCTAGGTCGAAAACAGTAACCATAAATGGCGGGAAAATGTTTATTCGGATATTTTGAGCATTGTACGAATTTTGAGCCTTCACAATTATTGCATTGCCTATGCGGAATGACTATTGTGTCTTTGGTGCAAGGAACAAATGTTGACAAATTAGAGATGAGGAGGAAAACACGAATAACGAATGACTGTTTGGTTCACTTTCTTTATTGGAAAATTATTACAAAGACATTGAAAAGCCTACCTTTTGGCATAATTTACGTTTAAGTATATTAGCAGTTGTTAATCTTTATTGTAGTTTTGTTGATTTATCGAAGTATTTCATGATTTTATTAGTGGAAAAATTCTAACCTAAAATTCACAAACTTCACTAATTTATTGGTTTCTTGAGCCCAACTTAAGTTCGCTGTGATCCATTACTTATAATCTTTAATTATACAAGTGTTTGATAACACTTTGTAATGAAAATTTAAATCTTTTTCACTTTTTATCCACTTTCAAATTCCAACAATAAACACTTTATACCACGAAAAACCACAGAACCAAAGTGAACGCTAGTATTTACCACCACGTCTTTTAAAGTGATTCTCTCTAATGTAAGCAATTAACACTATACACGCAAAATTGTTAAACAATTCATTAAATGTCAATTAAATGTGGAATTACGAAAATTTCGTTACTGTTTTCGACATAGTTCAAAAGTCATCACCAGAGGGCGTCTAGTTAATTTTATTTCCGAATATTTAGATCAAGTAGTAAGCCATACGTCAAAATCGACTTCCATTATCTCTAAAATTATATTTTCGAACAAATGGGAACTCTTACCCTTATTTTAACAGTGTTAGAAAATCGCAAATTAGACAGCTCTGTTAGGCGGCATTATTGCTAACATTCTATAAACGTAACAATGTAATAGAGATAGTTAGAGAATAATTTCAAATTTTTTTGGGTTGTTTTTGACACCAAGACTGCAAATCTAAATCGCAAGGACGTGGCATAAATTTCGGACTTCAAGAGTAACAAATGTATGCTCGAGTTTGTAACCACTGCAAATATCTCTGTTGCAAACCTATTTGGATGTTAAAACAATTATTTATGTATCAAGGGAATAAAGTAGTTCTACATTCAAAACATGAACTTAAGCAATGCAATATTTAGTTTAAATGTGGTTGTATGGGTGCTCCGTTTGCGCAAATTAGCGTAAAATTGCTCAGTTTTTTGCATGGTGCCAGCATTGTATCGCTTTATTCGATTTCGGAAACTTTTTGCGGAAGCATTTCGAGTTCTTAACAGTGTTCGAATTTCATTTGCGTAGTTCTCGGAGCTGAAGTTACAAGTGTTCCGGTAAGGCCTTTTACAGTCTTCTTACGAATCCAATTATACGCATCTCGTTGCCGCCGCTTACGTTGAAAATTCTATGAGAAGCTTTTAATGTAATAATGTGCGCGTTAAGAAAATATCGCTGTAAAACATGAATTCGTAGTTACCGGCTTTATTATGAATGTAACATCGTTAAGTTGGTACGAATGCGATACGTGGCATTTGATGTCGATTAGCCCGCGTTTGGCTCGGGATGAGCCCTGTGTTTTGTTATCGATTCGGTTCAAGCGGCCGAAATTCGGCGGTTCGATAACGCAACGGGGACATTTTTGGACGGATGCCAAGACGAAAACGAAGAGTTCGGTGCGGTTTACATGGGGGTAGAGTAGCGATCTCTTGACCCACTTCGGCTCGAAATGATTTATTCGACGAAGAAACAACCGAACAGGAGAAAATCTATTGTTCTCTGGCGTGGTAAAGGTTCGATCCTGAGGGAAAACGGCACGAGCAAGGCTTCCGTCTAATTGCGTCCCGGTTATTATTAAGGGACGCCAAACGCAAAGCGGCCAATTTGGAACTGCATTTTTAGAGCAACACTGCCAGGATTACTTGCAGAAGCAAGAGAATTACTCCCACAGTAGTTTATTATTAATTAATTGGAAGGCAAGTTTATTGTTGTTCAATCATTTGTTCCGTCTACGGAGAACTATATCTTAGGAGACGAAATGAGATACAAAATCGTTGGATTTTCTGAACCCAAAGAAATAGTACCGTAGAGTGAACATGAGGGCGCTTGGAACGCTATACCGTCTCAGCGCCAAATCGTTTTAAATTAATTTAAATCCAACCAATTCGCTAATTACTTGGAAAAAATGCTGAAATGTTGAACTTTGCACTCTTAACAGACTTAAAAAAGCGGACAACTAAAATTTTCATAAGAAACGTGAAAAAAAAATTATTAAAAATTTAAAATTTGTATGTCGTCCCGTATTTTTCAAGACGGTGCGAATAGGGTTAAAGATACAAGAAAAATGTTACAAGGAAATTCGTAAAAAATTTAGCTTCCGTTAAAAAAGTTCGCGAAACAGTATCTATCGTAAAGGATTTACGGCCCAAAGACGTTCAAAGACGCTAAAGCGACAAATTCGTTTCATTTGACGTTTCACGGTAGAAGATAAAATATGGTGTCTCGGCATTTTTTGTAGGAAATTTAATTCTCTACGATTTTGTTCTTTACACTTTTTTTGTATCTTCAACAGTATTCCCAGCGTTTTGATAAATATGCGACGGTACGCAAAGAATTATCGCTTAGAATTATCAGTTTGCCTTCCACCTTATATTTATGCGAACGCTGTCAATATGCTTCAAGATACAAAAAAATGTTTTAGGAACAAAGTTGTAGAGAATTAAATTTTCTTCAAAAAAGTTCGTGATACCATATTTCTATCTTCAACGGTTTGGCTATAAATAAACTTTCCATTACTTGACCACCGGCAAAATGAAGCAAATCCGTCGTTTGAGCGTCTTTGAACGACTTTCTGGCCTAAATGGTTGAAGATAAGCATGT
Organism: Tribolium castaneum; assembly: GCF_031307605.1. Classification (NCBI taxonomy): domain Eukaryota; kingdom Metazoa; phylum Arthropoda; class Insecta; order Coleoptera; family Tenebrionidae; genus Tribolium; species Tribolium castaneum. Next base: position 18,223,222 of record NC_087395.1, on the reverse strand, counting down.
GATCTCGCAGACTTTTTTGTAGGAAATTTTGTTCTCTAAAACTTTCTTCCTAACATCTTTTTTGAATATGTAACCGTATTCGTAGCGATTTGAAAAATTGTGACAGAAAACACATTGGTAAAAGTTCGAATTTTTTTTGAATATAGTTTAGGAAAAAAAATTGCGTTATGTTTATGCCTTAGTATTGAGAATTTAATGCTCTATCTGTCGTTATTATTTTTGTTTGTTATGTGTTAACCGCGTTATACAAATACAACCATTTTTTCAAATTCATTGCACGGAAAACTTAGACGGTAATGGAACAACTGCGCTCTCTAGCGACAATAACCGAACTATCGAGGACGGGACTTTTATTGTATGTCGTTTCTAATCCTAACCTTTACATATCCGTAGCTTTGTTCCAATTTTAACTAGGTATTCACACTTACATTCTATTTTTGATATTTTTCAAACTCTTAGGTGAGTACCTATCTAGACACGATCACAACAGGGAAACAAATCCTTTAATTTCCATACAATTTGTTTATTGGTTCAAGAAACTGAAACGCAAATAAATATCGCAATATAAGGGAAGGGCTAACGATGTTTTAGTTTAAACTTTTTCTTCCTTCACTGACTTAATTTATTTTAAGTAGGTAAAAAATAAGCAATGTTGGTCTCAATTTTATTCCTTACCACATCTTAACCAAAACTGGATTAGTTCTAAGAAAGATATGAAAAATGAAATTAAAAAAAATCCTTCTAAAAGTGTTATAAAAACGAAACAGGGATTAATGTCTGAATCTCGTCCCGATTAAGCACATCTGGGACAACCCAGGAATAAAAATTAGAACCCACGAAAATCCTCGAAGGACTTTACAAGAAGTCTTTTGCAGATTGTAAGAAAATAGGTTCTTAAAAAACTATTTTATGTCAGTGCCTATAAAAAACTTCCACATTCAAATATACTTTTCAAAAAATATTAAATTTTAGTTATTATCCCTTAATTTTGCGGCGAAGTGTGATAAGATAGAGGTGTACGTAAGACAAGTTAAGGCCCCGACTTTTAAAGTCTTGATCTAGGCCTTGAAAATCTTGAGATATACGGTCTTGAACTTACTCTCGAAAAGTCTGAAGCTATTTAGTCTTCTTTTGGGTTTGGACACTATCTTTTGGCAAGACCTTAACTTTTAACAAGAAGATTTTAACATAATTGCCGTGTTGCCCTTTTTAACTAAAATAGAACATGAAAGTCTTGTCAACATTTGACCTCATTAGCATAGGTTTGTCCTAGATTTCTTCAAGAAACTGGCATCTTACCTCGGTTTTGATGTGGATTACAAGACAAGGCTTTTTATCTCTTGCCTATATGAGAATCTCAACGAAAATGCGCCACATATTTAAACCGCCTAATAAAAAATGTCTTCAAAAACGACTCAACAGGGCTTAAAATTTTCAAAAACTCAACAGGAATTCTGGTGGTCAAAATTTAACACATAGAGAAAATTCATTATTCGATGGACTTTTAATTTAATTCGATCTAAAAAATAGATGCATTAGGCCAAAGCAACTAATTGCAATTGTAATTGATTACAAGTTCTCAGACGTAACTAAAATTAATTATGTTGTGAAGTACTTTCGCACTTGTGAAAAATAGTTTCTTGTGACCCGGCGCATCCACCATTTATGTTTGTCTGAAACATGGTTAGCTGGCGCATCCAGCGAATTCTCTCCACTTCGTTAAATACAGTGATACCAATTAAAGCCATCTTGGTTGTTTTGTCGGTGCGGTTGCACAGATGCAACCGAAGCGTCACCTTCCTAAAGCGAATTCGATGCATTTTCGTCGTAGCAACACGACCGAGTTATCTTCGACGTTTCGGGAGTGTTATTAGCACAAAAGCAGCAATCCCGACCGTCAATAAATGCATCCTGGCATGAAAAATGCATTAACGCGTGCTAGCCGTTGATAAACAGATTATCGCAGGATCGGGGTATTGTTGTGTGCAGAAACCATAAGAGGGAGGGTTGCGCGACCGCGTATTTCACCATGAAAAATCGTATTTGGCCACAGTGACATGCGGAATAGGTTTAATAAATGGCCTCGTACGGTTTTGATCGAGCGGAAGAATTAAAATCGGGCTTTTCGCCGTGCGTCGCCTAATAATACATCATTGATGATTTTTTCCATCGAAATTATCGATTTGGCGACGACAGAGAACAGTTGCACGTCAAGTCCCCGGTGGGTAAAGTCGGCGAATCGTAAATTACCGGTTTTATGGGACCTATTTAAATTTTCGGGGGAGTACCGGATCTACGTGCCCGCGAATCCGACGTTTGTTTTATTCCAGCGACGCTTACTACAAATAAATTTCAGCTACGTGAGAAATATCACGTCCTTGTAGCGAATCTGATTTTATTGTATTTGCTTTAGTTTGCGACGAATGGAGAGGACCGGTGGAACTACTTACGTAAACCGCACACAGCTAACTTCTGACGAATAAAATGCGATTCGCTGTTTTTCTTTATGCAGAGTTTACGTGACCGCTGCTTCAGCTCTCTGTTACCATTGAACCGTGTTTAATTGCACAGTTAAACGATTAAAGCGTCCATGTATGACAAACACGTTACGATGATTTGTCCAAAACCGATCAGATGAAATTAAAGCCGTAATCTGGCGAGTGCACATCAATGAATCGGACGATTCAAAACCTGAAAGGTTGGACTTATTTCCACCGATTAGTGTCGGACTTCGCTCTTCATTGAAAGCCCCAGCCCGCAACGTCAAAACGTGAAGAAAAATGTTTGTACAATTCACAAAATCGGTCCAAGAAAAAAATTGTGGTTAAAAACAACTGTTCATTACTTATGAATGATTTATGGAATTAAGGCTCTCTTAACCTTGACAGTTAGCTGCAATGATAAATTTCTTTATAATTCGAGTGCATAGAGCAAACAAGTTAACAAAAAGATTAGAAATTGTAGAAATGATGTATTTCTCTTTGTTTAGAGAAATTATTTGACAAATTGGTTCGGCTGAGTATTTCCCAGAAGCAATATAATAGACTCACTCCAACGAAAGCAAAAGATAAATTGTTTCTAACAGTAGATTTCTCGGAGCAAGCGAATAAATTCGTAATAGACTCGTAAAATCCACACTAATTAAAAATTTAATTCGTAACTTAGTGAAATACAGGAGTAGTGCGCGAATAAATTGTGACAGCTGGTGAAGAATTACATACTCTATGGAGATTATAACAGAAAAATACATGAAAATGTCTTCTAATGTTGTTTCAATAAATAATAACTTAATAAAGACTAGCAGTGGTTACATATATACAGTGTTTAAGGAAAAGGTTGGAACAAAGAGGAATCAGAATTTAAAAACACCGTTTAAAAGTTAGAGGATGCCAAAGTTCATGAATTATTTTCGTTTTCCTTGAATACAATCTTAATGGAATCATCAATTTTTTTCTTATACGCATTAATAAAGCAACCATTCATTTTAACGGACTCTCTGCACACATGTCTAGATTTTAGTTTCAGTTTTTATGAACACTATCAGTAAAAGTGAGTTTTTCTTTTTAGGAACTTATAAGCTGTCTGTAAAAAACTGTAAAAACGCCAAAGTCGCATTTTACCAAATTATTTTTTTTTATAAAATTGATAAAATTGTAAAATTTTTAAAGTGCATAAATAATTATTACAGCAACTAATACTGAGAGAAAATGCAACGTTGGCGTTTATATAGTTTTGAAACAGTTAATAGAAATATACAAAGTGTTTGCAAAAGAAGAAATACAAATTAATGACGAACGGGACACAAAAAAGACCTCAAATTTTTATCGTTAAACTTTCGTGTTAAAATTCTGTTAATTTAAAATGCACTAATTCCAACAGTTATTTTTGATATAAAAGATGGAACTTGATGGAATTTTTGAAACCACGAAATCTTAGAACAAGGCAATGTGTAACAAGTTCTGATTCGTTTACTTTTTGAGTCCACATGACGGACAGGACAAAAAAATCTTGTGTCTCACAGAGTTTTAAATTATTAAAGACTTTAACAATATCAAAATTAGACAGTGGAGATTAAAAATTATTGGTCTTGTTTTAGGACGTAAGAAATAAAAACAACATGTAAAATATTTGCAATAACGGACGGGACAGACAAATTCACTAAGATAAAAAAGTAACATCACAAATTTACAAATTTTCGAAATTATCAAAAAAACACTCGTCAACTTCAGTTGTTTACAACAACAAAAAATTAAAAACCGAATATTTTGAAAGAAATGTTAATTAATAAGATTAATTCATTTAGTTATTTTGTTATTTTACTCAATAGAATAAAATTTTGCATTCACGTATTTGCTTAAAAAATCATTTGGGCCGTAGATGAAAAAGCTCTTCCTCAATAGTTTGTCAAACAAAACACAAAGACGGAGCCCAGTTAACGTAAAATTCAGTTTGAAGATCTGATTACAGTAACATATGCTGGATTGCTGAACTCTTTTTGAAATGAGAATTAGACGAGTTGATATCCCAACAGAGGCGCTTTCACTGCATTCCAAAGCTTTTAAAAAGTTTAAATCGAATTTGGACCCAAAAACCAACCAAGAGACTTAACTACAAGTGTTTAATCATCTTTAAACAAGTATATCTTTTATTTCCAATTCTGCCGCTACGTTTTCGGCCAAAATTTCATTAACTGCCACTTGTGAAAGTGAATGTGCTTTATGTCGTTGCTCTTTTAACAAAAGTCATTAAACCTTCTCTCAGCAATTTAATTTTTGATTTAGCTTTAGCAACATTATTAAATTTGGGACACGACCCGCGTCGAGATTTTTACAATTTTATTAGTTTGCCAAAATTACATTTGAATCACAAAGCAAACGGGACATTGTTTTTTGGTCATTTTTGAAGTTTGTGTGAATTTAACTTAAACAATGAGTCCCACAGCACATAGATAAATAATTAATTGGTCTATTCCAACACAATCATTTGTTTGAGCTGTTGTTGTACTATCAATTGTCTGTCAGGACGAAGCTAATAATTCCTTTAGCTGCGCCTAAGCAAGCACTTGATTTGATTAGTACATAAAATTTCGTTATTGTGAGAGTTTGATTGGCGGAAATATGTCTCGAAGAAGCCCACCTGTTACGTAACGTCCGAATATTTTTCCGTAATAGTTCGCCTTACGTGTATAGTGCATTAGCTCGGTAATGTCGCTTTAATTGGATATAATGGAAGTGCGCAATCATAGCCTGATGGAGAGTGACCCCCGGATTGCACCAAGTATCGATAGATTTAATGGATTAGCGCGGAAACGATCGTGAGTTTTCTTAATTGTTTGATGTTTGCGCTCGAAATTGGACAAACGCGCCAATTGAAGAGAGAGCTTTTAATTGTATTCGAAAACAGGGACGTTGGATGAAATTTATCATAATCCCGCCGCCGTCGATCGAAATGCAAATCCAATTCTGCGGCACTTTTAACAAGGACTCGGGACAAATTAATTCAGCTAGGATAATCGCCCGGCGACTGAATACCGATTACTTCCCAATATCCTTTCGTTTAATAACGCGCGGTTCAGATATTGGTCTTCGTCGGATTCCGCGACGTGCTTCGTGGATCATTGCATTCCTTATATTCCAATATGAGTCGGGCGTGCGAGCGTGTAAAAAACGCCGACTTTGGTAATTTTCGCGTCTAATTGGAAGGCTCAGATTCCGGGTAACGAGGTAAAAATGCAGATACGAGGCGAGGTCTCTGCGCCTTGGCTGCCGCCGTAATCAAAGGGTCCAATCATCACTTCATCCAACTAGTAATCTGCACGTAACGAAGTTACGATTGGCAGTCGCTTCCTTCCTGCGTTCATCGCTACTTGCAATTAACAAAGCTGTTATCTGAACACTACTAGTTTATTGTATTAAATTTCCCGGCACCGTTTTATTCGATTATTGCCCCGATGCAGAATTAAGGCCGTCTATATACGAAGACGGACGCTTATAACACGATTCGAGCGCCCGATTGAAAAAATTTCTGTACGAAAGCAACTAAATCGTTCCGATTGTCAAAGGGAATTACACACTTTGTTACATGAACCAATTAAATTAGACAATGTAGAACCGAACCAACTTACACAAAAGGGACGGAAGGATTTTATTTATAAAACGTCAAAGATTTTCTTCGATCGTTACACTTCACTAAGGACGTGCTCTTCATCAGGAGATTTTTCTTCCTTAAACGAAACGCGTTGATGTTAAATGCTCATTCCTTTTTCTTTTACTCCTACAATTTCGCGACTTTAACTTTTTATTCTCTTAATTGGTTCAAGTGTCGCTTCAGACAATTCAAGTAATTTTTAATTGACATTAATTCAGACACTGAAGCGACAAGTCACCTGTAGCCGTTCCAGACAATTCGCAATTCCGATTCCGAGGATTCCCAAAAGAAAATTAGCTTGTAATTTTTTCGCCTTCAGTATTTAAAAATTCTCAGATTTTCAGTTTAAAATCTTTAACAAACATCTTTAACTTCAAAGTTAAATTTTGAAGTTAATTTTTTGGTGCTTCAGATCATATTTTTATCGGAAACGACAGCTTTGGCAACATTAAACAAATCCGTCTTGAAAAAATCGACAAGTAATATCTTCTGATGTGTAAAATTTGTAAATTAGACATCCTAGGAAACAAAAGAGCAACAATCGATACCGTTTTTAAGGAAAACAAATTAAAAAGTATATAAAAAAATTGGCTTCATTTTTGTGCTTAACTGAACGTCTGAACGTCAACATACGAGAGTTTGCCCGGCACTTTTGAATCAACCTGTATTTAAAAAACTACAGCTGATAGAAAAAATCTGTTTGCAGTTTTGAAATCAACGTTCAACAATTACTTAACAATAGCAAAAAAATCTGAGGCAACAAAGAACTAAAAAAGCTATCTGTACTTTTCTAAATAAATGTTAATATGTGTTACCTAGTTTTGAGAGAAGTACGACATTTCGTTCATCATCCTTTGAAGTGATTAAGGATTTTTTGAAAATGGTATGTTGGGACAAATGATAAATAAAATTATTATAAAATTAATTATTTTTAAATTCCAATTTACTTTGAGATAGTGCCAAAAAATGAATTAATTATTAATTTGTCGTATAACAAACAAATACAGAAAAAGACGGATTCCATTTTCATTAACTTTTATTTCATTTTTTTTAAACAAAATAAAATATTTGGAAATTTTATCTTTATTAAGTCATTGTTTTCATTTATTTCAGTGGTTACGATTTTTTATAGGAGGCGAAGTCTAGCTTATTCGGTTGAGGCAAAATAAATTTTAACGCGAGATTAAAATTTTCCGTATAATAAACGAAGACAACGAAAGATTTCATTTTGTATAGGATTCCATTTGGAATTAATGAACAAAATTGACGATTAATTAAATTCTTCCACGATTGTTTGCCTCATTTTTGACAATTATTACGAAGTAATCTTTCTGCTTTAAAAAAATCGAGAATTGAAAAAAAGAAAAATTTTTTTCTTGAATTTCAGTTTTTGTGTTTATTTTAGTAATAAATTAAAAAACGTGTTTAAAAGCGCTAAAAAAGTGTTAAGAATTCTGTCATTTTTTGACGAAATTTCGCCCAAAAATTAACAACTTGGAGTGAAAGAGTAGCATCAGTTTAATTTTATTTTTGTGATTTTTAGGTCTGTTTTGTCAAAACACCACCAGTTTAGACTTGTTTTTTGGATTTTAGATGTTTTTTGATCAAATCTTCTAAAGGAAATGAGTACCTGATACAAGAATGTACGGTTGGCGTGTTTTTTGTAGACGCGTCATTTTCATTTTTGGTCGCTGTACCTACATATAACTCAAAAACTAGAGCTGAGAGAAAAAAATCTATTAGCTGTTTTAAAATCAGCATTCAACAGTAAAAATATTTGGGGCAACAGTTAAGTAAATGATTAAAAGTTGCGTCTTTTTTTTTATATAAATACTAACTTAAGTTAGCTATTTGCCAAAAACTAGAACTGACAGAAAAAATCTGTTGTCTGTTTTAAAATCAGCAAAAAAATTGAGGCAACAGTTAAGTAAATAACTAAAAGTTGCGACCTTTTTTAAAAGACATACTGACGTGAGTTAGCTATATTTTAAAAACTAGAGCTGACAAAAAAAATCTCTTTGCAGTTTTGAGATCAGCGTCCAACAATTACTTAACAATAAAAAAAAATCTGAGACAACAAAAAAGCTGTGTGCACTTTTCTAAATAAATGGTAACATGAGTTACTTATATCTCGAAAACTAGAGTTGATAGGAAAAAATCTCTTGACTGTTTTGCAATCAGCACCTAATAGTCATTCTATAACAGTAAAAAGTTTTGAGGCAGCAGTTAAATAAATGACTAAAAGTTGCGTCCTTTTTTTAAAGAAATACTAACTTGAGTTAGCCATATCTCAAAAACTAGAGCTGATATAAAAAATCTGTATGTAGTTATGAATTTAACAATTATTTAACAACATCAAAAAAATTGAGGCAACAGATAATACGGTTAACTAGTGATTATTAACTGCCACTAAGGAATATTTGGGTGTAATTCTAAGGTCGACTTGTATCAAAAGTTAATTGGTTGCATCAGCGACCCTTTATTTTTTTTTTAATTTAAAAATCACCGTAATTCTAATCATAACTTTATGGCTATCAGTTCGGTACCATGCACATTTGAAAAAATTGTGTACTCGTAATTCTAGAATTTTAGAAACAGAGGAAAAAACGTTTCAGTTATTGAAACTAAAATCTTCAATTGAGTAACATATCAATTTCCAGTTTGGTAGTTGATTTAGTTGACTTTTAGCTTGTAGTGATGTAACTCTTTAGGTAAATGTGGATGTCTCTCGAGATTGCCACTTGGAAAAATCAGGCGCTGAAGTAAAGTAGGAAGCTTTCCTTAATAATGTGTTTCGTAATTTATCATCTCCGCGTAGATAAAGAGAGGAGCCGTTCGCATAAAGCATTCATCACTATCAGAGTCCTATTCGTAGGTCTCTTATCTGTAATAAACAGAACCTAGGAAGCATTCAACTGTCTAAAAGTGTCAGTCAGGAGGACGGCACTCGACTCGCCCGGAATTGGGTGTCGTTAAATATAAAGTTCTCCGATTCCATTTACCAATTTAATTAATCGTAGGTGAATTTTTGAACGAGCGATAAAATATCTCGGTGTAGATGGAAATTCCTCGACGCATTTTTACACTTTAATCCACTCTCTAGTGGAATTCCTTGGCGGGAACGTGAAGGAATGCGCACAATTGGCGTCCGGATTATTGCATACGCGCCAAAGGATTAGTCCCTCAAGAATTTTCATCAAAAAATGTAATGTAGGTCGATGAATTATATATAAAGAGCGATAAAACTCGGCCGATTTGGCGCAAATTACCAATTTATTCAATGACCCATACAGCATTTCAATAAAAGCCATAATTCACTAGTTGCGAGACGATATCAGGACTATCCAGACGACCGTCACACCAAATGCTCACTGAACCGCGTCTGCCACCACGAAAACGTCTGTGACTAGCTGGGCGGAAAGGTGGGTCCTATACAGGTTCATTCTAACTACTCGTCCCGTGAAAGAATTATGTGTGATCTTAGAATGTACGCCAGCACCACCGCATCCGAACCTCATCACTCACATTCAACGTGACGTTCTTATCGTTCGTAAACAGAGACCAGGATGCGTTCGCTCGTCTTAAAGACTTTTCACTGCTCGCCTGTAAAAGTGGAAAAGTTCCGGCCGACAAATTCCGATACCGATTTCTAATCACGAGTTATCGGAGGTGTTGAAACTTCGAGATGCTCGTTCACTTTGCCCAAATTTCGCCCAACGACTCATAAAAACAAGTAACGAATAAATACCAAAGAAAAACACAAGAATAAAAGGGTGGCTCCCGTTGAAACAGGTTTAAATGAAAAACCAGGGCAACATGCAATTTTTTGTGAACTTCAACAGATACTATAAGGTTTCATCTCAGGAAGTATTTACAAAAACATACCAGTTTAGTTGTAGCCTCATTTTTTTAAACAAGTGGGCTGAGGTCAATTTCCCCTGTACCCTTCAATTGTAATTGCTTGTTCTTTTTTTATATTGTTTTCAGAAAACTGTTCGCATAATTAAAGTACCGTTTACGTTAAGAAGTTCACTTGGGTTTTTCTGTCACCTCACAATATGGCTATTAAATACATATTTCTATACTTCAAAATAAAACTTTCAATACTTAGGTTTAATTTTATGAAATACTTTGTAACGATTTTTTTTTAATATTATTGTTACGTTATTACGTAGTGTTTGAGGTTGTTTCAAGTGCACAATTTGAGAAACTCTTGTGCAATGTTTAATTCACTGGTAATTTGATATCAATGCCTTTTTCTATTACTATTGAATGAGGTCATCTTGACTCTATTACTTAAGCATAGTAAAAACTTTAGCTGCCTAAGGTTATAACTGAAAGTTACAGTAGTCCTTATTTGATCATCACAAGTCACTTTTATAAGGTTTGTAGAAAAAAATTATTACTCATTTCAAAATGAAAAAATACAAAATAAGCTGAGTTGTTAGGTATGTTTACAGTGAAATCGCACCCCCGTGAATAAGTGGCAGAAATTAAGGCCGGTTATTTCAATGTCGAGTTAATTTCGAGTTAAATATAAGGCTCAAACTAAAGTAAAAAAACATATTTTCAATATCGAAATAACCTGACATTTTACAGCTCATAGAACTATAAGTTAACATCAAGTTTAGGTTGACTCAGAGTTACTTAACTCTAAAGTTAAAAGTTAAAACTCTAAAGTTAACACTATTGAAAAAAGTTAAGAAAAAACAAAAACAGTATAAAGAACAAAGTTGAAAGAACTACATTTGATACAAAAAAATCAAATTAATTTTTTTCTACAAATTATTGAAAAAGCTTTGTTCATATTATGTTTGCAAAGAGTTTTCGAATGATTTTTTTTTATCTCGACCTAAAGGTTTTCGAATGATTTTTTTATCTCGACCTAAAGGTTTCAATCTCAATAAACCCTTGCTTTGCGCACTTAATTTAAATATAACTACGCCGGTAAGCAAATTCGTCGCTTGGGCGTTTCTGAAAGGGCATAAACCATTGAAGACATAATATAACTTTTGTGATGAATTTTTTGCAGGATAGTTTTTCACATTTTTTTTTAATTTTTTGGTAGGTATCTTCAATTGTATTGGATTTTTTTGATTAAATTTTTCTTTTCCTTATATTTCCTACAATTAAAAAATTAATGCCTGTAATTTATTTGTGTGTCGTGAGTCTATTATTTATGTCTCATTTCAGATCTGTAGAAAAAAATGACAACAGCGCATTTGCATTTTTTGGTATAGAATAAGCCACAAATTTAGACTTTATTGAAGTAATTCTTAAAGTAATTTCATTAACTCTTCACTCACATCAAAATTATGTTTTAGCCGAGATTTTATCCTATTCCGATCATTTATAGTTATTAATAATACGAGAGCGAAAACACAAGGTTAAAGTTCGAAGGCTATCGTTATGCAACGAGCGTATGCGAGAACATTTTAATTCAAAACACGGAAGCGTGTTTTAAAATAGTGGAAACACGTTGCTATGGGAAACGTGTTTTAAAATAGTGTTTAATAAACTAGGATTCAGATATTAAAAAGAAGCCTGCAAATGTAATCAACAAAAAAATGTTTTTTAATTTGTTAATGTTTTATTCCACGATTCCTTGGTAAGTGTATTTTTTTAAATTTTAATGTATTAGCTGTTATAAATTTTTTCATGCTCTTTAGAAAAATAATAGCTAATGGAATTTTTATTTTCAATGAGAGATCTAATCATTAATAACTAACAAATGTTCAATAATTGTTCTGGTCGTGGTTTGCTGTGGTTTTCTCTCTAGCATGAACGTAAGTTGCGTGATAAGTTCATATGGTTTGCTGTCAACTGTTTAAATGTTGTCTTATTTTTGCATTTAGGAGTTTTTGATAAAAATCACATTGAAAATCATGATATGCAGACGTTCAAGAATTTACTCTGCAAGCTCACTTGAACGTGTGATTTTTTGTCCTGACACTGACAGCTTTAACAGCTGTCATCTGTCATTGTTTTGTAAAGTTACCCAAGACATACGTTTTTTGTGACAATTGCCACACGACCGGAACAATTATTGAACACTTTATGTTTTACTATTTTCTCGATATTATTTAAAAAAATAAAATGGGAAGTTGGCGTTTTTATAGTTTTGAAAGAGCTACTAATTAATTAATGGTTAACAAATAAACAATGAAGATGGGAATACCTTCTCGAAAGCGCGCTGACACTTTTATATTACGTTTGCAAAATTAAATATTGTGGGATTGACTTATAATTCAACTTTGATTCACAAAGTAAAGACAAATAAAATGATGACAATATCAAAACTTTGAAGTTTGAAGTGATGCTTTTTACTGTCGTGGTTACGATATTTTTATTTGTTGCAATAATAAAATAGCCTATTTCTACACTGTTTTAAAAGGTAAAGTTTCAACTCCAAGACCGTAAACACCCTGTAGAAGCTTAATTAATTTCATCTTTACCTTTATGTATAATAAGAGAATCCAGTAATGTAATGGAATCCCGTGGAACAAAATCCACCAATTAAGATAGAAAAATAATTAGGAAAATTATCATTTTTTGCTAGGCTAGAACAAATTATAACGTACAGACATTCTTTTAATTTCCAGTGAGGACGGGATGGTTTTATTTATACGTCGTGTATAATTATACTTTCTTATTCTTCATCAGTAGGTATCTACTAAATAAATATCACGTGATGATAGCTAATATATTACCGGGTTCGCGTGTCGTTTATAATTTTCAAAATTAGAACAAAAAATAAATTTTGATAAAACAAAACCGTGCTTAAACCTTTGATAAAAAATCGGGTTAAAGGTGCAATGAGTCGATTAAGAAAATCCATGTTTGAATGAAATTTAGCAGCAGTTTGTGTGAGTTATCGTCCTTTTAACGGCCGCCCTGACGAAATCCCCGGCCACCGGAAGCGAATTTCGGGTCACCGTGTCCCTTTTACGGTAATAACTCCGTGTCCCGCTATCCGAAAATCCTTTTCCCAAATCCCGGCCCGATATCGAAACTTATACTAGCTATTTCGATAATGTTAGTTCGCGTTTCGTTATCCGATCCCCGTAATATGGAAATATTACACCTAAAACTGATCGGGAATCTTCTTAATCAAGTCTCGGATAGATTTTTCTCGCCGTTTTATTGGATCAGTAAAGTTTGGTTAGAGGCGAATAAACGGTGTCAGCAGAAGCCGGTATATTAAAAAAGAAAAGGGAGTTTCATCCCTTGTTCGGCGATAAAAAACGAAAACAAGACGGAGAATCGCAGCATCATCTACAGAAGTTGCTCGATTTACGCGAGAAAAACACACTCGTCGTTATTTTAAATAGATTCATAGAGCGAATTGAACGGTTTTCGATACGTCGATGTCATCGGCAAAGTCACGTCCCGAAAAACGTCCCTTTAAAAGTCGAACTTTGCATCGACGGATAGGCCAAATGTGAAAGAATCACGTTTCGTATCGCGCCAATTTCGCGAAATAAACGGGGGCATCAATCGGCGCAACTCCTTGTCTCGTTGTCGCAATAATAAGAAGCGGGGGAGTTACGACCCCAAATAACTAATTTCTGTTTAACGGCTCAGCGAGGCTCTAATCGGTGGACACTCCAAACCTCGTAAATCTCGTTTCAAGTCACAATGTAAACTTCCAGCGTCGAGTTTATGTCCCCGCATAAATATACATAAAGAAATTCCATTTCCACTCCGAGAAGCGCTAATATCACGAAGATTTGTGCTGAACCGGCAACGAATCCATCAAATATCTAACGCTCCGACGGTCAACAGTCCAATGAAAAATGGAGGAGTTTAGTGTCGAAAAGTGAAAAATTCGATCGCGCGGTAGTTCAACCGGAAACGCCTCATTACCGTGACATAAACGGCGTAAAATGAAATCACGTTGCGAAATGATTTGTTTAAATTTATCCCCGGCATCACGAGTTTGCAGGTTTTTATTTGCAACGCTGCAAGTGCACCACTCATTGCGTTCAAACATAAAGACCCTTCAACTTTTTAAAAAGTAAATTTATTTCGTGCTGCTCTCGCCGGTGCCATTAATAAAACATGAGATTAAGAATAAAGTTTTATTAGTCAGATGCTCGCGATGTATGCATTTGGCGGTTATGCTTCAACAATGTTGTTTGCAAAGATTGCCTCGTTAACTACAAAGTAAAAACTCGCCCCAGCCCACATTGTTTAATTGTTAACACGAATAATAACCCTCCTCCAACATTTATCACATTACGGGACGTAAATTGTGACTATTATCAGATTATTACGGCGTCGGTTGTGTTATTGTGGCAAGATACACCCGCAAATTATGTCGATTCGATCAAAATCAACACCGGATTTAATGCGTTCTAACACGTCCCGGAAAATTATTTTTTGATAGGTCATTTGGACCGAGCAGAGTCATGAGATTAGGTAATGTGTCCCTTCGCTGTGATTTGTTTTTCTGCCAATTGCTTCGCTCTGCTCGAAGCGGCAATTTCACGATGAGGAATCTACTAGAGTACCCAAAGTGACATTAGGAATATTTCCCTCGCACCGGTTATTCGCAAGCAAAATTACCATTGGAAGGCGAAAACAGTAACCATAAATGGCGGGAAATTTTTTATTCCAATGTTAAGAGCTTCACAATTATTGCATAACCTACGCGGAATAACTATTGTATCTTTAGATGACGAGAAAAAACGAAAAACGAATGACTGTTGACTTACTTTGTTGCAAAATTATTAAAATGACATTGAAAAGCCTACATTTTGGAACAATTTGTGCTTAATTTAATGTATCAGCAGTTGTTAATCTGAATTACAGTTTTGTGGATTCTTTCAAGTATTTGAACCTCAAATTCACACATTTCAATAATTTACTGTTTTTTTAATCTAACATTTGTTTACTATCCGCTATGATTCAATGCTTATAGTCTTTATTTACGAATTGTTTCAATAACACTTTGTCATTAAAAATAAAATCTTTTTCACTTTTAATCCACTTTCAAATTCCAACAAAAAACACTTTATAATCGCGAAAAACCGCACAACCAAAGGCAACGCTAGCATCTGCCACCACATATTTTAGACTGACTCTCTCCAATATAACAAATTGTTTTGCAGAACTGCAAAACAATTCATTAAGGTCCGACTACCCAGTTCGAGCTTAAGCTTTTGCTTATGTAAAGTCGGTTTAAATTCAAACTAACCATACACCGTAGTTGTGTTGCTCAGTGGAAAGTTTAGCTAAGCCAAAAGTTAGCTTAAGATGGAATAACATATCATTTATCAATATTTTGGTACATTGTAGGAATAATATCGTTATAATAAGAATCTTACTCGTATGTTTAAAAATGTATCTCAATAAAATTATCAATTACTAAAATGGCTTTTCCTTATTTCTTGGAACTCTTTCAAGCGCGGCATTTTCAAATTATGTTTTCTTCTGAAGAAATGCAATTAATTGTTTTTTTGGCTTTTCTTTCAAAACGCAACAATAAACTGATTTGCACACTTTATTTGTTGCTTTTGTGCATTTTAAAACTTGGCCGTCCCCAGTTTTGAAGCATAACAATTTTATATAAATAATTTAACTGTTTAAAAATTTGTGCATTAATTGAAATCACACAATAATTATATAGTATCAATAATTCTAACATCATTTTTCCCCTGACTGTCGGATTTCGCTGCAGGAATAAAAAAAAAGTTTAATATACTGAAATAAAAATAAGTAAATTATTGTCTTTATACTTTTTTTAGTTTTTTTTTTTTAATATAATAACTTACATGTTCTTGCCACAACCCTCTGCATATTGTTCAACTTTATTTGTTTGTCACAAGTTTAATTCAAACTGAACTGAAATTTATTTAAAAAAGCTGTTTCTGTGCATCATCAGCAAATTCAATAGCGAATTTATTAGTTAATTAATTTATTAGTTCTTTTCGCATATTTTTCGTAATGTTGCAGCCTTTATACGGGTGTCTGCTGTTGCATTATTAGCATTAAATCTTAGTGCAATTTGGGTCCATGCTTATTTTTTTTATCCAACGTAATCAAGTATTTTTTTACAATCCAGTGTTAGTTTATAATTTTGAACAACATTGACCAAACTTTTTCCTTTGTGCTTATAATTGCTACTTCGGTTTCTTTTATTCAACTGTTAACTATTTCAATAGAATTATATAGTTATGTATATTAATGGCGTTAATATTAAGAATGTTTAGCGATAAGCCTATGCTTAAGCGGCCAACATCGACCGTTTAGTTAAACCAATGATAAGCTTTCGCTTAATCGATATTTCTTAAGTGAGTAACACTCGGTGCCGGCTTAGACTTAGCTTAGAGTTAAACTTGGTTTAAGCGCGAACTGAGCAACCGGTCCTAAATGGGGAATTACTGTTTTTGGCAAGTACGACATGTCGTCACCAGGGGGCGTCTAGTTAATTGTATTCCCGAATGAAACTCGATTCTACAACGAAAGTCACAGTTTTTTAATACTAACTTAAAAAATAATAACGTGCAGAGAAACAGAAAGCCTTCACCTCAAGTTTATTTGCCATTTTCGTTTAAAAAAGACTGGACTGTCACATATGAAATCGAATCTCTTTTCAGAAGCGGTTTTTATTTGGGCTTGTATTTTTTCATTAAAATCGATCCCTGGCCAAACAAAGATTGTCCAAATATTGAAATCTGAACACAATCACGTTTAGAATAAATGTTTTGAAAAGAGGGCAAACAAAGCGACATATTTTTCAATAAAAATCATCATTAGCTTCCGAACTTCGATAAAAATTGATAAACGCAGATGTCTATGAATAAACCAATAGGTAATTTCGGGCGATTAGAATCTAATCTAAAGCAATGTGAGGTAATATCGGTATCGTTTGTGTATCGAATGGACAGGACTGAATTAATATTGACCGAAACAAGTAAGAGAAGCGAGCAAATTAGGTATTAATTGAAGTGAACATTGCCCGAATTTATTCAGCTTTGGAATTAATTGTGTTCTGGTCGAAACATGCCTTCAACATCACACAAAGGGCCTCGCCATAAATCAAACTAAAACTACAACAAAATAACTCGAGCGATTCCTGATAGGATTACAGCAAAAGTTCATGGAGCGTAACTCAAAATTTCTCAAATCGATCATTCATTAATTATTTAATTGAAATTATTCAACAAAATCTTCAAAGCGAAATCGTACATTTCGCGAAACTTAATTCAATTAATCGATGCTTTCAGTAAAATATGCTTTTCGTTCGTGAAAACGCTGGGTGCCCTTTTAATAAACCTCCGGTGCCCTCGCCGAACTTTATCTCTCCCTTTTGTGCTTCGCGCAGCTAAGGTTAAGGGCTCGTGGGGGTCGTTCCGAACCCTACCGACACAGCAAATTGCTTGTGATTATCCTGAATTAGAGATAGCCGAATAAATTATGTATCCTCTCGACGGATGAAGAAAAAAACGCGGTCTTTTAGTACGGCGTTAAAATTTGCAAAATCAATGTCGAGGCTCACTTTGGAAAATTGTATTTGCCTTTCTTATTCGAGGGCTTTAGAGGAATCGAAAGAAGTCACACAGAAAATCTTGAACAAACGGATGCGGCTATTTGTTACTGTTTACCTTAGACTGTGAGCCACACGCGGGACAAACAACCACGCTCGGAATGGTCACAGTCCTGCCACTGTCTCGCCGCTTCTTTTAGCAGTAACGTTTATTTCACTTTTAATTTATCGCTTCGGCCGCATTTGCGACAAGCCTTTCGGTGCAATTGCGCGATTTTTCAACATATTAACACTGTATTTACCTTTAACGGCGTTTAATTTGTTCCCCACCATCTGCTTCGCAACGAACGCCGCCATTTTTGGAGATTATCTGCAACAAAAACATTTTTTTTGCTTAAACAAATATTATGCATTTTCAATCGGCAAAGAGATAATGCGAACGCAGCAAACATAATTTTTAATGCGAAATGGCACACTAATTTACGGTGACGGGTAAATTACAAATCTGTGCATGAAATCTTGTCATAAACACCAGAACCGGTAATTATGGGAGTACATACAATAATTATTTTATCATATTTTGCACGAATACGTTTTGTTCCTGTTTCAACACTCCTGAAATTAAAAATATGTACTAACAAAATCTGATATGTTATCGAGCTGAAAGGATAAAAAATTAAAATGTTGCCGAGACTTTAAAGTAAACTTTTATATTCGCATTATGCAAAATGGTGGATGCGCCGGGATAATTTTAAAGCTAAAATTATTTGATTTGCTTAAATACGAACTCTTCTCGTCTGATACGAGTATGTATGAGCACATCCTCCAACACAATAAACAAAATTAATTTAGCTGAGCTTACATTTAAATAACAGTAATAAATTAAATACGCTTTGTTGTTGAGTTCTTTTAAATAAATTGGAAAAAAAACGTTAACAAAAGTATTCACGCTTTTTACATGTTAAATAAAAAATTAGATAGAACATGTATAAGTGCAAGAACAGTTGTAATAGTTGTAGTTATTGTAAAAGTTGTAACAAATAGTATATGTTGAAGTGTTAATCAAATCAGTTAAATCAAATTCCACTTTATTTTCTATTTGTTTATACCAAAAATAATTTAAATAAACATTTCTAAATATTCTAACAAACTGATTTTAGTTGTGGAATACAAGGACGGGCTACGAATGTACGGAAGTAAGAATTACAACTTCCGGTTATACTTAAAATTGTTGAAATTTTTGTTAAAACTATTACCATTTACTGTCATTATTGCATAAACAATGTCTTTTAAGATTGGTTTTTAAAGTTTCCAGTCTTCTAGTTCAGATGTCTGAGCATTAAATCTTAAAAATCAGTCTTAAAGGACCTTTTGAGGGAAATAAATATAAATATATGAAAGTTTTTATGAATCTAAAAAGGTATTGGTACTTGGAAGATTTTTTAAATTTTTTGTTAGTAAATGAAGCTGTAGTAGTTTTGAGTGCGTTAAATAATTCATTACTTTTTTAACGGAAGAAATTGGTTTTGGTTGTTCAGGGCAGAGAGTAATTAGACTTTATATTTTTAGCGACGTTTCGATTTCAATTAATTCATCATCAGGCTGTAATATTGATACGTCTTGCTTGAAGGTGACATGGCACGAACACCTTCAAGCAAGACGTATCAATATTGCAGCCTGATGATTATTTAATTAAAATCGAAACGTTGTTGAAAATATAAAGTTTAATTACTCCCTGCCCTAAACAACCAAAAATAATTTCTTCCGTCAAAAAAAATTTTTCAAGGGCAAAAATGTCATTTCATAACTCATTACTTCATTTAAAAGGCACTATATACAGAAGGGTTACTTTGTGAACAGAAGGATCAAGTACTAGGAGCTGATTATTATTGATGCCTTTTATTTATAGCTTACCATAAAATCGAAAAAAATCTGATGTCTGCATAATAAACTTTGCCATATCACCGTGATTAGTCCCCGCAAGAAGAGGATAAGAAATAGAAAAAATTACAACGTCTCAAGTCAATAAAATAATTTTCAAATTTAAATGTAAAAATGCGTTTATTTCAAAATCTAACTGGTATTCTCCATCGCTGTTCATTAGACAATTATTATTTGGAATGAATAAGCATAGGTCAGTACTGTAGTCTGCATAAAAATCAGAACTTGACTTTGTGGATAAAAATTCCTTTTTTTTGTTTTTTGCCTTTATAAGCAAATAAATTCCAAAAAAACTAGAAATTATACATCATGGTGCCAAACAAAATGGACAATGACAGACATTCCAGGTTTCCAACAAAGTTATCTTTATTTTAGTGATCTTAATTCTCTTTCAAAATACATGATTTGGTTTATATTTAATGTATTTTGCGCCAAAAAAGTTTTTGAGAGAGGTTAATCACTTAAACTAGATTAATTTATTGAATTCTGAAACTTACGTACTATGCCTTTTAGGCGATTACATAAAATACTGACGTAATAAAACTGTTGAAGATTTTTTGAAGAGTATTTTTCCAGTTTCTGGTAGTTTAAAAAATGAAAATCGGTAAGTGAATTAATTAATAATATTACTTTTTTATCTTTATAACTTTTGATGTCACCTTCGTTATCGCAAACATAAAATGTTGTGAAATAAGATCAAGAATTTTTTATTTTCACTGTCTAATTTTAATATTGTTAAAATCTTTAATAATTAAAACCTGCCTGAATAAATTTTTTGGAGCTATTTTTACACAATTTTTTTTTGTCCCGTCCGTCATTTGTAAACAAAAATCAAAAGTCGTGACACATTGCCTTATTCTTCGGTTTTGTGAACACGAATGTTTAGCGATAAAAATGTGAAGTCTTTTTTGTGTCCCGTCCGTCATCAATTTGTACTTTTTTGCTCGTATTTCAAATTTTAAAAATGTGGCTCTAATTATAGATTGCAAACAATTTGTGTAGTACTAAGTTCTTATAAAGAAAAATTCACTTCTACTGATGATGTAAATAAAATATAACAATTTGTGGAAAGTGTCCCGTCCGTTAAAATAGAATGGCTGTATTATTAATTGTTACTTAACTAATTTATTTATTTATTTGCTATTTAATACTTCTACGATCCACACACTTCAAATAAGGAACCGTAAGAGCAAAAGACACACGTCTTTAGCAGTTTTTTAGTTATTTGCTGGTTCATAGTTTCCCATATCGATTTTACTGTGTGTAGGACGAAGTGTAGGATTTGCCGGTCCCTGTGTTAATGTCCCTGTGTTACCAGTATTATGCTCAAAACAAAAAGTAAAGCTGTTAAAGACATGAACACTTTGCTTATGAAAAATATGTTAGTGAACATTCAATTTAAAATATCACGATGTTGGCCAAAGCCTGCACACTTTTTGTTTAAAGCTGATCTTGTTTTTTCTAGATTGTTAATAATTGTAAACAAAATATTGTTGAAAAATAAGCTCCACCCTCTTGAAAAGTAGGCAGAGAGAATATTTGCGCAAATTCCGTCGCTTGTGTGGCATTATTTTAAACAAATTTGATTCTGGCGACACCCTCCATCACGCGTGGAAATGATGTCGTTCTGCAATCCAATATTCAGTTATATGTTGTGTTGCCTACATAAAGTGGTAGGGGGTGGCGCCAGAAGCCATCCATGCTACTTTGGCGTATAATTATGGTCGGGGCCCCCTTTGTCTACCCTACAAAATTCATAACGTGGAACGTATCCTCTGAAAGGATCCTCGAAGAACAAACAATGTTCTCTAGCGCAGAAAATCGTCGCGACGTGTCCTTGCTCTTCAATAAAACGAAATCCCTGCTCGATCCCTTGATACAACAGAAATTATTTGCACATTAGTTCGTCTGACCCGTCATAAACGAAACGCTCAATTTTTTCTAATTGTGGGGTGCCCCCGACTCGAAATTGAAACGTCCCTGTCTCGCTTCAAGTAAATATTTAATTTACTCGAGACTAGAAAAGCTCAATATAATCTTATTCTGCGATATTACATAAAACCGGGAACTAATTAAAATCTGACGAGGGTCATGACAGTGAGTTTTTCCTCGCAGAAACGAAAAAATCCATGTCTAGTGGTTTCGGAGTGAATTTGACACAGTTTTGGGGTCGGACACACGACACGACTAAATCGTATGGCGCCATATTGCGCACGGGACGTCTGCCAAGCTGGCGCCATTTGACGTCACAAGATTTCCATCATGTGTGTGTGTGTGTGTGTGTTGGAAAAAACGCGGGTGTTTTCATTGAATTAATTGCGAGATCCTGAAATAATAATTTTTTAATCTCGAATCCGGCGAGAACGAACGGCGCATAAATTCCAAACGGGCGGAAAGTCCAACTTAAACGCACCGTTTTTCACAATAAATTCAAACGACCATATGAAAAGGTAATTTAATTGTCTACAAAATATTATTTATATTACGCTGTGCATACAATTTACTCGCATGAAATATCCCGGACAATACATTTATGTTATCATAATAAAAGCCGACTTTATATTCAAGCAAAATCCAGCTTGTTTGTGAAACCGGCTTTGTGTACTGCGAATGACATGATAGTTTTCGCGATAAAATCCCCCTCATTTAATTTATTCACCTTGTATTAACAATTATGACAAGGCGAGGTCTCTGACATCACCCCTTACTTGGCGCAACACGCAACCTTACACTATTCCATTCACTGCTACAAACTAGCGCCGCACTGGAAATTTTTGACTCAGGGCCTCAGTTTTCATAATTCGAACTAAACGGTTGCTCTAGAAAGGATTAATAGTTCTTTTACCAGTAGATGGCATAAAATAAAGAAATCAAAATTAAATTCAAATTTCAATTTTTGAAACTTTTGGCTTGACAAATTTCCTGTGCATGTTCGGGATATTTCGTTATTTCCGATCAATTCGTAACTCGTGTCACCAATCCTCATTTCTCCTGTTCCAAACAATAACTGAGTGCCATTTGATCTTTGAAGCTTCGTTTTAGAGTTTGTGTTGAAAGTGGAAAACGAAAATAAAAATTGGAAAGTGATTCCCTGAGTTTTCATAATTCGAACTAAATGGTTGCTTTAGAAGGGATTAATATTTTTTTCACCAGTAGATGGCATAAGAATAAAGAAATCAAAATTAAATCCAAATTTCAATTTTTGAAACTTTTGGCTTGACAAATTTCCTGTGCTTGTTCGGGATATTTCGTTATTTCCGATCAATTCGTAACTCGTGTCACCAATCCTCATTTCTCCTGTTCCAAACAATAACTGAGTGCCATTTGATCTTTGAAGCTTCGTTTTAGAGTTTGTGTTGAAAATGGAAAACGAAAATAAAAATTAGAAAGTGATTCTCTCAGTTTTCATATTTCGAATTAAATGGTTGCTATAGAAAGGACTAATACGTTTTTCACCAGTAGATGGCATACGAATTCCGAAATCGGAATTAAATCCAAATTTCAACGACTGAATATTTTGGCTTGACAGATTTCCCATAATCGTTCGGGATATTTCGTTATTTCCGATCAAAGCGTGACTCGTGCCACCAATAGTCATTCTTCATACTTCATACTTAAAAATTGTAGGAAAATGACACCTCCTATTTGCCAAACATAGAAGAATACTCGTGAACAAGAGAAGCATAGGGTTATCACAAGGTAAAAATTATGTGAATCATAAAAATTGATAAAAAAATATGCAATGGGTAAGAATAAGGTGGAAGCTGTGTTGGAAGCCAGTTAGTGCTTTTTTGTAGTAATTTTCCATTTGAATAGTATTGAAATAAGAAAAAGACTTTTAACAAGTAGTTTTTAGCACTGTGTTCTGTTAAGATTAACTAACTAGGTGCCAATAATAAGTATTTGTTTATTTTTATCGAGAATAGACTTCAAAAAAGTTCACGCTTTTCATGTTCAAAAAATTAAACGTGTAGTTAACACCTTTCTCCTTCAGAAACTCTGAACGCAATTGTGTAAGTGGTAATAGCTCTTGGTACCCTAATGTGGTACAGTAAAACCTCTCAATAACGGACACCGATGGGGAATTTTTAATTGTCCGTTGTGGAGAGGTGTCATTTATGAGAGGTGGGAGATTTTAATATAGGTTTTGTTACACTAATTTTTGGTACCCTAATAAGGTACATAAAACCTCCCAATAACGGACACCGATTGGGAATGTTTAATTGTCCGTTGTGGAGAAGTGTCCACTAATGGGAGGGGGGAAATTTTAATATAGGTTTTGTTACGTTGCTACAAAAATGTCCGTTGTGAAGAGATGTCCGTTATTCGGAGATGACCATTAAGGGAGGTTTCACTGTATAAATTGACTGTCAAAATTAGTTATAATATTTCATCTTGTCCCTAAAGACGATAACTGAAGCACCAAAACTAACATTTCTACCTCTAGGTTATCCAAGTCCAGTCGCTGAAAATTCGTAGATAATTCGTAAATAAATACAGTAATGAAATTTTTTTATTCATGTTCGTTTAATAACACATTAATTTTCCTATCACAAAACTGTGCATATTACTGTTGTGTTTCCGCCTAAAAATGTGAAAAATACTGCATTGTTTGAGTTTCAACCACAGTTCTAACGAAAAATTAACATTTGATCACACTAACACACAATACTATGCCTTTTTCACTCATAGACCAATAACTTGATGATGAAAAACCGCCTTCAAGAAAAGATTTACAATTAAACATCGTTTTCTGGAAAATCCTCAGCTAATTAACTTCTTTTCAGGTTAATTCACATAACATTACTGTTATTATAATAAAATGATTTTCTATATTAACAAAAAATTTGACAAGTTGTCGACAATTTTCAACGATTCGGAAATAAAATTAACTAGACGCCCTCTGGTGATGACTTTTGAACTATGGTGAAAACAGTAACCCTAGACAGTAACGAAATTTTCGTAATTCCATATTTAATTGACATCTAATAAATTGTTTAACAATTTTGCGTGTATAGTGTTAATTGCTTACATTAGAGAGAATCACTTTAAAAGTTCGTGGTGGTAAATACTAGCTTTGACTTTGGTTCTCCGTTTTTTCGTGGTATAAAGTGTTTATTGTTGGAATTTGAAAGTGAATAAAAAGTGAAAAAGATTTAAATTTTCATTACAAAGTGTTATCAAAGTGTTATAATTAAAGACTATAAGTAATGGATCACAGCGAACACAAAGTTGGGCTCAAGAAACCAATGAATTAGTGAATTTTGTGGATTTTAGGTTAGAATTTTTCCACTGATAAAATCATGAAATACTTCGATAAATCAACAAAACTACAATTCAGATTAACAACTGCTAATACACTTAAAGATAAATTATGCCAAAAGATAGGCTTTTCAATGTCTTTGTAATAATTTTCCAATAAAGAAAGTGAACCAAACAGTCATTCGTTATTCGCGTTTTTCTCATCATCTCTAATTTGTCAACATTCGTATCTTCCACCAAAGATACAATAGTCATTCCGCATTGGCAATGTAATAATTATGAAGCCTCAAAATTCGTACAACGCTCAAAATATCCCAATAAACATTTTCCCGCCATTTATGGTTACTGTTTTCGACCTAGCTCAGTGGCGCCGCCAACGGTAACTTTACTTCCGAATTGTAATGCCTCCAAAACTGTCATGGCAGTTCCTTTCTACTAAATTTTGAAAAGTGTCATTCTTAAAGAAATTTTTCTAAAGGTTGTTTTTCCCTTGCTATTTGAGTATCGGGATGAACACATGTCTTTTAGATCATTTTGACATTTCTTAGGGGCTGCCTTAACGACTTCAACTGATTTTAAAATGCACCCTTGTATCGACGCACACAAATCGGCATCACCGAGACGTGTTTTGAGCAAACGAGGGAAGCGCGATTTCAAAGATGAGAAGAGGCGCTTTTTAATCAACAAAACATGTTTCCGTTCTTGAAAGTCTCTTTCAATATGTGGAACGTGGAATTTCCACTCAATAAGTCTCCCATGCAAATATCCGTAGAATATTCAGTTTAATATAGGTCGAGAGAATCGACAGAAAAGATGCGGCAAACGCACTTGAAACCCGAACGACCGAATCACGATGAAAACGACATTCTAATTAAGTTTCATTCACCGAGAGTCATTAATTTGATGAAGAATCCGCTGTCGATCGCACCACAAAAACCAAATATATATTCAAATTTCGTCTTCACGGTTAATTGGACGCGCATTGTCGATGTGTTGATAAGTGGCTGCCAAATTGAATTTGCGAAAAGAAAAGTGATCGCGATGTTATCACGACGGCTAAGTGAGAGATAACGATTATAACTTGTCATAGGTTTAGATAGTAGCCTCAATTTACATAACGACTCCGAGGCGATAACTTTGTCGTTGCAAAGTTTACATGGTGGAAAACCGTGTCGAGTATTCCAATTTCTAGAGAGGAAACGGAATCTGCTTCGGTAATTTGCATAGAATTGGGGATTAACCTGCGTTCAAGTGCTCTCTGTCGGTGTGTGTATCCGTTCTCCGGGGAAACACATACATGCCGACACAAAACGACCCATCTATTGAATTTTATTTAAATAAAATTAAATTTATTTGCATCGTATTATTGTACGCCCGAGATGCTAATCCCTCACTCAAAACTACAACTCTCGACAAGGGGTCTCGAGAGTGCATGAAGAGGGCTCGCACAGCAGGGCTTTGGCAACCAACCAAAAATACTCTACTTAAAATATTCAAATTTTATTTTCAACACGATCCCATTTTACTGAAAACAAACCTTAGCCTTCATTCTGACACAAATATTGTTTATTTACTGCCAACAAAATTAATGTCAACAAAATAGAATGAAATAAATTTTACTTGCTTGCTTGCATAAAATATTGAATAAAAGCTAAAACCGGTACTTTTTAAAACTGAAATGTCGAACCGTTTTAATATTGGCACCCTTAGGAATTTATGGCAATAAAAAAAGTTAACAAAAAGGAACAAGGGAGATAAGGTCACACTAATTTTTTCACTAAAATTTTGTGGTACTTGGTAATTTTCGTTTAAAGAAACATGGAGTTTACATAGTGCCATTTTACACAAATACAGCACAATTTACAACAAAAAGTAAGCCAACAATTACCAAAGAAAAAATGTCAATAGAAACTTGTCGCTTGTCAACTGTGATTTTCCATCGTTTTTGTAAGTTCCGTGAAATATTTCGGAAACCTGAATCTTATAGAGCGGGCCACTTAATTATTTGGCACTCCAAGTAGTTAGTTTGAAGCACGGTTAGAATTCTTGTCGTTCTTACCCTTCTTGCACTAAACTCAAAGTAAATATCTATTCAAAAAAAATGACAGTGTCCCCAGGCCTTCGCCCATTTTGTATATCTAAGATTTTAGGTTGTTGGTAACTGGAAACTTACTCCATTGAAATATTCTTTAAAAATTAAACTACCAACAAAAACAGTATTTCAGATCAGTTTGTACCTCTTGATCCATAAAATTAATATGACAAAAACTAAGATTCTAATTATCTGAAAAATCGTTCTCAATTAGGTATGCTTTTAAATACAGCCATAATTCTCTAGGCCTTGTTCAATGAAAATATTTACAAAATAGCATTACTTCCAGTTATACCCGAAATCTGTATCAAGTGAGTTATTTGATTAATTAATTGCGTCTTTCGAATACTTGAGTAATTTTAAGAGAGATTTTATAGCTTTTCCTCCGAATAGATATACAGGGTGTTAGAGAATGGTTTACCAATATTTCGCATGTGAATTTGTCATGACCAGACGAGTTAAAAACCCTTATATCATTTATCCAAAAAGTGCGTACTTTCTTCAGAAATTTTTGCGAACCCACCTGTTGAGAGCTACTGTGTGTGGTTTATGCTAGTTTATTAGTAGTTAATTTTTTCATTAAACAAAATGGAGAAGGTGGCGCATGGGCGTTTTGAGAATTTTTCAAAATTGTGGCTAACATGTTTTTTTGTGTGCAAGATTCAGCTCCCGGTTCTGGCAAAAAAAATTTGTTTTTTTTTCTTAAAATTTAATAACAAAACTCAAATTGAAATAGAAAAATAACGGAGTGGACCAAGAAGTTAATTTACCTTTGCTGTTTTGTCAATGTTTTTAAAATTTATGCTAATTTTTATAATTCTAAATCAGCGGTTCTCAAAATTTAGGACTTTAATTTTAGGACGATTTTTTGGGAAAACTATGAATTTTTTATTTACAAAAATTTTGCTTAATCGATTTGTCTTGCCATTCTCTATCTACATTTACATTTTTGCTAAACCATTCCCTAACACGCTGTAGGTATCTAAGATGAGCCGTTTTTGAGATTTATTTACAACACATTTTAATTCTTTTTCATGCTAGCTCTTCAAAAATTCAGAATTTTATTATTTTTAAATATATTGAAATCGTATTCGGGCATTTGAAAAAAAAAAAGAATATTGCAAATTTTGGAAAGAAAGTTAACAAACCCTAAATTTTGAGGCTACGTTTGGAGAAACACAGTTATCCATAACCCAATTTTTTCAATGGAATACCTAATTTTATTTTTTAACGGCGAGATAAATTTAAACCTCAGTTAAAATATAGCAACACCTTACTTACCTTAACAGAGAGTTAACATCTAAATGAGGTTTAATCGTATTAGAAATCGGACCTAGATGAAAGAAAATTTAGTAAAGAATTTATGGATTAAAACTTTTCACGTTCATTCAATTTTTTCAACGTTGCCGAAAATTTCCTACGATTTTTCATGGAATAAATGACAAAAAGTTCTGTTCAAATTATTGTTATATTGTTAGAACTAAAAAACTTTGACTCTCCATATTTTTACTTGTTTCCATGCTACAAAAGCTAAAAATATAAAAAGTTAAAACAAATTCTAATTTAAAAAAAATCGGTATAGGAAATGTTAATACAGTTCGAAGCAGATTCAATTTAGGTCCGGTTTCTGGTACGGTTAAACTTCAGTTCAATTTTATCTCTCTGTTAGTTGCTAAGGCAGTGTGTATCTGATTGGCCTTGCTGTTTTAACTGGAGTTTAAATTTGTTTCTGTATCTTTCCAGAAACTGGGTCTTAGTAAAATTTATACAGGCAGCGTCATTTCATTTGGGAACATAGAGTTTGTAATTTGGAAGATTGGAAACAATATTTACGTGCAATTGTAATATATTTTTCACAATGTTTCACACAGAAGCAAATTTTGGAGTTATCTTAAGGGATAAGTAGCACAATTCTGATGTATATGAAAGCTCTCAGCTCCCGCACGTATTATTAATTGCGACTTTTTCCATGCTTTGCTTCGAATAAAAAGCGTTTTAAAGTTGATAATTATTTCATATGTTATTTATGCCAGCCGCCCGTGATTCGGGCTTTTGTCAGTTTTTCGCCGCTGAATTGCAAAAAATTCAACTTTTTCTTATTAATGCATTAATAATTCTGGTCTTTTTTCTCTCTTCGTTCCTGTTTTTGTTCCTGTGCGATTCATAATTTACGTTGGTCCCTCATGCCTTTCCACTCTTATGTCAGGATAAAAGCTACATCAAGACTCGTTTGAGAATGACGGAGCTGCTTTCCACTAGCGTTTGTTAAAAATTCAGCCGACGATGAAAATTATTAGCGGCCGCTGCAAGCCCGTCCTACATTTCGAAAACGACTAGAAAATAACCTACGATTAGCAAGGAACTGGCATAATTCGCGATAATTAGCTTTCGTCAAGTTTTCAGGTCGTGAAAATGATTGTTACAGCCGCGTGGCGTGTAAAAGACAAAAGAGTAGGCAAATGGAGAGTTTTACAGGACATTACCGAGGATTTGAAGTTGAGTCACATCAAACTTTGCTTACGACTCGGAAATTATAGTAGCAGACGTCATATAAAATATGACATTTTTGTGGAAGAAAAATGTTGAATAAAGCCTCACTGCTTTTTTATCCCCCATAAACTATTTATGTTTTCTCGTTACTTTGTCCTTTGCCGTAAAATTGTTACGAGCTACAACACCGATCCAAATCGATAACGAAGCGCCAATTAGAAAAAACGGCCCGCGACGCGATCAAACGACCGGAAAAGAATTCGATTTTCAAGTGGAAATTATTTTTCCTATTAAATTACACCAGGAAAATGGAGTTCATGTGCCGGGTATAAACTCGAGCTGTATTATAACGTATGGGATAATAATTCCATTCCCGGCGGAATTGCTAAACTAAAGACTAAACCGAGCTTCTGACTTTTGCCACTCTCGGCACTATTGTTGAATTCACAAGTAAATTTTGCGTAAACTATTTCCGCAATCCATTGCGGACGTAATAAAATTGCGATATTATCTTGGTAATTATACGAAATGGCCATTAAAGGCGCCGAAATACGCCTCCAAACTTTTGCAAAGCCCCCGTAACAACATGTCACCGACAAAACTACTCCCATTTCTAAGTTCGGTCAAAGCACAAAGGAAATTGACCCGAGCCCGGCCGTATTAGGGAGATTTTGAATTAATAATCGATACAATTTTTCCCCATTGGCCCGGTAGAAAATTGAATTGGTCGTGAAGCGGATCAGTCTAGTGAGTTATGGATCTTGGTCGCGGGGACAAAGTGAACATTGCAATTTCAACGGAAAAGGATTCGTCATTCGGACGGCTTTGATGGAATGCGATTTGTCATCTCACGAATTAGTTTTAAACTCTACAATTTTTCATCCGGTTACGGGCCACGAAAGCCACGCTTCAGCCCATCAAAATTACAAATCTTGTTTTTGAAAGGAGCTGGTTTAACAGTGGCAAAAAACCACAACCTTTTACCTTTCATTTTATGCGTGCACAGCTGGTTGCATACAACTTAAGAATTAAAGCGAAAAATGGTGGATGCGCCGGGATAATTACAAGTGGTTTGAAATCCGGTTTAACTATATTTAAGAAATGTAAAACCCAAGCAAACGAAAAATTTTTGCCTTCCGGCTTCGCTTATTTACGGCATCACCAGAAGCAGAAAGAAATATGCACTAAGTAGGTAAACAAAACAGTTAAGGCAAAAATAATCAATTTGGCTGGGTTAAGGTTTCTTTCTGCACTATACTGCAAATTAATATAGTTTACAAAATAGTTTACGAGTTTTGTCAAACTTGTTGTAAACATAAATGCACTATAGTTGCCAGGACATTTTTTCTTTTAACTGAAATTTGCGACCACAGCCAAGTTTGTATATGAAGAGTTAGTTGTTCATCATTAAGTGAACTCTTAAAAGTTGCGTGCGCATTATGACGATCGGCAAGCACCGAACGGCAAAGCCGTTTGGTCAAAAGTTACAAGTAAAAAAGCCGATCATGTCGATTAAGCTGGCCAATCGGCATAGTGTGGACGCAGCGTTGATAATGGCAATTTTTGACGAGTGGACGAACGAAGTTAAGTGCCTAGAAGAAACACTACTCGTAAATAAATAATACATAAATCTATTTATTTGCTATAAATCCTTACCAAGAAATAGTTAATCAATCATCGACAAAAATACAAAAAGGAAACGTGGAACAAAAAATAACAATCAAAACCCCAAGCTTTTTGTCAACAAATACAATTATTATCGCAGCATTTATGGTTAGAAATGAAATAGTCAATAGGGATCAGTACTAAAAACATCTCATCCAGGTAGATAACTCATTGTGACTTATATTGGATATTGAGTAAAAACTATTGATAAAATAACTCAATGAAGATTTATTGATTGTCGGTGAAATCAAACTTTAAACAATAAAATTCCGAGTCACTCAGGTACATTTTGACTTTAGCCTTGAATGTTTAATCAGAAGAAGAAAAAATGTATGCAGGATCACTAAAAAGTATGGATACAGTTAATTATTATAAAAACTATTCATCAAAACTTATGGAAATTTGGTATATCCTTAAAAGTATTTAAATTCTCTTGTCTCGTTTGTCAAATTTCTATCTTGATTTGTACTGGGAATACAAGGCTATAGTTATTTATTCGACGATTTTGAGTGTAAATCGGACGCTTTATTTCACGAGTGGATAATCAAATCACGAGTGATAACGACCAGTATTCATCCACGAGGTGAAATAATGAACCGATTTACACGAAAATAAGTTGAATACAACATTTTATTCTTCGAATTAGACTCGGCAAGGCTTAAAATTGCTTTAAATCTGTTAAAAATAATCTGACGTTTCGTCTTGAGAAATGCCAAACAGTTGTTAAAACTTTCTTATACAGGAGAAAAATCGTAAATTTTGACATTGTCGAAGAATAAACTTATTTTTTCGTAATGCCAAGAAGGGTTAAATTCAATAGTTTTAATAAAAGCATTTTTTCTGATTTTTGGGATGTAACACATACATTCTTTATTTTAAAAAAATTTCAAACTATAAAATCTTGTTAGTTTTGGAAATGTCGTCTTTATCTAACGTTAGTTCTTTCCCACCTGAACATTGACAAAAAATAAGGAAGAGTTAATTGTAATTGTTAAAATAACACTTTTAACTGAAAATTTAGCTGTATCCGCACTTATTAGCGACCCTGTATATAAAAAATTAAGAGGTACTTATCAGAAAAGTAGGTGATTAATGCATGATCTAGTAGTCATGAAATTATTCAGACGAGTGTCTGAATGTATCTTAAACTCATGCAACAAATTTTGATATTTGAAGTAGAAGTTTTTTAATCATACCCCTCAGTGGCAACGGTCAACACCTGATAGTTTTACATTATTTGTGACTTTCTTCTTAATAATAAGGTCGCACAATAAATTTCAAATTTTAAATTTCAATTTAAATATTCGTTCACAATTGCTCCACTGTCTTGATGTACTAAAATGACATCCCTAAAATGCGAGTAACTGCTAAATAAATTTTAAAGGTTTTAAGGTTACATAAAACATAACTAGCCTAGGCGACTAGGTAATTGCTACCCAGGTGCAGGCAAACAAATTTATATAAATTAAAACGTATGTAGGTATTAACATACAATAATGTATCAGACAATAATGAAACTGTAAGGGAAAATCAAAAATGTCATAAAACGAACAATAATCCTAAAGCTGATTTGCTCAACATTCCTAAGTTTTACTAAGAATGTAATCAAAAATACAAAACAATCATAAATGAGAAAGAACGCAATTAACACATACGGATTTCTGGTTAGTGTTAAAAAACTGATAGAAGAATTTAGAACGACTGAACCAAAAAAGTAACGCGCAGAACTCGTATAGTTGTAATAGCTTACTTTTTATAAATAAGAAAATAGGGGAGATTAAAAAAATCCCTAAAACAAATAGTTTTATTCAATGCTACATTTACACACCATAACAAAAATTATAACGTCTTTAGTTTTTGGACAATAACGTCATTTTTAGTTTTTTTCAATGATAATCAATATTTTTGTTTACTGTTCATGTACAAACAGTTGGTAAAAGTATGAAATAATAAAAAGTAAGGAAAAAATAAAATAAATAAAAAAGGTAATTAATTTTTTTTCATAATTTTACAACACAACGGGCTTTATTGTCACTATAATCCTACTTTATTTTACAAGAGAAAAAGTTTTTTTTATATTTTTTGTTTAGGTTTCATAATAAAGTGTTTTAATATTTTCATTATTTATTTTTATTTATTTATTTGCAATATATCAAAAACAATTTCACCTTACAAAATAAGGCAAGAACAAAATGATAAAACCTTTTGTGTGAAGCTGCCGTCGATATTTTTTATTTTACATTTTTTTAAATTTCTAATTTCATTTCCTTAATTTTTTTATTACTAGATAAAGAAGTGTACTATCAAAAACAGTAAACAAAAATGTCAAATACCAATGACATCATACGTGTTAGCTGCTATGGAGTAAAAATAAATAGCAAAAAAAATAAAACTGACCTGTTCAAGGACTTTTTGGAAAATGACTTGACAAAGATATGAATTTTTCTCTAATGTTGTTGCTTATTCCACAAATACGAGTAGAAGTTTTTTTTTATTTTACTCAAAGTAGTGGCTTTATTTTAGAACAGTAGCGACAATGGTGGTCTCGATTTTCATTGGTGCAGCTATTAGGAGGCAAAATTTGACATTCGGCAAAAAAGAGATTTTTAAAACGAAACGTTTTCTAGAAGACTCATTTCGGTGAAAATTTTGAGCGCAAAATGTGAAAAGGTGTAAGTGGAATAAAAATGTGCCTGGAAACCATCTCAAAAAGGAGTATTAATATCTACACAGAATAAACAGAGAATAAACCTCATAAGTACAGTGATATCACAGAGTCATATAGTTCTTGCAAATGCAGTTATAACAGAAAGTCTCAAGCTTAATTTCAGCGAGATCATTTCATTTCACAGTGCAGTGGGCTGTTTATTATTCTACTGGTGATTTATTTATTCTATCGGTGGACAATTTTTACAAAAATTTGTCAGTGTACCTATAAGAGAAAACGTTGTATTATACACGTATAAAAAGTTGACATTATCTATAATTATTATACGTAATGAACAACTTTTCTTTACTTGTATATAAACTACCATTTTTTGGTTCTGTGCGTAGAAAAAAGTATACTTTGGAACGAAATTTTTCATAATAAGACCCCGAAATAACAAAATCTGTGTCTATGGAGATGAGCTGCTTCCAATTTTCTCGGCAAAATTTGAAGTTAGTCGTTTCAGTTAAAAAAAGGAGCAGGGTTTAGGTTTTAATGAATTGCATGCCGGTTACGCGCCAACAAATAAAGTCGCAGGTGTGCTTCGACATAATCTGATTTTAACGAGAATTTAATTTAAGAAACTCAAAATGGATTTGTCGCAGTTTCGCTCGGTGTCATCCTCCATCTCTCGTGGATATTTTCGGGTCTGTTTTCCCCCAGAGAAGGCATCAGAATTGTCGAGTCCGATTTTTCGCAACGAGTTGGAATTCACGTGACGTTCACTTGCTACAATAAAGATGCCACTTTACGGTAACAATGTGCAAGACCATGATGGGGAAAATGCAGAGCGCCACTTCGGGCAGAATGCGAGCGATGTCGGGCATGTGAAATCAAAGGAAACTCTTCCAGGATGCCTACACAACCATTTTAATGCGGATTCCGCCTCGCGAAATGAGTGATGACGCGCCGTCGCCTCCGAAAATCGAAAGAAACATAACGAACTCAATTAAGCCGAAAATTCTTCGCCACTAATTAAGCGTCAGGATAATAAATTAAATAAGGAGTTGTAGCGATGCGATATGATTAGAAACCTCTTGCGGTTAATTTATCAAAAACAAGACAACAGAGAAAAAAGAAAACAAAACAGCGTAAGCACCAACGGCAACTTTTAATTCCGGATTCTGATTAAACCGTAAAACGCGGCGAACTTTTTCATTTTAAATAACGTGAGCGCTTTATTTTCGTGTTTCCGAATTTTCCGGTTGACTTTCCATTCGCATTTATGGACTCGCTAAGGAACGGCTCGGAGGTGTTTTCATTATTCCATCTCGAAATTATCTTATTTCTTTGGGGCGCTTTTCGCGCGTCGCCGGCGACAAAAAAAACATAAATTTTCGGGAAAACGGGGCGCTAGTACGCAAATTCCTCCCTTAATTCGTGAAAACTGCAAACGCGTCACTCCAGCCCGTGTTGAAATAAATAAATTGATTCGGACCCGTGTTTACAAAAACAATACAAGTTAAATGGAGTGTATTAAGTTGACAGACGATCAATCAAAAACGAAACGTGAAATTTTCATGACAATTCCAGCACACGTCGATCACAATCCACGGGAAATGAAGACATTCATCAGTGCCGAAAGTTGGAAGAGTGTGTTATGCCGAACGCAAATATTACCCCATTTTTCTTCCTTCATATTTGTGTATCTCGGGAGTTTTTCAAGGACGTCCCCGCAAATTGCCTTATCTTGTTGTTGTCTTTTTATGCATCCCCCAAGACGGGCGCTCCTTTAATTTCGATCGGGAATTTACACCTCTGATTTATGCCATGAGGAAACTTTCAACACGAATTTAATCGTCGCTAGTTTCCAACAAAAAAGTGTGTCGCTTTGGGGCGCAACCGAAACCCTTCTCAAAGTTGAAACATTAGGTTTGTGTGCTGCAAACTCCTCGATATCTCGCCGAAACTAAACGACACGAATGTTTTACGCGAGCCCCGACAAAAGACTGGCAGTTTACGAAAATATCCAGAGTTTGGAGATAAAAGTTTTTTTATTGCATTAAAAGTAGAACGCAACCGGAGATAAGAGCGGGTGTTTCAAGCAACCCTTCCAAAGAATTAAAAAAAGAATTAACGGGGCAACTCGATTCCGAGTTGATTATGTACTAAATGGGATTTTCGCTGTACAGACGTTAACGAGGCCGAGTTACTGGTTAGTTGCGGGGGCAATAAAAACACCGTCGAGGGAATGGAAGTAACACCGAGAATGGACACAAAGCGAATAAAATCCGAAACTGTCTCATCAATCATGTCACTGTTCGACTGCATTCCTTTCGGGACGAACTTTACAAATCACGAAAAGTCAACACTTGGAAAACTTGTCAGCGGTGATGCAAAAAGCGTCCGAGGCATCTAATTTAAACGGTCAAAATTCAAATGAGGAATTAAAAAATAAACACAAAAATGCACAAAGCTCATATAAAACTCCAATTTGAGGTGTAAATCTCTATACAGCGTGATTCTTAAATAGACCGACAAAATTCTACCCATGGTGGTGTCAAGTTAGTGCATGCTGGGAAAAATAGTAAAAAATATATTTATGTTGGACATAAAGCGCACGCCACTGATGTATTCGTAAGTAGTATTAGCAGTTAGTGGAAAACATGGTAATCATTGGATGACAATGTACTTGATCAATGCAGCAAAGATTACTGTGTATTATCGATATTCATGAAGAAAACGAGGATACAGGGTGGGTCATTAGTGGGTTATTTCTAAATTTATATAAATACGCAACCAATAATACTAAAATAAGACTGATTCTAGCTAACCAGATCGGTAATCGTTAAAAATCCACGATTATATTGTTCTGGGTAGTCTTAAGTTTTTGTCTTGACAGTTTTGCTAAAATTTTATCATGGATTAAAACAGAAAACGCACAGCCTAAACCACTGAACCTAGAATCATTAAATTTGGAAGATACATCCCTTAGAGGGTGTAGGGAACCGCTAAGAAAGGATTTTTCGAAAATCAGTCTCTAAGAGGGTGAAATAGGGTCTTAAAATTTTATTTAAAATACGTCATTTTTAAAAAAATATTAAAAACATAATAATAATAATAATAATAATAATAATAATAATAATAGTAATAATAATATGTCATTGTCTATCAAGTCAGTCATGGAAGATCCCATGTACCGTCTTATCGGACTCGCCAAAATACGAAATTTTACAAATTAGTCTTGAATTTGGAATTATCGAGGTATTCGTCGATACTGTCAAAAGCCTTATCCTGTAGAAATAATGACAGACGACTGAGAAATATACTAAAAGACTTAGATTCCTTAATTTTTGCTTCCAAGTTGTTGTACAATTTAATTCCAGCATATGTAGGATCATGTTGACCAATAGCCAACCTTCTAGAATGTGGCAGCTCAATGTGGTTTCTTGTCCTTGTATTATATATTTATATATGTATAAATATCGCTTCGTTTATTAAGAGTGCCTGCATGTTGTCAAATAAACGAAAGTAAGTAAAATACATATGAAGATGGAAGGGTCATAATACAAGTTTTCGAAAGATAGGACGACAGTGTGCTACTGCTTCCGAACTATCCATACATCTTAAAATACGTTTTTGTACTACAAATAAATTATTTAAAAAGCTGCTGGATGCCCAAAAAATAATTCAATAAGTAAGTATCCAAGATATCCAAGAAAATTAATATTTGGGCATTAGATTTATAATAAAGAAACATGTGTTTCGGGATTTTCGAAAAATCAACCCCTAAGGAAATAAAATAAGGTGTTAAAATTCAAATAAATTCAAATAAATATCTGTAATTTTAAACTTATATCTATACAAATTGGTACTTGTAATTTCTGTTAAAGATGAAATATGCCTACCTGATTAAGATATTTAGAAATTTCACCCCCAAAAAGCGTTAAATATGAATACAAATCCATAATTTTTTGACATATTAGCTAACTATAAAAACGCTAACATCGCATTTTACTAAATATTTTTTTTTAATAAGGTTAATAAAATTTTAAAATAGTTACTAAAATAGATCTCTCATTGAAACTATAAATATACATTAGCTATTAATTTTTTGAAGTGTATGAATAATTTATATCAGCTAATTTTGAGAGAAAATGCGACGTTGGCATTTTTATAGTTTTGGAACAGCTAATATATTTATATTTGATATTTGGGATTTGGATTAAAAATGAAGAAAAACGTGTTCTATGATTTCTAGAAATTCTTCCCCCAAAGAGTGTAAATATAAAAATCCGTAATTTTCGAAGTTCTAAAAATAAAAAACGCGTTTTTCAGTTTTGTCGGAAATTCCACCCCCAAAGAAGTTAAAATCCTTTTTTTTTTAAATCTTATTGCCAAGACCCCAAGTGTATTAAATATAAAAAAAATATTTTTGAAGGTGTGTTTCTGTAAATTGACATTTCTAAGGTTTTTGGAAATCCGATGGCAATGGTGCTAAATAGGGGATGAGTGAGTATAGATATCTGTAAATTTTAAAGTCACTCTCACAAAGGGTGTTTACCAAAGAGAGGCAACACATTCAAAATATGATTGTACTCATTGTTCTTGAAAGTTTTAACTTCAAACATCTTCGTAGAATGTTCATAATAAAGAAGATAAACGATAATTTCTCTTTTTTTTTAATTATTGATTCGGCCCTAATCAAATTTGCACTACTTTACCCTAATAACTAGCTTAACGAGGTGATGATATGTTCCGTATTATCAAAGTGCCTTGCGGCATCTAGAGCGTACCTACGCAGCCAGCTTAGTGAAAAATAAGAATAAAAGTAATATTATTAAAAATTTGATTTCTTAGAAATAAAGAAATAGC
Organism: Tribolium castaneum; assembly: GCF_031307605.1. NCBI lineage: Eukaryota > Metazoa > Arthropoda > Insecta > Coleoptera > Tenebrionidae > Tribolium > Tribolium castaneum. Next base: position 18,184,612 of record NC_087395.1, on the reverse strand, counting down.
TTGCTTTAAGCGTCCCTTTCAAAATAGCAGATGTTTGGTAACAATTTATTTCAACACTTAAAACATATAAAATATTAAATTTTTGTTAATAAGTGTCTCTAAATTTTGCGGCAATGTATCTTTCTGAGAAAACGTGGATTATTTATTTACATATAAAAAATGTCTCGCATTGGTTTGAGTTAGCGAAATCATAGAACTCAGATAAAGAACATAAAGTCACCCTTTTGATTTGAAATCAATGTCTGTACCTATACAGTGATCAGAAATGTAAACGCCGTTAGTGAATTCTATTAGGCAGATATAAGTGACAATTCTTTTCACACAGCGTAGAAAAGCTTTAAATTTGAAAATAACACAAAAAATTTTAGCAAACAAACAAAAAATTGATTTGTGAAAACAAATAGTCATTGTACGAAAATTACAAATACTTTCTTTGCTCAAAAATAGTTGTTCATCGCCTCTGGAATTCTAATGCATTATTCAAATGACTATTGTCATTTGTCAATTTGTAATTTGTAAATCTGGTAACCAAAAATTTTGCGATGTTCCAAATTCTTACTGCATTATCTGAAGAATTTAAGATTTGTTTTGCTTTGTGTTTTACATTTTTGCATCCTTGAATGTTGGATGTTCCTGGCGTTAAAAAAAAAACTTTACCCACTCATGCAAAAAGAGAAAAAGGCTTCATTATTAACCAAATGTTTATTTGGTGGATGTTTCAGTATTCAGAAACTAAAATAAGCATTGGAACAAGGGATTCCCTCATCAACTAAATGAAAATAACGTTTATAATCATTCTGAATTAAAATTTTCGCGGACGAAGTGAAATCTGCTAGTGTTAAGTTTTCGTAGAGGAATAAGTTATGAAATTTAAAACAAAAATACTTTTGCCAACAATCCAATTTTCCCAAGTTACCTAGTTGGGCCTTTTTTTGAATAACTGTCCTAATTACTTCTAGTAAATTGTAAATTGTAATTACTACTTTTAGCAACACTTGCACTTTACGCACGTTTCGGGTGCAAGATTTTCGCAAATCAATAGTCACAGCGACACGCACCTGATTTCATCATTATTCATCATGTTGATATCAAACCGATCTAATGTTATTAATTTTAATTATGTACGAGATCCCATTTTGTGCAGATAACTTGAGCGGATATGACAGGTTCAGAACCACTTTGATTCGAGACAGTCACGACGCGCTAACACTAAATTATTCCATCCTCTCTCTGAAACTTTAAGTCTCGGAGAATTATTCCCTTTATTCCAGTTAAAATGCCACAGTATGAAAGGATCACGAGGCGAACTTACCGAGATCTCATCGTTACGCATCGACCAGTGAACATTTTAAATGACGAAGAGACGGAAATTCAAATTCATAACTTTGAATGCGTGTAAATAATCTGCGACGTGGAAGTAAAAAATTCAAGAGTAAGTCGTGCGACGAGATCACGTGTCTCCTTTCACCCCCATCGATTACTAATTCACAAAAGCGAGGAAAAACTTTATTTTACCACAAAATGAATTTTTTAATCATTAATAATATTTGCTCATTATGAAATCAGGGCGCACAATTACCCTCGCTTCATTAATTAAAAAAAAGTTTATGAAAGTTTTCGTAAAACGATACATTCGAATTAGCTCTACTTTTGGCGGATTTTAGAGCGAGGGACGGGAAAAAAGTCTACGACTCGACACAGCAATTAAAAGCACGAATATCCACTCAAACTTTCGGAATGTACAACCTTTAGGAAGCACCAATTTATTTCGGTAATGAACTCCCAAGTACACGAGTTATCTCAAGCGTCTAATTGTAAAATCCCCGTCATGTTTTGACAGCGTCTTATTAGGCAAAAACTAGGTTAAAGCCATTTCGAACACAAACAGGATTATAAATGATTGGAGCTTACCTGTACTTAGCGACGCAGGTTCGGTACTGCCTGGAACAAAAAACGTCCGGATTAGTCCGGGGGCGAAAAGTGAAATTACATAAATTTCCCGGCATGTCCGGAATATTCATATATGTTTTGGTATTTTTCGCAAGTTTACATTGTTTTAGCGCCGGTGACGGTTTTTGTTCGAGTAGATTAAAACCGTGTAAAACCTGCAAGAGACAGGGAGATTTATCTGCGAATGGTGGCAGCTGTGGGCGGCACTATTTCCCCACTTTTTCCTAGCCGCTTTTTCCCATCAATAGACGACACGAAGACCTCTGATTATCAAAGAAAAAGATCCGTACAAATTAGCCGTCTTTGTTTTTCGAATCGGGAAAACTTCCCTCGACTAATTCCCCTGTCAGGACTCCACTTTATTTCGGCTTTTATCTCGATTTCTTTATTTGACATTTTGCATGGGATAAAATGGGTGGAAGTGGCTTAGTTCATTAGCGAACGCGAGAACTTTGCCACAAGTTAAGACAAACACAAACACTGTTAAACTCCCTTTAGCAGCCAGTTAACTGCGTAGCCAATATCGAGAGGTTCATGTTCTTGTTTTATTTACATTTGACTAATTGAAAAACATTGCAAACAAATCATCCCAGAGAATTAACGGCTCTTCCGGAAGACTTTACGCCGAATTAACTCCAGAAAAACGAGAAATTGCCCAGTCAACAAAGGAGCTGCACAAATCCAAAGCGGAAATAAAAAATCAAAGGCAGCTCGAGCAAATTTGATTAGCTCTTTAGACCGGCCTTAACAACCTTCTAACGCATGGTTTCAACCCCATAAAACATACACCCACATCTTGTTCAATGTCACTGCATTAACATCCCTTTCCTAGAAGCTGCAAAGACAATAAAGTAAACAAGTAAATGAAGTTGTTCTTGTTATCAGTCTCAAAAGAAAACTCAAAAAAAACAATCTAGAATGAGCAAAAACAAATTGCGATGTAGGAAAAGTAACACAAAAGATTGCCCTAGCTTTAGACTACGGATATCTAAAGGTTAGGATATGAAACGACGTACAAATAAAACGGTCCCGTCCTCGATAGTTTCGTTAATGTCGCCAGAGAGCGCAGTTGTTGTACTACCGTCAAACTTTTCAGAGTAATGAATTTGAAAAAAATTGTATTTGGATAATTGTTAACGCGTAACATACAAAAAAATATAGGCACATAGAGCATTAAATTCTCAATAGTAAGACATAAACATGATGAAAAAATTTTATTGTAAACTATACAGCCTGTCCCGTGTAAAACCCGCATTAGAAGAATTGAATGTTCTAATAAAGCTATTTAGTTCTACTCAAAGTTCTGCTCTTTGAATTTATTTTCAAGATGGCGGCACTTCCGGTTATACCGGAAGTCGCTATCAACTTTCTTATTTTAAATGGAAAGTAATGTTTTTCACTGCATTTTTGGATTAGTTAAGTGATTTTAAGGCTGTTTTTATCAGCTTCCCCTATACCTAAGTTTAACCGTTTTCGAGATATTTAAGATTTTTTGAAAATTTTTGGATTTGTACCTGTCACTTAAAAATCGGTAACTCTCTTAACTTTAGAGATTTCAAAATCATATTTGGAGAATTAAAAGAGAAAGGCTATATCTGTTCTCCTGTGTGTTCAAAACTGGAAAAGAAGTTAACAAACACAAAAATTTTAAGGTTAAGTTTGGAGAACTTCAAGTACCCATAACTTAATTTTTTCAAATGGGTTGTCCCAATTTTTATTTTACTAGATGGAGGAGAATTTTTTGCATCGATCTGTATTAGCATTTCCTATACATATCTTGATAATTTTCAAGTGATGTTGGTTTTTTGACGTTGTAGAAATTTTTTTACTAACCACAGCTATTTTTGCATAGTTTGCTATAAAAATATTTCTGATTTAACAAATGACAAACTCTATTCAAAATTGCGTTATCCATTCTGTGAAAACAAAATAAATTGATTAAATGTTGTTTTAAAATCCATCCAATTTCTCACATTTTTTCTCTCGTTTCTATGGCGACCTATGAGAAAAGGCCTATGGCTTATAATTAAATAAATCCGAACAAAAAGTTATCGTAACTTGAAAACTATTAAACCTAAGTATAGAGAATGCTAATACAGATCGATGAAGAATTACGATTTAATGAAATAAAACTTGTAGCATTTCATTTTAAAAAAATTGTTATGGGTGCTTAAAGTTCTGAAAACTTAACTTTAAACATTTGGAGTTTATTATTCCTTTTTAGAAATTTGAAAACACCAAAGAAAGGATCTAGGCTTCCTCTTTAAAAAGAGCTGAAAAATATTTTGTAATTTAAAAAAATGGCAAAGTAATCGATTTTTAAACTAGAAGGTGAGAATCAAAAAAAAGTAAAAACTTTAAGTATATCGTAAACGGCTAAATTCAGGTATAGGGGACGCTTATGAAAGCTACCTTAAAATAGCTCTAGTCATCCAAAAATGCATTAAAAAATATAGCTTTCCATTTAAAACAAGGAAGTTGCTATAATTTCATTAAAATAATTTCATTGAGCAGAACCTAAAAGATTCTGGTTGTTTACAATTTTTCAGATCACTACTCTGTTAGAACTACCAACAATTCTAATATGGGGTTTAAACGGTTTAAACACCCTGTACAAACTTCCCCAAATCCGTAGTGATTATTGTTTGCTTATTGTCATTGTTGATGCTTACAGTAAGAGATCTTAAACAGATCTTCTCAGTACCTGCAAAAGCTTTACCATCTGTTTAAGATCCCCAACAATGATCAGAATAATCACTGCGATTTTAGGGAAGTTTTTATTGGTTTATGGTAGACTAAGGGTGGATTTTACAATCGTCAGATATACCCCGGATAAGTTATTTCTAATATAATTACTATGGTTACAATTGTTACAACAATGTATTTTTCAAAATTTATCCCCAGAATAAAGTTATCCGACGATTGTAAAATCCACCCTAAGTAAGTTACTAGTTACTAGTTAATTACCTTTAACTGCTTTTAGATATTCAGTGATAGTGATTAAAAATAAAACTAATCAAGTCAATTAAATATCAACATCTAACCTTTTGGCCCTACATACAATCAGCCTCATTAGTGACTAAAAAGTAGAACAACTAGATGGTACGTTGTAGAAGCTGTAATAACATTTGGTGAAAAATAAGTTAGTTAAAAATGTCCATAAAGCACTTTAAATTTGTCTTTTTTCCCATTTTATTATGAAATTTTAACAAAGTTTTAATTGGGTCTCCCTGGAGTGTCCCTTAATTAAAACCCAATTCTGAAACGCTATTTTTGTGGAACGAACCAAAATCTCATCAAAAACAAATTTTGTTCATAAATATAAAACATTTAAATTTGGCCGTTCGCCAGGTTTTTGCTGTATCAATTTCTTATAATTTGATCAAGTTGACAAAAGGAAGCACGTTTCTTTCAGATAACGTAAAGCAGGTGCGGAGGTGAAAAATTAATATCTTGTTAAGGCCACTTTAAAGAAGACATTTCTGGTCGATTTTTCCCGATAAAAGCCAAGCTCAATAAATATTTAAGACGTAGTGTGTTTTTGAGAGCACGCAGCTGCGATCTATCGGCAAATGAAATATCAATATGTCGACAAAGGAGTCACTTTGTATGTTTCAGAGTCGTTACGAGATGTTCGCTACAAGATGGATAAACGCTTTTAGGCTTTTATGTGCTCGAGAGGGACGTGAACGCAATAAAAATTTGCGCCGAAAAGAAGTTTCGCTCAATTTCCAAGTGATCATAAAAGCTGTAATGAGCTGGCAAGGTGATCTGGCGGTCCGTCTGAAGATCAACATGGACGTGGTTCGCGGTGCGTGTTGGGTGCAGAATCCGTGCGAGAATTCCGAGCTCGTGTTATTTCTCGGTCGAGCTGCTCCGACTGCGGGGCTTTCTCTTAACACCTCGCTGAGTCCGACATCCACACACACCAACCACCATCAATTCAACAGAGGCTGTTTAAACATCGATTGATTGTTGGAAGACGCTGATTATGTAAACAGCGAGGCTACTTTCCCACCACGCATTTAAATAAAATTCCGGAAGCAATTTAAAACTTTGTGTTGACAGTGGAAGCCCCGATTTGAAAAAAATCAATGCCTGTTTGGCGGCAGAATATGGTGTCCTGGAGCCATGTATGCACAACGGGATTATTAGGATGCCATCCCCGGAGTATCGTTCTTGCTTAATCAGAATTTTCGTCATATTTCCCTCGTAGGAAACTTGGATAAGTTCGTGAGAAATTCGGGGTCACTCCGAGTCTCGAAAATGCAGTCGCGTTACCTTTGCGTGCACTGCAAGTCGACTTTTAAGAGGAAACTCCTTGTTTATCTCCCGAGAATATTAACATTCTTCCTTTTACAACGTAATCAGAATTTCGGTCATATTTCTGTACCATTAAACTTAGATAACTCCGTGAAATATTTAGAAGCGAATCTACACCACCACACCCGATATGATCTCGAGTTTACTTTTAAGAAGTTTCGCGATGTTTAAGCTTTGCATAATGCAATTCCCATTTAAACTTTATGACAGGAAATATAAATAAATCTGAGTAGTTTGAGGCGCGCCGAGTTGGGAAAAATGACTGTTTTTGTCAAAACTTCTCAAAGTTGCTCGGGTGAATTTAATTGAGTCGTAAAAACCCACTAAATTTGCATTCGAGGGCAGCATTTTTTCCAACGAAACACAATAAAAGACCTTAATCCTTCGACATATTTGCTGACGAAGCTTCATTACACGCGACACTAGTGAAGAGGGTCGCTAAGAATCGATATGTGTTCCCTTCGATTTCGTCTTTAATTCCCGTCACAAGCAGTGATAACAACGACGGCGGGTTTTATCGAAGAGCGAGTTTCGTGTCGAAATTGCCGCAAAATTGTCTGTTAGATGAGGGATATTAATGTGTAATGGCGAACGAAACCGTCAAAGGAACGTTAAAAGGGTTTTTGACATCTGCTTCTGGTACTCTTCCTGAACGTGCACACAAGTCGGTCGAGGCGCCGAACACATATTTCATTAGACTAGCAACAAAAGCCGTAAAAACTAACACAACGACACGAATTGGGACAGACAACGAATTTTTATAATTATACAACCCTACTCTGTAAATTTACATTTGCCCCGCCTATTTCCAACAAAATGCTCTATCAGGGTAATTTAGTTCAGTCATTTTCATAAACAAACTCACGTTTCCGCCAACGGCTGTCTGTCAATAACAAATTTCTGGGTTAAAAAGTGGTTACAGGTAGTTTTCTTGTAATTTTACGACGCTGATCAAAGTTCCGGTAACTACTTACTCGTAAGTGTTAAAATTTGAGGCGTTATTAAACATCATAATTGGGAAAATTTTAAAAATGCAACTGCATTTGGGAGAACAAACATTGGCATAATAAAATTTGGTGAATTTATGTTTTTAAAGTTATATTCAATGATATACAGTTGTATAAGTTGTATAATGTGAGTTTTAAATCAAAATTAATTTCTTTTTCAGTCAGTAACGTTGTTTCTTTTTTTTTATTGTAACAGTACTGGAAGTAAGAACAGCTTAAAAAAATAAAGATTATTTGAAAGCCATCAAACACTAACAAAACGTATAACACAAAGGAGGGTTTTTCAACGACGAAGACGTCGTTGGTAAGAACCAATTCTTATTTAAATTTATTTATTTAAACGCCAATAAAACCTTGACCCGTTATCTAATTGAAATCTGAAAGGTCGCAAGCAAGTTAAAATTGTCAAGGTTTTAAAATTGCAAATGCAGGCCCATAAAATGTGAAATATGGTGGATGCGCCGGGATAATTCTAGATAACGCTAAAGTGCTCTAAAATCCAGTTTAATCAAATTGAAAAAATGTAATACATTGAATTCTGCATTCGCCAATTTTTCAACCTGGCTAAATACAAATACGAAATATTTTACAAATCAGTTGTCGAGTTTAGTAAAGCTTATTATAAGTAGATATGAATGTTTGAACTAGGTCATTTTTTTATTCAAGCCAAAATTTACGCTTCTCGAGGGACCTAATGCTTAATAGTGTACACATTCTTTTCTAATTTTTTTTTCACGGAAGTTTTATACCGTTTTAACAATAGTTATTTACCTAACGAGTTTGGAAAGTGCAATTTCCCACATTGCTGTACGAGCGGAGCGAGTGTGGGAGATTGCTTTACAAACAAGTTAGGTATTTTTTGTAATGTAATATATTGTAATATAATGTAATATTTTTTGTAACGAATATATTAAAAAAAATAAAAATATTTTTTTGATAATTCAGTCTTTTGCTGATGTGTTCGAATGGGCTACATATCAGGGATGGTACAAAAGCCTCTAAAGGATCCTATTTGGTTAATTTGATTAAATTATGCACTTGAAACAAGTGCCAATTGACAATCTCAGTTCTTGCAGATAAATGTCAAAAAAATAGGTTGTCAACATTATCCAACTAAATTACCCTGGTTTTTAGTGTAATTATTATAGCACTCCGTTGGACATTACGATTACTAATCGCATATCGAAATGACCTCAGTACGAAACCGAAGTAGAAATATTGTTTTTAAAGTTCATGAAATGATTGTACAAATGCTCAAGAACAATTTTTCACATATTTGTTTTGTATACCCCTGATGGGACATAACATTTTAAAATACGACGTTTTCAGTGACAATTTCTAGATTTATATTCAGCATGAGTCTGTTAGAAGTAAATACATTTCTCCATTTCCTCGAAAACTAAAAGCAAAAGGAAATTAATGTTATGATCACAGGTTCTATTAAAAATTACGCACAACTTTTGAATACGTAATTGTAAACTAATGTTTATGTAATGAGCCTTATTATTATGTGTACTAGTACAATTAACTAGCGAAAACGGCCGCTGCAACCACCAATCAAACTTTAGCGCAGTCAAAGCAAGTTCGAAAATCATATTTTTTTTCTGAAATAAAATTAGGTTACCGTCAAAAGCTTTCTGTAAACCGCCATTCCACTTTAAGGGACGAGACACTTTTATGATTGTATTTTCAATTTTTATTAGCAGAAGTGAATTTTTCTTTATAGGAACTTAGTACCAGTGAAACGATTTGCAATCTACAATTGGAGCCACATTTGTAAAATTTGGAGCAATTATTTTTGAAGTAAAAGGTGAAGCCTGTTGAAACTTTTGAAACCAGGAAACCAAAGAACAAGACAATGTGTAACGACTTAATTATTTTACTGTTTGTTTACACATGACGGATGGGACAAAACAATCTTGTGTATAAAAATAACTCTAAAAAAATATTCGGACAAATTTTAATTATTATTAAAGACTTTAAGAATTTTAAAATTAAAAATTTTTTTTGACATCTGCTTCTGGTACTCTTCCTGAACGTGCACACAAGTCGGTCGAGGCACCGAACACATATTTCATTAGACTAGCAACAAAAGCCGTAAAAACTAACACAACGACACGAATTGGAACAGACAACGAATTTTTATAATTATACAACCCTACTCTGTAAATTTACATTTGCCCCGCCTATTTCCAACAAAATGCTCTATCAGGGTAATTTAGTTCAGTCATTTTCATAAACAAACTCACGTTTCCGCCAACGGCTGTCTGTCAATAACAAATTTCTGGGTTAAAAAGTGGTTACAGGTAGTTTTCTTGTAATTTTACGACGCTGATCGAAGTTCCGGTAACTACTTACTCGTAAGTGTTAAAATTTGAGGCGTTATTAAACATCATAATTGGGAAAATTTTAAAAATGCAACTGCATTTGGGAGAACAAACATTGGCATAATAAAATTTGGTGAATTTATGTTTTTAAAGTTACATTCAATGGTATACAGTTGTATAAGTTGTATAATGTGAGTTTTAAATCAAAATTAATTTCTTTTTCAGTCAGTAACGTTGTTTCTTTTTTTTTATTGTAACAGTACTGAAAGTAAGAACAGCTTAAAAAAATAAAGATTATTTGAAAGCCATCAAACACTAACAAAACATATAACACAAAGGAGGGTTTTTCAACGACGAAGACGTCGTTGGTAAGAACCAATTCTTATTTAAATTTATTTATTTAAATGCCAATAAAACCTTGACCCGTTATCTAATTGAAATCTGAAAGGTCGCAAGCACGTTAAAATTGTCAAGGTTTTAAAATTGCAAATGCAGGCCCATAAAATGTGAAATATGGTGGATGCGCCGGGATAATTCTAGATAACGCTAAAGTGCTCTAAAATCCAGTTTAATCAAATTGAAAAAATGTAATACATTGAATTCTGCATTCGCCAATTTTTCAACCTGGCTAAATACAAATACGAAATATTTTACAAATCAGTTGTCGAGTTTAGTAAAGCTTATTGTAAGTAGATATGAATGTTTGAACTAGTTCATTTTTTTATTCAAGCCAAAATTTACGCTTCTCGAGGGATCTAATGCTTAACACTGTACACATTCTTTTCTAATTTTTTTTCACGGAAGTTTTATAACGTTTTAATATTAGTTATTTACCTAACGAGTTTGGAAAATGCAATTTTCCACATGAGCACTTTGTTTGCTATACGAGCGGAGCGAGTGCTGCATAAAGTGCGAATGTGGGGGGATTGCTTTACAAACAAGTTAGGTACAATATTTTTTGTATCGAATATATTAAAAAAAATTTTTTTTTGATAATTCAGTCTTTTGCTAATGTGTTCGAATGGGCTACATATCAGGGAGGGTACAAAAGCCTCTAAAGGATCGTATTTGGCTAATTTGATTAAATTATGCACATGAAACAGGTGCCGATTCACACTCACAGTTCTCTCAGATCATTGTTAAAAAACTAGGTTGTCTGGTTTTTAGTGTAATTATTATAGCACTTCGTTGAACATTGCGATTGCTAATCGCGTATTGAAATGACCTCAGTATGAAACCGAAATAGAAATATTGTTTTTAAAGTTCATGAAACGTTTGTACAAATGCTCAAGAACAATTTTTCACATATTTGTTTTGTATACCCCTGATGGGACATAACATTTTAAAATACGACGTTTTCTGTGACAATTTCTAGATTTATATTCAGCATGAGTCTGTTAAAAATAAATACATTTCTCCATTTCCTCGAAAACTAAAAGCAAAAGGAAATTAATGTTATGATCACAGGTTCTATTAAAAATTACGCACAACTTTTGAATACGTAATTGTAAACTAATGTTTATGTAATGAGCCTTATTATTATGTGTACTAGTACAATTAACTAGCGAGAACGGCCGCTGCAGCCACCAATCAAACTTTAGCGCAGTCAAAGCAAGTTTGAAAATCATATTTTTTTTCTAAAATTAAATTAGGTTACCGTCAAAAGCTTTCTGTAAACAGCCATTCCACTTTAAGGGACGAGACACTTTTATGATTGTATTTTCAATTTTTATTAGCAGAAGTGAATTTCAATTGGAGCCACATTTGTAAAATTTGTAAAAGGTGAAACCTGTTGAAACTTTTGAAACCACGAAACCAAAGAACAAGACAATGGGTAACGACTTAATTATTTTACTGTTTGTTTACACATGACGGATGGGACAAAACAATCTTGTGCATAAAAATAACTCTAAAAAAATATTTGGACAAATTTTAATTATTATTAAAGACGTTAAGAATTTCAAAATTAAAAATTTAAAATTCTTGGCCCTTTTATAGCCGTTTGCACCGTTTTCGCTTTAATAGATGTTTACGTAAGCTGGATTTAAAATTAAAGACAAAACTTAAAATGGATTTCAATAGATTCAATGGATAATTCTGGCGATAACTTACAAAAGTCTAAATTTAAAACATTAAATCCATAAAATTTCCACCAATTTGAATACTTTAAACTTGTATTATCTGAGAAAAACGCTTTTGGTTTCTGTTGTTAATTCGCATAACGACTATTTTACAATTTTTAAGTCATTGCAGCATTTATTTGGCATTGGATTCGAAGCAGAAAAAAAACAAAGCTACTCAACTATAGAAATGACGAGAAAGCTCTTCTACTTTCACAAATAGGCAAGCACAGTTATAAAAAAGCCAATGGTGCAAACTCATGCTGAAAGCTACAGCAACTTCTTCAAGTGATGGCAGTATCAATGCCGAAAACAAATTGTCTTTTTTGGAGAAGCAAAAATAATAATAATAATTTTTATTTACTCTACCTTTTAACAATTGTAAATTACCAAAATAAGAATTAACAAAATTATCTCTTTCATTTAAATGCCGATTGTTAATTACTTGCAGAGGTGGAATTCTTCCTTCTTCTACAAGTAATTTAAATTATTTCTTGTATATGTAGATTTTTCTGAGCATACCATAATTGATCATTTGGATCATCAAAAAGAACGTCTTCGTCCCAAAAATTTATATTTCACTTTACCTACACTTTACAATTTACGTTTCTCCACTTTTCGCTTTTTTGCTTTTCGAAAGTTTAGCCTTTTCGTTTCATCAATGTCAAAAAATTGCCTTTAAATTTTAAGACAAAATTTAAACTATATCCTGGTTTGGTTTAAATTTACTCTTGTCCAAATTGTTTTAAATATACTGTGCAACAATTTTTTTTAATCTAGCATGCAAACGGCTATTTAAGGACGTAAGAAATAAGAGCACCATTTATAAGTTTGTAATAAAATAACAGACAGGACAGCAAAAGTTACGAAGATAAAAATTAATACTATCAATTTACTTACAGATCTCCATTTCTAAACTTAAATAAACTAGAAAATCACTCTTCAAAAATTAGTAAACAGTTGTAGTACGTCAGCTGCCAACAGTTATCTCCTGCAATGTATGAAAATTTTAGAATCCAATGAATTAGTCCAATTTATATCTACCGCAAGAAAAACTCTTTTGACGCAAAATACATTAAATACAAACCGAATCGTGTATTTTGAAAGAAAATGTACTAAAATTAATTTGAAAATTTCGGTGTCAGACTGCATTATTCTAGAAGTGGCTGTAAACCTTACGGGCATAAAATCTTGTATGTAATTCGAACACAATGCATCTTTATTCGATTCGCTTTTATAAAACAGCTCGCCTCATAAAAAATCGCATTATGTGCTTACTTATGACATAAATAGCTATTTTGCGTAAAATAAAAAATCAAGAGACATACATTTCTATAAACATACCGTTTTAACAATATCAGAATTTGTTATTTCAACCCAGGATTTCACCCTTTAGAGCACCCACGTGTACACTGTTAAAAACGCTCATTTGTGGCAATGTTCCTTTGTAGCGCGCTCGTTTTTCACCTAAACTGTGTCATAAAACTCGGATTGTGAGAGTTGTTTTTTAAATATGGCATTACGCGACTTGCTGCCATCTCTGGAAGTAAGAAGCCATAAAATAGGTACACATATCAAGGCGGGATTTAAAAATTGTATGCCTCTATACTGTGTAAATTTATTCAGCGCGACAGTTGGTGTGACAAAGAACTCTCGACGAACGGCTTACAGTGGAGAGTTCATGAAAATCAAAAAGTTTCCGGCCCTCTCCCCGCCATCTTTAATTTATCTGTATTTGGAGAAGATCGTCCGGTATCACGGCGAATAATGAAAATTCAGGATTAAGGGTCGAGTTGTCGAGGCTATCGGCTCGAACAAGTCAGCCAACATTGCTCCAATTTCCCGAGGGATATAGTTAGTTCGCCTCGAGCAGTCCCACTGTTTTAATTTTGTCAATCCTCTTTAGGCAATTTAAAAGACCATCCTCGGGACTTAGTTTATTAGAGAATAAATCTCAAGTCTTTCTTCTTAACGAAACGTCGCTCGTAGTCTGATTTCGTTCCACGTCCGCGATGACATTGTTTTCCCGTCTATCCATGGCGGAATTTTAATCACCCCATTCCGCCGAATAAAATAAACATCTTCGCATTTACATATTATGCAAAACGCGCGCAAGAAAAAACCACAAACTTCTCACACCATTCGACAAAATGAACTCGCAGACACGCCACCGTCTCGTGTTAATAGGTCATGATACAGTTGCTAATTTGGAAGTTGGGGCATTTCACGTGAAAAAAAATGCGACAATCTGAAATTCGGTTACAATTGTTCTCTTAAAAGATGTGAATGTAAATACGTGATGATTTTTTTGTAGACGACTTATTTAAAAAGTTAATGACTTCTAGCAATTGACTAAATATTAAGCATAACGTTTTTGTAAACTGTAATTCTAAATAAAGGATACCCTAGTAACACACTTTTATAACCGAGATAAAACCTTCCAATATAACCGCCAATTCCCAAATGTGACGCTTCTATAAGCTAACTGTTAATTAACCACTTTATCTAACCGTTATCTACGCGCGGTTATATAACTCCTCTCCTTACTGATAACTGATAACCTCTAACTTAAGTTACTAACAAAAATTTTAATAAAAAAGGATAGAAATATGTACTTTATCCACATAATGCAAAATTGGCTAGGTTTGCTGTTTAGTGTCCCAGCTTTCCCAACAAAGGCACTAGTAGCACACTTTTATAACCGAGATAAAATCTTCCAATATAACCGCCAATTCCCAAATGTGACGCTTTTATAAGCTAACTGTTAGTTAGCCATCTTATAACCATTATCTACGCGCGGTTATGTTGTGGTTATATAACTCCTTTTATATCTCGGTTATATTGGGGATATGTGTCTTTATCTACGCGTGGTTATATTTCGGTTATATAATTTCCTTTACATTTCGCTTATATTTCGGTTATGCTTAGTGAACTAACCATTATATTGCCCTTAAATAACTTTTGCCTAAGGTTTATTTTAAAAAAACTCATAGTAGATTTTAATACAAATTAAAATTTTAAATATGTAGAATAAATAAATTGGTGCTTCTATCAAGCCTCTTTGGAGTGCACAATAAAAATTGTTCAGTGTTTTGTTGATTCCTTGTTGAAAAATTCCAAAAGATCTTTTAGGAATGACTTCTGGAAGAAAATGTTCGATGACCAGAACTAACATAGAACTACTTATGTTAAGACCGAAGATGCTGTAGAAGTAATAGGAAAGGTGAGATGCCATCTTACGGCAAAACTTCTAACGTAGTCAGTGTTATCTTTTTCCTCCAAAAAACAAGAGTTTGTCAAACTGTTAACAAATTACACTTATCAGGAACTAAAGTATTACTATTTTTAAAAACGTATTGTTCACTGTTTTCTTCATTGTTTTCTCAACTTTGGACAAATTCTCCGAACCCGGCTTAACATTGAAGGATTAAAGGGTCGGCAGGTAGAAAGTGAGAAAACATTCATTCTTAAAATAATTTGCTTTGGTTTTGACAAATTCATTTTTTGTGGTCAAAACTAAAATACATTTAGGAAAGCTTTTTCAGCTTTCAATTAAGTATAAATTCAAATTGTACTCTATTTACATGATAAACAATAAATATAGATGACGATTCACGTGATTGCAACATGTAGAAGTAAAGAAAAAGCAAAAGTCACTGGTAAATGCACTTTACGACCAACAAACGATAATTTTCCACCATATAACCAAAAATTTCTTAGATCACTTATTTTGTTTTGTAATTATTATTATAAAATACCGGCAAATATTAAATATAACTGCAACATAACCATGCTTAGATCACCGATATATAAACTGAATCTAGCATACGCTATATTGCATTACATACATAGCAGTTATATAACCGTCACATAATCTTTGCTGTATACGCTAGACATAACCATGATTAGAACACTGATATATAACCTAAATCTAGCTAGTGCCATATTGCTTAAGAAACATAACGGTTATCTAATCGTAATTTAATCATGGTTATAGCCGCTAAACATAACCATGGTTAGATAACCGTTATATAAGTTGAGTCTAACATAACCAATGGTTAGATTTGTGTATTGCGGTTATAAAGGTTATATAACCGAAAGATAACTCAGTAAAACTGTCCTACTAGGGTTACTGACTTCTAAAAATTGACCAAATATTAAGCATAACGTTTTTGTAAACTGTTATTCTAAATAAACGATATATAACGAAATATATAAAATGGTACTATCTACACAAAATTCACTGTTCTTTTTAACCCTAAAATCAAATTTGAAATTTGAAATTTTTTCCGTGTAGAAAACCAGAAGTGAAGTTTTAAATTCGAATTTTAGTAACTTGGTCCATTTTTTAAATTATTTTTATTTTAAAAACTAGCTTAAAGCAAATAGAGTTTACATTGTAAGTTGCAAAATGAGATCCCATTTTCAGACTTTCAGACTTACAATGTAAAATCTAGATATCATAAGCTATTTTTTTAAATAAAAATAAATTGAAAAAAAATGGTCCAAGTTACTAAAATTCGGATTTGAAACTTCACTTCCGGTTTTCTGCACGAAAAAAATTTCAAATTCAAAATCTGACTTCATAATTAAAAAAAACTGAGAATTTTCTATATAAAGAACTGTTTTAAATATTTGGTATGCATTAGTTTTTTGAATAATAGCTTTCAAAAACTCTGTGTCTCATACTTCGTCAAATTCTCAGAAGTCAATATTTTCACAAATAAGTGTCATACAAAAAAATCATTATGCATTTACAATTATTAACAATTATTCCGAACATAACCGAATTTCAGGATGGCCAATTTTTTTCGTTGTCCGTTTCACGTGAAATGCCCAGTTGGTACCGCTTGGCTATTAAAAAAAGTTCCGAGTGGTGTTTATAGACCACTCCGATCGATATTGTTACAGGACTCGCGATATTTTATTCATGTCCTATTTTATTTTGGGTAAACACTCGTCTCGTGAGGTGAACGCTTCGACTGCCTTCTGTCTATTTGTTTAAGTGAAGAGTTGCCAATTTTATTAGTGTTTAATCTCCCTAGATTCAGCGCAAAATACGGGACCTTTTAGTAAAGTGTAATTTCGTTACTTAATAGAATGCTTTTAGAGTCGAGTATTTAATTACTCGAGGCCACTCTCCACCTTTCAAACTCCTCTCCGTTTTTATTTCGCTGCGAAATCTCTATCATTCGATTGTCGTTTAACATAAATCTGACCCAAACCTCGCCCTGCTCTCGCATAAAACACCCTTTGATGAATTACCGCAATCCGTAATAAAACACACCCAGTGTGTCTAATTACAGTCCTTTTGATCGAAACGCCGAAAATACCCGTCTTCCACGATGCTCATACACGAATTCATTCCACTGCCGCTTATTACAAAGGACGGATCGATGCTTTACGATCGAATCCCACCGACATTAAAGCCCGTTTCCCAACTATTCCTACGTTTGCTTATAACTCAATAAAATCCTCTGTTCCAGACTATTTAAAATAAATCATTTACGAACGAATAAAATATCCAAGTTTTGCATAGTTACACTAGTTTATTAGCAAAGTCTTGGTACATGTTACAAAACAAGTCAAAATAATGCAAGTGGAAACACAAACAATGCTGTCTTTGTTGAACTTATAGTAAAACTATCCGCTTCTTTGTTAGGTGGCTCAAACTTAAGCAATTAAATCATTTCCACGCCTTCAGACGCCAAGGAAATATTCAATAACGGCGAAGGATATTCTCGTTTGTTTTCTCGCCGTTGGGAGAAAAATATATGAGGCAATAAGTTGTTCACCCTTTAATTTTCTCTAATTGTCGCCGTTTTTTAACTCACTAAAGACTACAATTTGGCAATTACGACGGTTTTCACAGCAGGGCTTCAAACACAGCCGAACAATATTGAATAGATTTTATATTTTTCAACAGTTCGTTACTCCAATTTTGTTTGCGGTTTAATTTTAATCATTTTTTGTTAAATAAACAACTAACCATTAATTTTTCGTTCGTTTCAAACAAGTTTCTTGTTTCAGTGTTGCATAAAAGCTGAATTAAAAAGTGTACAGTAAAAATTGAAAAATGGATAAATCTGTGTTTGAAACAGAGTTGCAGAAACTAATTTCAATGCCATGTTTCAAAAATTCGGACTGTCAAATCGGCCCAAGTCATTAATAAATGCTTTGTTCCACAACAAGTAACAGAGTAGCTCACTTTTCATCTAACTTTCAATAAAAGAAAAGTAGTTTTACTGTTTATGCATAAACAATTAATTAATTAAAAAATTTAATGAAATACTTTCTGGGATCGTATTTTATTCATGTGTTATAAACAAAGACATGTTGGTAACAAATGGTTAAAATTAAATTAGAAAAAAAAAACGGAAATGTGTTTGTCAGAAATGTCCGAAATAGTAATTGAAAATGAATTTGAAAAATTTGTCAGCGAGACTTGTTTCGTAATTGGTATTACTAGGCATAAGTTTAATAAAAATGAAGGTAAATAATTAAAACAGAATTTTGGAACTAAAGAAAAATGTGTACAAGAAACAAGTTATTCCTCTAAAGTCACCAAAAAATGTGATACCTATAAATGCTCTGTTTGTAAAGTGGGCTGGCTTATCGACGATTAGCTACAATTTCAAATTTCATACGTCACTGGATGCATTAACGATTATAGATGCACAGTATAAAAATTAGAAGCGAAGAACAGTGACGTTGGAGGAAATGGTTTCCACAAAAATTCTACTTAAAATAATATAATTTTCCAAAAACTTTAAAAACTTTTGCTTGATGATGGCAACTGATTGCCAAAACATGTCCTCACTTATTTTTAGACTTATTTTTTAAATGTGACTTAGTTTTCTTCAAACCTTTGAATTATAACCAAATCGCTTAAAAAATAACTTCAAATGATTTGTTAGTAAATTATTTTCGTCGTGCGGGATTGTTATGAAATAAAAGAAACAAACAGTTTATTTATCGAAAATAACGAAAAATATTGTGTGCACTACATACCACAGTATTCATTCTTCGTCAGGCCTCAAATGACTCTCTCGATCGTTATGGCCTTCTTTATTTTATTTAAATAGCTCAAATCATGTAAAGAAATCTGAAAAAACTTAAGTATTTCATAAGCATAACACTTAACTCACTGACCGTTTGTGAATGTCAATACTAATGAGTAATTTTTTATAATAGAAGATGTATTCATTGATGTCGTTAAAACACTCTTTAATAATGTAACATTTTTTATCTATTTTAATAACGTTTACGATTATAAAATTCGCGCCCAACTTTAATTTTGCAAAACTTTTCGTCTAAACCCTGCTTATAAACCACAAAAACGCTTTACATTTTATCACACACTTCTTCCAAGTCAGCAAGTGATGCTGTAATTGGTTTTGATTTGGTATTAATTTTAAATTTTGTCACCAGAACAAAGTTAAAGAACAGTTTTTGTAATAAACTCTTTTGTTAATGGGCGATTAAAAATCTCAACTAAAAGCCACTTACTGGTTCGTGGTTTAAACAGTATCGGTTATGTTATGAATCACCTTCAATAATAAATTAATTTATTAAAAACTAACGTACAAGCAAACAGATTGTCCCAACGATCCCTAGACCTCCATAACTTGTTTATTTCCTTTTTCTAGATTATAGCTGCGTTTCTGCTGCATATTTCTAAAATATTGTGGTGGATATACAACGTGGACCAATATTAAAAATTACCGGAGGGATGTTTTTTCCTAGGTTATTTCAAAATATAATAATAAATTTTATTGCATCTTTGATTTTTGAGTGAATTTTTAATAATGATGATTTAATTCTTGTATTCTGCTTAGTTTTTGAAATAATTAGATTTTTTTGACAAAAACACGTTTTATTTAAAAATTTATTACACAAAAATGAAGAATCGGAGAAAAATAGGACTTTCACCAATTTAAAGGAAAAAGTTCAAACTGAAATCTGTTCCATTTGTTTAGCGCATTGCAATTCGGAACGTAGAAAAATCAAAAAGTTTGTTAGAAGTTGAATAATTTGAAAGAGTTAAATGAAACACCCAATTTTTTTATCTTGCTCCTCAAAGATTATTAAATTGTCTATCAAAAAACAGAAAAGTTTAAAAGACTTTAAAAGTTAATTTCAGTAGCAATGTACATTATTCATAAAGATTGTTGTTACCATAATCATGGTAACTCCATCAAGAACCATGCGTTGGAGTTCATAAGAACTTCGGCAAAAATATTAAAATTTCAGTTATTTCACTGTAATGAATGACGAATAATGGCCTAAGGGTAACATTAAAATTATTATTAGCTGAAAATTTCAATTTTTGGACTATTGAAACAATATTTAATAATTTAATAATGTTAAAAGTTAAATATCTTTTGAGTAATCATCAAAAGACACTATTAACAGTTAATGTTTTTAAGGAGACTTAAAAGGTATTTTAGTTATTCAACTTGCAACAAACTTCGTCATTTTTTCATATCTTGTATGCAGTAAGCTAAAAAAATTATATCCTTTAAGTTTGAACTTTCTTCTTTAACGTGGTGAAAGTTCGCTTTCTTAGGATTCTTAGTTTTCATACATTTTTTTAAAATCGTGATTTCGCTAAAAATTCAAATTATTTCAAAAACAAACAAATG
Organism: Tribolium castaneum; assembly: GCF_031307605.1. Lineage (NCBI taxonomy): Eukaryota > Metazoa > Arthropoda > Insecta > Coleoptera > Tenebrionidae > Tribolium > Tribolium castaneum. Next base: position 18,164,240 of record NC_087395.1, on the reverse strand, counting down.
CAAACAAATATAGAATGTTCCATTTAAAAAATATAAACACTTGTTAAAATAACTTTAGGTGAGTCAGAGGTTGGTATAATCTACGGCTTTCGTAAAAAGATAAATTTTCTAACACATAAAGGTCAATAATGAACTTTTTCACATCGCTGTGACACCCTGTATTAAAATTCTTAAAAAAATTGTTCTTCAAAATAAAAACTAGGATTTCATATAGTTTTCATTTTCTAATAACTTCTTTTTTTTCATAACACTAGTGAATTAACTTTTCTCTCGTGTTTGAAAGTCCACTTCCAGTTTCTTGCATATTTAAAATTTTTAACTCCAGCAAATGAAGTAACAAAGTCGAGCACCTTCGACATTATCTACATTGAGAAAAACAGTGCTCGCCTCAGAACCAGAAACGGTCTTTTTTCCTGCCGATCAATTAAATCCATCCGGTGCTTCAACCACGAAATAATCACGAAAAGACATTAAGCCCTAAGCACACCAACAAGAGAAACGTTTCAAAAAACAAACGAAATCCCCGACCGCCATCAATCACCGCTCCAATTAATCCGTCTTTATTTATCAGCTATATATGTAAGGGGGTTGTATTTAAGAGGTGGGGCTGAGCGTTGCCCGAAGGCGAAAGATGGCGCCCGCTGCACAAATTACCCTTTAATCTACTATATGCCTGACTAATTAAAGTCGTCGATGGTTGATGATATTAGCGGCGTTTTAGGTCTGGCTCCTACGGGCAACATTTACCTAATTCTCACTTTATTAAATAATGTTTGATGGCGCCCGGTCATCTCGGACGCCGGGGCGAAAGAGGGCGCTTTAAAGTCGCCCAACCCCCGGAAAAGGGTTGTTATTGGAGATTATTGTTGAAGGCAAGCCACGATTCGGAGTAATCCGATTTACGTCCGGAGCTTCTGTTGATTGGTAGCATAATAATAATGAATAGAAAAATTTCCGCAAAAAGAAAATTCGCCAACTTTGGCGCATTCCTCCTATTATTAATCCTTCGATCGCAGTTCTAAAACTCCAATGAAGGCGATTACAAGTTTCTGACAGGTGAAATTAATCGCGCGGTATGCAAGGGAAATTTTAAGAACCGGATATAGTCCGGGGTTAAAGTTTGACTTCCGCTCGCTCTATTTTAACGGTCATTTAGAACGAATTAGGGAACATTAAGCCAAAGTTCCTCCATACGATACAACACGAGATTAATAGAAAATTAACACAAAAAACGGTCTTTAATTACCGTTTTTCGCCTCGCTAACTGTAAATTGTCCTGTGCTAAATTTAAAAGCGCAATCGTTTTATCTGAAATGCTGCGGTCTTAATAGCCACCTCAGTCGAATCCCCGTACAGGCTGACCGCATTTAATAACGGGCACCGCCAGAGAAGCATGCAATTTTCATAAAACTGCGTTAAAAACTTAATTAAAGCATTCAAGCCGGCAGCTTTGGCATTTTAATTTCGTCGTAATTAATTTCTAAACGCAAAAAGTGGCCAAAATCCCATATGACTCACCTTTCACTCCACGGTGAGCTCGACCAACGACCTGAAATCAGAAAAATCTCAGATTAAAGCTGGGAATTCCGATAAGAATAAAAAAGATTGGACAAAGTTTAGCAACAACATCCAAGATATAAAGTTTTCTTGTTTGGTCGACAGAAAGGCAGGTGGGTATATATTATTATTTAAGATAGGAACGCTGACGGAAACGGAAGACAGATAAAGCAGTGTACAAAGAGAACGTGCCTACAAAGGCTCTCTGACGTATAATAGAATTTGAAATAATACGAAAAGACCCGCTGAATAAATGAAATAGTTCTTACAAAACAACTGGCGGAAAGTTCGCCAAACTCGTTCGAAAATTTCAACACGTACACATATTAATTTCGCAAAAAATATTGAATAAACTTCTCGAGATTTGTTGCGAGAACGTGAGCAAACAGAAAATCGAAACATTTACACCATTATCAGATCGGTTTCAAAAATCACAAGAGCGATGCTTTCGAAACCAACAGAATGGCAAAGATTCTCTTATTGTCTCAGCCCCAGTCGAGATATTTCAGTCTCAACACTCCGAAATTGAAACTCTGATAGTTGCGTCAAGCGAAATTTAAATATGATGGTAAACAACATCGCTTCATTCAAACGAATGGACTAACAGAAAATGTTTATATTTTTCGCCCTCCAGTTTCTAACACTCAATTCTCCAGCGATTCGCATTTTCGAACAGCAATTAATCTATTTAATGCAATACAGAAAATTGTTGAAAATTTAACCGGAATTCGTTTGTGCGATTTAGGGAAATTAATTAAATCAAAAAATGGTGGATGCGCCGGGAACATATTTTACGTGTGGAATAAACCGACAGTAATTAATCTAATTTTCTCGCAGTTCAGTAGTTCCAGTAAACAGGTGCCTAACAAGACTTATTAATTTGAAATTTTTTACGCTACCAGAACCAAACAAAAATAAAAACGCATAAAAGAAAATTCATTTTATTGTGCACACATTCGAAATGTAACACTGGAAACATAATAACTTTCCCACTTTCAGACTCTCGCTTTCTTATAATCAATTATTTGTATACAGGGTGATTCTTTTATGGCCTACATTAGAAACTTCTAAAATAGCTACAGTTCTAAAATTTTGTATACACTCTAAGTCGAGCATTCTGAGTTCAGCTAAATTATTTTCAAAAAGGCTGAGCCTCCGAAGGTACGAGAAATTTGCGCCAACTTTAAAATCTTAAATAGTAACTACACATTTTGAATTCACTCTCTCAAAACTGAAGAAGGTTTTTGGTACTTATCTGTCATAGTTTTTGTTATATTATGTCATTTTTTTTTGTTAAAAATATCACAGCCTTTAAACTTTTTGCGATAAATGAATAATTTTTCTTGTATTCCATAATCGATTGTTTGAAAAGCCTTCTAGAATTTTCAAAATTGTCAACTACTGTTAAAATTCGAGGCTAGTATGATTTTTTCAAAATAGTTATCGAAAATCTAAAGAATCGAAAGATCAAAATCGAATAAAAGCGACACTTAAAGTAACTTTTAACAACACGTCCTATACTTAACTTTAAGATCCGTTATTTCAATGTCGAGTTAATTTCGAGTTAAATATAAACTTCAGGTTAAAGTCACAAAACATATTTCCAACTTCAAAATAACCTAACTCTTGAATTACCTTTGACTTTTTCTAACTTAGAACTAAGGTATTAATTGAAAGAGCCGTCATTATTTACCTACAGTTTAACATAAAGTTTAGTTTTGCTCAGAGTTATTTGAATCAAAAGTTAACTAACTATTAAAATAACAGGCCTTACAGTTTTTGAAATAATCACAGACAAAATTATTTTATTTTGTAACTTTCATCGTTAATCAAATAGATCTTGCAAAATGGTCAACAATGGTCAAACTTCAATATTTTATTTAGTTTTTAGCTGGTCCATTATCGAATAATCAGTAAAACAGTAATATTTAATTTTGGTTTGTTATAACTTATAACCTAGTGAATTATAAAACGCAACTCAGTCAGTCTGCCATCTTTTAATTAATAGCACAACTTTATTGTATTTTCCGAAAGTTTATTCGATTAAAAATGAAAATAGTAAGGTTAAATTATATTTTTGACATTATTTCAAAAGCTGTAAGAGATTTATATAGAAGATGTTGATAAAAGTCTCCATAAAAATCGATATTCTTGTGATCGTAATTGAAAAAAACAGGGTTATTCTATTTGAAAAAACTGTGATCATCATATATTTATCATCATTTTCAAAGAATCATAGTTGACAATCCTGAGGATTTTACAAGACCCTTCAATTGTTTGTTTATCAAATGCAAAAAGAATTATTCACTTATTGTAACGTGTTCAAGAGCTGTGATATTTTGAATGAACAACTGCAAATGAAAATTTGCATAAAAAAAAATTGATATACATAAAAACTATGACAGTTAAGTACCAACAACTAGGGTACACTTTACACAATTTGAGAAGGTGAATTTAAAAATGCCATAAAAATGTGGGGTTATTATTAAAACGATCAACGTTGGCGCCATTACCCGTGGTTCAGCCATTTTGTAACTAATTTAGTTGAACTCAGAATGGTCGATTTAAATCTTACAAAAAAAATTGAAGCTCTAGGTAAATTAGAAGTTAAAAAGTTTATAATGTAGACCTAAAAGGATCAGCCTGTATGCAGTACCAATACGTACTGCACAGTTATTGGCCACTTAACAATTAAAAAAAAAATAAAGTCTTTTAAATTCATACGTTCATGATATAAAGCGCAAACTACTTCCTTCTATGGTGTTTTTTTGAAATGACGTATTTTGGTCTACATGTCATAATTTTTCAACCTGACCAATAACTGAATTTCTTGCACTTGAATGTAGCCGTTTCTTTCACGAAAAAACGAACAATGTTTTAATATGAAAAAATTGGTTTGGTAGAAACAAATTGGAATTTTTCAGAAATTTAATAGAAATAAAATAAATAAATGCGTAAAATTCAAATTTCAGAACCACCTGAGATCCTACACTCTTTTATAAACAGTCTGTATAATAATAAGGATCTTGTACACATTTGAATATTTAGTTTGGAATCGTGCAATTTTCTAAATCTTCCTTCTGAAGGTGGAATTAATTTTTCAAATTTCAAAGGATTTTTGCTTAACTATGCACTTTAATTTAATAAAAAACGTAATTTTCAAATGAAATAGACATTGCGGGTGTAAATTTTAATTAATTCGTGGGCTTGAATCGTGTTTCAATAGTGTCCTACTGGGGCCCCGAAAAGCTCTAAAGCGCCTCGTACCAAATCTAGCTTAAATTTAAAACGTCGCCTATTCCAAGTGTCATAAAACTTTGTTGTATACTTCAATAAAATCCCTTACATTTATAGTCGGAGTTAGACGTTAAAACTTGGTCTTTCAAACAGAAAAATATCTCGTAACTGGTGCAAATTTCATTAAACCGCGCCTCAAATATGCAAGTTTGAAAGAATCCTGCGGGTAGCAGGGTCTGAAAAATTCCCAACTCTCGAGTACTCATAATTTCTTGCAATAAAAACAAAGGCAAAATCGAAACAAGACTATCGGATCCGTTTCTAATAAAACCTCCGCATTGAAAGCCAACGAAACGGCAAAAATTCCAGCGATTGTTTCAAACCCCGAGTTATTCCAATTTCAATATTCGCGAAATTAGCGCTTTGATGTTTGCATCAGGAACTCCTTGGAGTTTGCAACTTCCGAACCGTCTCGATTTTTAATTGCGGCGGCTCGCTAAGTAAAAACTTGTGTCCCCTGAAAATAATCCCAACAAAAAGCACACGTGCTCCGAATTCCCTCATCCCTTGTCGTCTAAACACAACACTGGCTGTCAACAGAGGTAATTAAAATTGATGGAACAAATAAATTTCTCCCGTTGTTTACACGGCACACAATGTTAAGTGGAGTCTCCTGTAATTACGTCGTTGCTTCTTGCGTCTTCGGCCGTTGTGAAATTTAAAACGCGCGTGTGTGTGTGCTCGAATTCGAGACAGCTTGATAAGTCGGGGATTGTTTATGGCGGACGTTATTGTGCGAGGGCGATCCGACGATAAATTTCGGTGGCATTGCGGAAAATCCGTCCATTGTCTGCGCGTTTTGTTAATTAGCGGCGCCAGAATCGAAATTTATTCGCCTAATTAGCAAAAGTCCAACACCTGTCGAAACGGACGTTTCGCGCCTTTCAGGCGATTAACCGGCGATTCCCGATGGAGGCAAGCAATCAGCGTGATGATGGAGGCATGTAAAACCAGCACTCTTCCATTATTAACGCCCGACTTGTCTTTGGAGAATCATCTGAGAGGAATCCCCGCGAGGCCGCCGTGAAATATCGAAGAACCGAAACCGCAAGAATCCAAAGAACGCCAGCCACTCATTAAACCAAGATGGTAATTGATAACTCCCTCGCGGTATTTATGCCTTTATGCACACTATGCGAGACTTGCTCGGGCGTTTAATTACACAGAAACGTCCCCGAAAAAATAAATCGGGACCGGTCTCAATTAAGTTAAAAGTTTTCCCGCTTTAACCTTTAGTGCGGATTTCATTACTTTAACCCCTTTTTTCTCGTCGAGAGATAAGACGGTGAACAAGCATACACAGCTCCGACGATTTAATTACAATCGCAAATAGATCGGCGGCGACTCCTTATTTCAGAGCTTGCGAATAATAAAACCATTTAACAAACGAAAGCTCATCATTATTTGTTCCCCAATCAACTAGAAAGAGGTCTATCGATCTTGGTATGCTGGTCGAGACGCACCGACGAGATTGGTAGACGATGTCTTACGTCATTGGTGGCAAGCGCAGCCAGAATAGTGATTAGTCTGAGAAAAATACCTCCTTAAGAAAAAATTCAGCAAATTAATTTTGCGACTCGACTTGACATTGTTTAGTATTCAAACGGCGTTTCGGAACAATGACGTTACAGGACGCAAAGTTACAGCAAATAAACCAAGAACGTTTACAATGGACGACGACACTTTTGCCAGATTTTTGCTCCAACATTCAAATATGTGCAATACTACATTGAGACAAATTCGTGACGTTCGCTGTACAATAAGTTTCAGGCGCTGTTTACCCAACATTTGATCTTGTATGTTCGCTCGAAATTGGTGGATGCGCCGGGAAAATACGTATTTTATGTGAGGAAGTCTTTTAGTTCGACTTTCTATCAAAATAAATTAAAGTTTGCAAAACAAAATGTACAGATGGCTACTTGGCAAACTGCAAGCTCAATCTAAAGGTCTAGGAGAATGGACGCTAATGATACACAAGTGATCAACAATAAAATTTTGATATATACACATTCCTAAATGATTTAACTGAAAGTAAATTTGTGACTTTAGAAAACGTTCCGTAAGAAACGATCCAACAATAACTTAATTTTTCTCGCCTAGTGTAACGTCGATGAATCATGCAAAAAATTTGAAATGAGATCTAACAATACCAACATTTTTACTCACATTTGCTGCAAAAAACTGTGACCGGCTTTTCGTTATCGCAATATACGAAATGTAAAAACGTCTGCAAACATACTTCCAAAATGTAACAATAGATAATTGTAAAAACTGGATGTCTTTCGAACGAGAGCAATGAAGTCAAACTGGAGAAACGCTCAAACGTAAAAATTAGAATTGAAGGAGGAATTAAGACGTCGGAAAAAGAATAATGCTTTCGACCTATTTTGCGCTTATATTTTTCTTGTACTAGTGTTATTAATACAGGGTGTTTGCGAACTTGGGATCAGCATGCATTGTTCTTAAGAATCTCAGCCCAAAAGACCTTAGTAAAATGTTGATGATAACGAAAATACAATAACTTCTTTTTTTTTAATTTTGGAAGCCGACCCTATTCAGATCAAAAAAATTAAAGGACCATTAGCGTAATCAACCAAAATTGTTGGACCTTTCATCTAATTAGTCGGAGAAGCTCACTGTTACAATGATAACAATTTTACAGATTTAATGCAATTGTATAGGCAATGCTATGCTAAGTACTTAGAGAATGAAAAAATAATAAAAAGGACATTATCGAAAATCTGGTGTCCACAATAATGAGGTAAATTATTTTGAAGCGCTCATTTCAAAATAGCAGTTAGCCAGGATTGGACTCAAAATTTTAGAAAAACAAAAAATTGTCTCCCTTATTAAAAACATTTTATTAAGACGATTTAGGCGAAAACTCTTAAGAATAATGCAGAGTATCTCGTGTAAAAAAGAACGCCTAACTTTGCGAACACCCCGTATAACAAAGAACCAACAAATATACAGAGACTAAAATTGAGCATGAACATAGCTCAAATGGCAGTTTTCAGTAAAACTAAAAAATCATGTTTTTTTATTGGTTTATTAGTTTATAAAAAAACACAAAACCCATTGTTTCAATCTCTTGTTGATAAGAAGAAAAAAGGCAAATTCGTCTTCAATATTAGTGTAACTAATTCATAAATTGTTAATAAAAGCAAAACCGTCAATATTTCAGAAAATCCACTACAACGTTCAATATGGAAGAAAAATGTTCTTCAGTTAATTCACTAATTGATGCTTAGATTCTTGTAAAAAAAACCTAAGTACTCTACAAAAAATACAACTATGACAACTATTACTTAGATGAAAAAATGGTGGATGCGCCGGGAACGTCAATATTGCAAAAAATCTACTACAACATTCTGTATGGAAGAAAAATGCACTCCAATTAATTCACAAGGAAAAACTAATTCATGCTTAGATTCTTGTAAAAAAAACCTAAGCACTCTCTCTACAAAAAATACAACCATTACCACTATTACTTAGACGAAAATGGTGGATGCGCCGGGAACGTCAATATCGCAAAAAATCTACTAGAACGTTCAGTATGGAAGAAAAATGCACTTCAATTAATTCACAAGAAAAAACTAATTCATGCTTAGATTCTTGTAAAAAAAAACCTAAGCACTCTACAAAAAATACAACCATGACTACTATTACTTAGACAGAGAAAATGGTGGATGCATCGGAAACTTCAATATTGCAAAAAAATCTACTACAAACAACGTTCAGTATGGAAGAAAAATGCAATTGAATTAATTCACAAAAAAAATTATGCTTAGATTCTTGTAAAAAAACCTAAGTACTCTACTAAAAAATACAATTATAATTTAATTATTTTCTCTGTAATCTGGCGTTAAATAATAGTCAAATGCAAAATAAATTGAATTTTGATCAAAATTTCATTTTGCTGTTTTAAATTAATAAAGTACATACTTGTTTACTCAAATACCATGCAATCATTTGAATTTATAATTAGAGTAGATGAATTTTTGTCCTTGCAATTGATAAACTAGTACAAACTGAGAGAAAAAATCTATTCCAATTAAATTTTTTATTATTATTATCATCAACATTTGCATACAAGTAAAAAATATTACAGCCTACTTTAATTACAAATTCAAATGATCACATGGTGTAAAGCAAAGAGTGCTAAGATGACGATTTTCAAATTATTTTTAAAATGTCAAAAAATATGCTTCAAAAACAAAAATATAAAACGGTTACTCAGTAGAGTAGTTAAAAAATAACAAAGTGTCTTTTCATTTTAAAAAATCAATATCTTCCAAACGAGATGAAAAAAGTCAAATTAAAGAAACAGAAAACATCAGAGTGCTAGGGAGAAAACAACATCCAGTCAGATTTTTACTTAACCTTTCTACCTAACCCTTCTAATTTTATTTTTGAATCATCAATTATTATTATTAGTCCACAAAGAGAAAAAAACACAACTGAATATAACAAAAGTCCTAATTAAAAAAGAACAACTGAGACTAAACTAAAAATGGTAAATATTAAATTTATTAATTGCTTTCTGTTGGATTATAAAATTCTAAATATGCAGGATTAATTAGAAAATAACTCCTACAATACGAATAATGATAAAAAAAATCGGCTATCATAAAAATAGTTATATTTCATAATACTGCATGAAAAAGTTCAAAATGTGAATAAAGCTGCACTTGAATTAATTAAAGTTATTCACCAGAAATGTATACTCTGCTATATTTTTATAAGGTGCGCTTTCTGTTTATTAAAATATCGCCTCAGTGAGTGCATAAATAAAATGTTAAAGTAGTTTCAGGTTGTTCTATTATTTACACTGTATTAAATCTAGGACTTCCGATTAGATTATTAACACTAACCGTTGCCACAGCAACAAATTTGAATTTTAATAATCCTCTTGATAAAATTTTCCACCGCCAGTAAATAATGAGCACGTTCATGATTGTGACACAAAATCTATGATGAAATTTACTTTCTGCTACGAGTATCGATTTAAATAGGTATTAAATCGTCAATTGATAAAATAAGCTTCCTACAAAAATAAAATCGCAAAATGCGATCCGCTTTGTGTCCAGATAATTATTCTTGATAACAACAAAGCTTTAGCCGATTGTGAAACTTTTTCATGTACATATATTGCATGTGACAGTCTTAAATACCTTTATAATTTTCATTTGCGGAAAATCCGGCAGTGCCGAGCGTTTGTATGACAAAGAGCGTTATTTGCGAAGAAAAGCTCTAAATAATCTAGACGTTTTAAGCACAGATATTTGCTGAGCAAAATAGATCGTAAAACTTTTCAAGCCTGTTTCAGAATAAACGTCGATTAGATTAATCTTTAGTGTTTTTTTACAGTCTCTATTTAGAATTTAAAACGCAGAACACGAAACTCTCATCTGGCATGCAAACTTTCTATTAATTTTAAAAGAGACCTAATCAAACTTTAATAACTCCGTCAATAACAGGAAGTCGCCGGCGAATTTTTATTTTATTATTAGTATTATAAATTAATTCATTCGCGTCCCTTGTCGCGGGAACGATAATTTCGGAATAAGGCGGAAATTGAGATTTCCCTTTTTTCCAGCCATGGGGCCGCTCGAGAGGACAGTAACTCAACTCCCTCTTGGAAGTTTAATTGAAAAGGAGTTTGCAATTCCTTTCCGTCATCCGAGTGCGGGTCTAGTAGCACCTAAAATACTTTGTTGCTAATCGTCGGCGGTTCGGTCTTAAGACGCATTAGTCCCTGTTGAATAATTTAAGCGCGGGCTGCATTTAGGCCCGCCATTAGAGCGTGCATCTCGGAGACGTCAGACTTATGTTGTGTGTAATGTTGATACCGAATTAGCATTTTCCCGCAACAATTCACGAGGATCAAGTGGTCGGGGGAGCAGTTTTGTTTGAGTTGGAGGGCTTATAGAGTCAGTAAGATGGCGCGTGACGATATAACGGACGCCATGTTGACGCTGCTGTCGCGCGTATTTATTGCTACCTTGCATTTTACGCCTGACTAATTGTAAACTTGTTGGAAGAAAGGATATTTCATCCGAGAGGGCTCATTTGTAATGCCATAAAGACGTCATGCCGACGATTAAGGCATAATTAATTAAGACGCGCTCGTAAGTTTGATTGGCCTTTATTAACCGAAACTGATTCTCGTTATTTTTATATTACGCGGAGTAAAACATTCCTATTACAAAGTGGTTTTTTAAACGACATAAACAAACAATAAAGCGTCTACATCGCCGAAACAACTTTTTTTAATTAAAATGCTTTCATCTACAAAGAGCGCGTTGGGAAAAACGAAACCGGTCGATACGTAACAGCTCAACATCTAGAACCATGATTTTTAACTAAACCTATTATTTTACCACGCTTCTGCTAGTTGCTATACCAACCGTTACTCCAGCAACAAGACGAGTAAATAATTTTGTAAATTACGCAACGTTTGTACCTTTGGAATGTTTGTTCTATTAGGTCACTGTTGCGTATCAACTGTCATTTGATTTCACTTCAAACAATTTAAATCCCAGTAGGTCCAGTTAATTAGAAAACGTTAAAATGAAAACTTGACACAACTGTTTGATTGATTCAACTTTTGACGATTTTTAATAATCGAGTCGAGAAGATTGCACATCCGTGCAAATTCAAATGTTCATAAAAATTTTACGGCGTAATAATTTTCCTCAAGAGATCTAGACGATCATTCATCAAACGATTGAGCTGTTGAGAATTTTTATCAAAGGCAAATATTTGCTATAAATTTTAACCGCAGCCGACGTCACAATCACGAACTAAAAAAACATAATTAATTTATTCAGTCAATATCCATCTCCCAGATAATAAGCAAAAATACGTTGCACAATTTATGAAAAACATTAACAAATAGTTGACGTTTTTTCCCATTTCTGTTTTCTGCCAATATGAAGGTACAACTATAAAATATTACTGCATTTCGTTTATTAATAACACAAATGTCCACTGAAAAAGTCTTTGCTGACCCTTCTATGAAAAAAAGCTAATTTTAAAACATAGCACTAAACGCAAGGCTAAAGAATAAATATTGCTAAAAACAATTACTAAATTTAAAAATATATGCAACCGGTGAACGATATCAGTTCCCATCGTCTGACCTGTTTACCCAACATTTGGTCTTGTGTATGCATTTGAAATTGGTGGATGCGCCGGGAAAAGACGTATTTATGTGACGTCTTTTATGTTCGAATTTCTATCAAAATAAATTAAAGTTTCCAAAACAAATGTGTACGGTAAACTCAGTGCAAATCCTATGGAAGTCTGGACGCGAATGTTGTGCATTTCATTACAAAATCAAACAAATTATTGACTATGAAATTTCAAATACGTAACAACAGTAAAAGAAATAGAATATTAAAAAAAACTGTATTTTAGTTTTTTAACAAAAATTCGTCTTCGTGCTTGTAGTATTACGAATAAAGTAAAAAATGTTAATTCCAAGGTATAGTGAACGATCTGAAGATTTGCCTTCAACACAATCCACAAATTGTAAAAACCGTTGTAAAAATTCACAAAAAATGTGCCATGAATAAAAAAATGTCAAAAAATGTAACTAAATAATACACCTTTAAATATATTACAGAAATAAGCGAAATAGAACATATACAGGGTCAGGCAACCTTACCGTGTACATAATAATAATATCAATTCCATGCATAACCAAAAATCTTGATTTGGGGGTTAATTATCATTACTTTCCCTTCAGCTCTCGAAATAATATATCTGTCTATGTTAACAAAGCAATAATTATTGTATATTTCATTTGTTCCGGAGAAAAATTCTAGAGGAAACGCGGAAAAAAGACTAATAGATAGATAGAAGAATATAATAAAAAAAGAAAAAAAGAAAGAAAGAAAAGGAAAAGTCTGTCTCAAAGTAGTCTCAAATTATCCGTTTGCAGGACAGATTTTCTTCCGAAATATTGTTGTTACTTGTTGTTGATACTCATTTGATTGACAAAACAATTCATTTATGTCATTAGAAAAAAATAATTATAAAGTTTATGTAAAAGGAGCATATCCAAATAAATATTTCCTTGGAATTTCAAAAACTGTTTAAATTGGTAAACTACACTCAATGTTTCATTTTATGGATCAAAGTTTCTCTCATAACAAAGTAAAACGTGTTGATGTGATCGATGAACTGAACATAGACAAGTTTTGAGACAGCAAATCAAATTCTATTTCAGCAAACTTAAACAATAGCATCAAAATCGATTCGTTTATTTATCCCACGGAGAATACACAATAAAAAAACAAAAAACAGTGAATACAATCAAAAGGGTAAAAAACCATGAACAAAACATTCAAAAATAGTCTAAAACATTTTGGCTACCGCCACCAAAATTGTCAAAATTGCTAATATGAAATAATTAAAAGATAACAAGAAAGACGATTAAGAAGATAGCGTTTAAACAATATGCTCAAATGTTTGGTATTCAGTAATTTGTTTTTCATAAACAATAATACAATGTGTTTTTAAATGATTCTCATCTAGTCGTCTGTGAATTCATAGAACTAGTAATGGGCATTTAGACATCGAATATTACCGTTCTTCATTTATTAAGTCTCAAAATCGGAAATAAGCTTCGATAATAAAAGTGTTTTCTTGCACAGTGTAACAATTTAGTTGCATTTTAAAGAAATGTTTTAAATACATTAATTACCTGACAGATTTGACATTTATAGACAGAAGATTCAATTGAGTAGAGCGGCACATTTTTTTACATATAAACCAATTTCAAAGTTAACTAGATGAGAATCATTTAAAAACACATTGTATTTTACGTATCAAGTCCGGAAAGTGAGGTAAAATGGTACTCCGGCATGAATATTATGAAAGTACGATTGAAAAAAAAAGTTTTACATACGAAATAAATGGTCATTTTATTAAAAAAATATACAAGGCGTTAAAGAAAAACTTGCAAGTTTATTTTCCACTTCCTCACTTTGTATCAAATAGTGTAATTTATGACTTTTTGAGGCGAGTGACATAATTAGATATTTGTTCGATTTTTTTAACTCAATCAGTATGTTGTTAATGATAAACAGAAAAAATCTCGCTTTTCGGCTGGCGTATTCTTTTTTTAATTAATTATTGTTTTTCCACTGCGATGTTTAATTACTTGCCTTTGTTTAAATATCTGAATATGACCGTGATTGTAAATGACAATAAAACAGATTGCAGTGCCTTTGTTACCTTCTAGAGTTGACAGTTGTCAGCAAACACCTACCACTTTGATCAGACCATTCTCTTTCGATTCAATTGGAGGGAAAAAAGATATAATGGAGAAGCAGTAACTTTGTCCATTTTTATTGCAACGCGATGTCAGTTTGATGAATAACTCCCGATGCATTTTTGATGAAACCTAAATGAGAATAAATTTCGGTTTATGAAAAACTAAAAAATTCGCGCCGTCAAAATCCGACATTGTAAAATTGCAGCCGCATTCAATATGCAAGTGTGCACACACACACGTCACAAAAGAAAAGTAAACACATGAATAACGAAAATGAATACACTCGTGTCACACTAGTTGAAATTAATACCTCGCACCCAACATCCGCCATCTTGAAAGCTCTACGCAAAGAAAACAAACCACTTTTCCTCTGCCAAGTTATTTAATACCGACATTATCCTCCAACTGGAGTGAAAACACCGGCTAGGGATTTTTTACGTGCTATCGATCCGGATAAAAGCCAATAGATAATTGGTTTTATTACGTTGATGAGGGACAAATAGGTAACAATTATCTGTCAGGAACATCCGGGACAACAAAATCCTCCTTTTTACCACGAAATGAGTAAACGTCAAAACTTCCCGAACGCCGGGATTACTTGCAAAAATTTACGCGCCGACTTGACGTCACTCCAAATCCCCTCGATTTTAAGCTAGAGGAACTATCCTGTGACACCTTCGACCCATTAAACACTGTCGGTGCGTTAACGGTAAACTTCAAATTTGAATTTCAAATGCGGAAAGTTTCACAACGTCGCCGTGATTAAAAGGTCATGCGACAGATTTTTCAACGGAAGAAATCGCATTTTAACAGAATATTTTTGCGTTCACGGCACCATATGGCCACCAGCAGTGCAATGCACTTTTGACGCGCAAAAAATGTTTTATCTGTTCCAGTGACAAATTGTCCATACAACATTTTATATCAATTATTGCTAAATATATTTTTCCAGTATACTGGAAAAATGTAAACCTACAAAAGTAGTGACAACATTTCAATAATGAAAATTTACCGACGTTCAATAATAAAGTACCTTTTACCACAGCTTTTATACTAAATCGGCTAGCTTTTCTTATGAAGAAACGCAATATAGAATAAAAAATATATAAAAAACTGTTTAAGAAACTGTTTTTTTTTACTTTGGTTTCACAAATTGTTCATTATGGAACTGAAAGTAGTTTCACAAATAGAACTCCTTTTAGTAAATTTTTACGAGTTGTATTGGCAGTGCTGGGCCGGGTTTCATCAGTCATCACTGTAATTTTGTGTGTAATCTGTTAAGTCGTTTATTGATAAAATTAACAAAATTAAGAGAAAATAGTTTGAACAGATTTAGATAAGTTACACTAAATAAAAACAAACAAACAACAAAAATAAAAAGTAGAAAAAAATTGTATATTACACTCGTTTTATAAGACTTAATTGTGGCACTCATTCAAATAGAGCACTCCTTCGTCGCGCTCCAAAACCATAGAACCTCTTATAAAACTCGGATAATATACTATTTTTTTAAAAATGCATTAAAAAGAAAAACGTCCTAGCCTCAGTTTTGTATCTGTCATCCAAGATAAATGAATCTAAAAAAATAGCGACATATCTTTGTAACAAAACGTAATGAAAATTATTAGGTATTTAACCCCTTTAGGGGGTAATTAACTATATAGAATAACACTGTGACGCAGATTACGTAAGTATGCAACATTTCAATACATTCGGAGAACTGGAACCCTCTCAAATTTGGCTTGGAAAATATGAAACAGACAGACAGACAACAAAGCAAGTTAAATAAAAGTTTTTAATAAAAATAAATTGTAAATAGAGAAGGTCGTAGCATCCAAAATAAAATTGGAAAAAAAACACAGTTCTCCACTTGAAAACTTCAGTATACAATATTCGAAAACGATTTAGAATACAACGCACATTAAAATATACCACGGAGAAAGATAAATACACAATTAAATAAAGATTATATAAAAAATGTACTATAAAGAAAAACATCCAAACATCTGTTCTGTCATCCAAGATAAATGAATCTAAAAAATAGCGACATTTCATTGTAATAAAACGTAATGAGAACCATTAGGTGAAATATATATTACTATATTAACTATTAATTATATTAATATATATTTCCATAAGTGAGTGAACAATGCGCTAAATGCGCTAAATGAAATGAATCTAAAAAATAGCGACACTTCTTTGTAATAAAACGTAATGAGAACCATTAGGTATTAATATATTTCTATAAGTGAGTGAACAATGCGCTTTTTACACACACACCGTGACGTCATAATGTCTAACATACACGGACAGTGTATAAGATGCGGTATGTAGAAATCGAAAATCCCATTTTAACCGAACCAAAAGTTTGAACACCCATATAGAATTAAATTGTAACGCAGATTACGTAAGTATGCAAAATTTCCATTCATTCGGACAACAGGAACCCTCTCCAATTTGGCTCGGAAAATACTATGAAACAGACAGACAGACAACAAAGCAAGTTACATAAAAGCTTTCGATGAAAAAACTGTAAATTCGTTATTAACTTGAGAACTTAAGTATACAAAATTGAAAAACGAATTAGAATACAACGCTCGTCACACTTTTAATATACCCCGGAAAAAGATAAATATACAATTAAAAAAGCAAAAGAATTACTATCCGTAAAACATACAAATTAACAAACAGAATAAGAATTATTGTAAAATTAAAAATAGGAAGGCAAATTCATAATCAGTTGCTCACTAAAATTCGAAAAATAATTAAAACTGTTCAATTGTGTGCAGTATATTTTATTTAGCACAAAAGAAATTACTCATTCAAAAACTTCATGAATCACGCACTTGATATCAGGCAAAATAACCTTCGATTAGTAGCTAACTATGTCTGGATAAACATAATAATAAAGAACTAAAAATAATAAATTTCATCGTCCTCTTTCGTTTTATTCATTCATAAAGCTAATTTCATAATTATGATGATGGGATTAGTGGAAATTACACTCATAAAGGAGAATCGATTCGTAGGTTATGTTGAATCATTAATAAATCGTAAAAGGTTTAAACATTGTGAAACAAATACGTTTACCTTATCGCCACCGTATTTTGAAAGCGCTATTTTAAATTCCGGCCACAATTTATCACGCAGTTTTGTAACTATTAATCGACTCCCGATTCATAAACCAATGTTTTATCTCATCCCGTTACAAAATATAAGCCAATCAAAAAACTCTACGGTCGAATTGATTCATTTTTCGAAACAACAAGCGCCACTCGGAGTAATTCGCATTGTTCCAGAAGTTTTATTATATTACAACGAACGAATCGTTCGCTTGAAGGTAGAGAATTCAGTTTAAGTAGAGAGGCGGTTTCTTTAAACAAACTCGTGTAATTGGTTGCATATTCGCAAGCTTAAAAGTCCAACTTAATCGAAATCGGCGCGTTCGTGATTAAAATCGCAGCGAAATCCCGTTGTCGTTGTCGGTTTTCGCACCATCGCAGTTCTTCGAGTTTTGTTTGTTTGGCTAGGTAGTTTTGTGGATTCGCCCTAAACTCGGCGATGACACCGCGCGATTAAAATCGAATGACGTGGTGGAGAGCACCGATCGATGTGATAATTAAATGCGGCGGTTTTTCGTCCCGGAACCAGCAACGGCAACGAAATCGCCCTAATCACCATCATTAATAATTCCCCATGCAAGTGCAAACGAGCCAAAAGCCGCCGCATCTATCGATTCGCCCCGTCCGGAAACATCCATCTTTCGGCGTGAAAAATCGCTGATACGGCAAAAAAGCGCCGCCGGTTTGGAAAGCACTCGCCCTGCGGCGACAAATTGTAAATATTGACTCGCATACACAAAAAAGACGCTCGGAGGGCCGTGAGAAACGCCGCACGGGTCCCCAGGCGCCACAACTGCATGCCTCATGCCTGCAAGCGGACAAAGACTCACCTCAACGATTTTTCGGTCGAGCTTTCGATTTTTCGATTTGATTTTTTAACGCCAACCACCCTCGGAGCAGCACGGTAGCCAACTTAATGCGATCAAATAGCACCGAAAACGTGAAATAACCAAAAAGCTTGTGCGCATAGTCGCCCCGGAGTCGCAGCTTCCCGGTGCCCGAAGTGTTACGTTCCCGCCGTGGTCCGGACGGCTCCGGGTCGGGACGTGGCGGCCTCTCGCGACCGGATTCGGCCCATATTGATTTTCCCGCCCTTCGTTTCGTCTTTCTCTAGTAAATGAGCCATAAATTATTATGCTCGCTACGGCCAAGGCTGAAAAATCGACGAAAAATCCACGATTTTGTACAGTCTCAAACCGGAATTATTGCCGGAGACTGGAGTCGGAAATTTCTATTGTACGGAGAGAATTGTTCCGATCTATAACTGGGTGTATTGTTCACTTGCGAAAACAAAGATGTGGAGCACTATCGGTTCGGAAACCGCAAATACCGGAAACGCGATTCTGTTTTGTTTGAGCTTTTTCCTCGCCCGGAACAGGGAGATTAGAGCTGCTTTGGACGTTAGAATGATAAAGCGGTCGAGATTTGGCAATTAGGCCCCAAGTTGTAAGAAACCTTGGATTAGGTTGCCCTAAACCGAGCGTTAATAATACCGGAGTTTGGGGGCGATGATGAGATGAAAATCGGAACGTCCGTTCACCTCTTGCGTTCGGAGGTCACCAATTAAAAACACTTGACATCTGCTATACGTGTTTGGAATATTATCGCTCAAAAAGGTATGAAATTCCATGTGCAATAAACACAATTCTACGATCGCATCTGATTCAAAAAGCAAATCTCTCTCGAAAAAAACTGAAAGCGTCGAGCGAAATTCCTCTGACCCACATTCTCGGGTCAAAGCAAAGCACAGGACGTCATTACTACTAATTACTCTCTAGTTTCGTAACCCGACGCATTCTTTTTCTCGGCCTCTCGAAAGTACAAACTCATTAAAAAACACGTTGAGTACAAAAGACATTGTTTTTTCTCTCCATTATGTTAATCGGGGACGATTATCAAATATTTCGTTAATCCGACGAGAAGAAGGAGGAAAAATAATCGGATCGGCGGAGATTCAAGGTTGGGTTTGTCGGAACAAAAGAAAAATGACGTGAATTTAATTTAGACGCAGAGACACCCCTAGAGTTCGCTTCATAGACTGAGAAAAAATCTTTAATCGGATTAGACGGAGTAAATTATGGAATATTACGAACCGAAATGAATATCCGAGCAATTTATCACAAATCATCAAGACGAAACTCTTAACGAACATTTTACGACGACAAACTTCAAGACACGTCCCCCAGATTTACGAAATTGGGGCACGCAGGGGCGGCTCTAACTCGATTGAGGACCGGAATCAAGACAGGCAATTTCAACCCCTCGCAGAGGCCGCTCCTCTATTCCTTTGAATACAAATAATAAATAAAAACCACCGCCTTAAGTTATTAAAAACGTAATTAAAACGTTTTGAATCCAACTTGTCCTAGATGCGAAAATTAGTTTCGCTAGAAGCAGTCGTGATAAATTGTAAAAAGTCTCGCTCCCTTCCAGATAACGTCAACAATTTTAACTAACTTTAAAAATTAACCCATTTCGCGTCTGTGCTTGCATTTTATTTTTTAAAACTGTACTTTTCATACGAACCAGTATTATTTTATTACTACTTGTTTCCTGTGACAACACCCTGCCTATTTCAATTGGTTTAATAAAGAAATAAAAAGGTACATACGACTATGTACTTACATACCGGCATCAAAATTCAAAATATGTTTACTTTATTATGTTTAAACAGTGTTTGCAAACGGAAAATTGATATGGTACTGAATACTGATTGAGAAAAAAAACAAGTAGAAACTCATTAGCTAGAATATTACAAATTAATTAAAACCATTACCGTTTTTTCTACAACTAATAGATGACCTTATTTAATAACTTTTTGATCTACATATTGTATTGTAATTCTAGAACTACGAGTAAGTAAAAGTCGCCTCAAATTGGTGTAGGCAGTCAAGGTAAAATCTTTAAAAAAACGCATAATTATTATCGTTACAGTATGGTCCTCACTTTCCACGAGATAATAATAATTAAGTTCAATTATCTTATATTCGTCTACAAAAAATCATTATTTTCTCGGTAAAATTTTTGGATAGCTTTGGATAGAACCAAAAAAAATAATACCCTTAAGGCCCGGTTCCACCAGTGAAAGTTAAATTTTGTTGTAAAATAAATCCACTGAAATGATTTTAACTGTTGATTAAATTTAACCAAAGCTGGTGAAACCGGGGCGTAATGAAAACATTCAATTTAAGTATAAAGTCATTTATAATTTTCGAATTATTGGAAAAAAACGGAAAATTGTTATTTTCGTTTTAATTTTGTCAAACAAATACTGAAAAAAACTAGACGTTTTTAACTAGGATGTTCTTCAGGCACTTTTTTACAAGGAATCCAAATCATTCTTGATGTCAGAGTTGCAACACTTTGGTTTTTCTTATGAACGCCATATTTGACACTTATATTTTTGAAAAGGGTTTTTATTACCGACTACACTAATGTATCACATGATATATGATTGAATCTTAAATGCTGATAAAAATGGAGAGAAAAATATTTTTGCGAAGAGTGCTTTGGAAAAAACGCCAACAATTTTGTTTTTAAACAAACTAGATTTTGGAAGTTTAATTGAATTTAGATCTAGAACGTTTACATTTCCGTAAAACTTACTTACTTAAAAATTAAAAGACATGATAAGCTAGTTTATTCTTCGCAAAACAAAACAAGACAAAGTTATAAAAATTCTGCTTGCATACTTAATAGGACTGTCAAAAATTTAGTTTGTTAAAAAAAAATTGGAGTTTTTTTTCCAAAGCACTCTTTGCAAAAACACTTTTTTCTTAATTTTAATCGGCAAGTAAAATGTGATCATATCATGTGATACATTCTTGTAATTAGGAACAAAAAAACTTTTCAAAAATACAAGTATCAAATATGGCGTCCTTAAGAAAAACCAAAGTTGAGTGTTGTAACTCTGAAATCAAGAACGCCTTGGAAAAGGCGATAACAAATTTAGATTTCTTATAAAAAAGTGCCTGAAGAATGTTTTACTTCTTTTTAGTTCTTTTGTTTTTCGCTTAAAAAAATAAAAACGAAAATTACATTTTTTTTCTCAATATTCAAAAACCAATAATCAAATCAAATAATCTCATCAAATTTTCTTTCAGATAATTCTTCAGTATGAAAATGTGCAACTTTTCCCTAATTTAACCAACCTCGTATTATTTATAATAACTGGTAGAGCTCGAAAAAGGGACGCCCTGTATACAGAGGATCCTAATTAAAATATGCGCCCCCTGAATTCTCCAGTATCGTCCAAGAAGACCCAAATTATATGTTAGTTTCAAAAATAATTCTGCATTCCTCTGATGCCCAGAGCTACGCCTTCAAAAATTTTGAATACCAAGAGGAATCGAGTGATTTCATTTGGAAGCCGTTCTCATTGTCTATGCAACCATCTACTTAATTTTCACCAATTTATTGTCGAGAATCACGAAATTATTTTATGACCCTTGAGTTTTTAAAAATTGTCAATCTAGAAGCCTCTCGTTCAAATTTTGAAACTTTTTTGCTATAAATTGACTCATAACTGTTAACTGTGCACATATTTCTACTTTTTAGAGTAACAAAACACAGAAACAAAAAAAATAAGTAGCAAATGGAAAATGAATGGAAATCAGACGGAAAATCATTTTGGAACTGATTATAATTGTCTATGCAACTATGTTTTTTTTTTCAATTTTAAGCGATTCCTTTTAGAGAACATTGCCTAAATTGCTGTGAAAGTAAATGAAAATAGTTATGAAAAAACAATTCAATTTAACGAATGTATTGCTCAAAATGTCCACCTCCAAGTTCCATACAATCGATTTTTAAAACTTTTTAACACTTTGCAACATTTCTGGATTATCAAACGCATCACTAATAACTAAATTTTGTTCTTTACTGTGTACCATTTTATGAATTTAATGACAACAATTTACGGAATCAAGGAGAAACGGTGTAAAAGATTCGGATAAAATGACAATTTTACCACCTTCAGCTCAATTCCTTGTTACTTCAGTACGTAAAACCAGTAGTGCAACTAAAATAGCATTTTTTAGTCTATCCATTCCAAAAAAACTCTTCAAAATTTAAACCAAAGTATTTCAGATTGACAATTTGGAAAATTTCTGTGAAACTTGAACAATTCAAAATTATTAACAACAAATCGTTAAAACGTGAAAAAGTACAGGGTTGTATAGACAATAAAAGTAGCTTTAAAATAACCACTCAACCCCTCTTGCCGTTTAAATATTTTTTAAATAAAGATAGCTCTGGAATCAAGAGAAATGCAGAAATAAATCTGAAACTAAAAATAAACTAAAATTGACCTGTTTTAGTATCTTGGACAAAATCTAAAATTTTAGGGAGACTATTTTAGTCGGGACATCCTGTAAGTCCAAACTTATTTACAACAAAACAGACAAGTATGGAAAGTACTGCATTTAGTTCTCTTTATTTTATAATTTTACTAAACAGAAAATTGCACATTTAGTTCTAAAATTTAAAACTTCTGTGGTTTCGTTCAATCAAATGCTAAACAAGATTGAAATAGGTTATCGTGGAACTTCCTTAGAAAAATAAAGAATCAGCGCGTTACCTAAAGCCCGATTACCTTTCAGACAGCGCAGCAAACTGCGTCAAAATGCCGCATCCAACTTTCTTTGTTATTATAGTCATTATGTAATTGCCATAATCAAAATACTAATTACGAGTCCTTTGATTATGTAAAACGACATTATTAATAACAATAATGGCGTAGAAAACATGATAACTGGATTTGGATACATTTAGCAATCGAATTCAAGTACCATCCGAAAATTAATTAATTAGTTTATGGGAAACTCCGATATCTCCAATGCAATTCGCGGCAGAGGCCGAAACATTACACGATAGTGATTAATATCAATGATTTTGCCTCCACCATCGTGAAAGTGGCCAAATTAATATTTTACGATACATTGATACCGATCTACAACATTTTTCTCGGTCACAAAAATAAAAGAGAGATTATCCTGAACGACTCAAATAATGTCAGCTTTATACTGTTATGTTGTTCTTGCTATTTATAGTCTGTAAATATTTACACCTGGCATAAATTTACAAGCAATTATAGAGCTTCAGAACGATAAATTTTCACCAACTCCTCCTGTAACATTTCTAATAATAAAAATATAATTAGTATTTTCTTTCACGGCATTTAGTAATTATCGCCTGCCATTGTAACCTTGAAAAGGAGTGATTTCACAAATTTCGAAATTTAATAAACCAATGAAAATTGTATAGCTAATAGATCTCGCCGATTATAACAAAACACGTTGCACAAATGTTGATTTACACAAAGCACAAATTGAATTATTTCATCTCGAAATTGGAGCAATTAAATATGTTCATGCGGGAAAAATGACTGCTGTGTTTGGCTCAAACAAATCACTTTTGCCCTTTGGCTCAATTATAATAATAATCGAAATGGAAAGAGCGTGCCCTTGACTTGTCGTTTTCCACTCTTATCGAATGATTTCGACGGTTCGGACTACAATTACTCGAGAAAAGTCTCGTCCCTGTGCGTGATTTCGCAACAATGATGCTAGTCGTTTGTTCACAACTGGTTCACCTACTTATAATGATTAAGTGAGAGTTGAAGTCCCCGCTGTGCAACACCACCGACCGTTCATCCTCCCCCGATTATTATTGACGTACGACCGTTCACGTGGACTGAAAGACTTGAACCGTGCGTCGCTTCGGTTCAGCCTCTGAAATATGGCGTTAATATTGCGAAAATACCAAACGAGAGACGACTTCTCCGAATTAAATTTTAAAATCGATAGTTATTAAATTTTCATGAAAGGAGCTTGCTAAAGAGACCCGGAAAATAAGCATGACTTTATGGCTCGGCCGAGATAAAGGCCAATGGAAAAATTCAATTCGATGACCGTAATTAACGATCGCTTCCAGCCCTTAAGGAGCCCTCAGCCATCATTTTTCATTGCGCCAAAATAAGAAAAAACCACACCTTAATAATAGATTAAGACGTGAAACGCCCATATTCCTCGGGAATTCACTAAAAGCATAATCAAATTTTTCGTAGAAACTCGCAAAGGAAAGTTATTCCTAATTACTCCTCTTCAAACAGCCATTTGCTAATACGCCCTAATTATGAGCGCCATGGACACTTTTTAGCTCCCTTCAGAAAGCAAACAAAGCGACCATCTCGAAAATCAAGGTTAGTTTATTAACGGTCGCTCTCATCCCGTTAAATCACCTTGATTTGCCTCAAATCGCGAAAATCTCCCTGTCAATAAATTACCGGCAGCTTCTAGGCCATCAATTAAAACTTTTCGCCGGCATTATTGACCCAAATTAAAGGTTTCAAAAATCGCAAGTACGCTTCCTGGTGATGGAACGCAGCTAACCTTCCGAAATCCACCGATTGTTTGTCGGCCTTCCTTGCATTTCCTTGAGCCCTTTTCTTGGCAAAGGTCAGTAAAAGAAAAGTGAACGCGAGTTCAAGGACAACGAAAGTGATTAGCGTAAACACGTTACTTTCATTTCGGCTCACCTTCCTTTAGAAACTTTTTAAGGGTCCTCGCTGAGGAATTACAAAAATTCCGTCTGTCTGTCTAAACGGATTAGGAAAGTTGGGAGAACAACAGGCAAACAAGTTAAAGGCCCCGGAAGGGAAAATTGACATCGATAGAAGAAAAAACTTTCCTTTCGAACGAATTAATTAACGAGAGGGACAAAAATTTGGTTTTTAATTCCCCACCAAAGCAGGGTGGTTTCTAATGCAAGAGGAAAACCGGCGATGGAAGCACTTATAATGAGTCTGCAAAAGGAGAGGGGTTCAGAACAGTTGGACTGTCCAGTTCTTGTACACCAACATATGAAATTTAAGTGAAAGACATCGAAGGTGTTCAGCCAGTGTTGTTTGTGCGTTCAGTTGTGCAGCGGACTTGACCACGGCCACCATGGGCCCCATCGTTGCATTCGCTGTGATTATCGCCGTTTCAGGTGAGCCAACACAGTTTTTCCGAAAGAAAACGACCTTCGTTCGCATCCCAGATAGAGACGTTTCCGAGCAGTTGCTCAAGAGCTGCCTAGATTCTTGTCAGGTGCAAGATTGCACACAACAATTATGTGCAATTATAAAACTGATGGCAGATGAAACCGCATCGCATTATTTACACCGCACACATATAAACATATTTACCTACTTTAAAAGTTCAGTTCAGAAGCGCCGAGGATTACTAACACACTTTCACTAGTTGCGCACCTAAACAATTGTAAAATATGATCATTTTTCCATTTGTCATCTCGCGGTTACATCATGCGCGGCCGGCAAAAAATCAAATTTCTGAAAGTTTCGCATGGAGGCAAAAATCCACCTTCAACAATCATCTATTATTTATCGCGCCTCTTGGGAAATTTTCATCCAGTTCTAAATTGAAATTGACATTTAGATGTGATCTAGAAGTTGAATGAAGTGTTGCCAATCCCCGAACAAATAAAATTGCAATTATCTCGGTGAGAACGTGAAAGCATAAAATATAGATGCATCAAACCCCTTTATTTAATTAATCGAGTTAGTGGAACATTGCTTGATTCAGTGCAGAAAATTGCACGTTCGCGACACGCCACTGCCGATCAATTAAAACCTCTTTAGCCGTCTCCTTGCATAACTCCTCCGAAACCATCACGCAGTGGGCGGACGAAGATGCCCAACAATCAGGCTTACGTAACCGTTTTTTCCTCCCCCCAGGTGGCGTCTCCGGCGCTCCCTATTTGGGCAAATTCATCGGGAAACTTTCCGAATTACATCACGGCGTCTCCGGTGAAGTTTACGCGGTTGATGGCCGAACTTTATACCTGAAAGATTTCACTTACGACGGCCAAGGCCCAGGTAATACACTTTCTTCCAGCCAAAATTTGAAAGTCGTCCGAAAAGTGAAAATCGCTGAGCCTCGAGCGTCTTTTTTACAGCGGCGTATTTCTACGCCAGCACGTCGAGGAACGCCAACAGCGCCGGATTCCGATTAAGGGACGAAAATGGGAGTCCCGAAGTGATCAGGCGGTACAGGAAGGAAGGCGTCACTCTCACGCTGCCCGAGGGCAAGACCCTCAACAACATCAAGATCTTCTACGTGTGGTGCGAGGAGTTCGAGGTAAAACACCTTGGAAAACTCCCAAAAACATTCCATTTGCAATTTAAATACAATGCATATCTCATCTCGCTCTTTAATAAATGGGCCATAAAACGCTCATTTGCATAATAAAAACGGCCTTCGGAATTGTGTCAAAACGCACGATTCGATTAAATCACTGGCAATGACACCGGGCCTGATCAAAAATCAACATCGCTTGCAAAACCCATTAATGAATCCACCAGATTGCTAAATATTCAAATGAGTGTTAGCGAAACCATGAATGGATACATCGTTCCTGATATCTCGATATTTACAATAGGTTTCGACAGGCGGCGATCTTATAAATTTCGCAAAACTTGCAATTATGCAACGCCGCATGCAAATTTTCCATCATAACGAAGATATTTGCGCCGCACTTCGACTCTCGGAATTCCGAATATTTCCTTTTCCGCGTGCGAACATTAATAATGCCGCTGCTGGCATAAATAATCGCATTAACATATTCGCATGCACCTGAGCCCCATTATTGCGGTGCCAATTAAGACGATTATGCGAAAAAGAAAAATTCCTGTCCCCTTTGAAATGTAAATAGTGTAAAAAATTTGCATATAGACGAGCACCCACCCACCGCCGGCGAGTCCTTTTTAGGCAAAGAACTTGTTCGATTGCAGGTGAACTTCGGCGATGTGAAAATACCCCGCGGTTTCGACTACCCCAAGCCCCAGAAGATCGAGCCTTTGAAGGGGGTCCACGCGATCTCGTCGGACCCCATCGTCATCGTGGACGCCCAGACGCTGCTGGTGCCGAACCTGTCGTACGACGGCGAAGCTCCAGGTGAGTTGTGAATTACGTGACGGCGTCCTTTGAAATTCTTGCGCTTTTCGCGAGATAAAAAAGGCCTGATTTATAGAGAACGGTTCTGACGGGGAAACATGTTAGGAAACAATTCCGACAGTCGCGTAAGGCAATCCGGAATTGGATTTGTAGCGTGCACAAATGCACTTTATTGGCTGGAAGCTTTCGCGACGTCGATCCATAATAATTAAGAACGAAACAGATCTTCGCTCCGAGTCGTAAAGACGCGATTAAGTCGAGAAAAGATTTGCTGTCATTTCCAGCGACTGGAAAAGATTCGCTCTTGAAGGTCTCGCTGTAAACAATTTTTTCCGCGCAAGATGCATTTTTTGCAGCAGTATGTAAATCCAGAAGGACTTCCACTGACATTTCCTATTAACTTAGCGCTGAACTTCCGTGTGAAGCATCATCACGACCTCGAAGCTATTTGCGAAAATTTGCACAGTAAACAACAACAAAAACGAAAGTAGCACTTTCATAAACGTACTACTGGGCCCTCTTTCAGTTTTAATCGTTGCACCATTACCAGCATACAAAACCACAAATCCAGAGTTAAAGTACATATTACGAGGTAAACAACCTCTCAAATTGCACCGGTTCGAGCTCGAAAAACCTCATTATAATCCTCGAGAAATATTCGCAGACAGCGCTGGACCACAAGCTGAATAGTTTGGACCGGAAAGTTGGCTGAAATACTGCTTACAGCAGAAAGTCCAACAGCAAAATTTACAAAGAATCTAATTATAAAATCCAAATACACGACATTTCCATCAACCGGCCGGCGAACAACCTGATTATTTAACCAAAAGCCTGAACAAAACAAAACATTTATTTTTACAAAAGAAAGATAAATGCGGATCAGATTAACTGATTACAGTGAATACTTTTGTTGTTTAATGTCTTCCTGCATTATTATCTGTTATCACTTATCATTATAAGATAATGCATCCTAAGCACAGGGACGGATCTTAGCAATTTTATAGGGACAAAATTAAGTTTAGCTCCTTTTTAACGCAATACACTTTACATTAACTAATGTAAAGGTATACCTCAAGAATTTAAAATGATAAGATTATAATTTTCTTAATTTTGTTGCAATCCAAGCATTTACTACCTCAGGTGTTTAGTGGAAAAGGATACCAAACTGATAAAAATAATAATTAATGAAAACAAAAAAAAAATAATAAAAAAGTAGCACCGTAATAGGCTAAATAAAAATAAAAGTGTGATCTAACGGTCCTACAAAAAAAACTACTTAAAATAACAAAAAATTCATACCGAACGACACAAAGGTGGTGTCGTACAAGAGAAAATTGTGTGTTTCAACAACCAGAACAACAACTTAATACAACAAGTGCTTTGTACGGCAAAAAACTGCAACAAAATAGGCGAACTCCGGGTTGAGAGCACTGTAGAGAATTTTTTCAGTAGCCCAAATATATAGAAACAAAATAAAGATTCGGGACTTACCCACAAAGATACAGTGGTTTGAGGGTACAGTCGTCGAATTGCGTTTTCTTCAAAGAGAAGCTAAAATTTTTTGTGTTTATTGTTAGTTATGATGTAGATAATTGTAGAAAATAATAATATAAAACAATTTCTCAAAGAATTAGTTTAGTTTTGGAGTAAAAATATCGTAAATTTAAAAATTAAACGGAAAATTACAAAAATTTAAGATTTTTTACTCCAAAATAAAGCTACTTTTTTGAGAAATTGTTTTACATTATTATTCTTTACAGTCATCTATACCATAAATAACAATGAACACTGAAACTTTTAGCCTACACTTGAAGAAAATGTAAATCAAAGAGTGATCTTCAAACCAATGTTTCTTTATGGTGAAGCCTCAAATCTTCTTTTTGACTTCTCTACAAGTAATTCTCTACAAAATGCTCTGAACTGGGCTTTTGACAACAGAATAGAACAAATTTATGAACTTTGAGCAAAATTTGTGAAATAACATGAAAGCATAAAAGTAAATAAATAAAAAAGGTGACAATAAAAAAAATTAAAAAAAAAATAATAAAAATTAAAAATATTTAATTTAAAACAAATACTACAAATTGATACCTACAATGCTATTCATGTCTCCTTCTATTATTTTTGTTGCCTATGAAATTTTTACTATCATGCAATGTTTTATTTTGACGTTCACAAACCTTAATTTTAACTAATTATTATCGTTGGTTAAATTAGTTAAATTATTATTTTTGTCGCGTAAAGTTTGGCATGAATAAGATTTATAATTCTTATTTTATATGTGATTTCCTTTTGTGCAAAGAACTAGCGGTATACGAGTATAAGTAAACACCTTTCAGTTTATAAAAAAAATTTCTGTAAGTGATTGGCGATTGGAATCCTATAGTATTTTAAGTAGTCAAAAATAACACTATTCTTAAATTCGTAACTTATTTTTGATGAAATTTTTCAAAATAATAAATGTGTTTCTACTTAATAATATAATAATAATAAATAATATAATTTATTTCCAACAGACTTATTAGTCTATAGTGGACAAGTAACAACACAATATACCAAAAATGTGAACAAAATTGAGACAATTAAATTATACAAAACATTATAAATCACAAAGAAAAGTATTCTAGAAGTTTGACCTTTACAGTTTTAATTTGGATTGGAAATTATTGAAGAAAATATCTAGATCTACTGTAATACTATTATATAATTTAAAACGTGGAAAATTCAGATGATGTACGGTATTAGGGGTGGAAAAATAAAATGTAAGAGGATTTTGGTTGTTTGCTCTAGGTACTATAATGTTCATTTGATCCAGAAGGTCAGAGCTGGTAATCTCACCACATAAAACTTTTTGCAGAAAAATTACATAAAGAACATTTCTCCTACTTTTTAATGTACTTTCATTTATTTTTTTAGAAGATCACTTATTATAAATTTTAAAACATAAATATTTAGAAATTTTTCTTAAACACATTTCCTTAAAACTGGCAGAATGGACACCAAATAATACATTTACATTGAACAACGTATAACGTAATTGCTCGAAAGATGGAAAAATTATGTAATTGTTGATCTTAATTTTGGCCCAAAAAACATTCTTAATCAAATATGATTGCTTTTTTGGTAGTTTTTGTCAAAATTTTGCAAAATAATTGAGTTTGCAGACCAAAAATATGCATAAATACAAAAAAACACCATTTACATATTCAAGTAGAAGGTTTTTAGCCTTATTATTGACGAACAAACGAAGTTATGCTTTTGGATGAAAATGTGCCATTCAATAAAACGCAAAAGCCAATTTGATACATAATTTTTATGTTTGGACTCAATTTAGTGAAATTTCAGCTCGATTTAGCAGAATTTCGCAAAAAACGTTTTTAACTTAAACGCTCCTAATATGCGAAAATTACACTATTTTCTGTAATTTTCTTATTTGTTTTTGACGAAATTTCACTAAACAATCTCGTTGTTGTGTAAGAGATTGGAGTAACATTTGACTCCTTTTAGTAATTAGTACAAGGCAGATGTGTTTTTAATTTGAAAATTATTACCAATTATCATTAAAGCAAAAGGAAAATTTGTTCACGAATTGCAGCCGACTTTTCCAGTAGTCTATAGGAGAGACGAAAGATTGCATGGAATGAATCATTTTAAAAAAACAGACATCTCGTAGTTTTACATTCAGTAGTGATTTGTTAATATTTTCTAAAACTGTTTACCAGTGAAGGCAGGAATTGCAAATAACTACAGCCAGGTGTGTCATAGGACAAGACCACCGACGTTACCGTATTACTTAATTCGAAGAGAAAAAGTACAGACAAGAAATAAATATTCGTACTCTCTTACCCAATGAATAAGATGGGTATACTATTTCATATTGGAGTATCAAATGTTTGTGAGTTATGACAACCGAAGAATTTCCTTTGACCTACTTCTCCCGTAATAATTCTCAGCTTGTCTTTTACAAAAACAATAAAAACCAGCTGCTTTTACGAAATAATTCCAAGGAACCTTGTTTAGGAATCCGCAGTGCATTTCGCGCCTTTGTTGCAGATGCGAAATTCTGGGTGGGTCGGGGCCCCAAGCCCTCGCCCCAGGGCATCCGCGTGCCTGACGAGAACGGCAAAATGGAGCCCCTCCGTCGCTACGACCGCAAAACGGTCGTCCTCACCCTCCCCGGGGACCTGACAGTGTTCGATATCGGCCACTTTGGCATCTGGTGCGAAGCCTTCACTGTCGACTTCGGCCACGTGCAGATCCCGCAAAACGTCAACGTGCCCCCCTCGCTGAAGATGCTCGGAGTGAGCCCACAGGTACGATAAACCAGCGAAACTCGTGTGTAAACCGACGAAACCGGAGTGCCGTTCCAGCTGAAAGACTGGCCCTAATTTCCCTTGCTTCTGCTGATGGTCGGGTGGTCCTGCTTCTGCTATTGTCCTTCCCCCTTGAAGACACTAACGTGTTTCTGGTTGTTACAGAAGCGACCCCGTAACTTTGACATCTCGAGAGAGGTGTCGAGGCCCCGAGTGCCGCTAGTGGGGGGACAATTAGAAGCGACCACCTTCCGGCCACGGCAATTTCAAAATTTCATCCAACGGCCGCAGCCGAGTCAAAATTTCGGGCCGTTCGTGCAACAACAGCAGTTGTTGACGCCGCAACAGATTTACGCACAACAGCGAATCGATCAAAACGTTTACCAACAGCCGCAGTTTAGACAGCCGGTGCCGTACACCCCGTTTAATTTGCAGCAGAGACAGTACCAGGAACAGCTGGCGTACAATCAATTCCTGCAAAACAAGCGGTTGCTGGAAGAACAGCAGATCAAAGCCCAGCTCAATCGGCAACACAACAGATTCGATCTGGCCGCCGGCGGCCAAAACGGTTACGTGCCATTCGGGTAAAGGCCACACGCGGACCATAAATTTCGGGCGACCCTGTACAGCTTTATCTAACAATAATTTATTCTAATATTTATGTGACAATTTCAGTGATGGGCAGTATTATCTTAGGCTTGGTTCACATTTAATACCGGTTTTTGTACGTGATATTTCTGATTGATTGAAGAACCAACTGAACTTCTCGAGGCTATCTCTATAAATACTTGATCGGTCTCACCTGAATGCACTTTAACGTTTCACCTTGAAAATAGATTAAGGTTAGCATAAAATTATCATTTCGCACAACAATCTCGACATTTTTCCATGCAAGGCTAGATAAAGGCGTCCACGCTCGTGGGTACTCTTTTGACACACAAAAGAAAAATGAAATTTTCACTCAAGGACGGCGAAGTGGTTCAGGTGTTAACGCAAAACTCGTTTTTAACATATTTTATTAAGTTTAGTTCAAAGCTTTATTCGAATTTCGTGCGGTCTGATTGATTTTCGAAAAATTAGGTCGCCCTTGCCCCGGCTGATTCAATAACAAATTGAAACTTCATCACGGAATCATTTTACTGAATTTATTATTAGGGCTTTACGGAATTAAAATTTAATTGAAACTAATGACCCAGCATGAAATTCGCGCCGAGGCCAGTCTCTCTCAGCTGTAATGCACTTTTACACATGTGTTTTATCGTACTCTATATTTATATTTTTATACTTTATACAAATAAAGGCTTTTTGTACAAACGTCCATAAGGCGCATCATTGAATCTTCCCGATCCCTCTTGCACCAGGTGCAGACAGCCGTAAATGTCGCATGTAATTCAGCAAAATTAATCTGTTTCAGTCGAAGCTGAACTGCGAAGTTTTGTACGATGACCTGGCATTTGAGGTGCGATGGGCGGTCGCCGGAGACAGTATTGTTTTGCAACTAGTTGCAAAATTAGGTAAGTCAGCGTGGGCGTATTGCGCAACTCTTCGCCCTGCAAATAATCGCGAATTTTCGCGTAAAAGTGAAAGCCGCAATCTTGCATTTCCTGCATCGGCGGAAAATGCCCATAACGAGATAAAAAAGTGGACACAGCAACGCTGGCCCTGAACTGACAAAGACTGGGCCAATTGTGACCGCCAGTTGATGCTAATTTCTGCACGACCTCTCCTATCAGACGCGAACACGCATCAAAAGTTAATTGGGTTAGAACTAACAATAGTTTTACAAATTAGTTTATTTATGAGATGGAGACCGATCGATCTCCATTCACCGGCCCTGACCAACCACTATGTGCACTAGATGTCAATTACCTGAGTCATAATAGTAAAGTTCACGGAAAAAAGATTTTTTCGCCGATAAAATGCAACGAAATTTGCATTTTCGTGCGATTTATCGCGATGGAAAAAAATTACTACAAAGGAGTTGCGTCACTACGAGCCTCTCGACGGTCTATTGACCCGCGCTAAATTGGATGTACAAAAATTGAGCAATTTAAGTAATTAAAAAGCAATCGAATCGAAGTTTTTTAATTGGACGTGGCAGTATTTTCCGGTTCGTTTGAAAATTTGAACGTTAAATTTTATAAACAAGATTCCGAACAACGCAATTTCATAGTGTAATTCCGGACGACCCAATCAATTTGATCGCGTTTGAATGACTCATTATTTTTCAATTTTGCATCAACTGAGATTTTCCGTCTTCAACTACCGTCGGCGAACTTAATCAAACGCGAACATCACGCACAAACATTATTACTTTTTTATTCGTTACGTTTTACGGCTTTTTCATTGCGCTCATCCTTTTCGAAAATGTTATGATTTATGGACGCACGACTCTTACATAACAAAGGACGTCCGACCTTTTGCAAAAATCTCTTGTCCCTGACTGCCCACTCGCCAAGTTTAACGACCGGAGAGAAAGTCCATTTCACTTTTACTCGACCCACAATTAAAAAAATCTTTTGCAGACGATAGAGAATACATGTCTTTTGGCATCTCGGGCGATGATTCCCGAAGCGAAATGATCGGCGGCGACGTGGTCGTTGCCTACGTCGACAAGGAGACCTCGAAAGGCTCCGCCGAGGATTACCACCTGGCCGCCAAATCGCAATGCTCCGGACCCACCGGATCTTGCCCTGACAACCGGCTGCAGGAAAACACCAACAACGCGCGCTTGCTCAACGCTGCAATGGTCAACGGCTACTCCATAGTGACCTACCAGCGGCCCCTCAAGCCCTCGGATGAGTACGACCGGCAGATCCACACGAACAGATCGCAGGCCATCATTTGGGCCATTGGCCCCCTCAACCAGAGGAACGAGGTCTCCTTCCACAGCCACTACACCAAAGGCGACCAGTTCCTGGACTTCGGACGCCCGGCTAAATGGAACTGCCCCATGCCGGAAGGCGAGCAACCATCCATGAAACCCACGACTGCGGCGCCTTCGAGATCACGTAACACGGAGAAAAGACGGGGAAGTACCAACAGGAAGGAAGTCGCTGATAACGAAAGAAGTGCTTCCCGGCCGCGGCAAACCGAACGCCGACGAGGAAACAACAAACCTGTTCCAACTCCGGCCCCTGTCGCAAAAAGAGACGCTTGGGACATCCCACCGATCAAGTGCTACGAACCGGAAGATGGGGTTTTCTACGCCCAGATGGGCCCCACCGGGGGCAAGAGGGGGTACCCTGCGATTACGGGGCACGTGGGTTGGGGGATTTCATGGTACATTAACGGACTGTTAATCCCGGAAATCAATGTTGTCCGAGGGAAAACGTACACGTTTGTCGTGGAGGGCGGTTTCGACCCTGAGGTCGCGGCCAAATACCATCCCTTCTACATCACCGATGATCCTGTGGGAGGATACGAGTACAAAACCCCCGAAGAGAAGAAAAATGTGAAGATTTTCGCCGGCGCAATTGCCGGGAAGGACGGAAGTGTTAAACCTACAGGAACGGGAAGACTGTGCCACTGGACCCAGCAAGGCGATTTGGAAGCCGATGATTTTGAGTCGTTTGGGGCTTATCAAAGAACACTCGAGTTAAAATGTGACCAAGGCGAGCCTGGAGTCATCCAATGGACTCCGGATAAAGACACTCCTGATACGGTCTATTATCAGGTATTTTTTAACTGGGGGGAAATTGTTTTGTGAATTTTGTTTGATTTCAGTGTTTCACGCATCGTTATTTGGGGTGGAAGATAAACGTACACGACAAGTGCGACGAGCAGCCTGCAGCTAGCGAACCCGAAGCTGCCATAGTTCCAGCCCCCGCCGACCTCGAACAAAGCCCCTCGATCCGGACCGAATCAAGGGTAAAACCAAATGCTTTAATAGTTGAAGATTCAGAAGATAAGAATAATACAACAGTTTCAGAAATAGCCGCCGTAACAAATGATCCCGTCTTGATCCAAACTCCCATCTACATGACGCCCGTATTTTCCACATTTACTCCTTATTTATTCGACACTCCCGTCTTCTACACCCCATATCAACAAACTTTCAAACCTAGCCCACTTTTAGAACCTATTGGGGAGGATTTCAGGCTTAAATCTATACCTTCAGAAGCACCAAACGAAACTACTCTTCCGCTTTCCACTTCCACTTCAACTCGAGCTACCCCTACAATTAGCGACAAAATCATAGTTGCCACCACTTCCGACATTAAGCCAAAAAACCAAAGTTTTCTTGTTCCTCCTAAGTTGGTATTTCAAAATAACTTTGTAAAGCGCAGACCGGTAAGACCGAAGCGACCGTACTACCCGGTCGTACGGGTCAAAAAACCGATTTACAGACCACAAATTATGACACTGCAAAGGCCACCCCCTTTGATGGATCCTTTGCGGTTCTCAGAATCGCAAATCAAGTATCGGCGACCGACATTCATACTCGCCAAACCCAGACCCGTAATCGTGTCAACACCGCCAAGTGTCACAGTTAAGAACGTCCAAATCTCGCCCCAACAAGCCTCAACTGACAAAGAACCACAAACCACTTCATCGCCACTCGAAACAATCAAACCGGCCGTAGAGAATTACGCAAATCGCCTAAAACCGGCGCTAAATACCGGCTTCCGACCCGAATCGGTGGTAATTGAAGGCGGCTTCAAACCAATCATCACGAAAGCAATCCAAAAACGAATCGATGAACCCCAACTTGAATACGAGAGCGAGGTTGGAGTCATAAACCGCGGAAAAACGCGCCAGCCACCACAGCACTTCGAACCGGTGTTTGTTCCGTCGCCGGTCGACAAAGCCAAGCTTAAACGGCCCTACGTGAAGAAAGTCATTGTGAAGCACTCGCGAAGCATTCAGGACGAAGAACCGGTCGCTGAAGCCGCCGAAAGAGTCGAGTCTTACTATTTGCCGCCGCAAGGGAAACCGCCGCAGATTAGCGAAAGTCGCCAACCGTCCAACATAGATCTTGAAGAGCCGGCGAAATTAGATCTAGGGTCGCCACCGGACGTGGTTGTAACTTACGACGGTAAGCGAGTTTCCGGTGCAAGTCTCACGGCGAAAATCGCCGACCGTTCCAGCATTCTAGACATGAGGGCGTCTAAAGCCGCGGAACTTATCAAAGCCCGACCGCAATTTGTACCTTTCAAAGGTGAACTACCGCCGCTTAATCCCGAAATCATCAACAAGAACGCGCCGCAATTACAATCGCGAGGGTTAATCAACAGAGATTTAGAGACGCCGCCGAGCGGTTCAACAAAACTGAGTCCGATAAGACATCAAAGAGGGGTGTAGGCCGCAGTTCGTGGTTATCTAATGCTTTTTTATTTTAAATGATTGTTAAATAGTTTAGTAAGTTTTGTGTCGTTATTTTGTGTAAATAAAACAATTTGTAGTTGTTTCATGTGATTATATATTTTTATACACTAAACACTTACAATCTTAATACAAGTGCATTTTTATTTATTACTGATTGAAATTTATGGCAATTAATCAATCGAATCCAACCAAATCAAATATAAAAATTTATACAACACCAGCTAAGAAACGTTAAAGAAAGAAAACAACACAACATTGGTCCTAATCTTTTTCTGTGGCGTTCCCGTTTTCTTTGGGGGCGGAACGGCTGCGAGATCTAGACCTGGATCTAGAATTCTTATCGCCAGTTCGCGACCTGCTTCTACTTCTCTTTCCAGACCCAGAACGCGATCTAGAACGGTTTCGTGATCTGCTGCGTGATCTAGAATTGCTTCTGGAGCGACTCCTGCGATCACGCGAACGACTTCTCGAACGACTGCGTGACCTGTCAACACAAAACAGATCCCAACGTGAAAAAACACCTGCTGACAAACAAACTCATCCAAACAAAACCCCGTTATAATAAAACAAACATAAAAAGTTGATTTTTTTTACGATCAAAAGGGTTCTGTTTAAATGATTCGAGTCTGAGACTACTCCAAACTACGAGTAAGTACGAAACTGGTTAAATTATTGTACAGAATCGTTGCCTTGAGCACAATTTGAAAAAATAAAATACTAACCTGAAAACGTAAAAAGGTTAATTTAAGTCGCGCATTTTTGCGTCCTGCATAAGTCACGACTGCAGTTAATAAAATCGAAAACTACGACCAAAACAAACAATTCCAACAAAAAATATTTACAAGTGATACAATTTCTTGACTCTGTCACTACCAAAAAGAACAATTTCTCCGGTATATACAGAAATTTTGTTTTTTCAAAAAATTGTTAATAAACTGTGTAGACAAATAGAATCGAGTCAAATGTTAAAGAGAGATATTTAGATGTAAGTTTTTACCATTGTCTGTGAGCTCGTGAGACGTGAAGTTAACATTGTAGGTAGAGGTAGAGTAAATCAACTAGGTAGGGCTACACCCGAAAGAGCTGGTAACTCACTGGCTCACTAGCAGTCTCGTATGTATAATGCAGTCGTGTGCAGACAGAGTGAGCGATGTACTACGTGGCAGCTCTACGCAGTAGTCAGCGGGAGAGGCATACAACGAGACGAGAATGAACTCAACGCTTTACCTTACTATCGGCCACAGACTATACCTATAAACATGGCATCACTGTCAGCCAATCACACCGCTATGCGGCTCGCTTTTATACGCCCATTACTGCACAACTGGACCGCCAAAACCACCAATTAAAAACAAAAATAACAAAAACAAAACCCGATAAATCACACGATCCAATTGTACAGCAAATTGATTCAAAAATAAAATTAACAATAAAAGAAAAAATACAAAATTAAATTAAACTGACTTAACGACTAACGGACTGCGACCCCCACAAAGACAAATAACACACCTGTGCCTTCCACCACGTCTATATCTATTACAGTCTCTTGCATAATGCCCCCTGTCTCCACATTCGTAACAACGGTCGTCGGGATGGAAAGGCCTCCCACGAGATCGAGGCGGGGGACCTCTATAACGGCCGCTTCCGCTCTTCCCGTTCGACATCTCCACACGAGCCCTGCGGCCGCAAATGGTACGACCATCTGCAAAAATTTGGCTCATTAGACTCTTTTACTGATTTGAGATTACTTATAAGTGAAATTGTTGGTTGGAAAATTGGCACATGACGAAAAATTTTGTTTTTGTTTCGTTTATGTCACTTATTGAGATTTCCATGTTGAAACATGGTTAAAATTTTTAGTTTTAGGAATTGTTGACGCACATCTGTCCTTTCAAAGCATTATTATTAAACACCTGAGAAAATGTATCGCTACTTGAGTCTAAAAATATAATCCAGAGATTCTGATAAAAACAGGTTGCACGTAAGCACACTGTTATGAGCATAAGTTAGCTTCACGCAACACAAATTGAATAAAAAATCATAGATTAGGTAAATGTACACCGAGGGAATGAAATAAAAGAAGCGAGAGAACAAAGCACTCTCCTATGGTCTGCTATAAAAACATGCTAGTGTATTTTTTTAGAATTTTGCCAATTTCTTTTAACTAAAATCAATTAGTTAATGTTAAGGGACTGAATAAATATACACTGACGCTCAAAAAATTCGGGACACCTCCAAAATTTCTGTTGTGGTGCATGCAAAATTATCACAACTTTTAAATTGTGTTTTGCCAAGAAACATCTTAGCAGTGAGTAGAGTAGTTCCTATATTGCTA
This sequence comes from Tribolium castaneum, assembly GCF_031307605.1. NCBI lineage: Eukaryota > Metazoa > Arthropoda > Insecta > Coleoptera > Tenebrionidae > Tribolium > Tribolium castaneum. The sequence goes on along the minus strand of NC_087395.1, from coordinate 18,125,046 downwards.
TTAAAAAAAAGACAAAAAAAAAATCCAAATTTAAGACTAATAACAGGGTGTTACAACCAAGAGCTCTTATAACGTTTTTTAAACGATATGGGTTGCTTAGGATGGGTGTGAGAACTATTCTTGAGGAATTTGAACAAACTTATCATCCATAAAAAAAATTCGACAATGAATGGTGCATGTGATTCTATACATTCGAGGATATACCTATGTGGTGATATTGTCCAGTTTTCAACAAACACCAAATCGGTATGGGTTTCTAAAGATATACCTGCGCAGATCATGCAATATTACTGCTTTATTAAATCCAGCTCTGGATGATATGCAGTATTGATTGAATGGTTTGTTCGGACTTTGCCACAAGTTTTCCAGACCGTCTGGTGATGGACTAAATCTAGTCTCATCTGTAAAGAGTACGTTCTTACATTCTCAACTCACATACTGGTGTACTAATTTAAGTTGTGACCTTTGATAGGCTACCATTAATTTAGGGTCTGCTGCTGGTCATTTAGAAATCATTTAGCTTCCTTGAGTCACCTCCGAACAGCTGGAGGTGAAATTTTTACTTTTACTTTTTACGAACGTCAGCAGCTAATCGTCCAGCAAGGATGGTTGATGACAATCCACTGAGTCACATTGTTATCTGATAAGCAGTCTTGAATAACAAAATACAATTTAAACCAAAAACAACCTGATAAATAAAAATTAAAAATAATTAAATTAATTAAGTAGCTACTTTAAATTAAAAAAATAGTGTCCGGATTTTTTTAACGGCTGTGTATACATTATTATTTCTCTTATAATTCTTGAAAGAAAGGATGCTTAAATGTTGTTTTGTGCAAAAGTAATAGTACTAAAAACAGTGTAGAAAAATCCAAATGCGTCAAATGTTTGTGACCCGTATGTACTTTAATGAAACTCATTAAGGTACAGATTTCGTTTTAAGACTTCTATGTACATATTTTCAGATTTCTTCCCCAAATTTCAAAAACTATAAGAGGTATTGAACTTGTCCCGGTTTTTGTTTCCATCTCCAAGCTGTTTTCCTTTTTCTTGTTCAAATTTAACTACATTTGTTTCAAATAAATCAAAAACTACCAACACCATCTTCTTTTATTACATAAATTTGCGTAAATTTGCTTGTAGGAATTTTAACACTGACATTTCCGGTTGATTTAAAAAAATTTAGGTTGGTCAAACTGGGCACAATTACTTTGGCTAACCTGCTTACCAGTATCGCCAAATTAAAATTCAGTAATAAAAATACTGAACAAAAACCTTCACCTTTAATGCAATTTATAAAAAAGCTAGAAGAGTGGGTAAAATCGATAGGAGCAGGTTGTGCGTTCCCCACACTAACAACATGGAGGACGCCTACACGCCCATTTACCTCAAACACCCCTTTACCAATTTCGCAAAGCAAATACATACCCAGCCCCCTTATTGCATCTTCTGCATCCCTGGCGTCCTCAAACTCGACAAATGCGAACCCCGGCGGATTCCTGGCCACCCACACGTTCCTCAAAGGCCCATAATATCTGAACGCGTCCTCCAACTCTTGCTTGGAGGCGCTATTTCCCAAATCACCAACGTAAACTTTACAATCGGAGCCGTACCGTGACATTTCCACAACTGGAAGAAAATCAAAATGAACTTTATCGATCGCCAAGGACGCGCCCGGTGTTTGTTTACATCCACAACAAATCAATCACATAACCACAAATACCTACCTCTAACGCCACTTCCACCACTTCCAGAACACGTAACTCTTAATTACTCAAGGCAAGATAATAATTATCACTTTTATTTTGGAGTTTTTGATTATTTCTTTGAGATTTTCAGCGCGAGCAACATGGAGCTTCGGCAAACATTTTTTCCAAATTGCCAACCAATAGGAACGCGAGGATTTGTTGATCAACGGCGCTACCAACATTGGGGCGAAAACGGCGCGAGTTTTAAAATGTGAAAGTCATTAGATAACCACGAAACAACAGCCGTTATCTGGCGACCTTACACAAATAAAGGAGGACTTTTCAAGCATGTAATAATTTAATCTCCGCTCCGGTCGTGCGATAAAACAATCTGACCTCTAGTTGACTGCAATTATCATTTTTGATTGGAGTTATTATTAAGAGACTGGGAAAACCTTTGGCATTATTATAACTAGCGTAAGTCCTTTCGCAATTTTAATTAAATAATTATACCAATCACTATCACAATACGGGGTGTTTGTGTTAAATTATGTTCAAACCCTTCTATCCATTTTTACTCATTAACTTAGGTTTAAGGTTAAGTAGGTGAGCGTGAGGACGTTGTTTTGACCTTACCCAGCGATTAATTTACATTTGTTTTCATTCAGAACCATGGAGGTCAATTACACCACCCTATCCATCGAAAAGAAGTCTCTAGATAGGCCCCCCTTGGAGGAACTGGCCAAAGGTTTGTTTGACCCCCTTAATAACAACAGTACTAATTTCCTGTCCACAGTTTTAAACAAAGGACTGCAAAGCAATTTTGAACACGTCACTGTCGAAGTCGTGGATTGTCCCGACCTGACACAACAACCTTTTACTTTGGCCAAAAAAGGTGGTCCAAAAACCCCTCTCTACTTTAATTGAATCAAATTTTAGGACTTGGTGGAAGTCCAAAACTGGTCGAAGTCGGGGGAGTCCCCTACTTGCTCCCTCTGGTGAAGCGGGAAAAAGTATACGATTTGAAAAAAATAGCCACAATGATTGGTTCAGATCCGGCGTTTATAATCGGGGCTGGAGCCGGTCCTCACCCCTACGCAGGGGTCAATTGCGAAGTAATAGACTTGCTTTTTAACAACTTGATTTATCCCACGATTTTAGGGTATTTTAAACATGAATATAGCCAAAGGGGTGGTGGATCAACAAACGCGCATTTCTAAAGTTAATCCCTCGAATGAGGAAGTGCCTATACAGGAGATTCTCCCTAATAACGAAACCAGAGTTGCCCTCTTGGCTAATCTTTTTTTCAGCAGCGGCGAGCCGGGAAAGGTAAAACGAACACATTAATATACAAAACAGTCCAGTCGCATAAGCCTTGAATTTTTGTTATAAGTTACTATGGGGTATTTAAAAATGTTTAGTCAAAGAGGAGGGGTTGAAGAAACGAAAATAAAGTGTTTTATAAAGATTATTCCAAATCGGTAAGAGCTAGAAAAAAAGTTTTAAATAAAAATTGTTAAGCAAAACAATTTACATGAAAAAGTCCTCTAGTCTTTTTTTGATATTATTCACATTAACAGAGGGTGATTAAGTGTAAAGGGTTGAAATGTACAATTTTAAAGAAACTATTAAAAACGCTTGATTGTTATGTAAAATCTTCTGTTAAATTCGAATCCGAAGGTCGTTTTTGGATTTAAAATTGTTTTTGTTACCAAAAGAAATTTTTAGCGAAACATTTACAAAAATCGAAAACTGGACACCTTTTGCGTTTATATCCTTGTATTTTCCTTCTGGATAAAGCACGAAGCTTATTTTTTTTTGCAACAGATTTCACAATAAATGCAGATTTTTACGTAGTTACACAAAGATGAATTTTGATAAAGGGAAACCGAAAAAATTACATTTTCTTGTAACGTCGCTGCATGTTTGTATGGTGAAATTTCGAGATGTGAAAAAGTTTTTTATTTTAAAATGAAGCTATGCTTCAAATAAGTTTTTGGTGCAAGAATCATTAGTTACTGCAATTTACAAAATGCGCTCGAGGTAAAATCGAAGCATATTTCCTTATGAAACGAAGTCACCGCCTTTGAAAACATTTCGAGAGCTAAAAATGGTAAATAATTAAAAAATTAATAAATGACATGCCAAAAGAATAGTTTGGAATGAATTAAAATTTCGTAATTAAGTTCTATTGAGTCCACTTTTTGGCTTTTTTATAAGAAATGTTCTTTCGACTATTTTGATATTATTAATCAAATTAACAGAGTTAGGGCGGTTAAAAGTAAAGGAATACAGTAAAACCTCTCAACAGTGGACATGGGGACTCTTTAATTATTCGTTATGGAGAGGTGTTACCTAATGGGAGGTGGGCAGTTTTATTATAGGAAAATGTTTTTTTAATGAACTGAACTGAACAAAAGTATATATTTGATCTACTAAACCTTCAGCATATAACACCACAAATATAAAAAAAGTGTGTTTCTTAAAGGATTATGAAAGCAAACTGGCCACCAAACATATTCACAATTAAAAATATATTTAAAAAAATATTTTACTCGTTCGCAGAATTACGTAATTCCGTTAGTTAAATAAGTTACATAAAAGGATTAATAAAATATGTTTTTTATAGCTTTTTATAGGTTTCTAATTTTTTTGACTATGTTGATATCTGTAGATTCGTGTCAGTAAACATTTTGTTATTAAACTCTTTATTATTATGTAGATTATTATTATAAATAAAAATCTTTACAAATCCAAATTAAATTAAAAAAGGAAATAAGTAAATAGATTTTTTACTTAAAATCTTCAATATTTGATTGGTTGTTTTCAGGAGCCGTGTTTTTTCAATAATTTGTAATTTTTAATTAGTTAACTTTTTTATTGGGTTGTTAAAATTTAACACTTGTTATTATCGCAAATCTTGGAATTTTATTAGTTATTTCAATAGCAATAACGATTAACAGCCTTTAAATTTTAACGGTTTCATTACAGATTTATTTATTTAGGTGCTAAGGCAAGTTTCTTCGTTATCCCTATCGTCTTCAGGAATCTTTTCATCACGTTTTTCTAAGAATTTTTGCATAAATTCCTTTGTAGGAGGTAAATTTATATGATATTACGGTACTTGGGAATTTTTTGTCCGCTATACAGAAGATCCATTATTAAGAAGTTTTTGTTACGTTCCTATTTCTACAAAAATGTCCGTTGTGAAGAGGTGTCCGTTATTCGGAGGTGCCCATTAAGGATGGTTTTCCTGTAGTATTAATTGTGATGTGACATTAATTATTTTTTTATTATTTTCCATTTTTAGCCCTCTAAATGTTTTCAAAGCGGTGGCTACTAATCTTTTTAAATTTTAAATAAAAAACTTTCTCGCATCTCGAAAATTTCACTACACAAATATGCAACGTTCCAAGAAAATGTAATTTATTAAAACTCAACCTTGTGTAACTATGCGTACGTACAACTTTGCATTTATTGAAGAATAGTTTCCAAAAAAATGAAGTTTTTAACTTTATCCAGAAGGAATATATGAGAGTGTAAACGCAAAATTTGTCCAATTTTGGGTTTTTGTATATTTTTCGCTAAAACGTCTTTATCACTCCTTCTCGGGGGTTAAAATAAACTAAACTAAACTAAACATTTTTAAATAGTCCACAGTAACTTATATTAAAAACATTTCGATTTAGAGGCTTATTTGAATGTCTCGATTAAAAAAATAAATTCGGTTTCAGGTGCTCAAAATTCACGCCAAAAAACGGACGGGTCCGCTCGATTTTATCGCGAGTATTCGGCAAACACTGGTCAATGAATACAAGAATAAAGTCGTCGGTTTGTAGTTTGAAATTGTAAAGTTTCAATTTTTACGATATGTTTTTTAGGCTTAGGTGGCGCGTTTTTACTAAAAGAAGGGAAGGCCAAACAGCACGTAATGCGCGACTTTTCGAAAACTCCAATCAACACCGACGAGGAGCTCAACAACTGGCTCAAATTCTACAACATGAGGGCCCCCCTAGTCGCCGTGGGGACCCTCATAAATAACGACCACGGCCTCGACTTGAGGGTTCAACACTTTCACAGTTTCAGCCACCATGGGGAAGCCGGCCACTACCATATTGATGTGACCCCTGAAACGGCCGAATATTTGGGGTATTTCAACACCGGGGAAGAGATCTATCGTGTCGACAGGCCCGTGGAGACCCACCAGTTTGGTCGAGATTAATTTATCTATATAGACACACTTTTGAATAAAAAATTAAAAGTTTCCGTTGATTTTCTAACACCCTAAGTACTCGAGAAACAATCTCGAAACAATTAACAATTGTTGTTTGATGGCAAATAAGATAATTCCACATTTGACGTCAGCTCTTTGAGCAATCAGTGAAGAGGCAGGCGCACTCTGAATCTAACCTTAAAATCCTCGCTTAATCTAAGTACGATATGGGGGGCACCTTTTTGTATTTCGCTTACGGGAGTAATCTCCTAGCCAAGCGAATCCACATAAATAACCCCAGTGCGGTTAGAGTGGGAATCGGAAAATTAATGGTAAGTTCCGAATGACAATAACTGCGTTAATACTTCTTTTCCAGAACTATCAACTTGACTTTCTTACTTATTCAGAGAGATGGCACGGAGCCTCCGCTACAATAGTAAAAAATGACCGGCGCCACGTCTGGGGGGCTATCTGGGAAATTGATTTAAAGCATATGGAGTCACTCGACAGGTATTCAGCCACTGATTTGTGAAATTACATAACGTAACACCAGGATTGAATGCTTTTATAGACAAGAAGGTGTTCCCCATAAAATATACTATGCCCTTGATGTGGACGTTATTGTGCCTGAAGGGGGCACCAAGAAATGTCGCGTCTACCAACAGTGCGTGATACCGTCTGCTACTGAGGATATTGAAAAACTAGCCGATGACAGAAAGCCATCAGCTGTGTATTTGAATATAATTAAAGAGGGGGCCAAAGAATCAAACTTACCTGAGGAGTACCAGAAATTCTTGCACAGGATTCCCGACAACGGCTACAATGGCGAAGTTGATATTGGGATCAAACTTTAACAAGCACTATTGTCGCGTAAATAACACAAATTTCAAAAGTTTAAGAAGGTTCAACAGACAGTTCAAAAAGGCAAACATTAATTGGTGACTTTTGCGTCGTTACATTGGTGCTTCGGATATTACATTTTTTGCAAAATCCTTTCCAATATTTGTACAGCAATCAAATAAATACGATTTTTGTTATCAGAATTGATCTATCTTTGTACATATCGTCCCACAATAAACTATTATCGTTTCAATAATTTAATTATTTATGTTGTGTTGGTATCGCTGGATTCACTGGTTGGTGGAAAAAGGTGACGTGTGCCGGCCCAAAATGAAATTTTCGATTTTCCTCCTTTTCGTCGCATTTTCTTGCGTAAAATCGCAAGGAAACACTTTAGTCCTGCTGGACAACCAAGTGATTCGCGAGACTCATTCAATTTTTTTCAAATCATTGCAGGGTGAGTCGCAACAAGGTTAGGACGACCGGTAAAACGGTGTTTTTCAGAAAGGGGCTATAATTTAAGCTTCAAAATCGCCGACGATGCTTCTCTGGTACTATCAAAATACGGGGAGTACCTTTACGAAAATTTGATTATTTTTGCGCCGGCTGTTGAAGAGTTTGGGGGCACCCTCAACGTTGAGACCATCACCCAGTTTATTGATGATGGTGGTAACGTTTTAGTAGCTGGGAATAGTGGCACTGGGGATGTTCTACGCGAATTAGCTTCCGAATGTGGATTTGAGGTAACTACGAGCTCCAAGAAGTAAATGTTTGGACGAAATCTCGTTTTATTTTTTATTATCAAACTGGTTTTATTGCAACAACACTTTATTTATAATTTGCTTGGATTTAAACTCATTCAAACTTATGCAATTCTCTATATACTCTAAAGGGTTTTTTTGAAAAACTGTTTACAGTTTAAAGAATTCCATTTGAGTACTTACTCTGGAGGAAATTCTATGACACAAGTTGCCAAAAAACTGAATATGCCCAATTCTTCAGTCGCACAGATTGTTTAAGAATATGGAGAGCAAAGTACGATAGTTATTAAAAAAAAGTCCTAAAAAATAAGACGCAAAGTCTGCTACACCACATATGAAAAATTTGTTAAAGTTGTCGCAGAAGCATTTTAAGAGAAACCATTGCTCTGAGGGTTGCAGAATAATATTCCAATTGCTCTGTATGTTGTCCCACATGGTTATAAAAACAGGTCTTGGTTTTTATAAGGTAGACACGAAATGAGTAATTTTTAGTTTATTTTCAATTTTTGCGAACAGTATCAGTATAAATGAATTTTTCTGTACAGAAACTTAGTGCCAGTCAAATTATTTGAAACCTATACTTAGTGCCTTATTTTTAAAATTTAAAATACGAGCAAGAAAAAGAAATACGAATTGATGACAAAGATGACACAAAAAAGGCCTATTATTGAACAATCGTTATAAAATTATGTTGATTTAAGAGTCACTAGTCCCAACAACTATTTTTGAAGTAAAAGATGGAACCTGTTCAAAATTTTGAAACCACCAAACCGAAGAATAAGGCAATGTGCAACGACTTCTGATTAGTTTACTTTTTGTTTACAAATGACGAACGGGACAAAAAAATCTTTTGAGTGAAAATAGCTTTAAAAAATTTATTTTAATTAATAAAGATTTTAACAAATTAAAAATTAAAAAGTGAAAATTAAAGATTCTTGGTTTTGTAATAGTAAAAGTTATAAAGATAAAAAAAACTAGTGAATTTACTTTCGGATTTCCATTTTCTTATTTCCAGAAATTAGAAAAACATTCTTCAAAAATTATTCAGCAGTTATAGTACGTCAGTATTTTATGTTATCGTCTAAAAGGCAATAATAATGTATGTAAATATTAGAATCCAACGAATTACTTCAATTTAATTGATTATCCTCTCCCAAATTTTTTTTGTAGCAAAATACACTAAATATTAACCGAATAGTGTATTTTGAAAGAAACTTAACATTACTAAAATCATTTTGCAATAACAGTGTCAGGTTACTTTTATTCTGGAATGGCTGTAGGCAAAAAAAACTTTACACACTGCTGCTCAAAAAAACGTGTCATATTTAGTAATTAATCTTAATTTGATGTATGTACATATGCGTTTAAGATCTAAAATTCTCGAAAGCGAGAAATAATATAACCAAGAAATCTTTCACAAAGATTGTCTCAAAAGTACGATTTAATTTACCAAGGAACAAATAGTGTGGAAGGGTCTGGGTTTAAATTCATGGATGGGACAGTAAACACTTTTAAATATATTTTGCCAAAACATTTGTTTTCACCGACTGAATAGTATTCCGAAGGTATTTTTATTAAATAAAATTATGCTTCTTGTCACACAACAAAACTTTTGAAATAATGATTCGGTAATTCTGATATTATTGTTATGTCTTAGCCCGCAAATAGCCCTGATTTAAATATCGTTGTGTCTTTTTCGCACAAAATGAAGAGTTATCTTGAAAATTTTCCCCAGTGGCAATTGAAAGATTTAAAAATAAAATAGAACATATTTGGAACAATAAAACGCTAGAATTATGTTACAAATTCGTTAAAAGTATGCCAGCGAAAAATCGAGACGTCATTAAAACCAAAGAAGTTTTTCTTTTTGTCCACACGATTAGTTATCATTATCAGATATTACTCCTGTCTTTTGTTGTTTTAATTTTATGTTAAGTGCTTTAAAAGAGTTTTTAAACAGGTTATAAGTTACAAAACTAACGTACTTCTTCAATTTACACTTGTTTTTTTAAATAAACATTCATTTGCTTGACGTCCATTTGCCTTGCAAAAATGTATTCGTCCAAACATTTAGTTGTTAAATATAAATGCAAGTCCCAAAAGTAGCTATTTTTTGCATACAGGTGGATGAAGAAGGGGCCTATGTTATTGACCATTTGAACTACGACGTGAATGATGAGGGGCAACATACGCGCCTGGCGATTTCGCCTGAGAATCTTATTGATTCCCCGATCATTGTTGGGTCTAAAAAAGACGCCAAACCTTTGATTTATCAAGGCACTGGGATTTTGGCCGACCCTGATAACCCCCTTGTCCTGCCATTGTTGACAGCTGATAGCACGGCTTATAGCTACGTACCCGACCAACCAATTAAAGAGGTTTGTTGCAACCACTTGGCAAACATTTTTAATAATAAAAAAAAACACTTTTAGTACCCCCACGCCGTTGGAAAAGACACCGTTTTGATCGCCGGCCTCCAAGCACGTAACAACGCCCGAGTGGTGTTCAGCGGTTCTCTTTCGTTCTTTTCAGACGAGTTTTTCACATCACCGGTTGCAAAATCTAGAGTAACATATTCAACTCCACAGTTCATTAACATAAATAATTATTTTTCTTTAGGGCGGCCTTAAATCAGACACTTCAGGGAACAGGGACGTGGCAATTGCAATCAGCCAATGGGTCTTTAAGGAACATGGTCAGTTGCGCGTGCGCTCTGTCAAACACAGCAAAGTCGGCGAAGCCAAGCCACCAACCGCTTACACCATCATGGACGACGTTGTGTATAAAATCGAAATTGACATTAAAGAAGACGGCCAATGGAAACAATTCAACGCCGACGACATCCAATTAGAATTCGTCCGAATCGATCCCTTCGTGCGCATAAACTTGCAGAAAAAGGGCAAAGAATACGAGGCCCGGTTCAAAATACCGGACGTTTACGGCGTTTACCAATTCAAAGTCGACTATGACCGAGTCGGCTACACCCGAATTTACAACACAACGCAAGTTTCCGTACGCCCTCTCCAGCACACTCAGTATGAGAGATTCATTGCTTGTGCTTATCCCTACTATGCCGGCGCATTCTCGATGATGGCCGGTGTGTTCTTGTTTTCTATTGTTTTCCTACATATGAAGGATGATGATGTTAAGAAATCCAAAGGTGATTAGTTTTGTTTTTTTTTTACTTAAATTAAATACATTACACTAAAGAATTAGTTTTTATCCACCTTGAAAAACCCAGACGTGTTTGAGAAATATTTCGCGCTTGAATCGTTGATTTTCACTTCAGCTGCTTGCGGATTCACAATTTCGAGTCCTTGGAGTGGCGTGAAAGCCACACTTGAAGCCGTTCCGGAAATCTGTTTTTTGACAGTCGTGCTTCCGCCCCAAACGTTCTGTTTTTGTAAATTCTTTTGTAGTGTTTTTGATATTCTGACTTTGGTTTTTTCGTCGACTTGGGGTAGTCTGATACGACCGGTTCCTGCTTTACCGATTGTTCCCCTCGTGTAGCCAAGGTCCTCCTGATACGCATCGTCTTCAATCTACAAAACAATTATAATAATAGAAGTTTATTTTAAGAGCGTAGTCTAACATAAAGTTATTCAAGACTATAATTGAACCAATGATTTAGAAACTACAGTAGAATATAAATTTTTTATAATAAATGACAAGAGAAAAAAAAGAAAAGTAAAATTGGGAAAAAAATAAAAACAAAATAGTAAACGGATAATTAAAACTAGATACACTAGTGTAAACATGCGTTCATGTGAACGACGCCTGGTATGAAGATTGCGGGTGAACAATACAGAAAATGCGATAACATGTATTATTTATAACAATTATTTAATAGGACTAGGTTCCTGCATTAAAGAATTCTAGTATCCCCTATTTTTCTTCATTTATATTAAAGCAAACTCGCATCGATTTATTTTTTAAGTGGTTTCAAGTCATCAAGTCGCCTCAAGCGATTAAATAAAAATCATTTTAACGCACCTTGTACATATTATTTAATGCTTTAAAAAGTATATATGAAAAAGCCATTACTAAATGCTTATGGAAAAGTAGCTCAAACAAAAATTGTTTATTGTAAGTTATTGTAATAAAAAATTAAAAATCTTGTTATTTTATTAAACAGATTTTCAAAGCAAGTCCTATGTGTGGCTAGATAATACGAAAAGATGTGGTAGTTCAATTAGACCTGAACTTTTTGTGTTCACAGTTTCGAGAATGTACTGTATAAACATAATATTGACTTTCAGCTAAATTATTCAGCATTCAGTTTCGAAAATTCAAAAGTGAAATTACATTGTAAAAAATTTAAAGATTACTATTATAAACTTTAACAAAAAATTAAAAGTAAAAGAAGTGGGCCAGTTTCATAATCGAAATAAAGGGACTTTAAAGTTAATGTTGATTTAGAATGTGAAATATTTCTCAACAAATCCATAGTAATCAACACAATCCTCTTTTAAATTGTATTATGAAATTGGCCCTAAGATATAGAAATATGCGAAACCTAGATAACAAAATTGTTGTGTTGCGTTACGAGAGGATGTAGGGGAGCAGAATGAGAATTTTGTCGTTCAAGAAATTTACTCCTAAGGTAATTCGAATATCTTTCTTACTATTTTAAGTGTTGGACATCTAAGTTTCACGAGTCGCGTTTCGTTTCCGTGTGAACCACAGTTTTGTTTATAAGAGTGTGCCGTGTATATTTTTATCAATTCCGTCATTTTGTATTTCGATTTACTTTCATATTAAATATACTTTTATTAGAAGTCTCAAGTATCTTATCCCGAAGTTCCAACAGAAGATATCACCTTCATTGCTGTTTATGTTGATGATATTTTGGTTGCATCACGCAATCGAAACATGATTTCCAAAGTCAAAAATTGTTTGTCTAGTAGATTCGACTTGAAGAGTCTGGGAGACGTGAAGAGCTGTCTGGGTGTGGAGTTCGATCAACGAGACGGACAAGTAACCATGCACCAACGAGGATACATCAATGAAATTCTCGCTCGGTTTGGTATGACCGATTGTAAGCCGGTATCTACACCAACTAATCCAGGCACGAGACTACAAAAGAAAGAAGACGAGAAAGAAAAATTGCCGTATCGTGAGCTTGTAGGAGCTCTCACTTACTTGGCAATGACAACGCGCCCCGATATCGCATTTGTCGTAAGTCAACTTGGACAGTTTAATAATTGCTACGACGAGGAACATTGGAAAGCAGCTAAACGCGTGATGCGATACCTCAAGGGCACCATTCATTTGGGGTTGTCATTTAGAGCAACGCACAAACCTATTCGTGCTTACGTAGATGCAGATTGGGGAAATTGTACTGAAGACCGTAGATCTTTCACGGGATTCATCTTCTTGCTGAACGGGAGTGCAATTTCCTGGGATACCAAGAAGCAACGTACCGTAGCTCTGTCTACAACAGAGGCTGAGTACATGGCCATGGCAGAGTGTGCCAAAGAGGCCATTTATCTTAGACGATTCATTCAGGAGTTGGGATTTGACAAACTGGCTGACGTAAAAATCTATTGTGATAACCAGAGTGCAATACGTCTTGCTGAGAATCCTGTTTTTCATGCGAGAAGTAAACACATAGATGTCCGTCACCATTTTGTACGCGAAGTTTTGAGAGACAAGCAAGTATCTCTCGAGCATATCTCTACAGAACAGCAAGTGGCTGATTTCCTAACTAAAGGACTCGCTAAACAAAAACATATTTGGAGTGTAAATGCAGCGGGACTACAAGTTATCAATAGTTAGGATAGTTGCCAGAAGTTTTAGTGGAAGGATGAATTTTTTTTTTTTGGAAGTATTCATTCTAACGACACACGACTCGAGGGGAAGTGTTGGACATCTAAGTTTCACGAGTCGCGTTTCGTTTCCGTGTGAACCACAGTTTTGTTTATAAGAGTGTGCCGTGTATATTTTTATCAATTCCGTCATTTTGTATTTCGATTTACTTTCATATTAAATATACTTTTATTAGAAGTCTCAAGTATCTTATCCCGAAGTTCCAACATTAAGTCAGAAACACACTTAGGTCGAGTTGTATAAAAAATTTCAGGATTAAACCCATAGCCATTGTTATGAGAATAATTGTTAGGGATTTAAATCAGGACTAAAGATGATACAACTCGACCTTAGAAATGTAATCACATTTTTTTTAAGCCAAAGATACAAAATTCAAAATATAACATTATATTTTGAATTTTGTATATATAACATTATATTTTGAATTTTGTATAATCTATTTTCAACTATCAACATCATTTAAACAAGGATAAGATTATAAAGCAATAATAGATAAAGGAGAATTACCAAAGTTTCAATAAGTTTATTTCTCAATTTGAAATCTGAATGTGATAATTAGAACGTAAGAGTTTCAAGGAGATGAACCATTTTTTGATAATGAATAATGTGTTTTCCACTGTCAATGTAAGTCCTAGAGATTTTCTTTTTGCAAGAACGTTTAATTTATTACTAATAATATAAATATTAATATATTATTCTTCAAAATATTTACAACTTTTAGATGCAAAGTATAAGACTGAATATTTATTTTCATTGAGTTTTAAGTTAACATTACTGCAATGTTTGGCTATTCTTTTTAGATCATTGTTTATTTGATTCCATTCAGTATCATGGTAATCGATTTTGTTTGAAAAATAAATAAATAAAAATTAGTATAAAACGCGAAGAGGAGGAATGCAGTACAGAATTACAGACGAAACCGCTTTTTTTTCAAATTGAAAGCCGTTTGGTTTTTAAAAACCCGTGAAAATTTAACTCAATTCAATGTTACTACTGCATTTTTGTCTCTATTTTTTTTAAACTTATTTTGACATAAGTTATAATACGGAAGCTTTAATACATTATATTTAACAATAATCACTAGACTAGTAAAAAAACGATTGATGGACTTATCTCATTATTGCACTGAATAAATGTCCACAAATTTTCGGTGTTATAACAACTGTTACTGTTTAATGACATTAAAATAAATCAATCGATTACAAAACCAGTTATTGCATTTGAAAGAGAAAATTTTATAGCATACGTTTCTATATTTTTCTCAAAAAGACTAAAACTGGAGTTATTTCGTTAAAACATCGAACACCCCAATTAAAAAAAGGATTGGGCCCAAAACTGAGCACTGGGGTACACCTGAAGTTATGTGTTTCGCTTATTCGTTACAACTTATTGATACCGGTCTTGTAAGTATCAAGAGAATAATAAAACTGCATTTTCATCAAACCCATAGAAAACTTTTTGCAAAGAAGATTGTGATCTCTAGTATGTTATCAAAATCTAATGAAACTATAATGCTGCTTCAACAGTAGATTGGCTAACAATATTGTGTAATTTTCAATGTAAGAAATATTTTCAATACTAGAAAAATTTAATACAAGAAAAACCAAACTTACATCAGCGAAGTTCATTCTATTGGCATGTTTCCTGAACTCAGTCATCGCATATCTCTCTTTCATTTTGCGGACTCTTTTCCCGCCCCTTTTCTTCTTGGACTGGTCGATAGGTTTCGGCAGCGGCTTGATAAACTTAACTGGGGGTGGTTCCAACAACTTGTCCAGTTTTCGTTCAATTTCGTCGCGTAATTGCCGCCCAATACGTCCGTCTTTACTCTCATGACACGAGTCCACACGTGCTGCTAGCGTGCATTTA
The DNA here is from genome assembly GCF_031307605.1 of Tribolium castaneum. Classification (NCBI taxonomy): domain Eukaryota; kingdom Metazoa; phylum Arthropoda; class Insecta; order Coleoptera; family Tenebrionidae; genus Tribolium; species Tribolium castaneum. The sequence goes on along the minus strand of NC_087395.1, from coordinate 18,109,846 downwards.
GTGGCAACAAGTCTGGCAGCCTTCCTTCTCAAATCAGGCGGAGTATTTTGCACGATATCTGCGTAATAAACGAAACCAGTGTGCGGCAACATATTCACTTGTGAAAATCCAGACAATGCCTTCTTCTGTTGGCCCAACAATTGCACGTTACAGGCCGGAATTTTGGACAATCGGGTCAAACCCCCGGCAACCCCCATGAGCTTGGCGGCGATCGAAGCCCCAAGAATCGCCGACAAGTTGGGGGCGATGAAAGCCATCCGACTCTCAACGTATTCGTAAATTTTCAGTTTGAAGTTGTTCAAGTCTATGGCCATGTCGCAAGCTTCGTCGATTTGTTTCTTTTCGACGTCCGTTAGGAGAATCCCCTGTGTCGTGGATGCCGTGACTGAGACAACCATGATAGTTGCCTGCGTTAGGAATTGTTGCAAAATTTCATTATTTTTGGCTTGGTCTAAGTCATTCCCGAGCTCTTTGACGGTCTTCAAGTACTCCAAAGGACCAACAACAAGGGAGTCCAACTCGGGGAACCGCTTCTGGTACTTGTCGCGCACAAATTTATGGACAGTGGCTTCAATAAAACAGATTAGTTTCAACTGATTTGGTTAAAATCGTAACTCTTACCAATTTCCGCGTCTATATCTGCAGCAATGTTGTTAGCTTCGACGATCAGTTGATACTCAGGGTCCAACTCAACTGGTCCTATGATGTCGTGGTATTTTCGGCTCTTCTTCACATGGTCTTCGATTTGTTTCAATATTTCATGTAAATGGGGCGAGTCCCGTAATTTACACAACTCTCGGACTGAAGTTATTTGAGTTGTGTCTACCTCTAACTGGATGTCTTTAACGTCGGGTTTTTCTTCTTTGATGTCCGGTTTTTCATCAACTTCCATCGCTTCTTCCAAATCATCTTGATCGTTTTCTTCCAAATCAGCCAATAATTCGTCGGCCAAAGACATTTTAGCGAGTTAAAAACGTAACTCCAAAACGTTCACACAACACTTGGAAGTGAGGTTAGAAAAATGCAGTTTACAAATTGACAAGTGTCCATAGATTACTTGTAATGTGGGGCTGAATTACTGGTTGTCTATAATAATCTGCTTATTAATTTGGGGATAATGAAAAAAAACAATATAATTATTAATTAGTGAAGGGACGGAATATAGTCCGTGAAAGAGTACTTTTCCGGACACATATATCACTAAAAAAACAGTTGTTATTGTAGTTTCAAGCCATGTTATTTAAATAAAAAAAACTTTTTTTTTATTTTAGTCAACTTTTTGGTAAAAACTATAACTATAAGAACATAAGAGCAAACTTGCTTCGCCAAAAGCTCTTTTAAATACCATTTTAAATTAGAATATTAAGATAGTTGTTTTTAAAAATAAACAAAAATAAATGGAAAAAAGCATACAAATAAAAATAAAAAGGAGTCAGAGGACGCCAAAGCACCAACTAATTTTAATAAAACCGGATTGAATAAAACTGTATGCCGAAGAAAAGAAATAAAACTTTTTGACTACAAACGAACACCTTATATTCATCTTAACGAAGTTGTGGTAGATGACAGAAATATTTAAAAAATTTACTTTCTTATTAAATTTTGGATCAAGTTGTGTCTTCTTTTTAAAAACGATGCATTTGTATTTGTGAATAACTTCAATTTTTTAAGAAGATTTAGACAGCAAAAAATTGTAAAGACTTACACGTAAAGCTTAAAAATGGTTTCCGATTTATTTAACGGAATTAACGCTTTAAGATTCATTTTTTAGAAAATAATTGCAAAAACCCACAAAATATATTAGAAAATCTTTTAATAAATAATTTAATTCCTATTCATTACCCGTTTTCTATTCAACAGGGAAGCGATCATTTTTAAAATTAAAAATTATTTGGCATCTACGATAGTTCAATGCTTCAAATCGAAGCAATTTATCTGTTATCTTATTATAATAAACTACCAACCGACTTTTTAAAATTCTGATCTAGTTATCCATGACAGATACGTCATCAATGAAACATTTTGCATAAATAACTTTAGCATCGCTTTATTTGTCAATATGTCTAAAATGTTCACCGAAGAACCAAAAAAAATATGTTGGAATCTTATTTCCGTAATGGAGATCGGGTTAACGTAACTGTCACGGATAACTAGACCAATATTTTAGAAAATCACACAGTATTAATTTGTTTGAATATAAAGTTACAGTATAGTTACACAATTTGTAAATTTGGGTTAAAAAAGTACAGTTTTTTAAAAAACTCTTCAGGTTTTGGGATATACGAAAATGTTTATTATGTCATTTTAATACATACATTTTATGTCAAACTTAAAATTCTTCTAATAAATAAATATTTGTTCCTTTATTTATTGAACCTAGTCAGTAATCAGTTAATCACAATCACCACAAATCTCTATTACTTCTTAATTTGAATAAGTATAGAAATGTAAAATAGTTATTAACGATTCGATCTCTCATTGAAAGTATAAATTACATTAGTTATAATTTTGAGAGAAAATGCGACGTTGGCGTTTTTATAATTTTGAAATAGCTAATATATACCTTTTATGAACAGATAACAAATAAAATAGCACTTCTCGTGGCGGCCCTGAGTAAATGAACAAAATACCAATACCAATACAAACAATATGTTTCGAAACAAAACTTTGGAAAAGGTTACTTTCTAAAAACTAACCTGCTATTTAAATAAAACTGTAAGATCATCTCTGAATAAGCTCATAAAATCTGAGAAAAACTTAATCAACAATGCAAAAACAAAAGCGAATTACGGTATAAAATATAGCGTGGGCGTGAAAATATCCATAAATTATACACATTTCTTATGAATATTTAATAAAAAGGAAAAAATATAAATAAAAACATTGGCCGCAGTTAATGAACAAATTGACAACAATCACGACTTAAAACATTAGTTCAAGTAGTGTTGAAGGCCATTATTATTATTATGCAATTCCACAAAATATTAACAAATTCTCTGATAACTGACGAAATAATAAAATTTTCCAAAAAGTCAAAAGCATTATTACTACCTACTACCTCCAGCTTAAAATTGTACCAGGTAATGGATGTCAATACAGCTAATAGTTTTTTTTTAATTTCACTAAATTGTGAGACCAAGTAAGACCTTTTTAATAATCATTTAAAATCTAGTTAAAAGTTTTGCCCAAGAAAGGATACCTCTTACCAAAATCAGTTATTTTATAACCTACTTATAGTTAAATAAACTATGGAAAAAATGTAGTAACAAAGTTCGATATAGTTTAAATTTCTTAAAAATCATACTTTATCTTATTCCAAAACTAATACAAAGAATGCGAATTCACCGGAAAAAACTTGATTTTCCCAAGAGTTTAAAAATCAACTAAAGACTTAGCTAGAGGCGACAGAGTAACGGGAAATAGTAATATCCTTGATTTTGTGGGAAGTATTTCACGAAAACTACGGTTTTCGTTAATAGAATACAACATTTCGAATGGGCATTTAAATCCTTTAAAACACTGTTTTAAAAAACAGTCTCTCAACGACAGAAAATATAAAAAACATGTTACCTTCGTCCTCTAGTTGTGTGCTTGTAATAACAGAAATAATAAAATAATTGCTGCTGGGAAAACTATGTCATGTCATAAGTAATACCGCTTATAATGCAAATAAAACGAATATAAAGCGAGTTGCGCTATTACAATGCACGTAAAAGATTAAATGTTAGGTATTTCCGGTCCCGAAGGTGTAAAATGACCATTTAAAATAAGCCCGAGAATGAATTAAGCCCGGTCTGTAGTTTTAATGAATGAAAACGAACAAGACCGGAAATCAAACCGCGGACGCAGAAAAAACCGTCACTCCTTGTCAAGGATTTCTCATTTCGATCCGTCGCGAAATTTAATGACCGCATTGTCGAAAAACCGATCAAAGATAGCCCCAAGCCAGGTGGGAGTGTAACAGTGGCTCGTGTCCCAAAATCGGAGCGCGAAGGGGAAAGTCCAGCAACAGGTGGTTTGTGTTTTTCCCCGCTCTCAATTAATAAGTAACAGAGGCGGAAAGGTCACGATTCCGAGCACACCCTTCGCATTTTTCCATCCAAACACCGTTAAATCGAGTGAGAAAATCTCGCCGCCCATGCCGTGGAACAATCATGATAGTCCACCTTTTTTCACATAAGGTGTGGAGATTGTAAAAACAGGTACTCGCCTGTGACCACTGCAAGAAATCCGAACGAGACTGCGCACCAAAAGTGGCCGGTCTTTCTTCAGCACCACATGTGTGGATCGTTTCGGTCTAAGACAATTCGAAAAAATAATGCGAGTGTGAGTCGGGAAAATGGCGAGTTTTCGGGACCTGCAGATGGACTGGGCTTCGCTCTGCCAGGACTGCACCGAGTGCTGGACCTCCGAAGGTGAGTCGCATTTTGCAATTTGGGGCAAATCGCGAAGGCAAACAACCCGAGTTGTGCAAGAATGTAAACAAACCGTTTCATTGTCGCTGTCACCTCGAGAATGTTGATTTTTTCCGGCAAATGCACGGGCTCTATGGATTCCAGTTTGAACATTTGCTTAACGGGACCGCGCGGCAACTTTATCCGAAGTTATTTAACAATTCGATTGGGAAATCGTTTGCCGTTACATTAGCACTTCGGACGATCCTTATCGCGGTTTGCTAACTTTCAACATCCTGCAAATGGCACCGTTTACCCACGATTCGAAAAAGTATTGCCAAAACTCTTGCTCCAAGGGATAAAATACACTTTCGGTCGTGTTTTGATCCGTTTTGCACTTTCTATCCATGACATTTTTTACCGATAGGAAAGTAAAATGCCACACTTTGGTTTTTGTGTATTTTCCGGTAGCTTCTGATGAATAAATCCAAAAAGAAACCAAATTAAATTATCTAATAAATAAAAATCAATTCGACCCATCTAGTTTAACACACGTTTGAGTATTTTATGTCCAAAATTGTTATCAGTTTATGCGAAGATTTCCGAAATGTATCTATTTATTGCTCGTCTGACGCAATAGCAAATTTATAAAAAAATTAATGTAATAAATATAAGAATAAGAGAGTGTGAATAAAGTGAAAATTATTTGACAGAACTTTTCAAAAATGGACGGCCAAGCAATTTACAACAGAAAAGTCCTTTTAGAAACTTTTGCTCAATTTTTTGCGCATTTAATTACATTTAATAAAATTAGTATAAAAATGGAAATTTAAAGGTTTTTCATTTTTCTAATTTTTCTGAATTCAGTATGTTTTACGCTACTTTAATCCATTTATTAATCTATCTGTATGTACACACTACGGTGGACTATAACTTAGGAATCGCAGGATTTTCTGCATCCAAAGAAATAGTGCGTCAGAATAAAAATGAGGGCGCTTCGAACGTTATAGCATCTCGGTGCCAAATCGTTTTAAATTAATTTAAATCTAACTAATTCACCAATTAGTTGGAAAAAATGCAGAAATGTTGAGCTTTACTTTATCAATAGCCTGAGATAAACTGAGGACTAAAATTTTCATGAGAAACATGACAAAAAAATTATTTAAAATTTAAAATTTGCGCTTGGTCCCGTATTTTCTAAACGCTGCGAATACGGTTAGAGATACAAGAAAAATGTTAGGAAGACATTTGTAGAGAATTAAATTTTCTTTAAAAAAGTCAGCAAAACCATATTTTTACCGTTAACGGTTTAGGTCCTAAAGACGTTAAAAGACGCTAAAGCGACGACTTGGTATCATTTTGTTGGTGGTCAAGTCACGGAAAGTTAATTTATACCTAAACTCTAGGAGACAGAAATATGGTGTAGCAGACTTTTTTATAGAAAATTTAATTCTCTACAACTTTGTTCCTTACACTTTTTTTGTATCTTCAACCGTATTCCCAGCGTTTTGACAAATATGCGACGGTGTCTTTAAAATTATTAATTCGCGTTCCTCCATATTCTTTTGCAAACGCTGCGAATACGATTGAAGATACAAAAAAGTGTAAGGAACAAAGTTCTACAAAAAAATCCACGTCACCATATTTCTACCTTCAACGGTTTAGGTATAAATTAACTTTCGTATACTTGACGACCCGCAAAATGAAGCAAATCCGTGAATTGACCGTCTTTGAACGACTTTTGGGCCCAAATGGCTGAAGATAGGGATATAGTTTCCGGGACTTTAATGTAGGAAATTTAGTTCTCTTCAGCTCTCCTCCTAACATTTCTTTTGCATCTGTAACCGTATTCACAGAGTTTTGAAAAATATGAGGCAGAGTGCAAACTGGTAAAAGTTCGAATTTTTTTAAATATACAGGGTGGTCCAGCTCAGCTCCCGTCTTCTATAGCTCAGTTATTAGTAAAGTCAGAGTTTTGATATATTGTAGATGGTATTTATACTCTAGGACACATTTCAGGAAAATATTTTTGACTATACATAGTGTTCCTAAAAAAGTATGACGTCATAATAATATTTTTTTTATTGGCATCGATTAAAATTGAACACGGTTGGAGCCACCTTTGACTTTTATGCATTAAATTTGTCAATAAAATAGCTAACAAAACAAGTTTTTTCCAAATAACTCCGCATGTGTTAGAATTTACATTTAGGCTGTAATAAGGAAAATGGTATAAAAATTAAATAGAAAAATAAAAAAATAACAAAAATTAAACAAAACAAAATGCTTTAAAAATTAAAAAAATTGGAAAAAAATGTAAACACCTTGTAGTAATCCAAACCAATCAAAGCCACTTAATATATCTGTAGACCTTGTTTAACACTTACGTAGTAATAATGTCGTCAAAAAGCACTGTTTCTGTTTTTCATTTATTTTTAAAATTAAATGTCTAAAACCGATTTTTATAGGTTTTTATTTTTGAAAAAACTTTAGTGACTTGTAAAAAGCTAAAAAGGTTTCATAATGAGCACAAGAAAATAATTTCTCTGTGTATAATTAAAAATAATTTTCTGAAATGTGCCCTAGAGTATAAATAAGCTCTACAAAATATCAAAACTCCAACTTTAATAATAACTGAGCTACAAAAGACAGAAGCTGGGCTGGACTACCCTGTAGTTTACGATAAAATTTTTGCGTAATGTTTTTGTCTTACTATTGGGAATTTAATATACTAATACAACCATTTTTTTTAAATACATTTCTCTGAAAACTTAGACGGTAATGGAACAACTGCGCTCTCTGACTACATTATCGGAACTACTGAAGACGGGAACGTTTTATTTGTAAGTCGTTGCATATCCCAACCTTTAGATATCCGTAGTACACACAAAAACGGATATAAAACTGAGAACTACCAGAAATTCAAAAAGATGTCGTCTTAAATATGAGTTTTTTTTAACTTTCTTTTAGCACTTAAATTTCTTTACTGAAAATCTTAGCACAATATCGATAAACATGAAGAAATGTTTCATTAAGATTATATTACACATAGATGAGAGACGATACAACAGCAAATAATCACAAAACTTGACAGAAACAATCATATTAGATTTGTGTTCGTTAAGACTTCAATGAAAAATTTGAAAAGAAAAAATGTTACATTATATGCAAATACTAGTTTGATTTTTTAGTGATATTTAGTATTTTGGAACGAATTATAACATTTGTTGTAAATTATTATCGCAATCATTAAATTTACAGTTATAGTTTTACGTAAAATCAATAATTTATATTAAAAATAAATTAGAAAAAAGTTTATATTTTGAGTTAGAGGCATTAATATTTTTTTGCAGACCAGTGTAATAACTTAATAAGTCATCATTTCGACTGAGTTATGCGACAGTTTCTTCGAACGTAATTCAGTAGTTTTTGAAAAATCTCGCGTTACAATTCCGCAATCCACTTGTTCCAATGAATAATTTATCAGGGAATCCTTCGGAGCGCGTTCCTCGATGCTGACCTAGATGCTTCATTATGAAATTACTAATCAGTTTTGACTTCCTCCATCAGAAAAAGCCCCGTCTCAATCAGCCGTAAACAACATCTTAAGTGCCCTTTCAAAGCGTATTTTTGTGCACACTGACCTAGGAACCCCATTCTCCACTTATTCCATCCTTTTACTATTTTCTTCGTCTGATGGACGTTACACAAGAACCGATCAGTTCGACCAAACACCAATTATGCAACGTTGTAGTAATTTTCAGGAATGTTAAGCGTGAGCTAACAAAAGGTGTTGCGATTTTTAACAAGAGGTCAAAATTGAGCGGATGAGAGAGAAGTGGCATTGTCTCGGGGATAACGAAGGTCGATGGCCGCTTTTACATTATCATGAAATTATCACTCTCGGGGATTATGATACACTTCGGAAGTGGAGTAGAAAATTCTGCAATTACCGCTTGCATAAGCGTGTTATGGGAGCCAAAAATCATCGGTGACTTCATCCTCAACTTGTCGCTTTGCATGACAATAATCCACTCACGGTCACAACTAAAAATAAGTTTTTCGCAAAACTGGGCGATTTTCTATCGTTAATAACGTCGTCAACGCTGACCCATCTCATGCTGTGCCCATGGAGCATGAAGCGTGTAAACGCGATATTTTATGCCATCAACAAACACAAACACATAAGTCGATATCTAATTAAAATGGCAAAAACGTGTCTCGCGCGAGACAATTTCTAGTCGAAAAGTCCCAATTAGCAGCGATCTTTCAACATCATTCATTACAAGTAATGACTGGCGAATAACCGAGCAACCCTTTCGGACTTTCACGCCGTTTTCGAGATAAAATATAACCGCAATTTTCCATATAAGATGGTAATTTGCTACATTAATTCAAATCCTGTATGCGGACAAAAATTCGAGAACGATTAATAATAATTATGATAATGCACTTTCTAGACCTGGATATTTTAACTGGGGGGCAGTTGAGTAATGGAGGAGGTCCAGACGCTCTTCTTATGCAAGTTTGTCCAACTTACAGTTGGAAAAAATGTGGGAATTCATTCCGTTTCTTATTGGAATTATGCATATTTTTATTGTTCGATTGGGAGAGAATAAAAGGGAAAATATCAATCAATGGAAAATGAAACTGTGGTATCCCTCAAGGTTCTCACCGGCGACCACTCTTGTTCTCCGATGATTGATTAGACGAATTGTCAGCGTGGGCACAACGCACATGCTCGAAAGTGAAATTGTTCGTGATGGCAGACAACGTTTCATTAAAGTGTAATCACGACTAGGCAAAAAGGTCAATATTAATTTCGCATTGTGTCCAGAAAAATGCGTTCGCATTTATCTCCTTATCGATGGGTGTACACCAGGTCTAACATTTTAGTACGGTTCACTTTCTCCGCCTTCACCCCTGATGGGTGTGAGCCACTTCTTCGCGAATGCCACTCGACTTCCTCACGGCAGGGAGCGAAATGTCACTGAGAGTACTTTCAGATTTTGTCTAATTCGGACCACATGCTGGAAAATCGTGATAAACGGGGCTTGAAAGCTCGTTATTCTTATTCAAAATGCTTGAGAAATTGTGGGAATTGTCACATTTGTATATCAAGCGCGAATTCAAGTTCAAACAAATGGAAATTTACAGATGGCCTCAAAGAATTGTAAAGGTTGACGCTCGTAAAATATTTACTCAAAATCAAAGTAAACAATCCTTGCAATTCGCTAAAAGTGTCATCAGCGTTAAAAGTGAGCTTTTGTGTGTCAAATTAAATTCATTTTTTGTTGTTGCCGCGGGCATTATTACACAATTTAATTAATTAGACTATTTAATTTAGATTATTTTTGGCATTTTATTTCGCTCAATCTTATGTAATATTCAACTGGAATTGCCCAATTAAGTAATTAGCTAAACTTACTTTACATTTTTTTCTTTTTTTTGTTCAATTAAATATCTAACGTATTATTATTGAACACGTATCTGAAAATAATCCCATCAAACATTGGTTATGTGAATTATTTGATGTATGCTGAAATCACACCACTAAACAGAAGGACAAATATTGTACTATTACACTGCTGCTAAAAGTTGTAAAATTGTTCAGTTATTCTCACTACAAATCAACAAATATTACATAGTTGAAGTTTAAATACTAATGAACAATTCATAAAGACGTCTGAGTTATAAGCCACGTCAATAATTATTAATAGAAGCCGGATTTTTATAAAGTTAAAAACTTTATTTAGGTGTCAAAAATGGTTGTAAAAAAACAGACATTATATTAGGTATTAAAATCTAACAATTTAGGTAATTTTGAATGCAATAAGTTTTATTACACAAACAAGAAAAATAAGTTTTGTAACAAACTTAAAATTCTTTACTGCACAAAGAAAAAGTTATAAATTAATTAATTGTTGAACCTAAACATTGTTCAAAGATTTGCTGTTGTAAAGTTAGTTCATTTTTCTGTAAAAAAATTTCAGTTCTTTTTCTACGTTGAGATACTTAGGAAATAAACTCACTGTATGAAAATTTATAGATAGATTTTTATTTTTACTAAATTTTTAAATCCAGCTTTTTTTGTACAGTTTGTCACTAACTAATTTGTCTCTGGAGTACTTTTAACAAAAATTTACACCTTATTCACGAGTTCAATAGTTAAATAATTGTCAGACCTATTATTTATAACTTTGATTATATAGTATTAGCTAATTTTTTCAAACTGACTTAACTGAAATAATGCTGGGCTATTGTAAGGACTCGTGAATTTTCAGAATTAAGATACAGTGCAACTTTAAATAATAATAAGTTTAAAAACTAACAAAGTAATTTTAACGTTTGAACGTTGGGAAACTAAAAAGTTGAAACAAAACTGCTAAAAAATAGTGAGAACTAGAAAAAAGAAACGCTAACAATTTGAAACATTACATTCTGAATAAAAATCCAGTACACTAAGAGACTGAAAAACTAAAATACTTACAAATAGAAATATAAAAAAACTAAACTAAAAAACAGCGAGATTAAAATTCTGCAGATTTAAGTCAGTCATAAATTAAAACTCTATAGAAATGCAAAGGACATTAAGAAATTGAAAAACTGAAATTAATGAAATTATAATAAAGTGAAACCAGGAAAAACAAAAGAAATTATAAGATGAATATGAAATATTGGGAAATTAAGCTGAAATATTGGGAAATTAAGCTGAAATTTTGAGAAACTTAAAATTATGTCATTGAAACATTAAAAGAAATTGTGACATTGAAAGACTGGATGCCTAAAAAACAAAAAATTTTTAGATGTAAAACTAAAAAACTATTATATTGAAAATCAGATATATTTGTGTTTAAATTAAAATAATACTAATAAAAAAAATGAAAAAACATCCTATTTTGAATTAGGAAGGACAAAAACTATTTTAGGATATTTAATACATATAAATTAGGACACAAGAAATCAATTTAGGAATTTAGGAAAAATAAAAAGTGTGAAATATTCACATTTTTAACGAAACAAATTTAATCAGAGTTTTAAGAAAAGACCTTAAAATTGCGTGTTAGAAAAGTTTTCTCTAATTATTAATACAATCTGTTCTGAATTCCGAATTATCGTAAATATGTCGTAAATGGATAATTTATTTACGATACAACACCGTTTTTATACAAAGTGTTTGTTAATAATAATGCCTCCAGTAGTAAAAAAAAAAACAAAAAGTAAACAGTAATTTCATAGGCGGACAAAATTGAGTGGGAGTCCTTAGTGGTAAAAAAATTGATCAAAAAAGAAAGTGATTTTTCGAAAAGACTCAGTTTTCAATTTTTAAACAAATAGCACTATGTAGAGGTACTCGTAGATGATATATGATAAAAAATATCATTTTTCACAAATTTGCAATTTACGATATCCACTGCAATTACAAAGTTTGAACAATCTAAATAAAATATTCCAATAATTACAATTTTGAATTAAGCAAAGACAGAAGTATTATATTTTCTTCAGAATCAACCAAAGTTCAATTACTTAAAACCTTTCCAAATATTTATTGTAATTTTTACTTAAAATTCTCACTTCAAAAATAAACTAAGATTGAAACATCAAACTAAATTTTAATCTATCATTTGCTCTAGATAGATTTGTTTGTGTTGGAGTAATCCTAGTTGTCGGACATTTTTATCACTTCTTCGCCCTGTTCTTCAAGATACAAACACATATTTAGTAAAAAAGCTAAATTATAGGTAGTTTAAATTTCACTATTTTCACATTTAAATCAGATCAAGTGGAATTTGTTAATTTTCTTCCATGACGTAAATAATAAAGTTAAATAATGTAGAAATCACCGGCGTATAACACTTGTAAACTTTATTAATATGATTTTCATAATGTTATTTTCCATTTTTGTTGGTAGTATTTTAGAAGCAAGAACATTAGATTTGCAAATTTTAACAACTTTAGTAATAAGTAGTATAACTACATACTTGAGAGGATTTAAAAGGTAAAAGCAATTTGTTATACCACTTTATTCTTCTTTCAACATTAGCATATCTTGAGAAAATTTGAACAATTTGTGACTATTGTAATGACGACGATCTTTTAGTGAGAATAAATTAATGACAATATGAATACCTACAACATTTTTTAAATTTTTCTACATTTGACTATACAATAATAGTTATTTATGTATAAATCTATATACCAGAAATTACCACAAACTAAAAAAAAACAACTACAGAAACTTTTCTGACCTAAAAAAATAAAAAACGTAAATAATATTTTCAAAAAGATACGACCAAATTTCATTACTTTATTTTGCATTATTGGCGAATTTTTCGCCGATAAAGCATAAATTGCACGCTCTATGTCTCATAAAAACTGCAGAGTTGAACTATTTTGTACTAACTTCTTAAACTGTTTTGTATATTATGAGTAAAGATGTTTTTTTAAAAGCGAAGGAAAGGATTGAAGAAAGCTTAATTGTGTTTCACAAAATTTGGAGAAATTTGGTGAATTGCCTAGTCTTTCTTCTCGATAAGTAAAAACTAGTAGCCACTCTTAATTTTCTTGACCATCAAACCGTTTATTTTTTGCTACTCTTTTAATAACAGGGCGTAAAAATCCGCTGAATGAATGAGTCAACACTTGTAAGAGTGAACGTCTGCCCTCTAGGCCACGTCGAGTACCTATTCAAAAATAAACAACACAAAGGTACATTCACATGTCATCTCGAGAACTCTGAAAATTCAATTTGCAATTTATCCATAATTGTCATATCCGTTTCTGGTGCTATTGTCGGTAATTTATCTCCTACTGTTACTTTTATGATCGCATTTTCATTGACACAATAAAGACGCTACCAAAGAACGGGTTTTTATCACATCTCGGCAATTTATTGACTTTCTCTTAAAATTCATCAGAAAGTCTCGTTCGCATTGCTTCCCTTTTTTGTCTCGTCTTTGACCGCCTTACCTTATCACAATCGAATAAAATGGTAACACTTTATTAGAGAAAGGCTTTATCGAAACCCGATCGCCAATTTTTTTCACAACTAATTCAATCGTTAAAAGTGAGAGCAAGTTATAGTAACACCCACGTCCTGTTGTGGACAGGTTCACTATTCCTTATATAGCCGAAAGATTTTATCGGCCATCCGCAAGTGGCCATAATTTTTCTATCGGAAGATAAATCGACTGTGTCAGTTTTATTAATGGGCGCGATTGCCGGACTGGGGCAATTGCTCCACGCCACCAGCACTTGAACCCCTTGATTTTCATTAGAAGGAAGTGAAATGTCGAAAGTGAATACTTTTGGTTTTTACTATAATTGCAGCATGTCCCCTAATTAGCGATGACCATTAACCGGAAACTGCCGATTTTCGGTTGTTGTTGTCAAAATTCAACCGGCAATAAAACAAAATTAAAACTATTAATTATCGTGTGAGAGATTTTTCAACAATGAACCTTCACTTTTGGCCAAATTTGAATGGCTGCTTGTAAGATCATATACAGGGTGTCTCAAAATTGACGCCCGTGCTTTTAGGGTTTGCTTCAGAAGACTAAAACAAATCGAAAGTTAAGAGTGGAAAATTCTCCGATTGTCCCTCGTTAGCGAGTTATTGATAAGAAACTAAAATTTAAAATTTAAACATTAAATTTTACTAAAAGCGAATTTACCAAATTTGTTGTCACAAATGCGATTTAGAAACTTTTCCGTACATGCCCTTGCCTCTGTAGCGGCATTGTCATCATACACACCTCTAACTCATAACCGAGCTTTTAAGAGCATAAAGCTTATGATTTACATATTTATCAATAACCCGAAAACTAAAAAAAATTGGAATTTTTTTATTCTTAACTTTCGATTTGTATTAACCACCTGAGTCAATTTTGAGACACCCTGTATGTTGGGCGATAACACTAATTAGTCTAGGAATCGATTATGTTTGCATGACTTAATTTACATAACGCGAAAGTGAACAAATGAAATCTTCGCCTTGTTCGCTCTACACACACCGTTAAACAATTAAGTCAGGGAACAGCTTTTAGTACTTTGGATTTTCGAATATGTTTTGTAAACAACAATTTCAACTGGTCTAGCTGTAGTGAAAGTGGATGAGGCGAAAAATTTGAATACTGATGCTAATTTCTGCCAAACAATCTCTCGTTACTCCTTGGAAAAACTGCATAAATTAATTGCAGCGACCTCACGTTAATTCACGAAACGCTCGGATGTAAAATTAATACAGCGACCGGAAATAATTTGCTCAACATCACGTTTCTGGCAGTAAACTGCGCTTTTATTTAAATTTGAAAAAAGTCAAAGAAGCTCCGATCGTCTCGGATTCTTCGGGGGTTTTTGAACTCGCAAACAGGCCCCTGTTAAAGGTCACGAAAGTCAAACGCAACAAAATCGGCTATTTCGCTACGAATTCGAACTATCCGATCAGTGGGCGGCAGAATAAGGTTATCAGAGTTACAAGTTGTGTTACCGGTATTATAATTATTCTCCAGATAACACCTAGATATGGAATATTTATTGGTGGCAGAACAAGGCGGTGACACTTATGACTATCCATAACGCTCGGATAATTTACAAACGTGGGAATGAAAGGTGGAAAATGAAAGTAATAAACGAAAAGGCTTTGTATTAGCTATTGTATGATGATTTCAGAGATGAACGCTGCGAGTGTCATAACGTGTGAATTTCGTTCTCGGCGCAAAAATTTCACTCGCTCGTAAAAATCCAAAACGGTGCTAGAACTAATCACAAATGCCCTCTCGATAGAGTGGACACTGCTTAATGCCATAAAGAATCTTATATGCTTTCTCTAATTAACTTCCAATACTGAGGGAGAATTTGTCGACTTCGTGACTGTGTCATTACAACAATAAATTTGCCGATCGCCGTATTTCTTGACCGCCGCGCCGT
Source organism: Tribolium castaneum (assembly GCF_031307605.1). Classification (NCBI taxonomy): domain Eukaryota; kingdom Metazoa; phylum Arthropoda; class Insecta; order Coleoptera; family Tenebrionidae; genus Tribolium; species Tribolium castaneum. Next base: position 18,094,523 of record NC_087395.1, on the reverse strand, counting down.
TCTCCCCATTTTTACCCAATGGACGTTAACAGCACGCCACTGGCGAAAAAACTAGGCCACTTTTCAAGCCAACGCGTATAGCGGGTCGCCTACACTGCAGAGTATTTGATAAAAATTGAAATATTGTGACGAAAAATATCACAGTGGTCAAGGATTTTTTTCCAATGGCATGGAATAAAATTTGAATATGTATACACGTTCCTCTAAAATGTTTTTTTTATGGAACTGTTAAAAGGTTTGTTTCAAATTATTTTTTTAATATATTTTTGCCAAAATCAATAAGCAATAAGACTGGAAATGAGCAAAAATGAAAAATAAATTTTCAATATTTCCAGAAGGCCATTCTCTAAAAAACACATTTAAAATGCTAAAATTGGTCAACAGAGAACCAAGTTTGTCAGCAAACTTTAAATGTGGTAAACATTACCTGAGTCGTATTTAGAGCAGTTTTTTTAAACGGAAATTACCAGATCCAAATTTTGGTGGGCTTTCCATTAAAATTTTTTAAAACACTCGAAAGAAATACCAAACATTAGGATTAAAAAATTAATGTTGAAATCACTTGTGAGCTTAATTTAGCTCTAATTTCAAATTGCGCGAAAACGCATTTGATTAACTAATTATTGATTAACTAATTTTAACGTTTTCAAACATATAAACTTAAAAAAAAAACAAAGTAGCTTCGATGATCATAGCTACAATTTTGGTAATTTTTTTGTTTTTATGCCTAAAAACATTGACAGATTATTATAAAGTCTGTCCAATGTAAAGAAATGCCGCTAGGGGAGCATAAAATCTTCATATTTTGGTTTAAAACTTTGCGAAATTTTGTTCCAAAAAATGTGCCTTTATGTTTGGTGGTATGAAAATATAATTATATTTCTAGTTTTACATATCTGGTTTTATGTTCTTTATGATCCTCGAATTGGAAAATTAAAAAAAAACTACTAGCCGATGCAATTACTTGTTTCCAGAAAATGTAAAGGATTGTCAAATTCTTCCAGAAATAAACATCAATTTTTTTAATTTTTTGTTGACTGGATAAATTTATGAATCAACCATGTTATTATTTCATCCATTACCTCCAAAACTACGAATCATAGAACAAATATAGAAACAAATTTGAACTCCTCAGACAATTTTACGTTAGTTTAACACAATTCATTGATAGGTTGTAAAGTAAAAAATTTAACCAAGTTGATTTATTTGGATTATTCGTACGATTTTGCTTCAATTATCACAAAAGTTTGACCAGAAATAGACAATAAACTGCTGAAAAATACTACAAGTCGTTTTAGATCAGTTTCTTTGTATTTTTTAATTTTTTAAATTTTTTGTTGAAGGGAAAAATTTAATTAAATAACCATATTTCGTCCATTTTATTTCCAAAACTACGAATTGTAGAACAAAAATAAAAACAGATTTCAAATCCTCAGACAATTTTATGTTAAATAATCGTACATTTATCTTAAATTTTTGGTAATTGTAGTTTTGGTGATTTTTTTATTGATAGGTTGTAAAGTAGAAATTTTAACGAGGTCGTTGTATTTGGATTATTTGCGCAATTTTGGATCGATTGCCACAAACTTTTGACCAGAACTAGAGAACGAACTTATAAAAAAGACTACAAGTCATTTTAGGTCAATTTGTTCTATTAAAAAATTTTATTTTTTTATTGGTAAAATGAAATCAACCATATTTTGTTCATTATTTCCAAAACTACAAATTGTAGAACAAATATAAGAACAGATTTAAAATCCTCATAGTTAACGTAACTTTTTGGTTATTGTAGTTTAGATGATTTTTTATTGATAGGTTGTAAAGTAAAAATTTTAACCAAGTTGTTTTGGATTATTTGTGTAATTTTGGTAAAAAATTGTCAAAAAAATTAGACCAGAAATACACATTGAACTGCAAAAAACACTACCAGTCGTTTTAGATCAATTTCTTTGAATTTTTTTTTGTTGATTCGAAAAATTTTAATCAACTATATTTCGTCCATTATCTCCAAAACTACGAATCGTAGAACAAAAATAAAAATAGATTTGAAAACTTCAGACAATTTTACGTTAAATAAACTTATTTTTAACATAATTTTTTAGTTATTGTAGTTTTGGTGATTTTTTTATTGATAGGCTATAAAGTAAAAATTTGAACTAAGTTGTTTTATTCGGGATATTTGTACACTTTTGGTTCAAATGTTACAAAATTTTTGCCATAAACTGCTAAAACAAACTACAGGTTGTTTTAGATCAATTTCTTGTTTTTTTTTTGTTGATTGGAAATTTCGTCAATTATCTCCAAAACTATAAATCGTAGAACAAAAATGAAATCAATATTATTACAATATTTTAATGGCAATTTTATCTATCGATATGTCAGATTTACGTATCAATTCGCCAATTATATTTGGCGGCATAAATGCGATGAATATTTTTAATCTACAGAATCCGATAAAATCTTGAATAAACCGCGGATGTAAGTATGTTATCAGGTTATCACAGCCTTAGATTCTTACATCCTTGGTATTTGAATGCTACATCACAATGCGCGTTACATACAGTTGATCAAATTTCAGTTATTTCAATGAAAATAGCATTCCATGTTTTGAAAACTCGTTTTTCCGGATGTAGAAATTCACTACTTGTAATCGAGGAATTATTAAAAGAGGTTTTTTCAAAAATATATTTTACACTTAGAATAAACACAAACAAAATAATTAAATAAAAATAGATAATAGATAGTACCAGGAAGGTACCATTTGGAATCCATAGAAGGAGAAATGGCCTCTTATTGATTCTGAACTTGTTTCTCATTAAAGTTTTCTCTATAAAAATGTTGTCCCTGCATTTGCTTTTCCAATATCCAATAATAATTTACATTTGATTGCGAATGCGAATGTAAATTTTCAATTATACACAATAATAATTCATCTTCACATTTAAACGCATCTGAAGAGTTTCCAAGTCAAATTATACTAATTTACTAGAGCCACTTACTTTCAAATCAAAATGTACCCAAACAAACAACAACACAGGTAATGCGCAAAATTAGTATCTTATTGTCATAAATTTGAAGCCATCTAATCGGACACAAACACCAATAAGCGGTGCAGTTATGGTCCCATTACGCAACTTTTTGGTCTTATAGTAAACAGGGGAAACATTTTTTATGTAACTGCAACTGTCCATGAGGAAATTGTTAGCTTTTACACAAATTTTATGGCCTGGTCATTGTGTAAGAAGCGCTATGTTTGCAAAGAAAGTACCCACATTAGGTTTTACACACACAATAAAAATAAAATAATCAAAAACGATATCCTAGTCGTGAACCTTGATGAAGTGAATGCTGGCTAAATCCTCAATTGACACTATTTTTGTGAAAGGAATGAACAACTCGCGATGTAATCTCGTCAAATATTCGTATTTTTACATATTTCGCATATTGTCATGGACAATTTTTCGTATCTCTGCCATTAATCACGTTCCCAGCCTACGTGCCTCAGTTTCACATGAATAGTTAACTTGGATTTACGAGTTTTAACCGACGCGAATTAATTGGTATTAATGCTAGTCGTTATTTGTTTCTAATGAATGCTGTGGTAATTATTCAGTGACAGTAGGGTCAGTAACACACCGGTCGAAAACTGCCGCAGCAATTTCACTCGTTAAATTATCAGGATATTTACAATTTCAATAATTGACTGCGTTTTACGGAAAAAAACTCGGCCAGTTATCAAACTCCAAAGCAAAGGTTACACACTTGATCTTTGGTGTTCCCCCTATCTCGGTCCAAACAATGCGAAAGCCCGCCTCGTCCTTAAAAAATCCTAATCGATTCGGTGTCCTAGCACTTGTGCGCTTGTCCAATAATATCCACGGCTCGCCATGAACCTTGCCAGACAAAATAGTAGGTCTTGCTTTGCGACAATCAGCTGTCTTATTGTCAAAACAGTTGCTAATCGCGATAACAAAAGCCGGTGCGAGAGTGCGATGTGAGTTGATGGTGCGGGGAAAATGAGTGCGAGCGGTCTCCAGGACTATTTCGCCGAGGATGACTACACCAGGAACATGCTCGACGGTAATAATTGCATGAGTCATGACACCGATTTTTGTGTGCGTATCGATTTCCAAGAGCACCCCAGCCATGGGGTTCGCCTATTGATTCGTGACCCGGCTTTCGTTTTAATCACAGCTCGAATTTTCTAACTTGTAATTATCGTAATGTGGGGCAAACGTTTGGAAATTGTTTCGGTCGCGTTTTTCGTATGGGAAGTGGGTTTGTCGTCAAGGTCCTCGCCTGATCTTCTGACCACAGGAACTCGCACATTCTTCTGCATGAATCATTCATGCAGGGGGAAATGAATGACATTGAGCGTTTCTGTTTTTTCCGAAGACAATTAGCGAGTCCTGGATTCAGTTGCGTCATTGAGGAGCTTTGGAAAAAATCCTGCTGACTGTTCGTCGAAGCTGCGCGCATTATGTAATTCCCGACTTGTTTTTCCTTCAAACACTTGCTAACACAGCTGCCGACTCCATATGGGTAAATAATGCGATTTCAACTGTCCAAACACAGTAGTATCGTAACAGGTTTCCAACTTTTACTAGTCTTCGAGTTTTACTAACCATCAATAGCAATTACATAAAGCCGCGAAGAAAACTCCGAATAATAAATCAATTCGAAAGTTCGGAATCGCCGGGAAAAAAGTCTGCGGTCTGCGTGCTCGGTGACGCACGACATGCTATCGAATTTAATTACTTACAATTTGTGGTAAAAATGTTGACAATTTCTGTAATTCAAGAACGTTTAACCTTCAATTACATTCCGGGGAGAAAGAAGCCGCGAAATTGGGAAAATATCAAGTGTTGGAAAGCAATATGTGTTAGGAGCACCTGGCGTGAAGAGGCGGCTCGGTTTACACATCTCACCGCCTCCTTGTCACATTTCCGCATGACGATGCAACCAATTTGGTCAAAAAGCAACGCTCATTTGTATGCACCTGAACCACACCTCCGAGTCAACGAACTTTTCAGCATTGATTATGACATAAACATGTACCAAAGAATAAGACATCGACTGATTTATCGCAGTGACATTTCGTGTAGAAAGGCGAGATTTTGAAAAAACGCCACTTGGGCATTATGCTGATCTAATTCATGCTTTTAGTGAGTCCTAGTAATGATTGTACCGATTGAGTCAAGTTTTACACTCAGGCACTTTATACCTCTTTATAATATATCTAAGATTCTAAAAAAAATCGTATGTGATTTTATTTTATAGAAGAACGTTTTGACCAATTTTTAAAATGTTTACTTGTAGTGTGTGTTTTTTCACTTTCGTTTAGTTAATTATAGTCTAATGTCAACGATTTTTTGTCGATAGGTATATTTGAGGTAGTGAATCAAAGTGTCTAATTAAATTTTCGAAAAAATATGTCGTTGATTTTTAATTTCTGTTTTTTTCCCATGAATTTTGGTAGAATTGTAGATCACGTAGGTCTCTATCAGGATGGTGGTTTTCAAAAATTTATTGCATTTGTCGTAAAATTGGCACGCGATCATTGTTGGGTCTGAAGGTTGAGGCAGCTGATAAGAATTTTTCAGGCCCGGATTCCCATTTATTTTATTTGTTTATTGCAAATGGAATGTTAATCTTTGAATCTTGCGGCAAGGGTTCATGCGAATTGTAAATGAAGAATTCGTTTGTGCTTAGACCAAAATCGTCATCAATTTGAACAACTGATGTAATTTTTTAATAAAAACATTTTTAACACGTTAGTGTGCTTATTCCGGTCCTGGCTTTAAAATCGCTGCAGTCATTACTGTTATTGGGTTAGGTAGTGGGTCCTTTTGTAGCGGAGATTTATTACTACTCAATCTTGTCCCTCATAAATTAGACTGAAATTACCGTTGAATAATTTCAAAATCGCTTTTAATCAAATTCCAACGATTTTTTTCAAGTCAGATTTTTGCAGAAGAATTTTATTTCGCATTTTCGATCCATTGATGTAAAAAACAGCCAATGTGATTTTTTGGTCAAATGTTTTTCTTTTCTTTTTTATTGGACAAATAAATTAATTGAAAAAAAGTTTTTTTTTCCCTAGCGAGATTGGATATCAATGCAGTGGAAAATATTTATTTAATATATTTACTTATTTCATATTTTTTGAGGTGTAAAGTGTCTAACGTCTAAGTGAGTGTAAAACTTGACGAACCCTGTATGGTTATCAATAAAGACAGGATTTTAGGAAACGTTCCTAAAACGCAATTTTTAAGGGCTTTACTTAAAACTCGAAATAACTTTGTTTTATTAAAAATGGAAATACTTGACACCCTTTGTATTTTTTCGAAATTCCTAAAATAAATTGTATTCTAAATGAGTTTTAACCAACTTAAACATGTTTAACCTTCCTAATTTAAGATATTTTTTTAAATTCTTCTTTACTTTTTATTATTATTTACTTTACAATCATTCCATCAAAATTTTCAATTTGATAATTATTTTATTTATGTTTCTCATGCTTCCAGTATTTCAGCTCTTATTAATTTCTTAATTTCGCCATAGGTTTCATATTATTTATTTCCTCAGTCTCTCGTGGTTTTATTATGTTATCTTATTATTATTAATGTTCTTTGCAGTGCAATATTAGAGGCACGTGAAGCGGACAACTCAAAAAAATGCGACAATCTGAAATTCGGTTCCAATTGTTCTCTGAAAAGTTGTGAATGTAAATACATAATGGTTTTCTTGTGAGCGACTTATTTAAAAAGTTATTGACTTCTAAAAATTGACCAAATATTAAGCACAACGTTTTTGTAAACTATTATTCTAATTAAACAATATATAACAAAATATTTAAAATGGTGCTTTATACACACAATTCACTGTTCTTTTTAACTCTAAAATCGAATTTGAAAATTTAAATTTTTTTAGTATTGAAAACCGGAAGTGAAGTTTCGAATCCGAATTTTAGTAATTTGGACCATTTTTAAAAATGATTTTAATTTTAAAAAATAGCTTAAAATAAATAGAGTTTACACTATAAGTCGCAAAATGGGATTTCTGTTCGTTTAATGTATTCAAAAGCGCGTAATTTCTTGCGTAAACCGGCCGATCACGTACATTAAGTACTGTATCTCCGAAAGAAATAGAGATACCTTTTTGCGAATTATAATGTAAAATCTAGATAGTATAAGCTATTTTTTGAAATAAAAATGAATTTAAAAAAATGGTCCAAGTTACTAAAATTCGGATTTAAAACTTCACTTCCGATTTTCTACACGAAAAAAATTTCAAATTCCAAATCAGATTTCAGAATCAAAAAGAACAGAGAATTTTCTATATAAAGCACTATTTTAAATATTTTGGTATGCATTAGTTTTTTGAATAATAACTTCCAAAAACCCTGTGTCTCATATTTTGTCAAATTTTTAGAAGTATTTACAACCATGTTTTCTAGGAGAACAATTTATCCAGAATATGCCCCATTATTGAAATTTTTAAGTCATAGGTTAGTAACTTTTCGTTCTGTTTTAACAAAATCTCGCTTAAGCGGTCCAAGAAAACAAAAATAATAATTTTTCGGCATATTTTTGATTAAATTTAGCAAAATAATTTCGTTTCTGATTATTTCTGGCTGAACAACACTTGCTCAAACACTTGAAAATAAGAAGAAATAATATAATTTTTACCCAGCTAATTTAGTGCCTTTTCGTTTTGTTCTAACCCAACGATTTTTTTAAGCAATTTTGACTCATCAAAGTGCAAAAATTAGCTATAGTCGGCCTGGATATAGACAAACTTGCAAATTCGGCTGAAATTTTTATTTTTAAAAAATATTAAAAATTAAGTTGCTTGAAAAAAAATCCCTTTTTTGTGGTTCGTTGATCGTTTTTTATCACCAATCTAAAGTTGATCCGCACTTTGAAACACCTTTTAGGTATTCTGCAGTGCTAAGCTGAAAGGTCCTGTATCTGCCAAAATTTTTTGTTGTTTTAAAGCAGTTTTTTCAGTTTCTTTTCCAAGGTAGTCTTACCTAACCATTAACTTTTAACTCTGTATAGTCTTATCACTTCAAGTAAATTACTGAGTATAAAGTCTAGCTAATTACTTTGACTGTTGCGATATTTGTTGACGGAGTGAATTTCCAATGTTAATTTTTGTATTTTGTTATTAGTTTTAAACAAAATAAATGGCAAACACCGCTGGTATTACAGTGCCGTAAGATTAAACTGTGCAATTGCTGTAAAATTCTATTCATTTTGAAGCGGCAAATGAGTGTAAAATGTATACACTTTAACGATCTTGCGATTTAATGATAAAATGATAATAGCTTGTCAAGTCAGATCTTCATCACTCTTAAATGAATATTTGTTGCTGGATCAGTGGAGCAACCCCGATTTGGTGACTGTTGTTCTTCGATTCATGTCAATGTTTCCGGTATTAAGGCCACAACTAATTCCAATTCCGAGTGTAAATAGTAGGTTAGAGCGAAGACAAGACTCTTTTAAAAATTGCTCGAGCATCGTAAAAATTTGCATTAGCGTTCATTAAACCAGCAATTTAGCTAACAAGCGGATTATAATCGAATTTTTTGTTGTTTTTAAAATGGAACACGATAACTTTGTTGTCTTCCTTCGATTAGTTTTATTCCTCAGCGGCGGACAACAACACGGAAGCATCGGGTGCAACAACACTTAATTTATGTTCCTGAGCTGCATTCATTATTACAACATCGACTCTTCTGCAAAAATGCTCCGACCGACGATGATTTTTTGCAGCGTGTAGAAAGTTCGCTGAATTTCGGTCTTTTAACTGCTTATTAGAGACAGTATATCAAGTGTGGTTAAAGTCATGATTTATTCACAATTTGCTTTCGTTGGCCGCACGTGAATTGTGTTAATTTGTTTCTAGTGGTCTGTTTCGGAAGTCGAAATGTTTGGACAGTTCACTTTCCTCGTCGTGACTGAAGAGTTTTCACGATTCACTCTTCTGATGATGGACTTTATGACTCGCATGGAGGTCTTTCTAATTGCTCAATTAGAGCTAATGGTGTTGCACACGATACCATTTTTTCCGAGATGGTGTGATGCATGAATGGCCTATTTACAGTTCATAATTGTCACACGGGGACGAATTAGCATAAGGTGGTTTAAGTGCAGAATCAATAGAAAGGAGCCATCCGGAAATCGCAACCACTACTTTCGTGGCACACGGATTTTTATACGAGGAGATAAAAGTGTTACAACAGCAGAAACGGCGCGGATTTCCTGAATCTTGGATGGCTATTGTTTGATAACTAAAGACCGGATTTTTAGGAACTTACAACGTTATTTAGAAATTATGCATTTAAATCTGGTAATTTAGGATACATTTTTTATTAATTCCTACTGCAGGAAAACATCATTTTTATTGAAACTTAAAATTATCTATTACATAAAAAATGCTATAAAGAAGTTAATTAACTGTTGAGTTTAACTTGAAACACCGATTATTTGGAGGAATTTCGTTCAAAATAAGCCTAAAAGCTTGCATAGAAGTCAATAGCTTCTTGTGCAACGAAATAGGGATAGTGAATTGTTTTTTTATTTTAGACGCAAAACCAAGATAAAAAACATGTCATAAATAGTAAAAATCAGTTTTCCTGACGAGTTGAACACAAGATTTTGTAAAATTCGGGGAGAAATTTTCAATATTAATAATTAATTTATATGTGAAACAGTGTAACTTTTCGTAATTCTTTTAAGACGAAGATTTACTTTTTCCATACTCATATAAACAGTAGATATTGAAAAGTTCCACAATTCCCACCGAATTTTACAAAATGTTTTGCTATCTCAGGCATTTTATTTCGTTTTACAGAAATGCAATTATTTCGCAAAATATCAAAAATCAGCCAAAACAAACCACTAAACTATTTTGATTTTTGGTATGTTTTAGCCTATTTTTATTCGCAACCGCACTTTAGTGTTTCATAAGAAATTAGCCGAAAGTTGTTAAAATTACTCAAAAATTATGTATTTATTTCAACCGTTTTGCAAAATTTCGCCGAAATGGTTTGAAAAATGGATCGAAAATAATATGGTTTCAGCACTTTTGCGTTATACAGGCTGATTCAAAAGTGACGGACAAACTCTCGTATGATGATAAAAGACGTTCAGTTAAGCACAATTTTTTTTTTAAGAAACTTAATTTTGATATGCTTTTTAATTTCTTTTCCTTATCAACGATATCGATTGTTGCTCTTTTGTTTCCTAGGATGTCGAATTTAATTTATTGTCGAATTTACAAGTTTTTTATTTTAATAATGATAATAATAATATAATTTATTTCCAACAAACTTATTGGTCTAAAGTGGACAAGTAACAATACAATATACCAAAAAAGAACACATTTGAGACAATTAAATTATACAAAACATTATAAATTACAAAGAAAAATATACTAGAAGCTTGACCTTTACAGTTTTAGTTTGGAAATTATTGAAGAAAATATCTAAATCTATTGTAATATTATTATATAATTTAAAACATTTAAAAAGTGGAGAATTCAGATGATGAAAGGTATTAGGGGGTGGAAAAATAAAATGTAAAAGGAGTTCGGTTGTTAGCTCTAGGTACTACAATGTTTACTTGATCCAGAAGATCAGAGCTGATAATATCACTACATAAAAGTTTTTGCAGAAAAATAATACATAGAACATTTATCCTACTTAATAAAGTGCTTTCATTTACATTTTTTAAAAGATGACTTTGATCACAGTGCCTTACAGGGTATCTATTATAAATTTTAAAATATAAGTATTTACAAAATTTTCTTAAAATCATTGTTGATTGTTTTCAACAGGTATTTATTTAATGTTGCAAGAAAATTAAGGTAAATAAATATAATCTGAAACACCAAAAAATTGATTCAAAAATTTTACTTTGAAGAGCTGTATCTCGTGAAAAAAGGGTCAAACAATTTTTTGTAATAGGAACTTTTAATTCAGTTTGATGTCCTTTATTAGCACATTTTTCATTCAAAACGCAATTATTTAGTCTTAAGTACAATTTCCTTAAAGATGATAGAATTGGAGTGCAAATTGTGTCATTTTTGCCTTTTCGTCTGCTTAAATATGTTTAGAACCCAGTTTTCCCGAAAGTTTGAAGAATCTGTGGAGGGAGAAATTTCTCCCGGAAAAATCACAGAACTGAATCGAAAATAATATTACATCGTGGCGTTTTGTTTTGAAAGTTTTTTTATCCGAAAATATTATTTTTTTGCAAAACCATAAAAATACACCGAAAAATTGACAAATTGGGTTGAAGATATTGTTAGTTTTTTGTTTATAAGCGATAATGTAATTCAGATTGTTTTACAAAATTTCCTCAAAAAATATAAAAAAGTTGACGCGGTCCTGTTTATACTTATAGGAATTTTTAACTCTATTGGATGTTTTTTTATCACTTTCCAAGCGGTGTTCCGAAACGTTTGAAACATCCTGAAGAGACTTACTTGTAAATTTCTTTTTTCCAATGAGTTCATTATTAATACTTATTTAAAACCAGCTTTATTTAAAGCAGTTTCTGAAATACACGTTCGAGGGACTGAAACAATGTTGTCAAAATCTTAAAATTTAAAATAGGTACAACACAATTAATTGTGGATTCAATTCCGGGATTTTCAATCAATTTCCTCTAAATAACACTAGGCATAAATCTGGATATTAAGAAACATGCTTATTTGTATACAGGCTGTTGCACACAATCGTACGCATCCAAATATACAAAAATCACTCAACACTAGATAAAAAAACACATTTAATTATTTAGTTTTTGGAAACCCATAACAGTAGTTGGCAAACTAATTACTGTTTCAATAATCGTCATAAATTGGTGTTTTCAGAAACAATTTTCATGTGTTCTATCTAGAAACGAACTGAATATGATTCTAATCTACCTAACTCAACTGCTAACTAACTAAAAACGTTGAAATTTTTTGAAGAGCTGTACAATCTAGAGAAGACTATCCATGTTTTCAAAATTTGTGATCAAGTTCATACTGCAATATGTATTATTGATTGCATTTTACAGACACAGACCACGTAAAATTACGTGAAAACACGTTTTATACATTCAAAAGAATCTTCGAAATATATAACTAGGTAAAACTTTGAAAGAAATGGATTTTTTCTAGGTTTTTCCAGTGTCAGAACTACAGGAAAATTAAAATCAATTAAAAAACTAATAGCAAAAAATTTGTAAATGCCACAATCAACTTTTCATTAATTTGAAAACATTTTAAATAAAAACCAATCTCAGTTACATCACAAACGAAAGAAAATAACAAAAGCCCAAAATTTTGGAAATGCCTTTTTCGGGTGGGAAAAATATTTGATGTGGCCGGATAAAAGCGATAACAATTTACTTACTAAATGTAAACTTCATCTTTTAATTAAACAGACAACATTAATGCTTATGAAAGTTTCATTTTTCACATAAACAGTTCACTGTATTGTTCTTCCAACGGTTGTGAATCTCGAAAAAATGTTAAAATTTACAAAAATTAACGGCAAAAAATTGTATTTCCATGTAATACATGTTTTTATTGGATTTGAATTTTTGTATTGAATTTTCTGGAAAAATTGTTCCAATTTCCAAAATATCTTGCGTTAGATCTTGTCAAGGTTTTGCCAATGAATAACATTCGAATTTCCTTTGTGTGTGCTTCTCGGTCAGTTAGAGTCCTTCGAACCGGCGTCGGCCGCCGGAGTCGATCGGTTTTGGTTCCGGTGGTGCCCTGCGACGTCCTTGACTCGTCCCATCGTCCATAATGCCCCAGAATGCGATGGTGCGTGTCTAAAATTTCGAGCGTGACAGACCGCAAGTTACAGAATCCGTCGTTACGGGACCGATTCATGTATTGTCCTGCGTCCCGAGTGCAGTTAGTGCATTATGTTTATCCATGCGTGTCAATTTCTTCGCAAATATGCAAAACCACTGGTGCTCTTCAACAGTAACGGCGAGAATTTCATTATTGCAACCGTCGAAGATAATTAAAACAAAAAAAAAACGCTGAATTACGGAGTTACTGTTAGACAATGGCCGCAAGAAAATTAGATATCGGTGATTCTGATCTTGAGGAAAAATCGACGTTAATGCTGGGGCAATAAATCACTGGATTTGTGCGAAAAATCGTAATTATATGCACGCCTGTTTCCTGCTCGGTGGCCGAGCGTTCTTCGTAATTGGCAGACGCATGTGTCGGGGATTCTTTCGATCATCGGTGCCACGGTTCTAATAGACGGAAATGATTCAGCAAACAATGGCCTTGTGTATCCTCAGGAAATCGCAAGGAAAAATCCTGCGCTTATGCAATCCGCGCCTACCGTTATCCCGAACAATATCCAGCAATCTGATACCGAGACTTATGCTAATCGGCCGGAGGACAACAGATTCTTACGCAACGATCCCAACTATCATTAACCTGTCGTTAATTACTCATATTGCATCATGCAGTTTTTCAAACTGCGCGTTCAAACACCTCTTAAACAATTCCCACTGTTTTAGTCTCGTTTAGCAGACGCCGGCAGCAAAAACAATTGTCTTATTGTCCAATTAAAATTCATTTTTCCGCCGTCAACTTTCAGTTAATAATGTAATTAATCGCGTTATTCAACGTTTTAAACTCTATTACTCGGCACTTTGTCGCCGTTTCCATACTCCATTGCTAATTGACTTCATATAAACAAATATTTGCAAGTAATTAGATTGATTTGTTATCGCAACTTTCACTCAAAGCATCAAGGGGCTCTCCTGGGCCGCCTTAACCCGGTCAAAAGAAAGCGTTTGCCACGATAAGTGAATTTAATCGATCAATTTAAAGCAATTTTAATTAACCACCCAACGCTGAGTATTAGAGAGGACCCACTTATCAACTAGAGTGTACGATCTCCACCACCGAAAATCATTTCATTTTTACCGCCTTCATTTGAATACTTTTCATTTTCATCGTTCCCACAGTCTTGATATATGAATTGACATTTTTTCAAATGATATACAATCAGGATGGTGTTCTCACAGGAAATTATAGAAAAAACCTTGAACCTTAATGGAGCCAATTTTCTCTCGGCCACTCCTGGCCTCACTCGAGGAAAACGTTGGATTGATTGGTGATGTGCTCCTCTGCCAAAATTAGCAAGTCGCAATCTCCACTTGTCGCGATAGCTGTTATCAAATTTTCATTGCACTCTGATAATGAAAATGATCCGAGATTCGTTCCGAAGTGTGTTGAACTTATACCTTCCCCCAATTTACCTCACTTCTACCTATCAACAAAGTCCACTGCAAGCCAGTCTTGCGGCAAGCGTTGCAGAGAAAAGTCTTGCTAGTGCACGATGTCAGTGTTTTAACATTCGGGAAAATGGGTGACGAACATGACTCGCTCCCGCTCAGTTCCCTGGACTGTTGGGATTACTCCATCGAGCTGGAGTGCCTCCAGGGGACCCAAGGTTCGTGCATTACGACACCGCTTTCCAACTTACATAAACTCGAATTTATTTGAATTAAACCGAGCTGTTGCGCAAAATTGGGCTTTTGTCCAGTCTCGAGCACTTCTCTCCCGGTTATCTCAGGCCTTGGACGATGAACCCAATTGCCCACCTCCACTTAATCAGTCGTTTTGTTGTTCACTTGTTTACTGGTTTTTAACCGACCTTCTAGTTTCGTATTAGCGATTCCGAAAGGAAGTCTTGCTCGACCAATTAATTCATTCATTACGTTAGCAAAACCGTGGATTTTTCCTTTTTTTTGCCGTTGCAATTGCCAAAATCAAAGTTCAATGGAATAAAATCCGGGGGCAGCTCCGGTTTCAGGCCAAGAAGCGCGTTTTTGTCATCTGATTCATCGACATTCCTCGAGATCAATGGTTTTTCGTCAACCAGAACCGTCTGTTATTTTTTCCTCACGTAAACAATCGGACGCGTGTAGCTCACAAACCGTCGTTAAAATAGCTGCGGCTAATTAGAATATGAAATTCAATGTCACGCGGGTAAAACAACCACTTTCGTATTGTTAATCGGGTGGATCTGAAGAAAGTCGAAAAAGATTGGAGAACACGATAATGCGGATTTTCTGCAATCTTCGTGAGAACTGGGAGAAGATATTGTTATGTCATTTTTTCTCCTTTCCTCGACAATGGAAGCGAGACAGGCCGATGAAGATGTTTACAATAAAAGCGAATAGTTGATTTGTTATTTAAAAATCTAGATTATTCCGACTTTCACCGACTTATTGAAACACTGTAATGAGACAAGGAGAAAGAAAAAAACAGGGTTTAATAGAAATTATGGTGTTTTCTTGTGCGAATTTACATTCGAGTATCGGTTAAAAAGTAACTGGCATTTGAAACGTCCCGAGGCTGCCTAGTAGTTACTTGATGAAGCTAATTTATTTGATTATATTCAAGTTACAGCTGCGAAATTAATGACCAAACATCTGACGAAAAAATCGTGTAGTTTGGAAATGACATTCAAGTTAATGGTGGTGTTAAAATTTATTAGCTCCCAAGGTAAACGATCCTCCCCACTTTTTCAATTTCAAATATCACCAAATTGAAGAAATGGACTGTGACATTCTCTCCGATTATAACAATAACACAGCAGAAGGAAAAATAGACGGAATTATAGTAGCAACATTTTACGCAACATAACTTGTTGGTCTCCTTTCAAACGTGTGAAGTAATTTCGGTTCCGAAAATTTCTAATCCGATGAGTGCGAATTGCAGCATCGCGTGTACGGCCCTAAACAATTGATTAGGGTCATTACTCGGCATTTCCGATCAGTCGTCTCAAATATCCAGCTTTCTTAAGCCACAGCAGCACTCGAATTACTTGTTGTAAAAAAGTAGATCATGTGTAGAAAAGTGTCCCCTCACTTGCCTTTCATTGATTTATTTTTCCAGACCTACAACTAGCGGCCGAATTAGGAAAAACGCTTCTCGAACGGAATAAGGAATTAGAAACTGCCCTCAAACAACACCAGAATGTTATCGAAGATCAGACACAAGAAATTGAAGTCAGTTCCAATCATCCGCTTGCGAAACCCCGCTAACGATTGATTTTTTCAGTATCTTACGAAACAGACAGTTGCACTGCGTGAAGTCAGCGACTCCAGACTGCGGATCTACGAGCAGCTGGAAGTGAGCATCCAAGACCTGGAACGAGCCAATCATCGCCTAGTCCTTGAAAATTCCGCCGGGAAGAAACACATAAAAACACTAACCACAAACATCGAGAGTCTGGAAACCCGATGCGAAGAACTCCAGACGACTATCGATGATTTAAGACTGCAAGTGGACGCGTTGAAGAGGAGAGCACAGAGACCTGTAGAAGTTAAAAGTACACCTCCTGCCACCATCACACTACGACATGTCGAAAAATACGACGAGGAAGCGACACCGACGAGTCCAGAGCCCAAAACGCACACGATAGATGTGAGAAAACTCCAAATTGGTTAAGTGGTTTCCGAAGGGTTTTTTGCAGGCACAGTGCGTGAAAAACTCAACCCCGATCAAGACTGAACCCCCACAAGTCAATAATGAAGACAAGGAAAATGACGACAACTTGGAGCAAATCTCGCAGCTTATGGCACAACTTAGGGAGAGCAAGACTCAGGCGAGCAGGGACCAGAGGCGGATCACCGAGTTGGAGGAGCAGTTGGCGACGATGATCCAGCAGAACCAGGCGCTGGAGAACCAGGTCATCCAGCTGCACCATCGCGACGATGACATGAAGAGCATGTACGACGAGCTCAGCACCCTCGAAGAAGTCAGGTAACAAAAATGTTTTATGATTAATAAATAATATCCAATTACTTATCAAAAATATCTACTGCTGTTATCGAAATAAGGGAGCCAGTCCTAAGGTTGGGAGATTGCAAAAGCAATGTAAAAGTTTATGAGAGATAACTCACAAACGCTTCAAATTTTTTTAATGGGATTTTCACGACATGAAAGCATCTACATTTCTAAAGTCACCTGTTTTCGCATAAATAACAAAAATTCATTTGTTAATAAAGTTTTTTATTTGTTTTGTTTAAAGATGTTTTTATTAACGTTTTAAGACAATAAATTACAACAGTTTGTTTTCGGAAATCCATAAAAAATTATCAATTTAATTTTTGTCAAGTAGTTTAAAAGTTATCTCTAATAAACTTTATTATCTGTCCTTTACAGTAGCTATCATTATGCAAATTTTTGGTAATAAAATAACGTAAACCAAGTATCACAGCAAGATTGTGATAAAAATAAATGTCTATTAAATATGTAGTTGTGGTTAATCACAACTGAAATCGTTTTTCTTCATAAGTTTCAGTATCTAGAACTGCTTAGGAAAGTTGCCACTTCACGCATTTATTTAATAAAATTATAACGTTTACAACTGGTCATAATCTTAACAATTACATTTATTACACTTAGCATTTTTTAAGTGATTTATGACAATAACAGTTACTTCTCTGTTACAATAATTTTGCAATTAGAAATTCTTTATTATTTTTATTAAGTTAACGGACGTAAAGAACGAGATTTGAAAAGTTGTGTATGATCGACTGTGCTGTAATTTTTCCTGTCAGAGTGATTTTCGAAAGGCAAATTTGTTGAGTCTATTATTACGTGCAGACATAAAGGCAAACATCTAGTTATTATATATAAGGGGTAAGCCGAAAATTTCATTTCTCTATTAGCTAAGTTTGTTGGTGAAAAAAATATTTTCTTAACGGAAGTTACCAATCAAGTAAATACTGTGTTATCCCGCTGCACTGTTTTTAATTACAAATGAAATTATTTAGAGCAAATTTACAAAACATAATTGGTAACGGTGGAATTAGGGTAGGACATGAAAAAATTGAAAAAAGTAGATACTTGTAGCGATTTTTGTTATAAAAATAGTAATGTATAAAGAATTAGGTTTTCCTTATTATTAGAATTTTTATACATATTTTTACGATTACATTAATAATTATAAAGACGAAGATTATGAACAAACGGAATCTGATTTTGTGGAAGTAAGTGATTTACCTACATATTGTCAAATAACATTATTTATTTGTCATTAATTACTCCTCACAAAAAATCATTGACTAAACGATTGCTGGCAGTACTCTTAGTTTATATTAAAAAGACCGTCCGTTCGGCGCTGAAAGCCCTTGAAAATCAGAATTGAAGAGTTATGTTGGAGATCTCAACTTACTTTTTTTCTTTCTACTATATTAGGAAAAGAAAAGTACAGTTAATTTTACAATTATTAAGACTATAAATGTTTTAAAATAAAAAATGGAACATTATAGTTACTCCTCAATTTCAATAACCTTGCAATTACAAATTCTTTACTGGGAAGTTTATAAACTAATAAGATGCTTTGTTGCTTCACTGTCTTTTTTAAATGCAAAAAGAAGTTTATACCTATAAAAAAAAAGTTAGGTATTGGTGAAATTGGAATATTTTACAAAAACCCAGACGCGGTATTCATAATTATGGACACTGATTGTGACCAAAATTAATGAATGTCAATTAAAAAAAAATAAAAATACAATACCTATACCTCATTTCAGTTAGAGGAGAATTGCAACAGCGCATTTGAATTTTTCGGGGTGAAAAATAAATTACAAATTGAGTTTCTGGAAAAGAAAAAAATTCTGTGTTAAACAAAATCCCAGCGACACGTTTGAGCTAAGAAATTCCACCAAAAACTCAGAATTTGTGCTCCATTTCACTCAAAAAAATTCAAATGCGCTGTTGCAAAATTCTACTATGAACTGAAATGGGATATAAGCATTTTATCATTAAAAACACACATTAATGAATTGCATGAAAAAATATTGCAACGTAGTTCTAGCGACGAGAGAGTAATTTCATACTTCATTTCTAAATTCGATGGAATGATTATTTACTCGTTTTGTTGCAGGAAGGGCCAGATGTGCAGCCGCTGCCTCCGCAACATCGACCGCGGCAGCGACGTGGCCGAGGACGACGATTCCAGCATCCTGGACAACCTCATGAACTCGCCCCAACACCACCGCTCTTCCTTCTCGTTGGATGTACAGGTGAGGCCTGAAATAGTTAGGGCGCTCGGCTTTCTCTCCCTGTCGCAATGCTTTCTCTAGTCGGTGTTGGTTGTGACTGAGTGTTTATAATTTTTGAATAAAGCAAATGTTATGAATGCTCTCCATCTTATTTCTTTCCGTTTATGAATGGTGCATGTTTTAGTTGCTGTGTTTGTTTCACAGGGCGAAAACGAATTGAAGGATATACTCCGTAGGGAGATGTCCGTTGTATGGATTTCGCCTACTGCAACAATTTTATCCTTACTTATTGACTTTTGCGTCTATATTCGAGACTTTTATTTGATTCCGTTCCTCTGCAAACCGTTCAAAATCCCCTTTATCCTCATACACTATTGTCTCAGACACAATAAGATACACTGAAGGTATGTACGGTTATTTTTTATCAGTTCGTCGTTGAGGTTCATCCGGTGACAGTCTCTCTTCCAACCACTCACACTCTCATTGGTGTTTTATTCAAATCCATAACTACTGTACTACTTCGTCTCTAATTTCATTATAGTCTTCCGCCTGTTCTTCCCCAAATTTTGACAGTATTATAACTGAACTTCCAGTTCGGTCGCGTTTCCGGTGCCATTTCCGCCCAAAATCAAACGACAAATAGACTATAATGAAAGCAGCCATAGTCGGCATGTACTTAACTAGCTTTGTAAAGCCCAAGTAACTGTAAGTTTGAAGCAATAAATTTTATCGTATGTTGCTTGAGTGTTTTAATTCACACTTCTCCTTCCTGCATGTGCACAACAATGCCACTTGTGACCCTCCTTATGCTTCTAGGAGCACGTGCGGACTCCTTCCGACAAAGAAACCGGCAATTTGTACAAAGACTTGGTCGAGAAATACGAAGCTCTCCTCGAAGTCCACCGCCAGCCCCACCGCCAATCCAAGCGAAACAACGGCGTTTCGCTGCAGGAGGAGCTCCAAATGTCGGGCGACTTCAGCGTGGCCACCACGAAGGACACGGACGAGGAGAGCGGTCTCGACAGCCTCAAGCAAGTCCATCCCAAAGCCAGGATGACGATTTCGCACACGCCCACCGACTTCTCCGAAGCCGAGACCAGCAGTTCGGGTTTCTCCGACGAAACGAGCAACAAATACACCCAAACGGAGGACCGCCCAGGTGCCTTCCTGTGCACGATCGCCGATGGTGAAGACAGGTTTAGCATCTACAACGACGCTAGCCCCATCTCCAGCCGGTTTAAGAACCAGCCGGAGTACCAGGACCTCTTCAAGGAGATCTTCACAGTCCTGAAGAAAACTGCCGACACCAAAACCGAAATCCCCAAAATCGAGGATAAAACTCCCCCGCGAGCGCTTCCAGAGGACGAGTCGCAAATCACGGAACTCGACGACGACTCGCAAAGCGTCGTTTCGTCGACCATGTCCGAACTGTCGATGTCGCAGAACGAGCCAACTACGATCATCGAGAACATCATCCAGGCGCAGAATCAGCCGATCCCCGACGCCGAAGTCCAAGAGAAGCCCGAGCGGGTGCTGAAGCCGCTGGTGCGTCAGCCTTTAGAGTACCTGTCGGTGGAAGTCCGAAAGCGGTCGTCGAGCCGTCGCAAGAACAAGTTCGCCGAAAGGTCCGACTCGCCGGTTACTCATATTATCGGAAGTCCGAAAATCAGTTATTCGAGTCGGCCTTCGTCGGGACGCAAGCGACGTGATTTTAAAAATGTGCCAGAGAATGACGCCACTTGGAACGGCAATACTATTCAGTTCTGGTCGTCCAATCGCAACATTGCCTCGCCGACGCCGAGCCAAGGCAGCGGAAAGTTCGAGTTTCGGCCGAGTTTGGCCTCGCAGGAGTTGCACAAGTTGAAAAAATTGGATCTGTCGTATGCGGAAGTCGTTAGGAAGGCTGATAGTAAGAAACAAGTCGCCAGGCAAAGGAGGAAATAATTGGATCGATGTGTATATTGGTTTTGCTTATGCTATTATTTGTAAATATTCATTTATGTATGTCATGTAACTTTTTAATTTTGATGCGTCTGTTTCAGTATTTTACGTGTGGTTTGTCCGAGAGCAAACTTTTTGTGCCAATCATAAAATTTTAAAATTATACATATATAATCACAACAATGTATCTAGTAGCACCTAATTTAAATAACGGAAGTTTACATTCCAAGTTACTTATAGGTTTCGGAGATAGGCGTAGCTTTTTACTCATAAATAGGAACGGAATCATCTACATTTGTGATTATATTACTATATTTGAAATAAAAACCATCAATCAAGTCCTATTACTTATCATTTATTACCCATGGATAAGGAAAAAAACAAAAATTATAAATATAATTTACACATATTAAGAGAACAATAATTCTTGAATGACAATACAAAAAAAAAACACGCAAGCTATTTCCGTTGAAATAATACTTTGTGGATTGTGGATAAATCCGGTACTAACTTATTTGAATTCGACGAACCAGAAACTTCTATAGTATTTAACAATCTGAAACAGAAATCTTCATTAAGTGACAAATTTGCTTAACACAAACTGAAAGAAACAGTTAAACATAAGTTGAATATTTACCTTAGGCAACACAAAATTAAAACAGTTCCTAAAAACAACAATAATAAAAAATACAGTCAAAAAGAAATTTGTTTGAAATACATTTTAATTAACGAAAAGTGCGAAGCTAGGCTTTTTAGTAACATTACGTCCAAAGAACCTAAAACAAGGAAAAACAGTCAAAAACAAATCCATGCCCTGACAAGGACGTTTCCGAAATTTGGTAAATTTTGATAAATCTTCCCGAATTGCACATTACACTTATCAAGTTCACACATTCAGGAAAAATAGCCAAAAACAAAACGGCAAACAGCTCCAAATGCTCAGCTCAGTAATCTCATAACTCAAATGAAATCCACAACCAAAGAATATAGCAACAAATACACATTTTACAAATTTATAATAAAAAATCAAAACTTTCGGTTAAAATTCCGTTAAACAGGTGAAATTCTCCTTTACTTTTGCACTTTTCAGCAGGTGTAAAGATCAGAGTTGGTTAAAAAATCCTGAAGGACTAAAAAGGCCTACTTTTTATTTATAAACAAATTGGTTTACAGGATTCAAGATTAAAATAATTCGAATTAAGTTGGCATTTGCTTTGTACGAATTAAAATTTGACTGCAAACTGTAAAACTTCATTTTCCTAAAATTAATCAAAATTACAAAATGCCAAAAGCATTTTACTTTACATATTGCAAAATTATAAATTCTACTAGTCAACTTGTATACAACCACCTTGTAGATATTAGATTTGAAATTCCTGAATTTTGTAGATAAATTTTTAATATGCTAGTTTATGTTATTATGTTACAAATAAATTCTATTCTGAAACTATTGCGAAAAGATCAATCTGTTAATTGTTGTGAATAGAGTTGCGGAAATAGAAAAAGAATGAATTTAAACAAACTATTTATTAATAGCCAGGACTCCGAGGCTATTGTAAGGTATGCAAGACACAAGACTAATTACAAAAAAAAAAAAACGAATACTACAGCTAATGCTAATCACAAAAACTCAAAAATGCTCTCTCGCTGAGAATAAGAGTTTCCGAGAAGCGAAAACTTAAAAAGGAACATTAGCAGAACTAAAAACTAGAAAAAAGAGCGTCTAATTTTTTAGTGCTTTTTGTTTACTTATCAACGCCCAAGCAAGTGATTTTTGATATCAAACTTTCACCAAAAGCCTTGATAAAGGACATAATAGATTCTCTAAGTAGTCTAAATCAAAGTTCAAAAGCAAAGAGTAAGAATATCTCATTGCAATGCAGAAACAAGTTCAAAGGGCAGGTTCTAAATTTGTTCAACTGTTACAGCCCCTAATAAAAAAACTGTAACGTCACAAAAGAGTGAGATTAAATTGAAAATTTAGACTCAAGTGGAAATTAAATTATACCAACCATGTTTTGGAAATAATTTTCCAACTTTTCGAACTCTCATGTGTATCTTAGAGATTATTTTTGATCTTTCTTTCGAAAAATAATAGACTAACGCAAAATTACGGGTCAGCTATCGTTTTCATTGGCAAATAAATTAAAACAAATAAATAAAGTAAATAATGTTGGCTTTTAGAAATGGTAGAAAATAATAAGGTATTTTAAATTTCTGGTCGAAAAAAAATAAAAATCAGAGTTAAAACAAAAATTGGTAATTTTGCTATAAATCACTTACCCTTGACTCTCCATTTTTGTCAACGCGGGGGCTGTTGGATTATTCAAAGGTCTCTTATTAACCAAAAGACATTTCATTGGTTGCCCATCCAACTGCCTATTATGATAAGTATCCACGGCCTTCTGCGCGTCCTTTAAATTCTTATAAATCACCTCAGCGACTCCCGGACGTACCAATCTAGCGGCCAACAACTGCCCAATATCTTCAAACAATTCCTGCCAACCCCAGAAATTAAATTCTCTCCAAACCTCACAACCGACATACTTTAACATCATCCTGCGTAACCGTGGACTGCAAATTAGACACTACTATTCTATGTCCCGCCGGCACGACAACTTTGGTCTTAGGCTGTCCGAAAATCCCGTGCGTGTCTTGCTCGATGGGGCTATCAAGCCGCGAGTGAATATTCGAGATTCTCGAGGAGCCCTGCAAGGTTATCGTCTGCTTAATTGGGGCGATGGGAGCCATCGGCATTTCCTCATCGTCGACGGCGTCAAGATCGATAAACCCGTGAGGCGACCTAAGGGGCCTAAAATTACGTTACGAAACGACCAGTTAAAGGACTTGTTACTTGTTAATGGGGAAATTTTGCCACCCTTGGAAGACTTCGCCCTTGGCCCCACGGACGCGCCCCTCCAGCGACCCGATCAACTGCGACGCGGTGGTCCGCATGCCCGGCTTGGACCACTTGTACAAGGAGGGGTCGTAAGTTCGCACCAGCATTTGGTTGTAAGAGTCGATTTCGTTCAAGACGGCTGTGTGCACGGTCGGGGGCACCCGGGACGCCGCGAGGGCCCTGCGCACGACCGCCTTCTTGGGCGAGGTGACCAGGCCCAACTCTTTTTGTATCGTGGCGTTTATGCCGGTCGACGACTTGCTCTTGTTTGTCACGAGGCTGATTTTGCCGTTTTTGTCGATTTTCTGGACGATGTTTTGCCCAATCACTTTGATGTTGCCATTGGCGGTGGCGCTCCGTTTTTGGCGCAGTTTGTTGAGCTTGTTACGGGCGTCCTGGCCTTTGGCGATTTTGGCCAAAACGTCCCGGGCGTCTTTCACGGTGCTGAGCTTTCGCTGGATGAGTTTCTGGCGCGCATCTTGCACTTGTGGCTTGGTGAAGACGCGTTTTTTCACGATGTTGGCCTTTCGGGCGTTTTGTGCCTTTTTTGTTTGGAGGTTTGGTTTGTTGTTGCTGGAATTGGGGCAATCAGTGATGGGGAGTGGAGGCGTTGGGGACTCACCGGATCGGGCGTTTTGCCATTATTACAACTAACTGTGGAAAAACTCCGAATGTTTTTGCTGATTTAGCTGGATTTCACATACAAATAATACGAGAAAACGCACAATTTTCGTTTACAAATGACAAATGACAGAGACAAGATGGAGGACCGACGCTGGCGCCTTCTGGGACCGACCGCTTTTTTCAAATATAAAACTTTCAAAATTAAAAGAGTTATAAAACGTGTTTTTTTGGCTTATATGAATATTTTGGTTACAATTTAAGCTTCCCAATTTATTTTTAAAATCACAAATTTCGGAAATATAGGCCACCAAGTATACACCAAATGACGTGTAAATAACCTTGATGTTTACACAAATCAATTATTTCGTGAAGGATGACAACAATCACAAGATTTAGATAATAACAAGCTTTAAGTTTTTCGCGAGTCATTCTAAATTGTTAGTGAAGTTTACGTAATGGCTTTCATCACAGGTAGGGCTCTGCACTATGTCTTCAAAGTCCCAGACCGGAAGCAAACTGCGATATTTTATCGCGAAATTTTGGGCATGAAAGTCCTGAGACATGAGGAATTTGCGGACGGGTGTGAGGCTGTATGTAATGGGTAAGTTACCAAAGATTCCCCCCGTTAAATAATTGCTGAAACAATTTAAAAAATTGTATACAAGTTTTACTTGTGTTCCCCCCTTCCTAGAAAGTGTTCTTTACGCAAGAAACTCAAAAACGTATTTGGAAACTTGCTAACAGTAGGAATAAGTCTTTTTTAGCTTATTCTTGAAATTTCGCTCAAGACCAAACAAAATCGAGTGAACCAGGCAAAGTAAAATCAGTCTCATTTAATATTTTCGTGATTTTGAGGCGCGTTTTCAAAATGAATGAACTTCAAGTTCAAAAACGAACTAAATTGACTAAAATAGGCTAGGTACAATCAATTAATAGAGAAGTTTTTTGAGGGAGTTTATTAACTACTTACAAAAACCAAAAATTGTAGTTTATTTAGGCCTAATTTAGTTCATTTTTCGGTTTGGTAGTACGTGGTGTACTAAACTTAAACCAAAACTAACTTAAACAAAAACAGGACATAATTTTTCGACCAAATGTTGTTTTTCGCTTATTTTATGAACTATTTCGAAGAGAAAACCTAAATAGTTAATTTCTATTTAGTTAGTGATTTTTAGGTGTGTTTTGGCAAGTTCTTTTGGTAAGATGGTCTAATTCAGTGATTTCTCATTCAGTTTTAGCTAAATTTTTCGAAAAAAATTAGTTGTTACCTCAACAAGACTCGAAGAGCCTAAAATAACACCAATTTTAATATAATTGGCGACTTTTCGGTCTGCTTTTAACGAAATTTTGCGAAAAAGCTGCCTGTCTGGCTGAAATATTTGCTCAAAAAAGGGATTAATAAGAATGTTTTGTATTTAAGTTGACGAGTTTTCAATCGCTTCTAGAAAAAAACTCGGGAAAAAACTAGGATTTTCGCTCTTAATATTGCTTATTAGCTGTTTCAAAACTATTTTCTCTAAAAAATAGTCGTTATAAATTATTCATGCATTTCAAAAAGTTAATACCTAATGTAATTTATAGTTCCAATGAAAAATTAATAACTATTTTACATTTTTATCAAACTTATTTAAAAAAATAATTCGTTAAAATGCGACATTGGCATTTCTATAGTTTTGAAACAGCTGATATTTGCTCAAGAAAGGCAAAAATAACATTACTTTTAACCAAAATTTGTTGCCGTAAAAAGTTCTTTTACAATAAATGAAACTCTGGTTAAAAGTTAGTTGAATCATCTTATTTTTACCTACTTTTAGCGAAATTTTTATAAAAAAAATTGTTTTATCTCATAACGTGTTTAAAAATTTTAAAAACGCAGAGCAGACAATTTTCGGTGTAATTTTGCTTCTCACAAGAAAGTGAGAATATAACTTCAACCACGTGTGCTTGAAAATACAGAGTAAACCAAAAGTGTAACACACATATCTTTGTTTAGAAAAAAATCCTTGAACTGGGTGCTCAAAAACTGGCGCACCAACTCAATGGAGTGTGGTAGAGAACTGCTTGCATATAAAAGTAAAAATAGCAACAAATTATTTGTATTAAAGTTATTGATAAAGAAAGAATTTTAAATAAATAATATGTTATGATCGCAATAGAATTTGATCGAAAATAAAAATAAATTATTTTTGAAACGGTTTCCTAGGAAATAATTTCCAGTCTTGACACATCCACAAACCGTGATTTTTTTTATGAATTTTATTTTTTTTAGTTCAAAAAACTGCTAAACCTGATAGGAAATTTAAAAATAATTATTAATTGTTTTGTTAGGGAACGATTACTTAGTGTAAAACACAAAAACATAAAATAATGAAAACTAAAGAAGTTAAGGAAATAAATTTGTAGCTCCAGATTTTTTTAAATATGACTTTTTTCAAGATTTTCTTGTAATCTACACATAGTTCTCAACAACATACCACTGAGTCGGTGCGTCAGTTTTTAAGCAGCCTGTATTGTGTTTAATGCTACATTTTGATACATCATTTTAGTGTACACATTTTTATTTTTCTGGTAAGTATAAAAAAAATTAAAAAATAAAGCAAAACAATTCAAAAAGTGAATTAAATTAAATAAGAAAGCTGTAAAAGTTACAGAGAGTATTACACAAAGATCTTTATCTTTTCGTTCTTGCTTTATTTTATAACAACAGATGATTGTTTTTTTGTCTAGGTGTCATATTTCATACAAAAAAATTATAAAAAACAATTGCCACTTGAAAAATAAATCAGAAACAAAAAGATAAAGGCCATTATGTTTAATTGTCATAATTTTTTATTTTCTTAAATTTATTTATTTTTTTTTCTCATTGCCAGGAAGATAATGATGTGTACTGTCTGAAACAGTGAACAAAAATGTCTGTTGTCATTAAAAAAAATTAAAAATGAAGTCACGACTCAAAACGAATGGTATCACAAATAGTACTATAAAGTGAAAATGTAGCATTTAACAAAATTAAATCGACCTGTTTTAAATGACAAATAACAGAGATATGAATTTTGTGCGATACCTTTGGTTCAATGCGTATAAGCGAAAATAACATAAATTTCGGTCAAATTTGTGTTTTTCCAGCCAGTGTTAACAAAACGAATTACTACCTACTTAATCATTACAAATACTCACCGAGTAAAAGTAATCATCAACCCAACGTAATATAATTTCAGTTTTGTGGAATGTAACAATTACGAGTACCAACATCACATTATCTAAATGAGCCTCTCGTGGAAGCAATCATTTTATTGCGCCAATTATCCTTAATTACTTTATCTTCATTCCAGTCCTTACGCAAACCGGTGGAGCAAGACCATGGTCGGTTACGGTCCCGAATCGACCCATTTCGCCATGGAACTGACCTACAACTACGGCGTAAAGTCCTACGAGAAGGGCAACGACTTCCGTGGCATCACAATCCGCAGCAAAGAGGCCCTGCAGCGCGCCAAAGAGAACAACTGGCCCATCTTAGCCGGAAACATCCTGGAAGCGCCAGGCGGTTACAAATTCCACATAATCGACGAACCCCAACCCACCGATCGTGGTGCGTACTAAGCGCCCCCAAACGACTGACTTGTCTAAAATTTCCTTGCAGATCCAGTAGTGAAAGTAACTTTGTCTTGTTCCAATTTGACCAAATCCATCAACTACTGGAACGGTGTCCTGGGCTTGAAGATATTCGGGCGCACGGATAAGACCGTCCTGCTGGGCTTCAAAGAGAGCGAGGCCAAGCTGGAGCTGGAGGAGATTGGCGGCCCGGTCGAGAGAGCTAAAGCGTACGGACGTATCGCCTTTTCCTGCCTGGCGGCAGAGCAGCCGAAAATCGCCAAGAAAATCGAGGAGCACAAACATACAATTTTCAAGCCTCTGATCTCGCTGGACACGCCTGGAAAGGCCACAGTCCGGGTCATTATTTTATGCGACCCTGACGGACACGAAATCTGCTTCGTGGATGAGGAGGGGTTCAGTCAACTGTCGCAGGTTGACCCCGATGGTGATAAGCTACTCGATCGGTACATCGCAAGAGATAAATCGTAAATAACCTGGATTATTAATTCAAAGGGTGGAAAGGTGATATTATTCAACACAAAGTATTTATTCTTTCATATATTGTTACAAAAATAAAATATATAAAGTTCCAACCAACATAAAAACCAACAACCCAACTTATCACAATTTATTCTTTAAATCGGCGTTCCAATGGACGAGCTCCCGCCACCACTTCGGCCTGCTCATGGCGTGGGGCGAGCGGAAGATCGCCGATTGTAGCCTCTGGTAAACGCGGCCGTCCGAGGCCCCCAACACCGAATTCAGGATGAAATCGGGGGGCGCGATAGCGTCAATTAGAGACACTGCGTCGTCTTTAATGTCGTGGCAGAGTGTTAAGATGCCTTCGTGGATCAAATGAGTGGCTTTGGGGCCCTGGGTGTAGCCCCCTTCGTACAAAGTTGCCAAATATTTCTCCAGGGTCCACAGCCCGTACAAGGAGAATAATTTCGAGAGAACTCTTTTGTTGTCAGCGTCCGTTGCTTGGTTGATAACGACCAACATTCGTTGCAAGAAGAAGTGCTAAAATTTAGAATTTCGGTTACTGAATAGCGACCATAATATTGGCCATTATTATGTAATAAAAGCCAGTATATGCGAGTAGAATACTATGTTTTGTGCACGACTACTAAATATTTTCGAATCTGCGTACACATTGGGAATTAATTTGAGATCATATCGTATATTTACGAAAACAGTAGTTAGTATACATAATCAAGCGCGTTAAAAGTGTGGTCATTTTTTAAGAATAAAGTTAATCGACATTTCTTTTAGTTTTTATGTTATGACAAATTAGTTCAGAAAATCTTCGTAATGTGTTCGGTATGCAACTTTTATAATTTGTTATAAAAAGAAAACAATGTCACATAACCGGTTCGTTAGGAAGCTGGGAAATTGTGGCGAGTCACGTGACTTATCACAATTTGTTTTTTCATTAATTTAAAATTGTTTAAATCACCTATTACCTCAAAAAATTAAAAATTATTTGCAAAGGTCAAATGATGCAAGTAATTTATTAAAACCTCTTTTTACGATTGTCTACCTTTTCATTCAAAAATCTTGAACGTACATTAAAAAAATACAATTAAAATTTTCTGTTTTTTTGTAAAAATATACAAACAACACATTACAAAAAATAATTCTAAATTGAATGGGGTTTCAAGTTCTAGTAATGCCAAAGCAAAACTAATTTGTGGTACAAAGTTACGAAACAATTTATGTCAAGGGGGGCATCGTAGCCCCCGTTAACAAAGCTCTACAACGCTACAATTTGCACTGTTAAATGATTATATAAAAAACGACTTCATGGCAAATTTTATAAAAATTGAATAAGTATGTTTGAATATAAAAAATATAATCCGCATTTTTGGGGTAACTTTCGGAAGCTAATAATTCCACAAAAAAATCGTTTTCAGAAAAAATACAAAATACAGATCAAATTAAGTTGGGGACAAAAGGAAAAGGAGATTTTCCAGGTCAAAATAAAGCAACTTAACCCATCTCACCTTTGTACAAAGTTGCACCGTTTAAAAGTTAGAGGGCGTCAAAGCACAAACATTATTACTAATTTCTAAATAGAATAATCGAATTTGAAGAATTTTGTACAAGTAATTTGTCATCAAAACCACATGTTTTCATGATTTCTTTTGTTTTTTTGTTATACAATATCTAAGTGGTGTAATTTTTTTATTCAAAAGACCCATCATTTCTGAACAATTTTTATATCAGCCTTGATTTTGGAATAAAAAAATAATAAAGTGGAGGTGTTAACATTATTGGTTTTAAAAATATATTTTTAATTAATTAATTTCATTATTTCATTATTAGATTAATTATTATAATTGTAAATTATAAATTTTTCCATAATGACAGGGTAGATTTTAATCAGTGTGTATTTTTATAGATTTCTAGAAACTTACAATTTTGCGGAAAAATGACTTCTTTAATTTAAATTAATAGCAAATTACGTTAATGTTATCTAACATAGACTTAAGATAAAGGAACTAAAGCCAAAATTAAAAAAAAAATAATGGAAAATCATATAATAATAATAAATAAGCGAGCGTCTGAATCGGAAATTTTGCACATCGACAATTTTTTAACTACAAACCCGAGGCCGATACAAAAATTTTATAACTTACAAAAAATCTTAAGAAAGAATAGGTCTTTCGAATAAAAAAAATAATTACACCACTCGGATAAGGAGTAATAAAAATATGTTTTAAAATGTTTGATAGGTGAGTAGAGCTTATTCCAAATCTGGTGGCGAACTGACATTGTCAAAAATAACTGAATTTTGGCATTAAATACATGTTTACTATTGAAAAAAAAAAAATTGCCCATAGGCGTCGTAATAAAATGATTTTCAAATCCACTGATAGTTTTTAGAAAATTATAATGAGAGACGTAAAATGAAGAATAATGAACAAATTATTAACAATAGTAATTTTTCTATGTATCTTAGTCCTCAAAATTTATTAATATTAAAATGACAACTAAATTTTAGCGAAAAAAATGCACGCCCATGTATTTCATTATCTTAACCAAGTGAGTGCATTTCAAGAGACTTTTATGTCACTGTTAGTTCGCCACCAGATATGGAACCACCTCTGCTTTACAATAATTAAAAAAACAAAAGTAACAGTGTCAAAACATGTGGTTTTCATTACACATTACTTGTACAAAATATAATCAAAATCCGATAGATAAAAAATCGTAGATAAAAAGTTACCAAAGGAAATCGAAAATAATAATTCTTGAAATATGACGCTCTCTAACTTTTAATAAGTTACAGTAAGTTAACGCTCTGTATTTTGAGCTGTAATTTCTGGTTCCCTGTTGTCACCACTTTTCATTACACCCTGAATTTCCACTTCTTCGCGAAACACCTTTATAACACTATTATTTTTTTCCACTCCTGAAAAAACTCAAAAAGGCCAAATGCAACCAAAAACTAACTCCAGATTTCAACTCGATCTGTAATTATTTTGTAAAAAATTGAAATCGAATCCACGATTTCATTTTCTATGGTAAACTTGAATTTCCTGTATTTCGAGAGATTGATGTAAAAGAGTATTTACGAAAAACGTTAGCTATTATCATTGAGTTTATTAATAAACTCAATGCTATTATACTTAATTGAGTAGTGGTTGAACTTTTATTACTTTGATAAAGTCTGTTATTGTTTATAATTATTCAAGTGAAGCTTTATTTATGAATTAAATTATCGGATACTTCGAGAGATAAAGGCCTTATTGTTTGTCGTTTTTTTTTGTTTTTTGAAAACGCAGATTCGGAGTGTGTAACTACATTTTTTTACTTGTTGGTTTTACAGAAACTCGTTAACGAGTTCTCTTCTACACAGCCTTCTCGCGTTATTACAAAAAACTTAGATCTGTTTTTGTAACCACCTCAAATAATTACAACAAACTCAAAATAATTGATGGCAGCATAGATGGCATAAACATCAGAACATCGAGAAAAGTATAAATGTGAGATTTGGAAATCGATTCGATACTTGTTTCATTTAGGTTAAGAAAAATCTACTAGCTAAAAACGCCAATGCAGCATGTTACCGAATTTTTTTTTAATAAAACTGATAAAATTGTAAAATAGTTATTAATGATTAGATCTCTGATTGAAGGTATCTATAAATTACATTACCTATTTTTTTTAAATGCATGAATCATTTAGAACAGCTAATTTCGAGAGAAAATGCGACGTGAAAGAGCTTTGAGAGAAATAATCTAAAGAGGAAAGTTTGCTCGGATAAGTAAAACCTGAAGTGGTACACGGATTATCGAGAATAATAGAAAAAGTACGAGTAAATTATTAAAGTCGTGTACAAAAAAAACTTCCAGCCATACCTGAATGAAGACAATGGCCAGGCTTTTAGCGTAGTACACCTGAGTGTTATTTTTGGCCCAAAACTCGCCTTCTTTCTTCGTCAGATGGTCCAACTTGTCCTTTGTTTGTTTCAAAAGATAACAAACCAGCCACTGATAGGCATCTATGATAGCTTCAGGCCGATAAACCTCGTCTAGGCTATTGGCAGTAAATTTGTGTTTGAGTATTTGCGAAGCATTGCTCAGGAAATTGGCCGATTGTAGCGGAGTGTCGATTTTGGCCCCTCGTTCAATCTCGGAGCATAATTTGATCAACCAGTTGCTGGTTTGTTGAATCAAGACGTGATTTTCGCCTTCGTACGTGCAGTTAGCATCGTTGTCGTTCCTAATATCCCCAATTCCGGCCACTTTTAAGTATCCATGGCCACCACAAGCCTCCCTGCACTCCTGGATGGCATCGCGTGCCAACCAACTCGCCACCGGCTTACAGGCCGAGGAAATCACGTGGATTTCCATGCCCAAGTCGGCCAGAGATTCCTTATTTTGATTCAAAACTGTCTCAATGGTGAAACTATAATTCGTTTCGGAAATAAATGTGCTAAACACCCTCAAGACGTAAATCGCAGCCAAGTATGGCAAAAGTCGGTGTTGCTAAACAAATAAAAACACTATTAGAAAGGTTCAAGATGGGATTATTGTCACTCACATGTGACTGATACTCCAAAATTGGAACTTCCTCCCCACCCTCTGGCCCAAACTGTTTTCTCACAGCTGCATATCTTATCGCAATCGTGAGTGCCTTAGTGGCATAGCTTTCGCAAATTCCAGTTATGCTAACACGGCCTATGGACAGGGCCCCTAACGCAGCCCCGTGACGGTCCTTCGGGTTCTTAAACCTTGTCACGTACTTGCCCTCAGGGGTCACGTCGGCGTTTTTACTCAGGAGGTTCTCACGCGGAATGCGGTAATTATCAAAAATCAGAAAACTGCAAATAAGCAAAAATTGGTCGTTTTTTTGATACACAAGAAAATTGTTATTTGATCTTTCCCGAACTAAAAGAATCAGTCTACACTGGCCCAAGACTTTGTTTTTTTATTTATTTCAAATTTATTTATTTTTTTCAAAAATAAATATGGGTACAAATTAAATGCACAGTATTTTATTTAAACGACAAGTATTTTTGATCAGTAAAAATAACAAATACCTAGAATTCCACATTTCGAGTTTTACGTTTTCGAGTTTAATCGTTCGAGGGGTATGTTTCCTATTAGGTCGCTGTCTGCAAGCTAGCTAATGAGCGTTTATTATTTAAACTGTGCAAACAGAATCTACATACTGTGCGTTTACTTGTCATTTAAATTTTTTACTGCGCAAAAATGAATTAAATACTGATCATTTATTATTTTTACTGTGCAAAAATTCATTAAATACTGATCATTTATTATTTTTTACTGATCACAATCGAATTTACTATGATCGCTTTATTACTACCCAATAAATATTTCTAATTGAGAAAAAAATGCGGGTCAATTACAATTATAACGGAACAGCCTGTATTATTTGATTGCATTTTGGAGGTCGAGTTTAATGATGATTTTGATGAAAACTTTTATTGGTCGATTCGGGTAATTTGATTTTTTTGACGAAAATACGCTCTTTCAGAATTTTTTACACAAAAACAAAGAATCTTAAAAAGTATCACATCCACCACTTTAAAGAGAAAAGGTCAAACTTAAAAAAAATGAAAAGGTTTGTTAAAGGTTGAATAACTTACAAGAATTAGATGGAACACCGTATTTTTTTTGGTTCTCAGATATTCTATTTTAACGGACGGGACAATGAGAATTTTGTTTTTAGTTTTTACGAACATAATCAGTGGAAGTGTTTTTTTTATAAGAACTAGTACCAGTCAAATTGTTTGTAACCTACAATTAGAGCCACATTTTTAAAGTTTGAAATGCGAGCCGGAAAAAGAAATACAAATTGATGACGGACGGGACACAAAAAAAACCTCACATTTTTATCGTGGAAAATTCGTGTTAAAATTCTGTTAATTTAAAAGGCACTAATTCCAACAACTATTTTTAAAATAAAACGTGGAACCTGATGAAACCACAGAATCAAAGAATAAGGCAATGTGCATCGACTTTTAATTTAATTTTTTATGTAATTTTTTTTAATTTTAATTAATTTACTTTTTGTCTACACACATGACGGACGGAACAAATAAATCTTGTTTGTGAATATAGCTCTAAAAATTTATTTTATTAAGTTTGAGTTATTAAAAACTTTAACAATATTAAAATTAGACAGTGGAAATTAAAAATTCTTGTTTTTTTATCAACGTAAGTACATTTTATGTGTGCGATAGCGAACAGGACAATAAACGTTATAAAGATAAAAAAGTAATATTAGTAATAAATTTACTTACCGATTTCCATTTTCTAAACTATCAGAAACTAGAAAAATACATAGTATGAAAAATTTAGAATTCGATGAATTACTTTAATTTAAGTGATTATCCTGTCTCAAAAACTCAAAAAACTTAACATTACGAAAATCATTTTGAAATTTCGGGGTCACGTTGCAGTTTTCCTGGAATGGCGGCTGTTCTTAGGGATTATTAAATTCTTTTTCTGAAAACGAAGTTCCAAATGTCTAAAGCTAATAAATAAACAGATATTTGACGTTAAATGTAAAATATTGTTCCAAACTAGAGTTCAACAGTCCATATTGCTGAATTGTTGTTGCCAAAAGTTATTCAACTTTTAACAGACTGCTTTCGAATATTCGAAAAGTTGGAGAACGTCCTATATTTCTAGGATTCTGAGCTTTTGTAAATCTACTAAATTATCAAAAAGAGCGCGTTTTTGACAAAAAATCATATTATTTCAAAAACTAAGCACTAAGACCAATAACAGCTTTAAGACATCAGTGGTAAAAGCTACATCCAAAAATGCAAAAACATACAGTGTTTCATTAAAAAAACAAGAGCATTGTAGCTCATTTCTAAAACACTGTTCTATACTATTAAAAAAAAGTTAACTAATGTAGGGAGTTATTATATGAATAGTTGAGCAACCAATCAAATGTTAGCGCTACCAAAGCAAATCTCTGAAATAAAATTAAGTTTCATTGCTGAAAGCTTTCTGTAGAGCAGTCGAACATACAATCTTGTTCTTGTATGTAATTTACGTAATGCATCTTTAATCGATTCGCTTTATAACACAGCTTGTCTCATAAAGTATTGCATTATGTAGTACTTATTACATTAAATAGCTATTAACTTATGGGCATATTGTGTTTTATATGACAAAATATCTTTAATTTTTATAGTGGTTTATAAAGTTCACTGAGTTTTTGTTTCCATGTCATTATAATAAAAATGTAGATTGCTTTGAAACGTTAGGTCATGGTCAGGAATAATAATATCGTATTTGAATAAAATAAAAATCTGACTTACCAACCTCACTCGACACGTCAACGCCCTGTTACGATAACAATAAATTTGAATAATTTTGAACATCAACGGAGATTAAATAACGATGGAATTTGAATATTACTGTGCATTAATTAATTTCACCAGTTATTATTGTTACAAGCCATTATGCAAAACATTATAAGTTACTTATAATTTGATAGAAAAAAATCCCAAAATTTTTGCAATCGTAACGTTGGCAATCCTATCAGCAGAAGTATGTGTAATAATTTTACCACCTAATAAAACTCATCAAGTTCAACAACTTTTCGTCAAGTTTTACACTCAGGCCCTTTACACCTCTTAGAAGAGAGAAAAAAAATATGAAATAAATATTTTCCACTGCACTGATATCCAATCTCGCTAGGGGAAAAAAACTTTTTTTCTATTAATTTATTTGCCCAATAAATAAGAAAAAACCATTACACCAAAAAATCATATTGGATGTTTTTTACATCAATGGATCGAAAATGCGAAATAAAATTATTCTGCAGCGATTTTAAAGCCAGGACCGGAATAAGCACACTAACGTGTTAAAAATGTTTTCATTAAAAAATTACATCAGATGTTCAAATTGACGACTATTTTGGTCTAAGCACAAACGAATTCTTCGTTTACAATTCGCATGAACCCTTGCCGCAAGATTTGAAGATTAACATTCCATTTGCAAAAAACAGATAAAATAAATGGGAATCCGGGCCTGAAAAATTCTCACCAGCTACCTCTACCTTCAGACCCAACAATGATCGCGTGCCAATTTTACAGTTGCAATAAATTTTTGAAAACCACCACCGTGATGGAGACCTTTTGTGGAAGTGATTTACAATTTTACCAAAATTCATGGGAAAAAAGCTGCCCCAATATCAAAACAAAAATTAAAAATCAACGACAAATTTTTTTGAAAATTTAATTAGGCACTTTGAAGCACTACCTCAAAATACAAATAGACAAAAAATCGTTGACATTAGACTATAGTTAACTAAGCGATAGTGAAAAAACACACCATACAAGTAAACATTTTAATAATTGGTCAAAACATTCTTCTGTACAATAAAATCACATACAATTTTTTTTAGAATTCCAGATACATTATAAAGAGGTGTAAAGTGCCTGAGTGTAAAACTTGACTCACCCGGTATACCATTCTGTTTATCTATTACTTTTGCTGCTTTACGCCTTTCTTTTGTACAATCGAGCCGGTCATCAAATAAAGTCGTAACAGTTTTATGAGTTTTTGGGCACTAACTGTTGATTTAACTACAAAGTTTTTACACTAAGTGAATCCTTAGCTGCTAGCCCATCAAACGCTGGTATCAGAATTATAAATTTTTACTTGGTTGGTGAAATAATCGGTCTTTTTTATTTTTTATTTTTAGACGCAAACTAGACGTGTGATTTATTAGAAGATGGTATAATTTGCCAACAAAGGGATCAGTTACCAGTAGCCGACCTTTTTGAAGCCCTTATTTGTAATCTTGTAATGAAACTGATGCCAGCATTGAAATATCCCAACGAAATCTTTTACAATCTTACCCCAATTACAGTTCACATTGTCACCTAAATTTACGACGCCACTCAGTAGCAACTCAAAAATAAAAATAATTTTTAAAGTTAAAATGTTAAAGTGCGTTTAATTCAAAATCTGATTGGTATTTTTCTGCGCTAATTTCGTAAACAATTATCTGAAGTGAATACGCGTGGTTTAGTATAAAATTTAGAATTAGATTTTTTGGTCGAAAATTATTTTTTTTAATTATCATTTTTATCTGCAAATGAAAAATTACCAAAAAATTAGGGGAGATACCATTCGAACGTACCGTCAGACGTATAAAATGCAATATTTTTTTATTTAATTAGAAATCGCAATTTTCTTAGGTGCGCGATAAGGTTGCCACCTGGTACAATAAAATCACATACAATTTTTTTTACAATTTTAGATACATTATAAAGAGGTGTAAAGTGCCTGAGTGTAAAACTTGACTCACCCGGTATACCATTTTGTTTATCTTTTATTTTTACTGCTTAGTGCTTTCTTTTGTGCAAACGAGCCGGTCATCAATATTTAGTAATTAGTTTGTAATGTTTTTATATTTATAGCAACAATTATTTTCATTGTTGTTTTAATTGTTTCAAATTGGCACACGAAAATAGTTCGGCACTTTTATTTTTGCACACATTTCAATATCCTATCTTTTCCAAAGTTTAAGTAAATTTGCGAAACTTGTACTGAAAAACTAAAAATAGAAAACATGTTTTATTTATTGAACTCTGACATCTGTTAACATTAACACACGTATTTCAATAATTGATAAAAAAACGCTTGTTTCAGTAAGAATTTTTTGCTCGCAATTTTACTGAGCGCAAGAATTAAATTAAAATATCAAAAGAAGGAAAAGCGGTGGTGTAAACAATGTTGCTTGTCATGTTTCTTTCAGTGCGTTAAATTACAGTACTTAGAAAGAGATTTTGCAAAAATGAACTAGTTCGTTATCGAAATACCAACCCATTGTCGATCCCGTTGAGGCCGATCTTCTCGCCCATGTCCCCCACCACGATCCCGGGATACGGTAGCAGAGTCTTGGGGTCCCTGATGGGCACCACGAACGTGTGGAGCCCATGGTGCACCCCTTCGACGTACAGCTGGGCGTAGACCACGGCATAGGAGGCCATTTGACCCAGCGAACCGGCCCAGCACTTGGCCGCTTCGAAGTCAGGGGTGTGGAGGACGAATTGTTGGGTGTTTTTGTCGTAAGTGGCGCTCGTCCGCATGCCCTTGGTGTTGGTACCATGGCCGATCTCGGTCAGGCAGAAACACCCATGGATCTAACAATTTCAATGGTTAGTTGTAGTTTTTTCGAGGTGGTAAGCCAACCTCGCCCCGGTCTGCGAGGTCTAAGATATCGTAGTGGCGCTCCGTCCCTTGGCTCCTGATAACGTTGGTGAACAACCCGTTGCCCACGGAGTATTTAACGGTGGAGGATGGGCTTAACTGCATCATTGTCCGGGTCATGACGGCCCCAGTTTTAACATTTTCCACGATTTTGGGGACTGATAGGAGGTCAATGTCGGCGTAGGCAAGGGCCCGACGCACTGCAATACGCCTCTGTTCCTCGAACGAATGGGAGAGTAGGTCGTGTTGGTACTCTGGGTGGGTTCGCAGCACCTCGAACAGCTCATTCTACCAGCAATAAAATATTATCTTTTACATAACCAAACTTACTTGGTACTTGACAATATCCTCAGTTTCCAGAAACACTTTCAATTTTTTCCAATCAAACGAGGCCCTTCTCCTATACAGGTCCAACGGACCTGGAGGAAAATTTTTCAATAGATGTGACATTTTCACAGCGATGGTATGGCGCACTGTTTGAGATAAACACAAATATTTATACCGAATTTATATATCTCGCAGTTGCGATAACATTAAAAATTTTGTACTGTCATGTAGTCTATTAGTTCACTGACTTGAGGACAAGTAGCGGACTTTACACTTGCAGGTTTTAATAGTTTTTTTTTACAAAACACGCTAACATAACCTTGATCCTTGATGCTTATCGAATTATTACAGAAAACTGTAGAAAACTTTCTAATTTCGCTAATTGGGAGAAAGCAAGTGGAGGTGATTATGTAAGTAATGTGTGGCGAAGTGAAGCACCTTCAAGTCGACATCGGAAATCAACAACTGGAATTGTGTAATTGAATTGATTAATGTAGGGGAGACCCGGGTAAAGTTGCGCAGAATTGTGACCGGACCGCAGACTAAACAAGCCCACTGTAAGCTCCAGGGCACATGCCATAATAATTCACAAACAAATGGAAAAAATGGTAACTCCCACTTGCACTTATGTAAACATTTTGTATAAGAAATTCTGTATCACAAAAATGACAGCTTATGGCAAAGCTTTGAAACAATAAAAATAAACACTTAATCTGGGACAGCCTGTATAAATAAATTAAAGATGATATATTTTTTATAAACAGTATTCAATTAAAAAGAAAACGCAAAAAATAAGGTAACTAGGTTTTTATACATATCATTATTAGCAAATATTACACATTTTTAAAATTAGTACGGTTGATTGATTATGAGTGTGCCTTTAGTGTTAATTTATCGCATTTTTATAAGCACACACAAACTATTATAAAAATAAAAACACTGAACAATTAACACTGCGAAAAGTATAACAAATGGCTAATTTATTTAGAAAATTGGAAAGTAACGAAAAATGAATGAAAATAATTATGGTATCACATATTTGCAGTTCTTTACTCAACATAAACGTATCGGTCCATAGAAATTTTACCATAAGTGTCGAGTTATCAAGTGTTTCTTAATTTTAGATAGCAAAAATACCTTTTCTAGACTTTTACAATGGTCAAAGAATCATCGATACATTCCATTTACCAGTTTTAAATCGATTTTTTTAAACTTAAATAGTAGAGTATAAAATGTTACTTCTGGGCCAGGACATTTGGCGTCTTAAAAATCAAGGTAGAATCTTACAAATTTAACTGTTTGCCCAAAAGCAAACAACCGAAAAGGGCCCAAAACCTCTCAAAAATCATTAATTTTTATCCACCCTAAAAGTTCTCAAATATGTGTGGACCACCAAAAATTGGGCACACGAAAAAACCGTTAAAATATCCCAAAATAATGGAAAATTACCTCAAGAACGCCCTAAAAAACTAACAAAATACCTTGTTTTTACACACCCCAAAATGGCTTTTTACTTCTGGACCAGGACATTTGGCGTCTTAGAAATCAAGGCACAATCCTACAAATTTAGTGTTTTCCCAAAAGTAAACATTCGAAAAAGATCTAAAAAACTTACAAAATGTCTTTGAACACCCCAAAATGGCTTTTTATTTCTGGACCAGGACATTTGGCGTCTTCAAAAAACAAGGCAGAATCTTACAAATTCAGCTGTTCTCCCAAAGGTAAACATCCGAAAAAGACGTAAAACCCTCCAGAAAGCATTAATTACCGCTTATAAAATAAATCAAGTACAAAATAATAAAGCCCATTATGATTAATTGTCAGTATTTTTTTATTAAATTTATTTTTTCTATTATCACTGATATCAGGCTATCACCCTCTGAAATACCTATTTTCACAACTATCAATTCACCCTGTAGTATTTTGATTTTGGGGTTAATTTTTTTTTCTATACTTTAAAATAATGTCACTATGATATCAAAATGTACAAAAAAAAAAACAAATCGACCTGTTCAAAAATTTTTTTGAAAACTGACTTATTAAAAAAATACGAATTTTGTGCGTTATTTTTGGTTCAGTCTGTAATGCAGTCAACATATTGAGACCAAAATTTATGTGTTTTTGTTTCAAAATTCTCATCTCCAACGATTGCTAAATTCGAAGAGGGTCCACTATTCGCCGTTATTTTTAAAATGTTTGCTTTCTTCGTGATTTCCGATTCGGTTCTCGTGTTAATTTATCCCCGTCAGCCGTTACTAGTACCACAAAGGGAGACTCACTACGCTTTAGTCTGGTATTGATGTTGACCATTAGTTTGTAATTAAAAAAACTAATTGTACACATGTAACATGTGGATAAATTAATTGATTTTAACACACATGTTATTCAAAACAGACAAAACCAGACTTACAAATTTGTAATTTGTGCTAATTAGTACCTACAGAATGTTTCATTGAAAAACGTATTTAATTGCACCTCATTTCAATAAGTTTACATAATTATTAGCAATAGATATGTAATTTAAAACAACTATACGAATCATAAGTGCAAAAAATTGTTTTCAAATGCCTGCGACTCTCCTAACAATTCTTGAGAATACCGATTTAAAATAAAATATGGAGTAAGTTTGGTTGCCTAACTAACCGCGCAACAGTTCTGTTTTCGCAAAACCGTCCCGTCGCTATTTTCCCTTGATACGTGCCAAATGCGTGCACTCTTCAAATTTAAACCAAAGAAATCAGATTTGAAAAACTAGTTTATCAAAGGGGATAGCATCACTTGAATTGCCAAATCTGCAATTAATTGCCAGGCCTGATCAAGCCGTGATAAGGGACCGATCTTCCAAAGGCGTCCGTTTCAAATCTTGAAAACCCAGCTTATTAATAAAATATCGCGATAATAACCGCGAGTGGGAACCCGAGATTGGCGTTCCACACCGAATTGTCAGTCTTGCCGCGGCAGCGCTACTCCCAGCAGTTCGCCAGTCGCCTCTCCCATCCGAGCCATGAAGTGCGCCCGTCGTAATGACAGTGTAGGCCCAAATTGCTCCCAATCTTCCAATAATGGAGCCTAGAGCCGCCGCCGCTCTCCAGTTCAACGCGAGCCGAGGCCACAAAATGGACGCCGTCCCGAAGCGCCTCAAGCCGGAGCCCGAGGAGGCCGAAGCGGGCCCGCGGGCGCCGTCGCCGAGCTTCCGGCGCGAGAACAGCACCAGGTCCCTGCGGTCGGCCTACGTCGGCGACGCCAAGACCAGCAGCGAGTCCGGCAGCCACCTCTCGAAGCCGCTCTCCGACGCGGCCTCGGTGCGCTCCTGGGCCTCCGTGGGGATGGGCTCCACCGACGGCAGGAAGATGATCGTGCGGAGGGTGCCCACGTCGCCCGTTGAACTCTTCAACATCGTCAATCCGCCGACGTAAGTTTGGAATGCTGCACTGGCCTCGCGCTGCCTTTTACTACCAGTTTCTGCTAAGAGCGGTACAACGCAACCAAAATAGAAACCTGGAACCACGCGAAGCCTCACATGCTTTTCCCTATTTACAAGATGACGAGATTAAGTGTCATCTTAAAGTCAAATACTACCCGGTGATAACCCAGCTATCAGCGATTCATTATTAAAAGCACCACACTTTACGCCAATTAAGATAACTGCTCTTCAAATGGAAAAAATATTTATTTTTAATCCGTCTTTAAAAATAACTTTCTAAATAAGGCACTTGATTGAAGCTCCCAAGCCCCGAGATTAGCATAATTTATGTACAATGAACGCACATCATAAAATCATGTCACCAGTAGCTGCTTTATCACGGATCATCTCACAGACCAGCTAATTCGCTTTCATCAATTGTTCTTAAATCCGGGTAAAGGATTTAAATACTGCAAACAAAAATACTCGTGTCATTAGTGTAGAAGTAGGTTAATGGACCAAAGTCTCAATTTTTGGAAAATTTTTGCCAGCACGGAAAAATAATCAAATGACGACGTACTGTTTACGATTTAACAAAAGCATGGGTGCTTTGATGATTGGTTGATTGATTGAAGAATGGAGAGTCAAAAATTGTTTAAACATAAATGGTGTGAAAATGTTACAGAGCGCTGACACAGTGGTACAAATATATCGTTTTTGATAATACCACGAGAAAATGTATTTTTAAAGACAAAACAATGATAATTGATAACAAATTAAGAAAAAAAAACTGTTTGGTAAATAATGAAATTTAAGTCTCACAACACAATTCAACTTTCACAGAACGCAAGTCATTTTGATGACTTACAAATTTTGATAAAATTAAATACATACTCCTTTAACCTTTGGGTAAACTTATTAACAACTTGTGTTAGACCAAGTTCTACAGTTCCAATATTTAAAAAACGCATAGAATTTATATAGTCATTTGCGGTTATTTTTGAAAAAATTCTCCGAATTCTCCGATTTATTTTACAAATTTTACATTTTGTCATTATTCATATTTGTGACGTTATTAGTTTATTTAGTGTTTTTGATAGTGCATTCCTATTATATTTTTCTACTAAATGAAATAAAAGTTATAAATAAAATAAAATAAGTTATCAATAATAATAACAATAACAACACATAAAGGACTTCAGCTTTCTGTTCTAGTCTTATTTTATAAAGGATGATGTTTTTTTTTATATAAGTTTTTTTGTATTTAAGTTTCATGTTAGACGTGTTGTGATGCTAATTATTAACAAATAATAATAAAAAAACAATCACTCCTCACAAAATAAGACCAGTACAGAAAGATAAAACACTGTGTGTAAAAGTTATTTCATTATTTTTTGTTTCCTTTATTCTTTGTATTTGCTAGAATGATAGATCAAACACCGTAACAGAAAATATGGGTTATCATTTAGAAGCTCACTCTGTATATACTGGATAATCGGTTACAAACACTCATAAAGAAAGATATTCTCAATTTGTTTTGTTGGTAGAAAAGTTTTGAACATCGCCTTAGAAACAATAACCATATTTAAAGGCATCTAGAATAATCATAATTTGTATGAGTGTCGCTAAAAAGTATGGATACAGTTAAATATTATAAAAACTATTCACCAAAACTTATTTGAAATTTGGTGTATGCTTAAGAGTATATAAATTCTATCATTTCAGATGTTTATAAAATTTCTATCTCCATTTGTTCTTCGGATACAAGGCTAACTTGATTTTTTTTAAATAGCAACAAGGGTCAAATTTAATATTTTTGTTCTATGGTATAACACATGCATACCTTAATTTAATCGAAACTTAAATAAAATCGAAAATTTTGAAAAAAGAAAAATTTTGTTAGCCTTGGAAATGTTGTCTTTATCTATGGTTAGCTCTTTGCTGTTTAAACATTGACCAAAAATAAGTGAAAGTTAAAAATAATTGTTAAAATAACACTTTTAACTGAAAAAGAACACGTTTTAATTAAAAAAAATTAAACACAAAATACTTGATTTTTATGCTACAAAAGATGTTCAAAATGATTTCCACTAACTTCTTGACTTTCTGTCTCTATGGTAAACCAACATGAAATTTTTTTTCGCTCAGTTCTACTTAAATATGCCATTATTAAACTAATTATTGCACCCAAGATTAATTTTTGGCTAATTATATAAGTGACAGATATCGCTAAT
The DNA here is from genome assembly GCF_031307605.1 of Tribolium castaneum. Lineage (NCBI taxonomy): Eukaryota > Metazoa > Arthropoda > Insecta > Coleoptera > Tenebrionidae > Tribolium > Tribolium castaneum. The sequence continues at coordinate 18,049,728 of NC_087395.1, read as the reverse complement.
AACAGTATTTTCAAAGCTAACTTAATTTTACTATTCCATTAAAATTATGAATGTTTATTTTTTTACCTTTTAATAAAACTAAAGGTGGGTATTATGTTACATCACTGAATTTAAAGAAAAATGCTCTTTTAAAAACTATTAAATTTGATCCTTCGTGCCATTTAAAAAAGTCAAGTTAGCCTTGTATTTTCAAAATAAATGACGATAAAAATTTGAAAAAGCTCGCAGATGATAGAATTTAAACAATTTTAACTGTTTCCCAATTTTCAAGGTTCTCTGTTAAACCGTTTTGAAAATATTTAACTGTATCCAGACTTTTTAGCGACCCTGTATACAGTAAAACCTCTATAATCCGACTATACACATCCAAACACTACTATTATTTATTACAATTGTTGTTAATGAGTATAAGGTTAAAATATACTTTTGAAGATTACAAAGTTATTTTGGTAAACCAAAACATAGATAATACAGAGAATGCCTTGCTTATTGTATTTTCAGTTTCGAATATTCGACAAAAAATATTCATCAAAAAAAATTGGAGATGATCTGTTTCCATTACTAAATCAAAACATGTTATCCGCCTTTTCACACTAAAAAAGGTCTTTTAACATATTTCTACAATTAAAAATAAAACAAAAAGCTGGTAACTTGCAGGAAAATAGAAATTAACAACTGGGAGTGATTTTTATTAACTGAAACTAAATAAAACAAAAAAAGGTAAAAAAATAGTGAGATGACAAACATTCGACTCATCTATACAGGGTGTCCCAGCGAAAAGGTCCATTAGTCACATTTAAATGTTAGATAAGTAAGCAGCAGATACTAACCTCCTGCCTCACCTAAATATACAAAGTGTTTCGAAAATGAGCTACAATACAAACTTATATTTTTTTAAATGGAGCATCTTATTTTTTTTACATTTTTGGATGTAGCTTTTAAAACTAATGATTTTGACCTAAACTTTTATTGTTCACTTTTGAAATATTTAAGCTCTGTTACTCAAAAATTAAGATACTTAGAAAAGTGGGACTTTCACCAGTTCAAAGCAGAAAGTTCAAGCTTTTTAGCTCACTACAGTTCAGAAAAATTAAAGTTGAATAAGTTAAAAATTTCAAATTTTAAACACCCTATTTCTTATTTTTGCATCTAAAAGACCTTTAAATTATCTATCTAAAAACAGTAACAGTTAACTGTCTCTTGCTGATTAGTGATTACTCAAAAGATGTGTATTTAACTTGCGTTACGTAGTGCGTTAAGCAATTGGTACTGATTTAAGTTTGAATTTTTCAAATTTTCTAGTTTTCCTAGTTTTTGAGTAGTGTGTTTTTAAAAAAACTTAAAACATTTCAAAAACTAATCAAAATCGACCAATAAAAACCATTACTTTCAAGATCTACATCAAAAAATGCAAAAAAAGTATTTCATTTATAAACAACATAAATTTGGATTGTAGCTGATTTCGAAAACATCCTGTAACATTTAAAGGTGAGTAATGTACTTTACCTACTTTACCTACACTCTATAATTGGTAAAATAGTATTTTCAAATTTGAAATAAATTTAATTTGAAAATTTAAATTTTATCATTTTTTTTCACCACATAACACAACAAAATTTTAGAATAAAAACCAAAACGATCGACAAACTCTCAATTGCATTTTAATGGGGTTTTAAAATATTGTTAATACGTACTACCAGTAAGACGATTTCCTCGTCTACTTCAAGTGAAAAATTACTTTGAGAAGCACATCGTTGGATGTCGGCGTTACCTTAAGTATGATGACATGACACATTCACAACAGAACTCAAATACATTTAAGTTTTGTTAAAGTAACTAGTGACAAGCAAGTTGCAGATACAAAATTATTTGTGAAAATTAAAAAAAATGCTAGTTCTTGAGATGTTACTGTATTTTTGATTTGTATAATAATAATTTATTTAAACTCCTTGTAGGTAATGATAAAGAAATTGTGACGCTATAACAAATTATTTGCCTGTAACATGTGTAATTGCACTATTTGCTGGTCTAACCCACATCGATTAGAAAAATGACGTTAAAAATAACGCAATCGAATTTTGTGTTATCTCAACACACCAGTTTGTAAAAAATTGAAAATCTATTTCATCACGGAAGTAAAACGATGACTATCCCAGTTAGTCATCCAAAAATTTGAATATTCAAATCCATTCAATGATTTCGTTTTCTCTCGACCACAAAGCTGATTTCCACTCCATCGTAAATTGGACCTTGTGCAGCGTCCAGTGAATGGCGAACAGAACAATTAATTCCACACCACGGGACAAAAATACTTGAAACGAGCAAAAATGAATGAATTCACGTGACAAGTAAAATTTAACGCTCCGTGGTCCGGGTTAACGTCCGAAATCCGTCGGATTTCCAGCGAAAATCCTTGGATGAAAACGCGCTTTGTTTTAACGATTCTGGAGAGTGTGTCTGCAACCGCATGACGTGACGGCTCGAGGATACGACGAATTAGCATAAAACAAGAGTCTCAGGTTATTTGACCTATCGTTAGTGAAATAATTTTGAAAAAACGCCGAGGTTGCTACAGCGGACCACACAAACACTCCGACAGGAACGGCGAATTAGAGGTCAGATTGGCCCGCAAGGCCGCTATTAGCGCATCCTCTGCAGGAAGTGACCGCTTTAGCTCTGCACGGTACCGTGGAGACATTTCGGAATTTTCGCTGAATTAGCGGCTTAATTTGTCACTTTTACACAATACTGCCTCAAATATTTACATCTCGTTACAAACAAATTACTTTACACATTTATCGTAATTTATTAAGCAATCTGTTCGCGCGATGACGTTGGGTGTTTTCGATTGAAGTGGAAAGTGGCAACAATACAAAGCCCATCATCCCGGAGTAATCTTTTTCTATACAACTTTGACGACACTGAAATGATAAAATTCAAACGCGCACGGCACCGTGTAAATAATTAAGTCGAAGGCTCTTTCTCTCCAACTGACCTGGATTCGATTCAATTGTCTCCCGCTTTGAAAATAATTGGAAAAAACGTTTATTTTAAAATTCCCGACTGGCGCCCGGCCAGGGCCCACCGCCCTTCATGGCAAATTTCACTGTTGACTAACTAATTCACAAACTAGACTAAATATAACGTGCTAATATTGGTTTTTACCGTATAAATACGGCGATAAGAGCCTGAGAATTCGATTCAAGTGCAATGGGTGCGCGTAAAGTGTACTACCTCAGGCCCAAGCCAAGGATAGACCAGTACGGGTTCATATTTCCAACGATTCTGTAAGTACCTACCAAGAAAATCGTGATTTCTAATTAAATAAAAAAATGCATTTTACACGCCTGACTGTACATTCAAAAGGTATCTCCCCTAATTTTTTGGTAATTTTTTAATTTTTAATTGAAAAAAGTAATTTTCGACCAAAGAGTCAAATTCTGAATTTTATACTAAACTACGCGTATTCACTTCGGATAATTGTTTACAAAATTAGCTAAAAAAATAGCAGTCAAATTTTGAATTAAAGGCACTTTTACATTTTTAAAATTTGAAAAATGATTTCTATTTTATAAATTTAGGTGCCAATGTGAACTGTAATTGGGGTAAGATTGTAAAAGATTTCGTTGGGATATTTCAATGCAAGCATCAGTTTTTGTCAATTTTATTGCAAGACTGTAAATAAGGGGCTTCAAAAAGCTCGGCTACTGGCTCGTGATCCCTTTGTTGGCAAATTATACCATCTTCTAACAAATCACGCGTCTGGTTTGCGTATAAATAAAAAAGACCGATTTAACAAACAAATTTAATAAACCAAGTAAAAATTTATAGTTCTGATACTTGGGTTCGATGGGCTAGCAGGTGAGGATTCACTTTGTCTAAAAACTGTGTAGTTAATTAACAGTTAGTGCCGAAAATCTCACAAAACTGCTACGACTTTATTTATTAATAAACAAATTTAACAAAAATCGAGAATGGTCCTTATCTCCGAAACTAAGAGGTTTAGACAAAAACGAGTGACACATTCTCGGGTCCGTTTTTCAAGAAAATAACTTTGGTTAAAACCGCATTCCGCTATCGACTTTTGTTTTCGACTTATAAACAAAAGTTGATATTTTTTCATAATCTTAAAAAATTCATATCTTCCTTTTTATAAATGGTAGACACGTGAAACAAAGACATTATACAGGCAGTTTTTTACAGAGAATTTAATAATCTTATCAGCGATTTTTTTTAACTATTCGTTAAGCTGTAATACTAATAACATAAAGTTGTCTTTTTTTAAATAGGAATCATAGTTGGCTATGACATTTTCAAAAGGCTTATTTTTTTTGAACTGAAAGCAATATAAATACAGTTTGATATTTTTGTATACTTTTGATAAAAAATATATCTAAAATATTTGAAAGTAGTTGGCCATGGAAAAATTATTTCACATAAAAGCTGTGAATAATCTAGAAATTTTGTCAACGGTTATTAAAGTGAAAAATGTGAAATTATCAAAATAAGGTATGTTAAAGGTTTCATTTGACCAAATATACGACCGCCGCAGACTTTAAATATAAAAAAAATGTACAGAAAATTGAAAACGATGTGTCACAACCATTTGATGACACTTTTTTATGATTTAGTGAAGTGCAATGAAGGTAACGTCGATAATGTTATGCATTTTTTTTACCGTAAATAGGATTTGATTTTGGAAAATAAAATTTTATTGACAGGCAATCATACGATTAAGAAGATTTTTTTTCAGACATTTAATGTTTAATTAGAAAATAGAATGACAATAAATAAATAAATAAATAAATATTTTTATTTATAGAATGACAACGTAAGCTGGCCATTTTAAATTTAAAAACATAATTTTTATTAATCGCAAAATTTGATCTAATAATAATTTATTATGCTGTTATTTAATTAATTAGTGTTTAAAAAATCATTCAATTATAAATACTTCTTAGGTAATACATTTTCCATAGTTTTAATTGAAAATCTAAAATTTTTTCATGGCCTACTATAAAGAAAAAGCGAGATGTTATGTTTTTTTCTTAAATATTTAAAAATAATGTATTACACAAATAGACATATCAAATCAGAAAAAATAAGCTTTTTGAAAATGCCATAGCCAACTATGATTCCTATTTAAAAAAATACAACTTTTGGTTATTACAGCTAAACGAATAGTTGATAACATTATTAAATTCTCTGTAAAAAAGTGCCTTTAATTTAAATGTGTATCTGTTATAATAAGAAAGATAAGAATTTTTTAAGATTTCGTTTAAATGTCAACTTTTGTTTATAAGTCGAAAACAAAAGACGATAGCGAAATGCGGTTTGATCAAAATTATTTTCTCAAAAAACAGACCCGAGAATGTGTCACTCGTTTTTCTCTAAACCTCTTAGTTTCGGAGATCCCCTATTTGGATATCCAAAATGCAGCACCCTGTACAGGCTGGGATTTTCATTTCATCAGAAGTCGCGATTTTCTTGGGTGCGCGATAAGGTTGCCCCACCTGGTACAATGGAATATCATTATTGGAGGCAAGGTGAACAGTGAATTATGTGAAGTCACGTGTGTTCCATGACGATTTTTAAACTGTCGGTGTACAACTACAATTACGTTAATTAGGCGGTACAGGATTTTCCCCCTTTGGTTTCGTACAAAGCAGATCGAAGATAGAAATATTAAAGCGCAGAATGTAATTGCGGATCACATGTCACCGCCTGAACGGAAGTAATTAACAAGGTCGGGCTGAGCGCACTACATGGTTTTTCGAAATTTCAGGCCCCCCGAAGAATATTTATACGACGGCGAGAGTGACGACGGCAGTGGCGATGACGAAGACAGCGTCTATATTAAACCACGAAGACAAACATGGTCCAACAAGCTCCAATTCGTCCTGGCCTGTGTGGGCTACAGCGTCGGCCTAGGATCGGTCTGGAGGTTTCCGTATTTATGTTACAAAAGTGGTGGAGGTAAATAAGGTCTAGGTGGAAAAATTCATACACAATCATCAAAAGTGGGTCAGATGAGGTCGCGTTGCGTAAATGTGACGATGATAAAAGGAAATTTCGAGTGAACTTGAAAATTCGACTAGATTTTGGGAGGAAAACGCGAGGTCGCGGCGCGTTGTTGACTCACAACTTCAAACCTGCTCAGTGTTGTTATGTAATGAAGTTTTGAATTAATGACACGTCCTTTTCTTGTTCGTTTTACTCCGAAAAATCTGTTACACTTGATTGATTGATCGGTTTTTGACTCGCAAATAGTTTCCCAACCCAAACACTCATGTTCGAGTAGCAACTTTAATGACTTATTGTTGGTTTCCTCAATGTGATAAAACTGTCATAAACGGTGTCTCATGCTTCACCAACAACAATAAAGTACAAACCAACTCATTCTAGTGAACCTAATCATTTCATAAAAAGTTTATTTTACTACGTCCAAGCACAAAAGTAGCCCAACTTTTTAAAATTGTATCAGCTTGACCAATTTTTCACTTTCTCTCTTCAAAAATTACAACAAATACACAAAATCCAGTCTGATTAATGCAAAGTCTATTACTTCTCGTTTTATAGTCAACTGTACGTAACTATAAACCAAACAATCGAAATTCTGCTGTAAAAAATTATATCATTTCATAGTTGTCACCAAATGAATAATGATCAAGGTTTATGCTACACTATAACACCATTTCGTAACACTTTGACATTTAAGCAAACTTTTGTTACAGAACTAGGCATAAAAACTGAAAATATTTTTGAAATAGTACACCTGACGCTAATTAACTCAAAAATTCAAATATTCTCAAAATGATAGATCAAACACCGTAACAGAAAATATTGATTATCATTTAGAAGCTCACTCTGTATATACTGGATAATCGGTTACAAATACTCATAAAGAAAGATATTCTTAATTTGTTTTGTTGGTAGAAAAGTTTTGAACATCGCCTTAGAAACAATAACCATATTTAAAGACATCTAGAATAATCATAATTTGTATGAGTGTCGCTAAAAAGTATGGATACAGTTAAATATTATAAAAACTATTCATCAAAACTTATTGAAATTTGGTGTATGCTTAAGAGTATATAAATTCTATAATTTCAGATGTTTATAAAATTTCTATCTCCATTTGTTCTTCGGATACAAGGCTAACTTGATTTTTTTTTAAATAGCAACAAGGGTCAAATTTAATATTTTTGTTCTATGGTTTAACACGTGCATACCTTAATTTAATCGAAACTTAAATAAAATCAAAAATTTTGAAAAATGAAAAATTTTGTTAGCCTTGGAAATGTTGTCTTTATCTCTGGTTAGCTCTTTGCTGTTTAAACATTGACCAAAAATAAGTGAAAGTTAAAAATAATTGTTAAAATAACACTTTTAACTGAAAAAGAACACGTTTTAATTAAAAAAAATTAAACACGAAATACTAGATTTTTATGCTACAAAAGATGTTCAAAATGATTTCCACTAACTTCTTGACTTTCTGTCTCTATGGTAAACCAACATGAAATTTTTTTTCGCTCAGTTTTACTTAAATATGCCATTATTAAACTAATTATTGCACCCAAGATTAATTTTTGGCTAATTATATAAGTGACAGATATCGCTAATAACAGTATTTTCAAAGCTAACTTAATTATACTATTCCATTAAAATTATGAATTTTTATTTTTTTACCTTTTAATAAAACTAAAGGTGGGTATTATGTTACATCACTGAATTTAAAGAAAAATGCTCTTTTAAAAACTATTAAATTTGATCCTTCGTGCCATTTAAAAAAGTCAAGTTAGCCTTGTATTTTCAAAATAAATGACGATAAAAATTTGAAAAAGCTCGCAGATGATAGAATTTAAACAATTTTAACTGTTTCCCAATTTTCAAGGTTCTCTGTTAAACCGTTTTGAAAATATTTAACTGTATCCAGACTTTTTAGCGACCCTGTATACAGTAAAACCTCTATAATCCGACTATACTTTATATATTTTCTTGTTCGTTTTACTCCGAAAAATACATTTGTGATTGATTGATCGGTTTTTGACTCGCAAATAGTTTCCCAACCCAAACACTCATGTTCGAGTAGCAACTTTAATGACTTATTGTTGGTTTCCTCAATGTGATAAAACTGTCATAAACGGTGTCTCATGCTTCACCAACAACAATAAAGTACAAACCAACTCATTCTAGTGAACCTAATCATTTCATAAAAAGTTTATTTTACTACGTCCAAGCACAAAAGTAGCCCAACTTTTTAAAATTGTATCAGCTTGACCAATTTTTCACTTTCTCTCTTCAAAAATTACAACAAATACACAAAATCCAGTCTGATTAATGCAAAGTCTATTACTTCTCGTTTTATAGTCAACTGTACGTAACTATAAACCAAACAATCGAAATTCTGCTGTAAAAAATTATATCATTTCATAGTTGTCACCAAATGAATAATGATCAAGGTTTATGCTACACTATAACACCATTTCGTAACACTTTGACATTTAAGCAAACTTTTGTTACAGAACTAGGCATAAAAACTGAAAATATTTTTGAAATAGTACACCTGACGCTAATTAACTCAAAAATTCAAATATTCTCAAAATGATAGATCAAACACCGTAACAGAAAATATTGATTATCATTTAGAAGCTCACTCTGTATATACTGGATAATCGGTTACAAATACTCATAAAGAAAGATATTCTTAATTTGTTTTGTTGGTAGAAAAGTTTTGAACATCGCCTTAGAAACAATAACCATATTTAAAGACATCTAGAATAATCATAATTTGTATGAGTGTCGCTAAAAAGTATGGATACAGTTAAATATTATAAAAACTATTCATCAAAACTTATTGAAATTTGGTGTATGCTTAAGAGTATATAAATTCTATAATTTCAGATGTTTATAAAATTTCTATCTCCATTTGTTCTTCGGATACAAGGCTAACTTGATTTTTTTTTAAATAGCAACAAGGGTCAAATTTAATATTTTTGTTCTATGGTTTAACACGTGCATACCTTAATTTAATCGAAACTTAAATAAAATCAAAAATTTTGAAAAATGAAAAATTTTGTTAGCCTTGGAAATGTTGTCTTTATCTCTGGTTAGCTCTTTGCTGTTTAAACATTGACCAAAAATAAGTGAAAGTTAAAAATAATTGTTAAAATAACACTTTTAACTGAAAAAGAACACGTTTTAATTAAAAAAAATTAAACACGAAATACTAGATTTTTATGCTACAAAAGATGTTCAAAATGATTTCCACTAACTTCTTGACTTTCTGTCTCTATGGTAAACCAACATGAAATTTTTTTTCGCTCAGTTTTACTTAAATATGCCATTATTAAACTAATTATTGCACCCAAGATTAATTTTTGGCTAATTATATAAGTGACAGATATCGCTAATAACAGTATTTTCAAAGCTAACTTAATTATACTATTCCATTAAAATTATGAATTTTTATTTTTTTACCTTTTAATAAAACTAAAGGTGGGTATTATGTTACATCACTGAATTTAAAGAAAAATGCTCTTTTAAAAACTATTAAATTTGATCCTTCGTGCCATTTAAAAAAGTCAAGTTAGCCTTGTATTTTCAAAATAAATGACGATAAAAATTTGAAAAAGCTCGCAGATGATAGAATTTAAACAATTTTAACTGTTTCCCAATTTTCAAGGTTCTCTGTTAAACCGTTTTGAAAATATTTAACTGTATCCAGACTTTTTAGCGACCCTGTATACAGTAAAACCTCTATAATCCGACTATACTTTATATATTTTCTTGTTCGTTTTACTCCGAAAAATACATTTGTGATTGATTGATCGGTTTTTGACTCGCAAATAGTTTCCCAACCCAAACACTCATGTTCGAGTAGCAACTTTAATGACTTATTGTTGGTTTCCTCAATGTGATAAAACTGTCGATAAACGGTGTCTCATGCTTCACCAACAACAATAAAGTACAAACCAACTCATTCTAGTGAACCTAATCATTTCATAAAAAAGTTTATTTTACTACGTCCAAGCACAAAAGTAGCCCAACTTTTTAAAATTGTATCAGCTTGACCAATTTTTCACTTTCTCTCTTCAAAAATTACAACAAATACACAAAATCCGGTCTGATTAATGCAAAGTCTATTATTTCTCGTTTTATAGGCAACTGTACGTAACTATAAACTAAACAATCGAAATTCTGCTGTAAAAAATTATATCATTTCATAGTTGTCACCAAATGAATAACGATCAAGGTTTATGCTACACTATAACACCATTTCGTAACACTTTGACAGACAGATAAGCAAACTTTTGTTACAGAACTAGGCATAAAAACTGAAAATATTTTTGAAATAGTACACCTGACGCTAATTAACTCAAAAATTCAAATATTCTCTAGTAAATGGCGTAGCACGAGCGCCTACATTTGAGTCATTTATCATTGTGTTTTTACCGATTATATCACTCCCAAGATAAATAAAACATTATTCAATGAACATCGTGCATTTTCAAATTTTTAACGGTAATGGCTTCCCGGAACATAAATTTGTTTCAATTTTTAGTGCCAAATTAGTTAACTGTAAGTTACAAAACGGAAGTTTGTTAGTTTTTGAAAACAATACTTTAATTCAAAGGAATTGATAACGTAATCAAAATCTTTGTTTTTCAACTCGGAATGGTATTTGTTTGTTACACATCTCCATCTGCTGATATTAAAACAGATAAATCATCCAAATGTCTACATATGTTCTAAAATTGGAATGAATATACTACAAGGTGAATAGTAGACCTCAAACAAGTCAAAATAACTGAACTGCCGTTTTTTAATTTATAGTTGACGAATAAATTACAGCGAAGTCTTGAACTTCTCCAACAAAAATCGTAAAGAAATACGATCTTAGAGGTTAGTTCTTCAAAACCTATCACACAGCATTAAACAAATTAAGCTAAAATTAGCAAAAACATAGAAAAAAGTGTCCTCACATTAATGAAATTATAAAAAAGGAACAAGTTTTACTTCAATTTTTTGTGGCGAAGATAGCACTCACTCAAAAATCACCGATTAATAGCATTGTAAGCTTAAGAATAAAGTACTCAAAAGACGCGAACTTCGTTATATTGCATTTTTTACGAATTTTTAGAGGCGAAAGCGGAGGTTTCGCGCTCTACCTCAATTCAAGTTAACTTATTTTGACTTATTTTGAGTTTTACTATCACCCCTTAAAATAATACCATCGCGACTGCATTTTTGAAAAAATCCCAAAAATAAATACAAATCTTAATAGCACAAACAATAGTTATATTTTTAAAAGGAGAATTCTGAAATTACAATCATGAAAAATTTCAGAGGTCTTGAGTAATTGAGTTTTTTTACTTCATATGATGAAATCAGTAGGTCACTCGGTCGATTTTGAGAAAAAAAGAGTTTGCGTTTCGGTTTGGTGTTTTATTTTGTAGTTAACATTTTAAGCCTTCTTTTTAATATCTGAATCCTAGATTATAAACACTGTTTTAAAACACGTTTCCCATAGCAACGTGTTTTCACTATTTTAAAACAAGCTTTCCATAGTAACGTGTCTTAAATTAAAATGTTCCTACAATTTTTTTTATGGGTAATCTGTTTTGCTTATTTAAAGCACGCAGCAGTGTGTATAAATCCAACTTTCAAAAACGCGCGTTTTTAAAAGTGTCCATAGCAACATCAATAAAATAATCCAAGAAACGTGAATGGCAACTTTTTATGATTTTGTACTTTTTTATGATTTTTTATTATAATGATAATCAATTAAAGGTATACTGATTTCACATTACATTATTTCCAATTTTTGTAATATTAATATCAGTATTTATGATTTCAGAATGTACCAATAAAAAAAATAATAACGTAAAGTATTCGTGAATAACTGGTCTTTAAAGACCTCTATACCCACTTATACTTTAATATACTATTATACAGTTATACAGGAGAATTTGTATTGTCAGGATTGGTCAAGTTAAAGTAGATTCAAATTTGTCGATTATTACAAACTTTTCATTTAAAAATTATTGAGTACTTTGCAAACTAAAATTAGAATTAAATAAGTTCAAAACATTACAATTTCTAAAAAAAAAAAAAGAATTGCAGACTAACTTTTTAATCCGAATCTTTGTAAGACGATTGATATCTCCCCGGAGATTCATTCTATAGGCACACACTAATAACTCGAAATTTTAAAAATCACGCACTACTAGTTGCCTATTTTAGCCACTCAAAAATTCACAGTACAAGCAAATGAAGAAAATCCTAAAATGACAATACAATGATTTTTAGTTTCACATTTTATAAACAATTAACAATATTTTTAAATAAAAGTTTTAATATATATTTTTTCATTTAAACAGCCAGTGTTGCTTAATACAATTAATACAATTAAATTGCGTAAGAATATGCATAAATCATTAAGAAAAAGTATAATCTGTTTAACTAATTGATACAAAGGTACGAACAAAGATGTTTGATTCACTGATTTTTGTTTTGATCACATTACTTAGAATTTCATAGGTTATCACCAAAAAAAAATATTCCCTGTATTATTTGAAACACATCTTGAAGATCATTTTTTGAGAAAATAATTTCGGTCTTTTATTTTAAATAACAAATATTTGACATTTTACTGAAATCTTTAAGTATTGGCGAATTCCGAGTTCAAAGCGTTGTAGAGAACCATTTCGCTAGCCCAAATATGGAAACAAAATAAAGATTCGGGGCTTCCCCACAAAGATTAAATGGTTTGAAGGTGCGCTTCACTTTGAATTGCGTTTTCTTCAAAAGTTGGCTAAAAATTGTTTATTGTTTAGATGATTGTGGAGAATAATAATGTAGCACAATTTCTTGAAATATAAGCTTTATTTAGCAGTAAAAATCTCCTAAATTTTTGTTATTTTTATAATTTTTAAATGACAAAAAATTAAGATTTTTTTACTCCAAAATAAAGCTAATTTTTTGAGAAATTGTTCTTCATTATTATTCTCTACAGTCATCTACACCATTAGTACCAATAACCACTGAAACTTTTATCGTGCATTTGAAGAAAACGCAATTCAAAGAGTGATCTTCAAACCAGTGTATCTTTGTGGGGAAGCCCCGAATCTATTTTTTTTTCTATATTTGGACTACTGAAGTGATTCTCCACAATACTCTGAAACTCGAAATTCGCCTATTTTTTGACACACATAACGTATGAGATAAAGACATTACAATGCACTTTTTTGTGTAGAATTTAATAATGTAATCAACGTTTGTTTTCTGTCATACGTTTTACTTGATATTTCTTTAATACTACACTGTTTACGCTATAAAGATTTGTTTTCTGGCCACTTTTTGGCTGGCGGTAAACTTATTAACAGTTCCTACAAATAAATTTTTAATCGGAGTAGTTGTCATTTTGAATATCTCTCACCCCAATCGTCACTATTTAGGTTTCAAAATCAAAACTTTCCACTGAATTTTTCCTCGAAATACTGAAAAAACATCTTCACCTTTTTAGATCAAATCAAAGCACTTGAAAAACTATTTGTCATTTATATTATTTTCAATTGCAGACCGTCTTTGTTTATTTTCTAATCAACAATTATATCAAAGCTAAAAAAATCAGGTTTTTGATAAGCACATTCGTATCTCAATAACAATCAAACGGGTCATCATTCAATAACTCCATTAGTCATTACAATGGTTCCGTGACTTTTACCTAATGAATATTAAAATTCAAATGCCATTTTCAGGAGTGTTTCTCATCCCTTACGCGATCATAATGATAGTCTGCGGCGTCCCCATGCTGTACATGGAGTTGAGCGTGGGCCAGTACACCGGCCGCGGCCCCATCGGCGCCCTGGGCCACCTGTGCCCCCTTCTGAAAGGTACCCGTTCCAAAGCGCCCAACTCTTACTAATTGTTTGTCCAGGAACCGGTCTAGGTAGCGTAGTCATCTCATTTCTCATGTCAACCTACTACAGTGTGATAATAGCGTACGGAATTTACTATTTCTTCACTTCGTTCAAAGCGAAACAGCCGTGGGAGGACTGCTCCCACCGCTGGAACACGGACGAGTGCTGGGTCCCCGGCAAGTCCTCCCCCAGCATCGCCAAGCCCAACGACAGCCAGACCCCCGCCGAGCAGTTCTACGAGTAACCCATCCCGCCCCTAATTTCCAAACCGTTACGTCTGCTCTTTCCAGCAAAAAGGTCCTCCAGATCGGCGACGGCATCGAGGACTTCGACAGCCTGCGCTGGGAGCTGGTCGCCTGCCTGCTGTGCGCCTGGGTGATGGTCTATTTCGCGATCTGGAAGAGTATTAAGTCCTCGGCCAAAGTGCGGTATTTCACCGCCACGTTGCCCTTCCTGCTCATCATTGTCTTCCTCGCCAAGAGTCTGACGCTGGAGGGGGCCGACAAAGGCATGCGCTATTTTTTCAAGCCCAAGTTCCAGCTGCTCCTAGATGCCAAAGTGTGGGTCAATGCCGCCGCCCAGACCTTCAATTCCATGGGCATCGCCTTTGGTTCGATGATCTCGTTCGCCAGCTACAGCAAATACAACAACAACATCCTGCACGACACTCTGGCCGTGTCGTTTGTCAATGCCATAACGAGCCTTTTGGTTGGGATTTTCGCGTTCGCGACCATCGGGAACATCGCCTCCGAGCAGGGAACGTCGATCGAAGCCGTCATCGATGATGGTAATTAAGACCCAACCACGGGCGAGATTTTACCGAACTTCTAGGTCCCGGCTTGATTTTCGTGGTGTACCCCCAGGCCATGGCCAAAATGCCGGCAGCGCAGCTCTGGGCCGTCCTCTTCTTCTTCATGCTGATTTGCCTGGCTCTGAACAGCCAAGTAATGATAAAGAAACGTCATAAGTATTGTAATATTGTTTCATCTAGATGTCTTCCAGTTTGCGATTGTTGAAGTCGTGGTGACTTCCATTCAGGACGGCTTCCCGGCGTGGATCAAGAAGCACCTGATGTGCCACGAGGTCCTGGTGCTGATCATCTGCGTTGTCTCGCTCATCTGCGGACTGCCGAACGTCACGCAGGTAGAGCGGAGTTTACGCACAAACAACAGGTTGTTTGTTGTGCTTTTAGGGCGGAATTTACTTCTTCCAGTTGATAGACCACTACGCCGCGTCGATTTCCATAATGTATCTCGCGTTCTTCGAAGTGATTGCAATTGCGTGGTTTTACGGCGTGACGAGATTGAGCAAGAACGTGAAGACAATGACTGGCCGCCAGCCAAGTCTCTATTTCAAATTCTGTTGGCTGATCGCAACCCCGCTTATGATTTTCTCCGTCTGGGTCTTCTGCATGATCGACTACGAGTCACCGACTTACAACAACGGGGAATACCACTACCCGATTTGGGCCATTGTGATCGGCTGGATCATCTCGGCTTTGTCAATTCTATGCATTCCGATTTACATGGTGTACGTGTTTATGAAATCTCCCGGCAATACGTTCATGGAGGTATGCGGCTAAAATGCCTATTTGGCTTTACAGTCCTACTTGAAATTATTTGATGTTCTGGGACGAGTCGAATTGGTTCCCAAATTCTGTAATCCGCTCTAATTATAGTCGAATTGGTTCCCGGAGATGGTCGAATTGGTTCCCATCGGTCAGGTAGGTCAGGTACACAGATTAAAGTATTATGATAACAGAAATGGCGTTTGTAAGTGTATGAACAAATTTACAAGTTCCAAAACGCTCAAAAACAAATCGTATTTTAACAATTTAAAGGCTATGGATAAATATTTCTTCGAGTATTCAAGTACTTCCAAAACGATGAAGAAGGCGCATAGAACTTAATGGGTACTATGTCGAAAAATGTTAAAATTATTTTTGTAATTTGTCTCTATTTTGATGCTTTAATAGTATTAATAGACATATTAACGAACGCAACGTCATCAAGTGAGATGTCTTAATAGTCATTACTAGACGAAACATTTTACGAAATTTACAGGAGAGCATTGGGCTTAAAAAATTACATTCTCCTTTTTTTAAGTAACCAGTTAGCCATGAATAAATGAAATTTGTTGTTGGATTTTGTGCCAAGAAAATAATTATTTGAACATTTCTACCAGCTTTAAATCTAAAATATTAACATATATTTGGCTTAATCCTTTTTACCTACTTGCTCATGCGGGAGCCAATTCGACCATCACCCGGGAACCAATTCGACCGTTACCTTTTACAGAATTATACTTATAGAGATTATTGGGAACCAATTCGACCACGACCGATGTTCTACATTACGTATACTTACACTTCCTTTTTCTTTTCTAATTTTCTTATTTCATCCATTTTTTTCCTTTACTATTTTCGTTTAGAACGTTTTCCCTATCAAACAATCTTCTAACGACTCCCTTTCTCCTCCACACAATCTGCACATTCTTTCCGAATCTTCCCTACAAAATTTCGTTCTCCCTTTCCTCATTTCCACATCTAAATCTGTCTAATTTTTTTATCTTTATTTTTCATCTTATTTAAGTATTTGGGGAGTTCATCGGTAATAAGCAGGGTATATTTTACCTTATAGTACCTCGATTCTCTTATGCATGTTATTCTTTCCCCTTTATTCATTCTTTCAATTTCTATAAACGCATACCCCTTTTTCTCATAGTATTATGAATTTTTGAGTATATGGTCTAATTTTGCTTTTATTAGCAATTTTCTCGAAAACTATAAGTCGGAGAACAATGATCTTATTTTGAAAAAAATATATCATTAAAAGAGCTTTCCAACGATCATAAACTTCATAGGGTTATTTCTAATAGTTCCGAAGTTATTGCTCGATAAATGTTCCGGGTACCGGAAATCGACCAAAATCGCGACAAAAAAAAAACAAAAAAATCGAACATATGGACATATAGGATGAAAAGGCGTAGAAAAGTTCATGAAAAGGCGTTCTTTCCATCTAACATTTTTATTTGCTTTTTTGATTTCTGCATTCAAGCATCAAATCTCAGCGCTATTTTTCCTGATTCCTCTCTTAATTTTTTTCTTTTACTTTCTTCTCTTACTATGTACCCTGGCGTTTGTTGATTTAGCCCTATCATCCATTTTGTTACAGAATGAGTTTAAAGTAACGCATACAATTCATATTTTTTATTTTTCAAAAATTTAGAAAATGCAAAAACACAAAAAAGCCTACCTTTTGGAACAATTTATCCTTAAATGTATCAGCAGGTGTTAATCTCAATTGCAGTTTTGTGGGTTCACCAAATATAATTTTAATAATTTTTATTATTTTTTAATATAATTTTTCATTATATATAATGATTTTTTTTAGTGGAAAAATTCTAATCTTAAATTTAAACATCTCAATAATTTACAGTTTTTGTTGAGCAATACTTATAGTTTTTGATTACGCAGTTGTTTTGATAACACTTTGTAATCAAAAATAAAATCTTTTTTAACTTTTTATTCACTTTTCAATTCCAACAAAAAACACTTTAATATAATTTTATAATTACGAAAAACCGCACAACCAAAGGCAACACTAGTATTTACCACCATATGCTTTTAAAATGACTGTATCTAGTGTAAGAAATTAACAGTATATGCAGATTTGCTAAATAACCCATTAAATGAGGAATTACGAAAATTTCGTTAGTTTTCGGCAAGTAAGCAATGTCATCAGAGGGCGTCTAGTTAATTTTATTCCGGAATAATTAGAAGCTCTACTAATGAGCTTTTACAACTGTGCTATTTATTTTGAATGTAGGTGAACCGATCGCGTAAATTTTTTTTTTAATTTTTATAATAAAATTCATATTTTTGTTATTACAAAACAATACTTTAGATTAATGAAAATCATCCCACTTAAAAAAATTCTATGACTGATCAAATTTGAGCTCAATTAAAACGGTAAGTTACCTGATTTTGCATTTTTTTTTTTTTTGAAAACTAATTTACGAATTTAAAGCGTTACTTTAAACTCACTCTGCAGGTACTCGTACACTAATCTTGCACCCGTTCGATCTCCTCGTATTTCTTCCATGGCCACACTTCTGCTCCATGCTCCATTAATTATAATACTTTTGACTAAGCTATCAAACATCGTTATTTCTTTTCTTGAAATTTTCACCAAATTTACGTTCTCTCAAGCTCCACTCATTTCCCAAACCCTAACTTGCTTTTTTTGCAACTTCTTTTATATGGGCTGTGTCTGACATCTTGTTATTTATTACATAACCCAAATACTTCAACTCTTTCACCTGTTCTATATTTTCCCTTCCCATTGCCATTCATCCTCTTTTTTCTTTTCTACTTTTCTTTCCAAACACCATCATTTTTGTTTCATCTACATCTACTTCCAATCTTTTATTTCTTACGTATCTTTCCATTACGAGTATTTTTATCTTTTCCTTCATCTCACTTTTGCTCTTTCTCACACTTTCTCTCTGCCTATAACTATTCCACCTACTTGTACCTCATCTATGCCCCCACGTATGCTAATGCAGGGCTTAAGAGACAACCTTGTCTTTCGACTTTGATTGTCCAGAAAGATTTACTCGTCTCTTCACCTACTTTTACTTGATTCATCGTTTCTTCATAAATTTCCTCTGTCCAACCACTTGAAGACCCCTTTCTCCCTTAAAATTTGGTTTATTGTAAATTCAGTTAATTATTTTTTTCTGCAATTTTGGGCAAACTCTATTGAGGACTTAATATAACCTTTATTGTAGGTTTTCTGTGGCATATGGCTATGCTTTGTTTGGAATTCCCTCTTCTCCTGTAGCTTTCTTTTTTTAACTTTTTGTCTGTTTCTATTTCTTCTTTTGTAAGTTTGTTTATTTCCTCTAATGGTTCCGTACTTTTGGTTCCGGTACAACTGTTTTAAGTTCCCTCCAGTACTTCCATAAGTGATCTTTCCATTTTTCCATACCTATGTTTTCGTTTTTTTTGTCTTTAGTTTTTCTACTCTAATTTCCTTTATTTTGTTAATTTCTTCTTTTTCTTGTTCCTGTTTTTTTTTCTTTTTTGACAATTTTCCTTGTTCCGTTTTTTGCTTCCAGCAAGATATTATGATTTTATACCTACTCTTTTTTTCAATTTTTCGCATTCGAATTTCCACAGTTCTGACTCTGGTGTAATTACCTTTTTTTTCTGTCTTCTCACTTTTTCTAGTACGTTTTCTTGCTTCCAGATATTATGTTTTTGCACTTGCTCCTTTTGTCGATTCTAACTTCCTTTTTCAGTTTTTCGCTTTCTTTATTTTGCAGAAATTGAAAAGTAGTTTGAAGTCGGACCTCCTCGACAAGTGCCCCAAGTGCGAGGAATTCGACTGCGAATGCGTGGTGAAAGAGGGCGAGATCGAGCCGATGTTGGTGATGCACAAGCCGGATTCGAAAGACTCCAACTCCACGAGCGTGCCCTTCTACATTCCCCTAAGCCGCGTCCCCACGGTCCATAAATTCGATTTGGAGAAAGTGGCCGTGCAAAGGCCCCTCTTTTTGAACATCGATAAAGTCCAGCGCCACAAACTGGACAATTCGAAGGAAGACGTCCTCAAAAATAGTGTTCAAAACGGGACGATACCCGAAGAAGACAGGTTGCAGGCCGATGATCTAGCGTCCGATAGTACAAATACCGAAGTTCAGCAAGAAAAAGATTACTCGTCTCATTCAAACATACACCTTGTGGCGGCTGATGCAGCGAATCAGTTGAAAACGTGTGAGAAGGGAGATGGGGAAGTGCAAGCGAATGGAGGTGAATGTGATGGCGCCAAAGAGTAGTGGTTTCGCGTGACCAATTAACATTCCCTTAATTAAGCTCATGATTAGTCTAGTTGTAAATTCATTATAAATGAAACAATTGTGATATAGGTAGAGTTTTAACTTAAATTGGACCTAAATACGTAATGTATCAAATTTCAAACAATAAATCAGCAATCACGAGATTTTCATTTTTAATAAACATGTTTTTCAAATTTTTATGTCGAGACATTGACGCAAACGTGCAGTTGGCGTTCCGCGCAATAAATAACTTTAGCATACGCTTTCATGTCCGTTTTAAGACACATTTATTTCAGTGTTTTTATTAAAAAAAGTTAAGATTTAATTTTTTCGGTCTCCAACAATAACATTATTTCGAAATGAGTTGGTTATTTTTATTAAGTTTCACAACATTCTTAGTTTATCAAATATAACCAATTTTAAATGGCGTAGTCCTACTTGTGATTCCTCAAATGAAAGGTATTTCGTATTTTCATTAAGAATTTTTTTAATTTGATTATTTTTTTTTTAATTCATAAGAGTTTGGAAGTCTTCTCGTAATGATCCCTGAAGTTGTATGCACAAAACAAATTTGCATGTTTATTTTTAAATGAAATTTAGATTGATATTTTATTATAAACCACATTTTGGGTCAGAAGTAAAAAACGAATCTAAGGTTTTCAAATGATCACCATTTTCCTCCACGCAGTATCCAAAAGTTTTTTTTACCGTTTTATTTAGTTTTCTGATGATGTTTTAAAAAGTTACAGACTTTAAATTAGTGTTCCACTACTATTTTCAAGCACAATTTAATTTAACTGCGTTTTTGAAAAAAGTGTTTTGGTAAAATTTAAAAATTTTCACTCAAAAAAAAATTCGATGAGCCATAACAACTAAATATTTGGACAAAAACTCGTTTTATTTTTAATTACCAAACTGGTTTTATTGCAGCAACAATTAATTCACAAAGTGCATGAATTCAAACTTATGTAATTATCTAAATATTACTCAAGTGGTTTTTGTTCGATTTTTAATCAGTTATCAATGTTATCATATCAGAAAAAAATATTCAAATTATGAAATTCACCCACTTGTATTGACAACCAAATGTATGGACGCTACAAATTTAACATCAGAATAGGTTTTAAATGTTAAGTTTTTGTATTTAATTTCAAATGACTTCCAATTTAATGGATTTCCAAAACATTTATTATTATTACGCTTTAAATTAATAAATTAAATTAACAAAGCAAAATAATTCCTCTGGAGTACTCTAGAGGATGTTTTATGCTACAAGTTGTCATGAAACTGAGTAATAGATGGGACTTTAAACAGATCAAATTATATCTAGAATTTGTATTTTGAAAAAAAAAATTATGCTTCTTGTCACACGGCAAAACTTCTCAAATAATAATTTGGTACTTCTTACATTAATGTTAATGGCCAGCAAATAGCCCTGATTTAAACATCATTGTGTCTTTTTGGCACAAAATTAAAAGCTTTCTTAAATAAAACAGAACATTTTTAGAACAATAAAACCCCAGAATTCTGTTACAGATTGGTTAAAAATAATATGTTTGCGTACATTCGAGTCGTCATTAAAGCCAAAGGAGATGTCACAAAATACTAAAAAGTTTTTCTTTTTTTTGTACAAACAAAACAAAATACACTTTTTACTACAATTTACGTGCATTTTCTTTACAAAAATGTATTCGTACAAATATTTAGTTGTTAGGGCTCGTAATTATACACAAAAAAAACAGTTATTTGGTGATTTTACAAGTAAACTTTTCGGGTTTTTCAATTTGCGGTTAATTTTCAGAACTATTCTTACATTTTTGGAAAACTTGCTGTGCTCGAATTATGTCTGCGTGATTTTAATAAAAAATAATTGAAACAAAAAATACACATTCCTTATGAAAATACGTTTCATTTGAGGTGTCAAAGAAGGGATCACGTCAGTTAAAATTTTAAAGGGTTGGTTTTTATTACAAAAGTAGTAAGTGCTACAAATTCCAAAACTTCGCCAAGAGGTGCCCTCCTGTCAAATATTGCCCTACCTAGAAATTTTCCTTTATTTTCTGAGATGTCTAAAAAATCACTCTGTAGTCACCCTGTAGCATGAAGTATGACTAAGTAAAGACTAATATCTTTAAAAACGTCTCTTTAAAACTTCCTAAATGTGCAACGTTCACCAAGTCAGAGGTCCTTTCTGACTGGCTGTTGTTTCAAAAACCTAAACTGGAGTGAACTGAACAAAAAAGTTTTTTCATTGTTAAAAATTCCTAGAGGGTGGATTTTTTTAAAAGCTTCCTTTACACTTGGATAGACATATATCAAAAGTACCCGAGGTTGGGGGCGAGCTCAAGAAAGGGGAGGGGGCTAAAGCTGTCTTTTTTGTTTTTTTTTTTGCTTATATCTCGGAAACGGTCACTCCTAGCAATTTTTATCTTCTTACCAAAATTAAAGTTGATAAAATTTCCTACAAAATGGTCCTAGTCTTATTGTTGCAAGATTAACCGTAAGCGAGCTACTAGCTTTTGAACTTTGGTGTCTACATGACATTGTATAACTAAACATTAGTATATCATAAGTATTTATATGGAAATAGTGTGTGTAAAGCGTCTCTCTAAGAGTGGGAAGTAAGGGAGAAAAATACTTCCTTCCCTTGGGCTCTCCAGTTGAAGACCACAATTCAGCAACTGAGGATGACTTAGAAGATTTGACAGAATGAACTGTTGAACTTAATACATTCAGTTTATTAAAAGATTTATTCAAAATATGTATATTAAAACAATTATTTATTAATATTTTACTGAAGACTGTAATTCAGTTTTCAATGTTTGAAACGAAGACGAAAATGCAGCATCTAAAGACGACTCTGAAGACTTCTGTGAGCCCCATGTGCCCCCCTTTCTACTCTAGTGAAGTGTTGGACCCAATAAATTTAGTTTATTGTCAGTTTTTCAAATCACAAGACATTCTCTTTTATAGCACATTTTTTTAAATGATAAATTCTTTCCAGCTCTGGTTGGTTCTTTCTCAGCTTATGGTTGGTCCTACAAGAAAAATACCAACCATTTTGTAATAAATTTTATCAGCTTTAATTTTGGTAAGAAGATAAAAATTGATTGGAGTAACAGTTTTCGAGATATAAACAAAAAAGACTGCTTTAACCCCCTCTCCCTCCTCGAGCTCGCACCCCAACCTCGGGGACTTTTGATATATATCTACCCAAGTGTAAAGGAAGCTTTAAAAAAAACTCCAACTCTCTAGGAATTTTTTCCACCGATTTGTCTAATTTGACTGGGCTAGAATACCTTACCAAAGTATAATTTTATTATTTTTTTAAGTTTTAGTAATGTCAAAAATCTTTCAAGTGCTAGATAAGAATACTGAACAGAAATAAATATTTTTATGATCTTGTTTATTACATTAAATATCTCCACTTCATAATGAAGCAATGGGTCGACTTCAGAACTGATCACCAGAGAGCGCAATAATATTAGACCAAACCGATGCGGTAATAGTGACTCTCCCCATTTATTGCTTACTAGTATTACGTATTATATCGACTATAAAAAAGAATTGTGCATATTGTTATGTCTATGTGTAAACAATTGTTTGATTTTGACTACATTTTTGATCAGTCATTTAGGTATTCTAATAATATAGTTTAGCAAACGCCATCATCTTTATTTACACGTTAAAATAAATACCTTAATAAATACTTCATCCTTTAATAACAGCAATCGGCCTCAACTTAATACACTTCTTACTAATCCCGGCCGCGTGACACGTATTCACAACATCCGTTACATTCTTATACGACTCTGGCGCCTCCTCCATCACCAGTTTCGGTGACGCAACCCTAATCGAGATCCCCATTTCCTCCAACTTGTTCAAAACATCGGTATAATCCAAATTCCTCCTCGACTTGGCCCTTGACAACGCCCGACCCTAAACCAACCCAATCACAACCTTCCCTCAAATCTATTCCACAACAACAACTCACCGCTCCATGACACGTCGAGCCAAACGTCTCCAACATCCCTTGCTGCGTCCCCGTCAAGACATAACTACACGTCCCCATAGTGCCCCCAATCAGGACCGGCTGACCCGTCAACTGATAATCAACGGGAATCAGCGGATGGTGGGGCGGGAAAGCCCTTGTGGAGCCCTTTCTGTGCACCAAAAGCGTCTTCTGCTTCCCGTCAACGATATGTTCCTCGATTTTGGCAATGTTGTGGGACACGTCGTAGATCACGTGCATGTCTAAATCATCAGGGGCCATGTTGAACTGTTTGGCGAAGGCTTGTCGACTTAAGAAAGTCATAGAGCTGCGGTTGACCCATGCAAAATTTGCTGCGGCGGCCATGGATTTCAAGTAGTCTTGGCCTTCTTGTGAGCTGATGCGGGCGCAGGCGAGCTGGCGGTCGTTTGTTTCGATTTTGTCGCGTTTCATGGCTTTTTCCATCTGGACGAGGGCGTCGGTGGCGACTTGGTGGCCGAAGCCGCGGCTACCGGAGTGGATCATGACGCAAACTTGGCCCTTTTCCTCGATGCCCATCTTGCAAGCCGCCCATTTGTCGTAAATCTCGTCCACGACCTGGATCTCGGCGTAGTGGTTGCCGGCCCCAAGAGTACCAAGCTAAGAGAAAATTTCTACTCTACATATCTTGTGCATAAAATAAATAATATTAATAAAAATAAGCAAAAACTTGCAAGTATCTGCTACTTGGCATTAGCAGCTGATAGACTAGCTGATATTTTAGTTGAAACTTCGTTTTCAGTAAAATAGTCAACGATTTGGTTAGTTTACAAACTAGCCAAGATTACACATTAGCCGTAAGATATATAAATTTGAAAAAAAATGTCATTTTAGTATATTAAACTATAAGTGGATATTGGGGTGTTTAAAACACGCGCGATTTTTCGAGCACGACAGCGTGGCGTAGTCGGAGTGCTCGAAATAGAGCATATTTCATCTTAATTTTTTGGTAAATTTTACTATACAAGGTGCTCAAAAAAGGGCGCACCAACTCAGTTGTACGTTATTGAGAAGCAAGTGCAGATTACGGGAAAAATCTTGAAAAAATTCTTAAAGTCATATTTAAAAAAATGTGGAGCTACAAACTTATTTTGTTAACTTCTTCAGTTTTCATTATTTTTTAATGTTTCTATGTTTCACACTAAGTAATCGTTCCCTAACACAACGATGAATAACTATTTTTAAATTTCCCATAAGACTTTATCAGTTTTTTTAATTTAAAAAATTGAAATTCATCAAAAAAATCACAATGTGTAGATGTGCCAACACTGGGAATTATTTCCTAGGAAACCGTTTCAAAAATAATTTATTTTTATTGTTGCTCAAATTCTATTGCGATCATGACTGTTAGACATGTTGCCACATATCATTTATCTAAAATCCGGTATTTATCAATAACTTTAATACAAAGAATTTTTTTACTATTTTTACCTTTATATGTAAGCAATTCTTTACCACACTCCATTGAGTTGGTGCGCCATTTTTTGGCGAATATATATATATATATATATATATATATATATATATATATATATATATATATATATATATATATATATATATATATATATATATATAATATAATATATATATATATTCGTATGACAGAAAAAAAAGGACAATAGTACATTGTATATAGAAGAAATCACAAAACTTTTGTAGTAGATAACCAAGTTTTAGCTTGTGGCGACAGTTGATGGATTTCATTGAAGCCTCCTTGAAAACTTGTAATTTTTGGCATTCTTCAACAAGATGTTGAATTGTTTCTTCCACTTGGCCACATTGGCAATACGGATTTTCTGTAGCCTTCCATTTAAACAACATTGACTTACATCTGGCATGGCCAGTTCTTAGTCTGTTTAATTTCACCCAGACCCACCGTGGTTGATCCATTCCAGGTACCCTTTTTGATGGATCTTCTATTAAATCTTTATTGAACAGGTGGATATTAGACCATATATTGCGCCACTCATTAATGATGAAAAAGTTTTCGACGTTAAACGTTTCCACCCAAAAAGGTTTTCTAGATTTTAATCGATTTTCGGGGGCAATCAGGTCAGACCATATTGGATACTCTTGGGGATGTCTTCTATATTTGTTCCACAGTTTCTTGACTGCAAGTTTTCTTCTGAGTGCAGGTGGAGCAATGTTAGACAATACTGGAAGCCATTCGGTGGGGGTTGATTTTAAAGTGCCAGTTATGAAACTTTCTTGAAAAGGTTTGTAAATTTTACTGAGGGTCTTGTATATGACTTATTTATGAAACTAATTTTTTTCAAGCCATTTGTACTTTAGGTTTTTCCATAAAAAAGTGCTTGGTGTATAGATTGCAGGGTTATATTTTTAATAACGACGAATTCATTTGAATTGCCACAAAGGTAGGCTACGAAAGAGTACAGACCTTAAGATGCGAACTAATTTTACAGCAAAATCTCTCTAAATTCGTTCTACATGTTGTGAAATAGTGAATTTTGTAAATTTTTCTCCGTAGATTTATTAAGGGTACAAATTAAATGCACAGTATTTTATTTAAACGACAAGTATTTTTGATCAGTAAAAATAATAAATGGACAATTAAAATAATAAATGCACAGTAAAAATAATAATTGCACAGTAAAAATAATAATTGCACAGTAAAAATAATAAATGCACAGTAAAAATAATAGATGCAAAGTATAAATAATAAATGCACAGTAAATAAGTTTTACGTTTTCATGTTTAATCGTTCGAGGGGTATGTTTCCTTTTAATTTGTTGGGGTGAAACCTCAGCCTGCAAGCTAGCTACTGAGCGTTTATTATTTAAACTGTGCAAACTGAAACTAGATTCTGTGCATATACGATTTTTTTTTCTAGGCAAATTTTAATAAAATACTGTGCGTGGTTTACTTGTCATTTAAATTTTTTACTGTGCAAAAATGAATTAAATACTGATCATTTATAATTTTTATTGTGCAAAATCGAATTTTTTACTGATCGCTGATCGCCATTTATTAATACTAAAGCAAGCGAATATCGTCAAGCATATAGAGACTGATCCAGAAATACTGAGTCTGTTGGCAACACTAAACTTAAATTTTTAAGGATACCAATGTAGTACACTTCCAGTTAACAACAATTTAATATTCTTGTGGGGTTGTACGTCAAACAATTGTCAAGAAAAATTGAATTCAGATGCAATTTTGCAAATTACGAGCATAAATACTTTCAAATCTGTTGCCAACAGCCTCAGTATTTCTGGATCAGTCTGTACTTCCAAAAATTGGAGGGTGCAAGAGAAAAAAAACTGAAGTCTACTTGTTAAAGAAAATGAGATGCAGTTGTAATATTATAGTTTTTGGGAGTACTATCAAATAATTAAAGCCGGAAATAGCACATACGACTTTAGGGCAGAGCAAAATGTGTTACAAGATACACTACACTGAAAAAAAAGTGATGGGTTTACGTTAGAAAACTTTGAATTTACTTCTTCGTGATTTCAGCTGAGATGGACTGAAGTCCTTTTTTTCCCTGTACCCTTCAAGCTTCAATTAGCAAAAGCATTTAGATGTCATGTCCTACTAGCATTTGCTAAATTTTTATTATTGCCACGTAAAGCAATTGCTTATAAAATCACTAGTGAAAGCATTGACTACTGTTTATTAATACCGCCCAATATGTGTTTATCAAATACGATTATAGTTTTATCACTGCTGGAATCACAAATCAAATTGTTACGAAATTAATTTTCAAAATGAAAAACAAGAAATGTAATAGCCTGAAATTGTTACATTTTTATATTTTTCCGTAATTTAAACCAAATTTGAGTTATAAAAAGTTAAGTTAGAAATGACAATTAGTCAGCACCTAATATCAGGCATCAAATTATGTGAGTCAGTAGTTTACATCGGATAATATTAAATCCTCGATTTAACTGATCAAACCATTCTATATAAGATTGTCATATTAAATCTAAAAACAAATAATTTTTTTTAATAACAAAAATTTGATCTAATAGTTATTTATTCTGACGTTTTTAAATTAATTAATGTTTAAAAAATCAATAAATTATAAATACTTGTTGAGTAATACATTTTTCATAGTTTGAATTAAAAATCCAAAATTTTTTCATGGCCTACTATAAAAAAAACGAAATGTCTCGTTTTTTTATAATAATTTAAAAATAATGTATTACAGAAATAGACATATGAAATCAGAAAAAAACAAACTTTTCAAAAATTTCACAGCCAATTATTATTCCTATCTAAAAAAATGCAACTTTATGTTATTCAAGCTAAACGAATGATTAGAAAAAATCGCTGATAACATTACTTAATTCTTCGTAAAAAAGTGCCTTTATAATGTCTTTGTTTCAAATGTGTATCTTTTATAATAAGGAAGATATGAATTGTTTAAGATTTCCCTAAAATGCAAACTTTTGTTTATAAGTTGAAAACAGACGATAGCGGGATGCGGACCCGAGGTTTTTCTCTAAACCCCTTAGTTTCAGAGATCCCCTATTTGGACATCCAACATGCAACACCCTGTACTGCATAAAACAACAAAATATTTTTAACTGAAGGTCCTTATTTATTGAAGTGGGGTAACAAATTGGTCATTGCCACTGTTATTAGATTTATAAACATAAGGTCAGAACGACCCAAAGTTGAGAGTTTTACTTAGTTATACCTACTCAATTCCTACACAAAAAAAGATTTTTTTTCATTTAGACGTAAAAAAATTTCAGAAAGGAAATTGGAAATTCGCTTGATTAATAAAGTTATGAATAAAACGCCGTCTGATTACAGGTAGCACAAATGAAGAATATTTACAATAAATATAACAGGAAGAAAAAAATCAGATAACTTTTGTATGAGATTCTTCTACTTGATACAAAGTAAACAAGTACCAACCTGCGGAAGCCCCCGTTTCTTGGCCCTCATGCTAACTTTGGACGGATCCGCGTTCAGCATCCGTCCATACTCCTCGCAATGCTCCTTATCCTCAGCCCAGATGTACCCCTCACGCAACGACCAGTCCATCCCCATCTCCAAAGCCTCCTCCAAATCCTTGGCATTCATCGGAATAATCCCCTTCGAACCCACCCCCACGGGAATATGATCGAACAAACTCTGAGCCAACTGTTCCTTCACGGGCAAAACGTCCTTTTCAAAGAGATTCGTGCGCAGCAATCGCACACCACAATTAATGTCGAAACCGACGCCCCCTGGAGACACGATGGACTCGGGGTTGTCGACATCAAAAGCTGCCATATTCCCTATAGCAAAGCCGTATCCAGAGTGGACATCTGGGAGCCCCACCGACTTCCCGACGATGCCAGGCAGGGCGGCAACATTCGCGATTTGCTTGACCCCCGGCAGGAAGCCCCCAGCCATTCCGGGGCGACACGCATTACGCAGCTCCTCCAACATGAGCTTTTCCAGGGTTTGGTTGACGTAAAAGACACCCTCCACGTTCATGTTGGGCTGGAAACCCTTCTTGATCCGCCAGCAGTACGGGGAAGTCTTTTCCAGGTATTCCAACTCTTGGTTGTACTGTCGCACCACCATTTTTCCACTTTTTTTTAAGAAATTAAGGATTGTCAAAACACCGGCTTTTTGAGGTTATGACAACTTTACAATATCATTTTCTACTTTATCGACTTCCATACTAAAAATTTGGAAAAATTATTTCGCAAAAAATACCAAATAATTCGTACACAAATTACAATATTTATTAGAAACTAGCATTTTAATTATGGTTAAGTTAACGAAATGAGGCAAACGGGGGTCAGAATTTTTTTCCTATAAGAAACAAAAATATTATACATGTCTCAAGGGTTCTCTCGTTTATTATCACGTGTTTACAACTTTTATAAATTAGTATTTAAAATTCTTCTTTGTACAAAAATAAAAGTTAGAAATCCTAAATTATTACGTCCTCCTCTCCATCGCAATGCAGTGCGGGCTGGAAATCAACAATATCCACCGCTAGAACGTCAACTTTAGCGTTCATGATATCACAGAGCGAAGGTTTAGTCCTTCCAAGGTCCCCATTGACGAATTCAGGGACGCTGAAACCGCACTGTGTACACAAGTCTAACTCAACCAAATTACCTGGAAAACACCTTTAAAACCTGCTTCAATGAAATCCTCATGTACCTTTCAATTTCCGAGCTTTAATCTGAAATATCTTTCTTCTCTTTTTATAAAATTTCCGCTTATGAAAGACCTTTAGTGGAATTTTTTGGCACACGTTCAAAGATTCATACATGTTTACCGCATTTATGCAATAGTCGATATTCTTACATTTGTACACCATACACAACGCTTTATAACTCCTGGCACCGCGTTGTTCGTTGTCCAAGAGGATGCAAATGTCTCGCCTAGGAATACAATACTTTAAGACAAGCACAACAAAACTAAATTTCATCGACTATACTACAAGCCTAATTAAAAATTAAATTCACTTTTGGTATTTTTTATAATATAACAGTGCGCAAAAATCGGTCAATATGTCACTTGGGTACCGAGGACTGGAGGTAAGGAGACGAAATGAGGCACAAGATCACACAATTTTATTAAACCCGAATTCCATAAAAATATGAGATATCAGTTAAAAAATGTTTTACTAACCCACCTTTACCAGGTGTTATCTTTTATTTTAAAAATTATCAACGAATGACTTTAGAAACTCTTATTAGAGGAATAAGAATCATTCCGATATGGGTATCATGCAATTTATAAAAAATGTTGTAGTTGTAGAAATACAAGATATAAGTATTACAGAAAATATTACACTAAATAAAAAAAGTAATGATAATTATCTTTTTAAAGTAAAAATTTTTGATGTGAAAAACGAACTATAAAATACTAAAATAATGTTATACCAAGGTTTGTACAAAATATGCCTTGAAAATATAAAGAAAATGAATAGTGTGTTGTATTATTACTTTCAAAGTGCCCACTGCGTCACGTTACATACCGTTACTTATAAAAAAAGAAAGTTGGTGGTGGCTGTGCATTTCTGAGAGCAGATATAAACAAAAAACATATCCACCAAACGATGGACAAGCAAAAACCAAAAATTACCCAGTTTTAGGAATTTTACAAAAATCCAAGTAACGAATTTTATTCCAGTTAAAAAGTCCTATACAATTATGTACGTAAATAATAATTAATTATTTTTATGCAGATTTTCACTTTAATACAATTTTTTGATATCCAAAAGTTTTTGGTGATTCCTAGAGAAACACTATTGACATCAGAGTAATACTATATCGTGGTATTTCCTTGCTTTACACGTCAAAAGAGAAAAATGGCAAATATTCCCGAGAATTCATGTTGATGTTGGATGGTTAAACAGTTAACTATGCAGGAGAAATTACAAGAAAGGAATAAACAACGCTAGCCAACAAATTATAACATATTTCCCACATCAAAATACGATGATAATAGCGCTGGAAGGTGTAAAAATCTAGGATATTGTGAATTACAATCTCAATGCCCTTTGCATCATTAAATTACATATTTCATGGCAAATATCAACCCACCCATGTATTGTTAATATTATTAATTAATTATAAATGTTTAAGTAGTAAAATGTTTTTAATAACTAGATTTAGTGGTTAAACGGTTTCAGTTTAAATGTGAGAACGCAGTATTTCTTGTGTGCATCTCGCCAGCAGATTATTAAAAAAGTTTTTTATAACTTAAAATTCAAAAAGTTTTTTCTGTTCCCAATTGAATTTATCCCCCACTAATAATTATTACTCTTTTTTGCAGCAGCGAATTTGGAAATTAAACGTCTTCAACTTTGTCTATATTATCTTCAGAATAAATTAATAAAATTTCTAATAAAGCTACTAACAAAAAACCAAAAAGATGGGATGGCAAACATTTTTTAAATGATAACTGATATTTTTATGGAGTTCGATTTTTTAAATTTCCATGCCAGTTTGGTCCTTTGAATTTTTATGACTCCATGCTGTTCGAAATTTCCACAAAAATGTTAGATAGTTCTTTATTTGTCTGATACGGACTTGAAAAACAAATTGATTTTCAGTTTTACTGGTCTAATAACTCAAATTTTCCTGCCTAGTTATCCTAATCATTTTCCTATTCTTTTTTAACAAAAACCACAGATGGAGTTGTTACGTTTGGCTCACAATTTTAAAGATCTTTAAAAACAGGGAAGTTTCCATAAAAAATCGATGATTTATTAATAGATAAAATTAACTTAATAATAGATCGTTTTTCTCTCCCAATTTTTGTGTTTTTAAATTGAAGCATCAAATAGTCCACAAAATTCAACAACTGAAACGAGTAAACCAAATAATAATTAATTTTTTCAGGAATATATATAGTTTAAAAATACGTGTAAAAAGTCAAATCCAATGTTGTTTTTTGATGTAACGGGTTTGTTAAAAAATGAAAAAACAAAGCTGAAAGTCTGAGTTTAAAAACAAGAAACATGAGAAAAAAGAACAGTTAAAGATTCAAGGAAAATGAAAAAGAAAAGAAATAAGAAAAAAAAATGAAAAATTGAAAATTGAATGTCCCATCAGCCTTTATTTTTTTTGCCTTGTGCTAACCGTTATTTAAATTCGTGGCTCTGAAAACTTAAACCGGAACGTTCTCTTTGTCCTTCGTTTCGTATCCTAACCTTTAGTAATCCGTAGACTTGATCTATTATCTGCTACAGGAAAAAAATGTTTTAATAATTACTTGTCGCATTCCCGCAAATTTCGCACAGCCATAAGTTTGCTACGCTGAATGATTCCTTCAATTACTTGGCACTGTTTTTTCGAAACTGACTCAAACTTAGGGTCATTTAGCTGCAAGTGGAAGGTTCTGCCGCTTCCAAGGACTCTAATGTTGTTATCGTCAAAACCAGATGCTTTAAAGACGGCGTCTTTGAAGTCACTACAATAAACCATTGATTTTAAGCCACATTTAGTTATGGAAATACCTTGCCACGTTTCTTACTGCATCTACAATTATTGTTTCTATGCTAAAATCTAGTGAAGCAGTATTGAACAGATTCTGGACTTGAAATAAATCCCTAGAATATTTCAAATAATTTCCTATTAGATGAATAGCTTCTGAGAAAAATTTCATTGTGTCCAGCGTTACGGCATAAAGGGGCACTTTGGGGGGGACGTTGACCAGGTTTCCAAATTCATTATCTGATATTGTCTCCAGCATGTTGTAAACGCAGTGTTTACTTAAATTGTTTTTTGGGAGGTTTTTCAGAACACGCTGTACTGCCTCCAGTTCCTGAAGACAACCATTAAAATGTGGCCAGTGTAGATTACAAACTGACATCATCTTCCAGCTGATACTTGGTGTAAAAATGCAAAGTTAATTTCGATAAATGACTGTAAGACTTTTTCAAGGTTTGAGACAGTCGTTCTTCAACAGCATATCGCCAGGCATTGTTCACTTTTATAACTTTGGAACCTAAAATTCGTTAGTAAATTATTGAATCCAATTAATGTAAACTCACAGTCAAACAGATTTGGAAATAAGCGCTTCAAGTGCAGTTTCATACTATGATCCCTTATTAAAATGCATGTCGGGAAAGTAATATAGGCCACAAAAGTCTGACTCAGGTACTCAGAAATGTTATTCAAGCCTTCACATGCAAACATTTCCTCAATGGCGGGATCTTGCAAAAGGCCCAAGCAAACTGAACACGGGTTACTTTTGCGAATTTTCGCCTTTCGTTCTTCTTCAAATTCCTCAATAGGGTCCATGTATCCAAACTGGAAACTTAAAAGTAACACTTGCAAAAACCAGAAGAAACTTACATTCACTAAGCAAGTGTTTGGGTGTTCGAAAGTCAGCAGAGTTCTGCATTGCCCCAAATACCGCAAAACACATCGTTTGCAACACCCTTTATTTATTATTTCATTGTATATTTCGAGTTCTGCGTCTTCCACCATGGTGTTTGTTTGTCATATCGGTGAAAACCTAGAATAACACTTTTATAGAAGCGGAACATAATGGTTGGCAATGAATTCCTAGCTGAAGCCATCTAGCCGCATCATCACGTACTAAAAATGGCGCGAATTTAAAATAATTCCGATTACTTTATATTTTTTTAATTTTTGCTCACGTCAAAATGATGCCAATACCTTATCAAATACAATTATTATAAAAATTTCTTAATTGTATTTGAAAAGGTGGATGCACAGACAGCACAGATGGAAGAATTTTACCCAACATGACACGATCACATTTAATGTTAAAGATATTTATTAAATCCATTAAGTTTACGAAACTAATAGTCGTCACCGAATCGATGATAAAGACATACTTGCAATCAGCCAAACTGGCACCGGTCTGGCACCTTATGTTTGCAACTTCTGTCTATGGGAGTCTCCTCGCAGTGTGACTCACTTGCGGTTCGATCTCAAAAAACTCACTTTTGGGAAAAACGCACCTATCTACGTAAACCTTCTGGAGCTCATTACTACGTTATATTTTTGGAGATCATGTTGTTCCTAACCGATAGTAGGCAATAGTCTAACCTAAAGACGACACTTTGATCCACTATAATAATAAAAATTAACGTGATATTATAAAAAATAAACTCAAATTAAAATCAACAAAAATGGCGATTCAAGTAAAAAGTGAGTGAAAATAAAAATTATTTTTCTAATGTTATTTTCAATTTGCACAAGAAAATTCTAGTGTACGGTCATCAGGGCACTCAGAGGAATCGTTTGGTGTAAGTTTCAGCTTGAAAATCCAGAAGTAGTTAAAGTAAAAAATTACCAAGTTATACTTTATGTTTTATTACGTGGTAAAGTTAACAACACACGTTAACATGCCCTTTATAAACGTTTAAACACCCTTTTTCATGAAAAGGTTGACACGAGAAGTGCATTTTTCAATAAATCTCACTGAAATTTATGTCGTTGACTCAAGGTAGAATTGTCTGTCCTTAAACATGTTCAATAATAATTAATAGCGCTCTAGAAGAGCAGGAAAGCACACAAAAAACATTAAAGTTAAAATTTAACACTTCAGAAGAGAGCATAATACACCCTAACCCTACTTTCTGAACTTTTGTCCTTATCTGGCAATAGCACATAATAAAGGTAGAGATTTCGACCCTAAATATCCTATTATAACGCTCTGAAAGGGCAGAGATGGAGACAAAATTCATAAAAGTGTAAATTTTGTCATTTTCGGGTGACAACATAACCCTACTTTTGGAACCTACCGAATTTTCAACAAAACGAAACAAACAAACAATGTGGCTATACGCATTGCGATACCACTAATTTTCGCACCAAAATTTCACATTGCCAGTTTCTGTTTAAATAAAAACATGCATTTTTATTTTTCCATTGACTGCATGCGAAACTTTTATAATTTTAGACGTTTATAGGCAAATACATTTGTCATAATTAATTTTTTTAGATCAATGCTGTTCTATTTTAAATAATTCTGTGTATGAATTTTTCCAGTGAATATTTCTGGTAATGACCTGTTTTAGACTTAAGTGACGTCACATTTGTGACGTGTCCCGAGGTTAGGTGTGCGGCGCAGGCGGCGAGAGCGCTTCAGTCGACAGCGAGCAGCGGCACGGGTCAGATCGGGAGCGGGAGCGGGAGGCGAGGCGAAGCGAGGTAAGGCGGTTTATTTAAATTATTGTGTATTGTGCGGTTTCCTTCAATTTATTCAGTTTGTTACTTGCCGTTGTCGCGAACGGACGTGTGCTCAAGCAAATCTAAATTTTCCGATTTAAATTTTCAATTCGGTGACTAGTGATCGCGTTTGAGTGACACATTTTAAATACAGTAAATAAAATTATAATCAAACACTCAAATAATTAATTGCCACGTAATAATTTTGTCTTTAATTTCAATGAATGAAAGTGGCTTGCTCAAAATTTAATGCAAATAAACATTTTTTTTATTTCATTTTTATTATTATTATTTTTTTTAATGCTACAAACGGTAGCCAACGTGGAAGCGATATGAAGGTAGGTGTATTTTATTGCTATGTCGTATTTATTTATTTCACAAACCAATAATTTCATAAAACTTAATTGCAATTAAAATCTTTAAATGCGGTGTTCAATAGTGATATTTTGAGTGACACATTTTAAATACAGTAACTATAAATAAAATAAACCACTCAAATAATTTATTGCCACGAAATTTTGCCTTTAATTTCAATGAATGAAAGTGGCTTGCTCAAAATTTAATGCAAATAAACATTTTTTTTTATTTCATTTTTATTATTATTATTTTTTTTAATGCTACAAACGGTAGCCAACGTGGAAGCGATATGAAGGTAGGTGTATTTTATTGCTATGTCGTATTTATTTATTTCACAAACCAATAATTTCATAAAACTTAATTGCAATTAAAATCTTTAAATGCGGTGTTAAATAGTGATATTTTGAGTGACACATTTTAAATACAGTAACTATAAATAAAATAAACCACTCAAATAATTTATTGCCACGAAATTTTGCCTTTAATTTCAATGAATGAAAGTGGCTTGCTCAAAATTTAATGCAAATAAACATTTTTTTTTATTTCATTTTTATTATTATTATTTTTTTTAATGCTACAAACGGTAGCCAACGTGGAAGCGATATGAAGGTAGGTGTATTTTATTGCTATGTCGTATTTATTTATTTCACAAACCAATAATTTCATAAAACTTAATTGCAATTAAAATCTTTAAATGCGGTGTTAAATAGTGATATTTTGAGTGACACATTTTAAATACAGTAACTATAAATAAAATAAAACACTAAAATAATTTATTGCCACGTAATTTTGCCTTTAATTTCAATGAATGAAAGTGGCTTGCTCAAAATTTAATGCAAATAAACATTTTTTTTTATTTCATTTTTATTATTATTATTTTTTTTAATGCTACAAACGGTAGCCAACGTGGAAGCGATATGAAGGTAGGTGTATTTTATTGCTGTGTTGTATTTATTTATTTCAAAAAACCAATAATTTCATAAAACTTAATTGCAATTAAAATCTTTAAATGCGGTATTGAAAAGTGATATTTTGAGTGACACATTTTAAATACAGTAACTATAAATAAAATAAAACACTCAAATAATTTATTACCACGTAATTTTGCCTTTAATTTCAATGAATGAAAGTGGCTTGCTCAAAATTTAATGCAAATAAACATTTTTTTTTATTTCATTTTTATTATTATTATTTTTTTTAATGCTACAAACGGTAGCCAACGTGGAAGCGATATGAAGGTAGGTGTATTTTATTGCTGTGTTGTATTTATTTATTTCAAAAAACCAATAATTTCATAAAACTTAATTGCAATTAAAATCTTTAAATGCGGTATTGAAAAGTGATATTTTGAGTGACACATTTTAAATACAGTAACTATAAATAAAATAAAACACTCAAATAATTTATTACCACGTAATTTTGCCTTTAATTTCAATGAATGAAAGTGGCTTGCTCAAAATTTAATGCAAATAAACATTTTTTTTTATTTCATTTTTATTATTATTATTTTTTTTAATGCTACAAACGGTAGCCAACGTGGAAGCGATATGAAGGTAGGTGTATTTTATTGCTGTGTTGTATTTATTTATTTCAAAAAACCAATAATTTTATAAACCTTAAATGCAATTAAAATCTTTATAATTTCATAAAACTTAATTGCAATTAAAATCTTTAAATGCGGTATTGAAAAGTGATATTTTGAGTGACACATTTTAAATACAGTAACTATAAATAAAATAAACCACTCAAATAATTTATTGCCACGAAATTTTGCCTTTAATTTCAATGAATGAAAGTGGCTTGCTCAAAATTTAATGCAAATAAACATTTTTTTTATTTCATTTTTATTATTATTATTTTTTTTAATGCTACAAACGGTAGCCAACGTGGAAGCGATATGAAGGTAGGTGTATTTTATTGCTATGTCGTATTTATTTATTTCACAAACCAATAATTTCATAAAACTTAATTGCAATTAAAATCTTTAAATGCGGTATTGAAAAGTGATATTTTGAGTGACACATTTTAAATACAGTAACTATAAATAAAATAAACCACTCAAATAATTTATTGCCACGTAATTTTGCCTTTAATTTCAATGAATGAAAGTGGCTTGCTCAAAATTTAATGCAAATAAACATTTTTTTTATTTCATTTTTATTATTATTATTTTTTTTAATGCTACAAACGGTAGCCAACGTGGAAGCGATATGAAGGTAGGTGTATTTTATTGCTATGTCGTATTTATTTATTTCACAAACCAATAATTTCATAAAACTTAATTGCAATTAAAATCTTTAAATGCGGTGTTAAATAGTGATATTTTGAGTGACACATTTTAAATACAGTAACTATAAATAAAATAAAACACTAAAATAATTTATTGCCACGTAATTTTGCCTTTAATTTCAATGAATGAAAGTGGCTTGCTCAAAATTTAATGCAAATAAACATTTTTTTTTATTTCATTTTTATTGTTTTTATTTTTTTTAATGCTACAAACGGTAGCCAACGTGGAAGCGATATGAAGGTAGGTGTATTTTATTGCTGTGTCGTATTTATTTATTTCACAAACCAATAATTTTATAAACCTTAAATGCAATTAAAATCTTTATAATTTCATAAAACTTAATTGCAATTAAAATCTTTAAATGCGGTATTGAAAAGTGATATTTTGAGTGACACATTTTAAATACAGTAACTATAAATAAAATAAACCACTCAAATAATTTATTGCCACGAAATTTTGCCTTTAATTTCAATGAATGAAAGTGGCTTGCTCAAAATTTAATGCAAATAAACATTTTTTTTATTTCATTTTTATTATTATTATTTTTTTTAATGCTACAAACGGTAGCCAACGTGGAAGCGATATGAAGGTAGGTGTATTTTATTGCTATGTCGTATTTATTTATTTCACAAACCAATAATTTCATAAAACTTAATTGCAATTAAAATCTTTAAATGCGGTATTGAAAAGTGATATTTTGAGTGACACATTTTAAATACAGTAACTATAAATAAAATAAACCACTCAAATAATTTATTGCCACGAAATTTTGCCTTTAATTTCAATGAATGAAAGTGGCTTGCTCAAAATTTAATGCAAATAAACATTTTTTTTATTTCATTTTTATTATTATTATTTTTTTTAATGCTACAAACGGTAGCCAACGTGGAAGCGATATGAAGGTAGGTGTATTTTATTGCTATGTCGTATTTATTTATTTCACAAACCAATAATTTCATAAAACTTAATTGCAATTAAAATCTTTAAATGCGGTGTTAAATAGTGATATTTTGAGTGACACATTTTAAATACAGTAACTATAAATAAAATAAACCACTCAAATAATTTATTGCCACGAAATTTTGCCTTTAATTTCAATGAATGAAAGTGGCTTGCTCAAAATTTAATGCAAATAAACATTTTTTTTTATTTCATTTTTATTATTATTATTTTTTTTAATGCTACAAACGGTAGCCAACGTGGAAGCGATATGAAGGTAGGTGTATTTTATTGCTGTGTTGTATTTATTTATTTCAAAAAACCAATAATTTCATAAAACTTAATTGCAATTAAAATCTTTAAATGCGGTATTGAAAAGTGATATTTTGAGTGACACATTTTAAATACAGTAACTATAAATAAAATAAAACACTAAAATAATTTATTGCCACGTAATTTTGCCTTTAATTTCAATGAATGAAAGTGGCTTGCTCAAAATTTAATGCAAATAAACATTTTTTTTTATTTCATTTTTATTATTATTATTTTTTTTAATGCTACAAACGGTAGCCAACGTGGAAGCGATATGAAGGTAGGTGTATTTTATTGCTGTGTTGTATTTATTTATTTCAAAAAACCAATAATTTCATAAAACTTAATTGCAATTAAAATCTTTAAATGCGGTATTGAAAAGTGATATTTTGAGTGACACATTTTAAAAACAGTAACTATAAATAAAATAAAACACTAAAATAATTTATTGCCACGTAATTTTGCCTTTAATTTCAATGAATGAAAGTGGCTTGCTCAAAATTTAATGCAAATAAACATTTTTTTTGGTTTCATTTTTATTATTATTTTTTTTAATGCTACAAACGGTAGCCAACGTGGAAGCGATATGAAGGTAAGTGCATTTATTTACTGAGGTATTGAATTTGATTTGAATTTTAATTGCCACAAATTGAAACGTATTGTGTATTTTTTATTTTGTTTAATATTGACAATTGCTTGCTTGTTGCTTGTTGTAACTTTCATGCAAATAAAGATTTTTATTGGTGTTGTTTTAATTTTTTAAATGTCTTGCTACAAACAGTAGCCAACGCAGAAGCCATATGAAGGTAGGTGCATTTTTTTGCGTTTTATCTTGTGATGTGTTGATTTAATAGCTTGTGTGCCATATATTATATCGTATTGTGTATTCTTTATTCTGTATAATATTTATTAAAGTCGCTTGTTGTAACTTTCCTACAAATTAATTTTTTTGTTGGTTGTGTTTTTAATTTATTTTTTAGGTTTTGCTACAAATGGTAGCAGATGCAGTATAAAGGTAAGAGCATTTATTTAACGCCAAGTGAAAAAGCTTTGATTTTTGTGTACTATTTTTTCATTTCACAAACCAATAATTCCTTTATTCCCTTCATTTGAAATAATCATTGTTTACCTCATCCTTATATCCATTTTTCCTGGCAAGAATGCTCTAAACCTCCACGTGGTTCTTGCCGGACAAATTAGTTATTGACTAATTTGACCAATTAGAGCAATCCTTAAATATAACATTGTTGACTGTTTTTTACAGCCGTAAAATTATGTCGCTTGTTGTAATTTTCATGCAAATAAAGATTTTTTATTGGTGTTGTTTTTAATTTTTTTTAATGCTACAAACGGTAGCCAACGTGGAAGCGATATGAAGGTAGGTGTATTTTATTGCTGTGTCGTATTTATTTATTTCAAAAAACCAATAATTTCATAAAACTTAATTGCAATTAAAATCTTTAAATGCGGTGTTAAATAGTGATATTTTGAGTGACACATTTTAAATACAGTAACTATAAATAAAATAAACCACTCAAATAATTTATTGCCACGTAATTTTGCCTTTAATTTCAATGAATGAAAGTGGCTTGCTCAAAATTTAATGCAAATAAACATTTTTTTTGGTTTCATTTTTATTATTTTTTTTTTGGTTTCATTTTTATTATTATTTTTTTTAATGCTACAAACGGTAGCCAACGTGGAAGCGATATGAAGGTAGGTGTATTTTATTGCTGTGTCGTATTTATTTATTTCAAAAAACCAATAATTTCATAAAACTTAATTGCAATTAAAATCTTTAAATGCGGTGTTAAATAGTGATATTTTGAGTGACACATTTTGAATACAGTAACTATAAATAAAATAAACCACTCAAATAATTTATTGCCACGTAATTTTGCCTTTAATTTCAATGAATGAAAGTGGCTTGCTCAAAATTTAATGCAAATAAACATTTTTTTTGGTTTCATTTTTATTTTTTTTTTTTTTTGGTTTCATTTTTATTATTATTTTTTTTAATGCTACAAACGGTAGCCAACGTGGAAGCGATATGAAGGTAGGTGTATTTTATTGCTGTGTCGTATTTATTTATTTCAAAAAACCAATAATTTCATAAAACTTAATTGCAATTAAAATCTTTAAATGCGGTGTTAAATAGTGATATTTTGAGTGACACATTTTAAATACAGTAACTATAAATAAAATAAACCACTCAAATAATTTATTGCCACGTAATTTTGCCTTTAATTTCAATGAATGAAAGTGGCTTGCTCAAAATTTAATGCAAATAAACATTTTTTTTGGTTTCATTTTTATTATTTTTTTTTTTGGTTTCATTTTTATTATTATTTTTTTTAATGCTACAAACGGTAGCCAACGTGGAAGCGATATGAAGGTAGGTGTATTTTATTGCTATGTCGTATTTATTTATTTCACAAACCAATAATTTCATAAAACTTAATTGCAATTAAAATCTTAAAATTCGGTGTTGAATAGTGATATTTTGAGTGACACATTTTAAATACAGTAACTATAAATAAAATAAACCACTCAAATAATTTATTGCCACGTAATTTTGCCTTTAATTTCAATGAATGAAAGTGGCTTGCTCAAAATTTAATGCAAATAAACATTTTTTTTGGTTTCATTTTTATTATTATTTTTTTTTGGTTTCATTTTTATTATTATTTTTTTTAATGCTACAAACGGTAGCCAACGTGGAAGCGATATGAAAGTAGGTGTATTTTATTGCTGTGTCGTATTTATTTATTTCAAAAAACCAATAATTTCATAAAACTTAATTGCAATTAAAATCTTTAAATGCGGTATTGAAAAGTGATATTTTGAGTGACACATTTTAAATACAGTAACTATAAATAAAATAAAACACTCAAATAATTTATTGCCACGTAATTTTGCCTTTAATTTCAATGAATGAAAGTGGCTTGCTCAAAATTTAATGCAAATAAACATTTTTTTTGGTTTCATTTTTATTATTATTTTTTTTTTGGTTTCATTTTTATTATTATTTTTTTTAATGCTACAAACGGTAGCCAACGTGGAAGCGATATGAAGGTAGGTGTATTTTATTGCTATGTCGTATTTATTTATTTCACAAACCAATAATTTCATAAAACTTAATTGCAATTAAAATCTTTAAATGCGGTGTTGAAAAGTGATATTTTGAGTGACACATTTTAAATACAGTAACTATAAATAAAATAAACCACTCAAATAATTTATTGCCACGAAATTTTGCCTTTAATTTCAATGAATGAAAGTGGCTTGCTCAAAATTTAATGCAAATAAACATTTTTTTTGGTTTCATTTTTATTATTATTTTTTTTAATGCTACAAACGGTAGCCAACGTGGAAGCGATATGAAGGTAGGTGTATTTTATTGCTATGTCGTATTTATTTATTTCACAAACCAATAATTTCATAAAACTTAATTGCAATTAAAATCTTTAAATGCGGTGTTGAAAAGTGATATTTTGAGTGACACATTTTAAATACAGTAACTATAAATAAAATAAACCACTCAAATAATTTATTGCCACGAAATTTTGCCTTTAATTTCAATGAATGAAAGTGGCTTGCTCAAAATTTAATGCAAATAAACATTTTTTTTGGTTTCATTTTTATTATTATTTTTTTTAATGCTACAAACGGTAGCCAACGTGGAAGCGATATGAAGGTAGGTGTATTTTATTGCTATGTCGTATTTATTTATTTCACAAACCAATAATTTCATAAAACTTAATTGCAATTAAAATCTTTAAATTCGGTGTTGAATAGTGATATTTTGAGTGACACATTTTAAATACAGTAACTATAAAAAAATAAACCACTCAAATAATTTATTGCCACGAAATTTTGCCTTCAATTTCAATGAATGAAAGTGGCTTGCTCAAAATTTAATGCAAATAAACATTTTTTTTTATTTCATTTTTATTATTATTATTTTTTTTAATGCTACAAACGGTAGCCAACGTGGAAGCGATATGAAGGTAGGTGTATTTTATTGCTATGTCGTATTTATTTATTTCACAAACCAATAATTTCATAAAACTTAATTGCAATTAAAATCTTTAAATGCGGTATTGAAAAGTGATATTTTGAGTGACACATTTTAAATACAGTAACTATAAATAAAATAAACCACTCAAATAATTTATTGCCACGAAATTTTGCCTTTAATTTCAATGAATGAAAGTGGCTTGCTCAAAATTTAATGCAAATAAACATTTTTTTTGGTTTCATTTTTATTATTATTTTTTTTTGGTTTCATTTTTATTATTATTTTTTTTAATGCTACAAACGGTAGCCAACGTGGAAGCGA
The DNA here is from genome assembly GCF_031307605.1 of Tribolium castaneum. NCBI lineage: Eukaryota > Metazoa > Arthropoda > Insecta > Coleoptera > Tenebrionidae > Tribolium > Tribolium castaneum. The sequence goes on along the minus strand of NC_087395.1, from coordinate 18,006,056 downwards.
TATGAAAGTAGGTGTATTTTATTGCTGTGTCGTATTTATTTATTTCAAAAAACCAATAATTTCATAAAACTTAATTGCAATTAAAATCTTTAAATGCGGTATTGAAAAGTGATATTTTGAGTGACACATTTTAAATACAGTAACTATAAATAAAATAAAACACTCAAATAATTTATTGCCACGTAATTTTGCCTTTAATTTCAATGAATGAAAGTGGCTTGCTCAAAATTTAATGCAAATAAACATTTTTTTTGGTTTCATTTTTATTATTATTTTTTTTTTGGTTTCATTTTTATTATTATTTTTTTTAATGCTACAAACGGTAGCCAACGTGGAAGCGATATGAAGGTAGGTGTATTTTATTGCTATGTCGTATTTATTTATTTCACAAACCAATAATTTCATAAAACTTAATTGCAATTAAAATCTTTAAATGCGGTGTTGAAAAGTGATATTTTGAGTGACACATTTTAAATACAGTAACTATAAATAAAATAAACCACTCAAATAATTTATTGCCACGAAATTTTGCCTTTAATTTCAATGAATGAAAGTGGCTTGCTCAAAATTTAATGCAAATAAACATTTTTTTTGGTTTCATTTTTATTATTATTTTTTTTAATGCTACAAACGGTAGCCAACGTGGAAGCGATATGAAGGTAGGTGTATTTTATTGCTATGTCGTATTTATTTATTTCACAAACCAATAATTTCATAAAACTTAATTGCAATTAAAATCTTTAAATGCGGTGTTGAAAAGTGATATTTTGAGTGACACATTTTAAATACAGTAACTATAAATAAAATAAACCACTCAAATAATTTATTGCCACGAAATTTTGCCTTTAATTTCAATGAATGAAAGTGGCTTGCTCAAAATTTAATGCAAATAAACATTTTTTTTGGTTTCATTTTTATTATTATTTTTTTTAATGCTACAAACGGTAGCCAACGTGGAAGCGATATGAAGGTAAGTGCATTTATTTACTGAGGTATTGAATTTGATTTGAATTTTAATTGCCACAAATTGAAACGTATTGTGTATTTTTTATTTTGTTTAATATTGACAATTGCTTGCTTGTTGCTTGTTGTAACTTTCATGCAAATAAAGATTTTTATTGGTGTTGTTTTAATTTTTTAAATGTCTTGCTACAAACAGTAGCCAACGCAGAAGCCATATGAAGGTAGGTGCATTTTTTTGCGTTTTATCTTGTGATGTGTTGATTTAATAGCTTGTGTGCCATATATTATATCGTATTGTGTATTCTTTATTCTGTATAATATTTATTAAAGTCGCTTGTTGTAACTTTCCTACAAATTAATTTTTTTGTTGGTTGTGTTTTTAATTTATTTTTTAGGTTTTGCTACAAATGGTAGCAGATGCAGTATAAAGGTAAGAGCATTTATTTAACGCCAAGTGAAAAAGCTTTGATTTTTGTGTACTATTTTTTCATTTCACAAACCAATAATTCCTTTATTCCCTTCATTTGAAATAATCATTGTTTACCTCATCCTTATATCCATTTTTCCTGGCAAGAATGCTCTAAACCTCCACGTGGTTCTTGCCGGACAAATTAGTTATTGACTAATTTGACCAATTAGAGCAATCCTTAAATATAACATTGTTGACTGTTTTTTACAGCCGTAAAATTATGTCGCTTGTTGTAATTTTCATGCAAATAAAGATTTTTTATTGGTGTTGTTTTTAATTTTTTTTAATGCTACAAACGGTAGCCAACGTGGAAGCGATATGAAGGTAGGTGTATTTTATTGCTGTGTCGTATTTATTTATTTCAAAAAACCAATAATTTCATAAAACTTAATTGCAATTAAAATCTTTAAATGCGGTGTTAAATAGTGATATTTTGAGTGACACATTTTAAATACAGTAACTATAAATAAAATAAACCACTCAAATAATTTATTGCCACGTAATTTTGCCTTTAATTTCAATGAATGAAAGTGGCTTGCTCAAAATTTAATGCAAATAAACATTTTTTTTGGTTTCATTTTTATTATTTTTTTTTTGGTTTCATTTTTATTATTATTTTTTTTAATGCTACAAACGGTAGCCAACGTGGAAGCGATATGAAGGTAGGTGTATTTTATTGCTGTGTCGTATTTATTTATTTCAAAAAACCAATAATTTCATAAAACTTAATTGCAATTAAAATCTTTAAATGCGGTGTTAAATAGTGATATTTTGAGTGACACATTTTGAATACAGTAACTATAAATAAAATAAACCACTCAAATAATTTATTGCCACGTAATTTTGCCTTTAATTTCAATGAATGAAAGTGGCTTGCTCAAAATTTAATGCAAATAAACATTTTTTTTGGTTTCATTTTTATTTTTTTTTTTTTTTGGTTTCATTTTTATTATTATTTTTTTTAATGCTACAAACGGTAGCCAACGTGGAAGCGATATGAAGGTAGGTGTATTTTATTGCTGTGTCGTATTTATTTATTTCAAAAAACCAATAATTTCATAAAACTTAATTGCAATTAAAATCTTTAAATGCGGTGTTAAATAGTGATATTTTGAGTGACACATTTTAAATACAGTAACTATAAATAAAATAAACCACTCAAATAATTTATTGCCACGTAATTTTGCCTTTAATTTCAATGAATGAAAGTGGCTTGCTCAAAATTTAATGCAAATAAACATTTTTTTTGGTTTCATTTTTATTATTTTTTTTTTTGGTTTCATTTTTATTATTATTTTTTTTAATGCTACAAACGGTAGCCAACGTGGAAGCGATATGAAGGTAGGTGTATTTTATTGCTATGTCGTATTTATTTATTTCACAAACCAATAATTTCATAAAACTTAATTGCAATTAAAATCTTAAAATTCGGTGTTGAATAGTGATATTTTGAGTGACACATTTTAAATACAGTAACTATAAATAAAATAAACCACTCAAATAATTTATTGCCACGTAATTTTGCCTTTAATTTCAATGAATGAAAGTGGCTTGCTCAAAATTTAATGCAAATAAACATTTTTTTTGGTTTCATTTTTATTATTATTTTTTTTTGGTTTCATTTTTATTATTATTTTTTTTAATGCTACAAACGGTAGCCAACGTGGAAGCGATATGAAAGTAGGTGTATTTTATTGCTGTGTCGTATTTATTTATTTCAAAAAACCAATAATTTCATAAAACTTAATTGCAATTAAAATCTTTAAATGCGGTATTGAAAAGTGATATTTTGAGTGACACATTTTAAATACAGTAACTATAAATAAAATAAAACACTCAAATAATTTATTGCCACGTAATTTTGCCTTTAATTTCAATGAATGAAAGTGGCTTGCTCAAAATTTAATGCAAATAAACATTTTTTTTGGTTTCATTTTTATTATTATTTTTTTTTTGGTTTCATTTTTATTATTATTTTTTTTAATGCTACAAACGGTAGCCAACGTGGAAGCGATATGAAGGTAGGTGTATTTTATTGCTATGTCGTATTTATTTATTTCACAAACCAATAATTTCATAAAACTTAATTGCAATTAAAATCTTTAAATGCGGTGTTGAAAAGTGATATTTTGAGTGACACATTTTAAATACAGTAACTATAAATAAAATAAACCACTCAAATAATTTATTGCCACGAAATTTTGCCTTTAATTTCAATGAATGAAAGTGGCTTGCTCAAAATTTAATGCAAATAAACATTTTTTTTGGTTTCATTTTTATTATTATTTTTTTTAATGCTACAAACGGTAGCCAACGTGGAAGCGATATGAAGGTAGGTGTATTTTATTGCTATGTCGTATTTATTTATTTCACAAACCAATAATTTCATAAAACTTAATTGCAATTAAAATCTTTAAATGCGGTGTTGAAAAGTGATATTTTGAGTGACACATTTTAAATACAGTAACTATAAATAAAATAAACCACTCAAATAATTTATTGCCACGAAATTTTGCCTTTAATTTCAATGAATGAAAGTGGCTTGCTCAAAATTTAATGCAAATAAACATTTTTTTTGGTTTCATTTTTATTATTATTTTTTTTAATGCTACAAACGGTAGCCAACGTGGAAGCGATATGAAGGTAGGTGTATTTTATTGCTATGTCGTATTTATTTATTTCACAAACCAATAATTTCATAAAACTTAATTGCAATTAAAATCTTTAAATTCGGTGTTGAATAGTGATATTTTGAGTGACACATTTTAAATACAGTAACTATAAAAAAATAAACCACTCAAATAATTTATTGCCACGAAATTTTGCCTTCAATTTCAATGAATGAAAGTGGCTTGCTCAAAATTTAATGCAAATAAACATTTTTTTTTATTTCATTTTTATTATTATTATTTTTTTTAATGCTACAAACGGTAGCCAACGTGGAAGCGATATGAAGGTAGGTGTATTTTATTGCTATGTCGTATTTATTTATTTCACAAACCAATAATTTCATAAAACTTAATTGCAATTAAAATCTTTAAATTCGGTGTTGAATAGTGATATTTTGAGTGACACATTTTAAATACAGTAACTATAAATAAAATAAAACACTAAAATAATTTATTGCCACGTAATTTTGCCTTTAATTTCAATGAATGAAAGTGGCTTGCTCAAAATTTAATGCAAATAAACATTTTTTTTGGTTTCATTTTTATTATTATTTTTTTTTGGTTTCATTTTTATTATTATTTTTTTTAATGCTACAAACGGTAGCCAACGTGGAAGCGATATGAAGGTAGGTGTATTTTATTGCTATGTCGTATTTATTTATTTCACAAACCAATAATTTCATAAAACTTAATTGCAATTAAAATCTTTAAATTCGGTGTTGAATAGTGATATTTTGAGTGACACATTTTAAATACAGTAACTATAAATAAAATAAAACACTAAAATAATTTATTGCCACGTAATTTTGCCTTTAATTTCAATGAATGAAAGTGGCTTGCTCAAAATTTAATGCAAATAAACATTTTTTTTTATTTCATTTTTATTGTTATTATTTTTTTTAATGCTACAAACGGTAGCCAACGTGGAAGCGATATGAAGGTAGGTGTATTTTATTGCTGTGTCATATTTATTTATTTCACAAACCAATAATTTTATAAACCTTAAATGCAATTAAAATCTTTATAATTTCATAAAACTTAATTGCAATTAAAATCTTTAAATGCGGTATTGAAAAGTGATATTTTGAGTGACACATTTTAAATACAGTAACTATCAATAAAATAAACCACTCAAATAATTTATTGCCACGAAATTTTGCCTTTAATTTCAATGAATGAAAGTGGCTTGCTCAAAATTTAATGCAAATAAACATTTTTTTTGGTTCCATTTTTATTATTATTTTTTTTTGGTTTCATTTTTATTATTTTTTTTAATGCTACAAACGGTAGCCAACGTGGAAGCGATATGAAGGTAGGTGTATTTTATTGCTGTGTCGTATTTATTTATTTCACAAACCAATAATTTCATAATAATAATTTAAATGCGGTATTGTAAAGTGATATTTTGAGTGACACATTTTAAATACAGTAACTATAAATAAAATAAAACACTCAAATAATTTATTGCCACGTAATTTTGCCTTTAATTTCAATGAATGAAAGTGGCTTGCTCAAAATTTAATGCAAATAAACATTTTTTTTGGTTCCATTTTTATTATTATTTTTTTTTGGTTTCATTTTTATTATTTTTTTTAATGCTACAAACGGTAGCCAACGTGGAAGCGATATGAAGGTAGGTGTATTTTATTGCTGTGTCGTATTTATTTATTTCACAAACCAATAATTTCATAATAATAATTTAAATGCGGTATTGTAAAGTGATATTTTGAGTGACACATTTTAAATACAGTAACTATAAATAAAATAAAACACTAAAATAATTTATTGCCACGTAATTTTGCCTTTAATTTCAATGAATGAAAGTGGCTTGCTCAAAATTTAATGCAAATAAACATTTTTTTTTGGTTTCATTTTTATTATTATTATTTTTTTTTGGTTTCATTTTTATTAATATTTTTTTTAATGCTACAAACGGTAGCCAACGTGGAAGCGATATGAAGGTAGGTGTATTTTATTGCTGTGTCGTATTTATTTATTTCAAAAAACCAATAATTTCATAAAACTTAATTGCAATTAAAATCTTTAAATGCGGTATTGAAAAGTGATATTTTGAGTGACACATTTTAAATACAGTAACTATAAATAAAATAAAACACTCAAATAATTTATTGACACGCAATTTTACCTTTAATTTCAATGAATGAAAGTGGCTTGCTGAAAATTTAATGCAAATAAACATTTTTTTTGGTTTCATTTTTATTATTATTTTTTTTTGGTTTCATTTTTATTATTATTTTTTTTAATGCTACAAACGGTAGCCAACGTGGAAGCGATATGAAGGTAGGTGTATTTTATTGCTGTGTCGTATTTATTTATTTCAAAAAACCAATAATTTCATAAAACTTAATTGCAATTAAAATCTTTAAATGCGGTATTGAAAAGTGATATTTTGAGTGACACATTTTAAATACAGTAACTATAAATAAAATAAAACACTCAAATAATTTATTGACACGCAATTTTACCTTTAATTTCAATGAATGAAAGTGGCTTGCTGAAAATTTAATGCAAATAAACATTTTTTTTGGTTTCATTTTTATTATTATTTTTTTTTGGTTTCATTTTTATTATTATTTTTTTTAATGCTACAAACGGTAGCCAACGTGGAAGCGATATGAAGGTAGGTGTATTTTATTGCTGTGTCGTATTTATTTATTTCAAAAAACCAATAATTTCATAAAACTTAATTGCAATTAAAATCTTTAAATGCAGTATTGAAAAGTGATATTTTGAGTGACACATTTTAAATACAGTAACTATAAATAAAATAAAACACTCAAATAATTTATTGCCACGTAATTTTGCCTTTAATTTCAATGAATGAAAGTGGCTTGCTGAAAATTTAATGCAAATAAACATTTTTTTTGGTTTCATTTTTATTATTATTTTTTTTTGGTTTCATTTTTATTATTATTTTTTTTAATGCTACAAACGGTAGCCAACGTGGAAGCGATATGAAGGTAGGTGTATTTTATTGCTGTGTCGTATTTATTTATTTCAAAAAACCAATAATTTCATAAAACTTAATTGCAATTAAAATCTTTAAATGCAGTATTGAAAAGTGATATTTTGAGTGACACATTTTAAATACAGTAACTATAAATAAAATAAAACACTCAAATAATTTATTGCCACGTAATTTTGCCTTTAATTTCAATGAATGAAAGTGGCTTGCTGAAAATTTAATGCAAATAAACATTTTTTTTGGTTTCATTTTTATTATTATTTTTTTTAATGCCACAAACGGTAGCCAACGTGGAAGCGATATGAAGGTAGGTGTATTTTATTGCTGTGTCGTATTTATTTATTTCACAAACTAATAATTTCATAAAACTCAAATTTGTGAAATTTGTGACGTTTGTGAAATTTTTACTTGTCAGCCGCGCATCGGCACCACGTTTTTCTTCAATAATCTGAAATTTTAAATCCGCCAATAGGATTTCTTTTTCCTGTAAAACACTAAGGCCATCTATCCGCATCATCAGTAAAACCTAATTCAGTGAGGGCTCGATTTGGCTATATCAGTTCGGGATGCCTGGGTGAAAACAGCAACATAGGCGAATCTCTCTATCTCTCGTTTTTCGCGAAAGCGCTACCTAATCCTGAGAGAACGAACTAACTCGATAATAGCGGGAAATTCAAACAGGACATTTTATTTATTTTCCAAATTTAAAAGATTATAAATGTTAAATGTTTCTGTACTCATGCACTGTTACGAGACATTTTAATAAAAAAGCATTTGTAACAGTTGCAATAGCACAAAAACATTTCTTTCCAATAAAAATTTATTAAAAAATAATAACGTGCTGGAATGTATAGGCAAAATTAATTTAACTTGAATTGTTCTTCAAAAAGATACTTCAGATGTAGTAATCTATGTAAATACATTGTCCAAACATACACAATGATCCATAAAAACTGAGTATATTGGCATCAGATTAAATTATTAAATTGTTAACTGGAAGTGTACACTATTGGTATCCTTTAAAATTTAAATTCAGATTGCTGACAGACACAGTATTTCGGGATCAGTCTGTATAAATACATCAGATTTGTTGGTTCAATTACTTGTCTACACACTGTTCAGAAAAACAAAAAAATATCAAAATTTTGATAGTAACCTTTGACATTAGTCCAATTTTTAAGCCCCTAAGGCTAAATTTTACAATTCTCAGATGAACAGACTCCCGATAAGTTTTTAGTGTTTTTGTTCAACAACGTATTTTTCGAAATTTATTCGCGGGGATAAAGCTATCAGACGTTTGTAAAAGGGGCCCTAACACGTTTGATGTTAAAGTTCTTGATAAGTTTTGAAATTTGAGTAATTTTTGAGTAATCTCGATTGCACTCAAACTCAAGTGTGCTAAAATTATTTAAATAAAAAGCGAGAAATCTGATATACATAACTATAACCGAAAATTAGGGAATTACAACTACCATGTAATCATTTGAATTTTAAATTTTTAATAAAAGTATGGGCACGTAGGTTATTTTTAGTGAACCTCTTTTTCTTTTACTTTCAGCAAAATGTGCGACAGATTCCTTTAAATTTGTGTTTGACGCGACCTCTCAGCTTGAGTGCACGAACTATTTAGCCATTTCCCCTTTTGCCCCACCCCATAGTAAGTTTAATTATTTTTCTGTGCCTGTGCTGGTAGTTATCAAATAATAATATTTATCATTTACAATTTAAAATGTATTTGTTTTTGTTTACTATACGAAAGTTATAATCGGTTTTTAATAATAATGGTAATAATAATAATCACCAATCGCATTGCCAACCTTGGAATCTTTTCCCCCAACTAGTATGAATCCGGGGAAAAACATTTTTTTATCTTACTCACAATGATCCTTTGTATCAATCTTCTTTTAAACAGTTAATGAAGCAACGAATACCGCAGTTGTAGACTTTTTTAAATTTTTTACGAGTATTCTTTGTAAACTATGGGGGTAAGACAAAACCACATGGCTCACTAGATGATCCACTTTATTTCACACGTTAAATATATAATAATTATATTTAAAATTAGTTTTTGTTACAAAATAATTACAGTACGAATTAACAACCTTGATTAAAATTAATAAAAGTATAAAAAATAAAATGGCAACTTGTAATTAATTATTGAAATGCAAAATACAACGAGTGCATCATACGTGTTCTGAAAAGAAAAAAAAATAAGAAAAAACAGTATGGAATTAAAAGATTTCTGTTCGTAATAATAAGTCATTAATGGATTAAGCAAACCTACTTGACTCATAAGTCTAACTAACATTTAGATATAAATACAAGTTGGTTTTTGATGAAACTTAAGAGACAATTAAGAAGATGAAGAATTCAATTAGCCGAAAAGTTTATCGAAACACGTATGACAATATGGCTTATCATTCTGTTCCTTGAAAGTGCCCTTATTTAGCTGCTTGAGACAAAATGCACAAACGAAATGCTCCGGATGAAATTTCCTAAACATGGCTGTGATGCAACGGCCGGAAATCGGTTTATGGCAACCGGCACACAGCGAACCACGTTTCAAGTGGTAATGGGTCTCGCAGTACGGCTGACCTTCGTGGTCGAAGAAGGAGCCACCTATAAACGGCTGGCGACAGTCCTGGAAAAACAAAACATGATACAATTAGTATTCGTAAAAATATTTCTTGGTGTAAGACGAGGAAAAAATCCTTGAAAACGATACGAACTAGACCGTAAGAAATCATATTGTAAAGATACAGTGCGCTGGAAAACTATTTCGTTTTGAGAAAAATTCATTCACACTCGAATGCAAAAAAACGTAAATTGACTTTTTTCAGGTAATTTACCTATTAATAAATGCCACAATTTCAGAATTTTTTTGCACTCAATTGTACATCATTCGCAACTTAAAATAAATTTCTTATCTTTTGGTTATTGAAAATGATGTCATCGTCATTTTTTTAAAATAGAAACCCCCGATTTTTTAGCCATTTCAATAGGGATGTTAAAACTGAAAGGGTTAAAAAATGAAAGGTCATGTGCCTTAAAAAAATTTTTACGCTACGTGCTTTCAAAGTTTCATTTCTAAAAATTGCTTTAGGTTTGCAGTTATGTTAGCGAGAGTGTACTAAATTAGAATATTATTAAATATATATTTGTTAAACAAAAAAATAGCCAGTTCCAGTTAGAATTAACTTAAATTTGTACATCACTGTTTTATCTATAGATTTTGAGCAAGATCCATTTTTATTAAAAAAAATACAAAAGGTTAGTTTACTTTTATACTAAACAAATATGTTCGTAAGTCAACTAATAAGCAATGAATAGTAGGTACTTTTATAGTTATTAATAATACGAGTGCGAAAACACAAGCTTAAAGTTCGAGGGCTATGGTTATGCAACGAGCGTATGCGAGTTGCATACCCAGACAACTGAGAACTTTAAGCGTTTTCGCATGAGTGTTATTTTTTTTGTTGAAACATTTTAATTTTAAAAATAGTGTATTTAAAATAGTGATTATAATCAAGGATTCAGATATTAAAAAAAAAGCTAAATATATTACCAACAAAAAAAATAAGTTTTATATCATGTAATTCCAAATTAAATGGACATACTCCCTCAACCACAATTAAATTTTATAATACTTAGTACATAGCCCTTTAGCAACAACTAACTTGCAATTTTAGCGAAAAATACGAATGCGTTAAGCATATTTCAATTAAACATTATTAAAATAGTTCGAATTTGTAAAAAAAATAATAAAAAAATTTACATAGCCCCTTCACTCACTAAGCCCTTCAATTGCCGAAATGGTAAAACCATTTGTAGAATAAAATCTATGAAAAAGAAACCTAAATTTTAGTTATTAATAAAATTAATTATTTTAATTTTGCCCAAAACTCAGGCAAGTATGTTTTAAACAAAACCTTAATTCTTTTTGTTGATAGTATTTTTTGTGACAAATCAATTAAATATTTGTTCAGTCTCATGCTTTTCTTTTAATCAGACCACAAAATGTAGAAGATTTGCAGAATATTAGCCCATAGAGGCTTTCAAATAAAATTCAAAAATTGGAAATTTAAATCAAGTTAAGAATGGAGTATTTTTAAAAAGAAAATTTAAAGCTGTTCCGGCATTTCTGACATAGCAAACAAATTTTCAATTGCAACAGGTTTTAATAATAAATAATAATAATTAATTTAATAATAATTCCATAATTTTGCCATTCGCGACTGGATATTACATTTTTCATAACTCTTTAATACTTTAAAATAAATAAGGGCATGTCAATCAGTGGTAGAAAAAAGGTTAATTTAATTACTATTGGCCATAGTTGGTGAAAACCCTACTGAAGCACTTAGTGAAAGAAGAAGAAACGCAGAAACTTTTTCCAAACTCCGAAACTTTAAAAGTGTTTTATTTTTAATTATTGTCCTTTTTTTCCACCTAATTCACTCAAGACAAATGTAAACTTTTTTTTCTATTCTTTGTTTCACTTAGTAAATCATTTCACGTTAATGTGTGCAAAAATCCCTACTTCTAAACCATTGAGAGACATGTTCATCTAATTTCTTCCCACTTTCTCAAATTAATTTATCTTTCCGTCACCACAGAACAATAATAAAAATTGATTACGCCTGCCATTAATTGAGCTGTCTTGTTTCCCGTCGCCATTAAATCGAAACGAAATTAGCAAATCGAATGAAATAAATAACGCAGAGAAAAATTACAATGATTTTGGCTCGTCTAGTTGCTACAAATCAAGGCCAGAAACGTGGTGCAACAAAACCCATTAAATAGAACGAGACAGAGACAAGTTTCATAAATTTGTCCTATATTTTCGTGTAGGTACCCGACCTATAAATAATCCTGGCTTAAATATGATGTACAAAGACGTAGCAACTGACCCAATAAACACACAATTTATAAAACGGCCGCTAGGCCTCACCTGGGCGACAACGCAGCGCTCTGAGCGCGCAGAAAATCGCCCTGATTCTATTTGTGTGTGTATTTTTGTGTTTTCTTTTTTATTAAATCTTTATTATCTCAATATAATACAAATATACAAGACTTTGCTCTTATTTACGGGACAGGGTTAGACTTTATTAGGGGTGGCTAGCATATTTATTCGTCTTCTTCGTCCTCCCGCCCGATGCATGCTGGACACACCGGTTTGCCTTCAACCGCATAAAACGACTTCCCTTGCACCGGCAACTTGCAATCCTATGGTTTCAACTTTAATACCTACTCTCCTGGCTCATTTTTGCGCTTTGCGTCGGGGCCGTCGATACTTACCCTGCACACAAAGCAATCGGGGTGCCATTGCGCGTTCAGCGCCGAGATGTAGTTCTCCATGATGGCCCTATTGCACGCCCCGCACTTGGGGGCGAACATGTCGAAGTAATCGTCCCTACAGTAGGGCTTCCCTTCGCGCTCATGGAACCCTTCTTCCCCGAACTGCTTGCCGCATTGCGCGCAGAAGAAGTGTTCCATGTGCCACGTCTTTTCCAGCGCGGTCACGCATTTCTGTAAATAGAGCGGTCAGAAAGTGCTGCTTCAGCCGCGCCGACCTACATCCAAAATAGGCCCGTTGCAGTAGGCGCAGCGCGGACTGAAAAGGTTGTGGTAGTCCGGCTCGCAATAGGGCTTCCCGTCGCGCTCGAAGAAGTTCCGCGTGCCCAGCTCCTGGGTGCAGTGGGCGCAGGTGAAGTGCTCCGGGTGCCAGGTCTTGCCCAGCGCGGTGATGACCTGCCCGACGATGGGCTTGTCGCAGGCGCTGCAGCAGCCCTTCTGGCTGGTGTTGACCCCTTGTCGGCTCATGTCCGCCTGGAGGTTGCCGAGCATAGAGTCCAAGTTCTGCTTGGGGGCGCTGTGGGACTGCGTCGCTTTCGTGGGGCGCGCGTACTGCGAGTCGGTGACCGTCTGGTGCTGGGGCTGGCCCTGGTTCACCTGCGAACAGAACGGTCAGGAGCGCTTTGGAGGCGGTGGGACCAACCGTCGGAGATGGTGCTCGGGGGAAACTGAACAACCGCGCGCTTTTCACGACCAAGTAAATTTTCACGCCCCCCTCTCCCGCGACATTCCCGAAAACCGGGCTATTTTTGTGGAACTGTGGCGGGATTCTTATTATGTCACAGTGTTTCTTCGCTAGCATACGGACCGCTTTGTTATTATTATTCTACTTACATCACGGTTCGAAAAAGATGCGCCCACGCGACACGCACGATTTTATTCTTTTCGGTTATTTTTAATTGCTTTTGGCGTATTTTTAACAACCATTCATTTAATTAACACGTACCTTGATGCCGGACAGACTCGCCATCAAATCGTCGAGCTCTCGGGTGGCCGTTGAGGCTGCAGGGGCCGTAGACGTGCTGATGTGGGATGAAATCAGTTCGGTTTCACCGGGATAACCCGTCTCGGTTTTTGTTTCTTTCACAGTGATGGTCACTTTTTTCGGACCAGCATAAATCACTTCACTGGAAATTGTTTAGTTATCAACGTGACTGACATTTACATTAGGAAAAGATGATACTAACCGCATGACTTATGAACAGTGGCGCAATCATTGTCTCAAAGACAATGCGCAATTTAAAAGAAAATATGCAAAGTAAGCTAACAGGGAGCAAATCAAGCACAACGAGTCACTAGTTCTTGGATAAGTCTGTAAAAGTAAATTAATATTCCTTTTGTGACCGTTGACAATTTACAAATTTTGTTTGGGACATGATTACACTATCAGTAGAGCCATAAATGGGACTAGTACACTTTATAGAAATATAAAAAATTTAACGTTATATTCTAATTGAGAAAAAAAGATAAATTGTCAGCATTTTATTTCAATAAAACAGTCGACAAACATCTTTTGACAAATTTCAGAGCGACAGCTGTTTTGTTTGACCTCAAATCACGAAGCTATTCTCTAGTGTTTAGTTAATTTGTATTTAGCCATGGCTAATGCAAACGTGCTTTACGTTACCAAAACAAAAATAGTACAGTGCGGTTTAAAAAAATAAAATCAAGGATAATTTAGGTAATATTAGTTCAAATTAGGTAAAAATTTAGCACTGTTCCTTCTTTTAAAAGCGTGTCCCAACTACAGAAAATTAGACACACCAGCGAATTCCAAATTCTGAAATACTTTCTGTGCCTTAGAATGAGTCGATCAGTAAACGTAAATTTCAGTTCTTACTTTGCAAGATCTAAACATAATCATAGAGTGATGCTGTTTGTGGAAGAAAGTGATATCAAAATAAATAAATAAATAAATAACAATATAAAAAATATTGATAATTTTGCACAAAGGAGTTTATCTTTCTTTTTATTAATGGTAATAATAATTTCAGTCCCATGTTTCCAAAATATTTGGTCTTAACTAATTTTATTTATTCATCTAATTAGCCATATTATTATATAATTTTTTGTTAATAAATTTAAGTTAATAGTTAACAAATAATGTCACTAAAACTCCTGAAATTTTAGATTTAAGTAAAACCTTTGATAGGGCATTTTTAGGCCCTCTATTATATATCTACCAATTCTACCCACAAGTAAAGGATTTTTCTTACTAGGTCTTAGAACCGAATACACGAATACAAGGTGATTTAAAAGTGTCGGACCAACCTTTAAAATGCTGATAATAGAAGTTCGACTAAGCATAAAAATGATATCAGGTTTTTAAGCAACTTTTTAATTTTTAGAATGTTTTTCCTTAGCAAATTTAATTTGTTGCTATTTTCAGTTTGTTATACGAATAAAAATAAATACATGCTCGAAAAGCAAATTAAAAAAAAACATTTTCTGAAAAACTAATGTTAACTAGGAACCGGTTTATAAAAGCGTCATTAATTTAACCCCCAATTAAATGCGTGCTTAACTGAGCACGTGACGAAATTGAACAAATGTGATTGGTCGATTTGCTTTGTTAACTTTTAACAACGAATTAAAATTTAATGAAGCTTTCTAGACTATGATTTAAAATGATGTGGCATAATTTTAACCACAAATATCCCTCTACAAATGATAATAAATTGGAAGGTTTTTGTTGGCCTATCTCAATTAATAGAAAAATTACAACTTTTTGAATGATTTTTGGAAAATACTTTCGTTATTGATTGTCTGATTATTATAAAACTTGGCAATAATGTAAGGACCGGTTTATAAAAGCGTCATTAATTTAATCTGCAATTAAATGCGTGATTAACTGATCACGTGACCACATTGAACCAATTTGATTGGTCTATTCGCGTTGTTAACTTTTAACAACAAACTGAAATTTATTCAAGCTTTCTATCAACCGGCCCTAAGACTAATAAAAGACGCTCTTTAATGTGATGTAAACGGAAGTTATACAAAAGTTGTACATTTCTGGTTGTAATGGATTCCCCGCAGTTTTTTAACCATAACTTGTTTTTTCAGCCCATTAATACATATTTTTGATACCAAAGATTGAAAGCCTATTCATTTTTCTTAAAAAAAGATACTCTTGTTGTACTTCGCTAAAATATACCGTTTTCGAGTTATTTGGGTTTAAAATAAACTTTGCAAAATCGGAAATTATAAATTTTAAATGTCCGGTACTTTGGATTCAATTCACTTTGAATGATATTACTTGGACACCACTGTTACTACTGTCCAGTTACATTTAATTTAAAGTAATATTTGGTCATTTCTTGATAATTACAATGAAACTTTTGGTTATTCGTTGATAGAAACAATTCAGAAGCCGGCAGGACCCCATACAACACAAGACTGTATTTAATCTTAACATCACCTTAGAAATAAGAGGCAAATTTTTCTTCTACTCTATGGCTTTATCACTAATATTTAGATATTAATTGTGTTGACTCCAAAAACACAAATCAGTTTTTCTCTACCATCTAATGTAAGAACAGTTAAAGAAAATAACAGACAACAAAATAAAGCAGCAATAATTAAAAAATTCTTGAAACAAACCAACTGTATTTTGTACTACATTTTTTACAGATATTTATTACGAACTTTGATCAGCTTACAAAATAAGAAACTGGTAAAAAAACAAATATTCAAACCTGTGTAATGTCGATAATTTTGAAATATTTTTTAAATAAAAATCCATAAAAATTATATTTGTTTAAACAATGTTGGATAGAACAAACAAGAACGTCCTTCGTAAGTCATTTGTTTCTCAATTATGAAAGAAACGATTTGTTGGTCTTAAATATATTTTTATCTAAAAATATTTCTCTAATTGGATTTGGAAGTGCCAACACTAACTATTTATCTCATTATTTGTATAAATACTACAGGAAATGTAGTATTTTCAGCGCGTGATTCGCAGGTATTTAATCTCATTTATACTTTACACATATTTTTTCTACCACCACATCAAATAAAAAATATCTAGTTTTTACAATAATTACTATTTTTTGTAACGCCACTGGTTGACAAGCAATGTTACAAACGACAAACATCTTGAAACGCTTTAACAATTGTCCGCCAAGCCTCGCATGACATTTTTCACGTCGCGCAATTTATTTATCATTGTAGGTTTGAATTTACACTTAAAACCTAGTTGAAGTAATTACAGACGAACACTCCCACCTACGTGTACATAACAACGATCAAGTTGTGGATTTCTATTTCTGTAAGCGCACTAATAGTCAAAAACAAATCCTTCATTTGGCACAAAACTCTCAATAAAGTTGTTTGTTAAATTTAGATAAACACCTGGTTTAAAAAAACAGCAAAGCTATTCACAATCAGATAAAAAACACCTGAAGGCATTAATCAAATCTGTACTAAAATAGCAGTAGGTCAAACCCGGTGACTTGCGTTAACAAATCTACAAAACCATAAATTTTCCCAAATAAAAAATATAGGTCGCATTACAGCGTTAATGGTCCCGGTGATATAAACCTGATTTTAAGCCAAGAGAAACAATTCTTACTCACCCGGGATTTAATTCCTCCAAAAGACTATCGACTGTGCGTCTGTTCAAAGTACTTTGGGCGCTCGAGGGACGCGAATGGGGGCTCAAGCCGCCCGAGCCGTTGTAAGTACTTCCGTTCAAAGTTCCATTCATTCCATTTTCTGCAAAAACAGCCCAGTAAACCAAGAAGTTGAACCAAACTGGAATCTTACCGGAAATGTTGCCATAACGCGAATTGCTCAAGTCCTGCAAGAGCGTATCGAGCTCGGACAGATTGTTATTAAAAGTGCGTTTCTCGCCGGCTCCGGGCCCGGAACCGTACCCGTACCCCGGAGTGCGGGCTCCAGAAGTCGGTTGGGTCTTGCCATAAGTACCCTGAAATCACAATTAGAAATTTCTAAATTCAGGGTATGTTGTCCGGAATGTATTTTCGGCGAGTTATATTCGCTTCAGATTAACTTTAATTTTATATAAATATACAAGACGTGTGTATCTCGGCCACTTAACCAAACATACAACTGCTAATACATCTAAACAGGCCTGTCCTAAACAACCAGAAAAACCGCAGAGGAAAGCGGTGTACAAATTGAGGAAATCAGGAAAAACCAGAGGAAATCATTTTAAATAAGTCAATCAGGAAAACGATAAAAAGCACAATCAGGATAGAGTTTGTAGGATGCAAATACTAAAGAAAGTTATTTTTTCAAATACATAATAAAATCTGTATGGGTCGGTTTATAGAAGCGTCATTAAGTTAATCCGCAATTAATTGATCACGTGACCAAATTGAACAAATGTGATTGGTCCATCCGCTTGTTTAAAATTTAATTCGTTGTTAAAAGTTAACAACGCAAATAGACCAATCAAATTTGGTCATGTGATCAGTTATTCACGCATTTAATTGCGAATTAAATTAATGTCCTATGTGTATTAGACATTTGAAGACGGATTTCATAAACTGAGGCTGTTGGATATTATTTTCACGCGCTTTTTGACGAGAAGATGCTTAGAGAAATTAGTAATTTTACGCCATTTAACAATTTTACACTGTTTTATCCACAATGAATTTAGAAAATCTGGTAGATGCTCGAATAAATGTAATAAATACATTACTATGCTTCTAATTCGAAGCTAGCCTACAGGCTAGAAGTGAATAAATATTTATACAAAGTGATTTTTAAAAATTTTCTAAATGTCATAGTGTATTTTGGTTATATTCAAATTTCTTAATTCAAATTGGAACCCATATTTTTCTTTTTATAATTTGAAAAATACTAGATTTTTGGTACAAAAACATGTGTGTAAAAATTATTAAATAGAAAAAATATATGGATAGTATAATCACGACACACTTAAACACATTCTTTAAAATTAATGATTAATAATCAATTAACAGACATGTTGCAAGTGTATTTGAAAAAATATTGGCACAACTTATTTTCTTTCATTTACTGCTTTTTAACATAGCAATAATGGCAGTGTCCTCTTTACCATCTCATGGTAACAGACAGAAAATTTTTTAAATTTTATTTTCCATTTTTATGAACAGAATCAGTAGAAGTGAATTTCTCTTTATAGGAACTTAGTACCAGTCAAACTGTTTGCAATCTACAAGTGGAGCCACATTTGTAAAATCTGAAATACGAGCAGGAAAAAAATACGAATTAATGACAGACGGAACATAAAAAAAAACCTCATTCTTATTTTTTTACAATCGTTATAAAATTCTGCTAATTTAAAAGACACTTCCAGTAATTATTTTTGAAGTAAAAGGTGGAACTTTTGAAAGCACGAAACCGAAGAACAAAGCAATGTGTAACTACTTCTGATTAATTTACTCTTTGTTTACATACATGACGGATGGGACAAAAAAATCTTATGTATGAAAATAATCCTAAAAAAATTAATCAGACAGGCTTTAACTATTAAAGACTTTGACAGTATCAAAATTAAACAGTGGAAATTAAAAATTCGTGGTCTTGTTTAACAACGTAAAAAATAAGAACAACATTTTATGTCGATAACGTGACAGGAAAAATTATAAAGATAAACAAGTATAATATTACTAATAAATTTACCAGAAAACTATAAAACTAGAAAAATACTCTTTAAAAAATATTCACCAGTTGTAGTACTTCAGTATTTTATGTTATCGCCTACAAGACAATGGACAATCACGCTCATAAATAATGTCATCACTGAATCATGCTGAACGCATGATTTCGTGTTTTTATTTTTGTAAGATCAACGATATTTTATAGTGTCAAATTAATAATTAATCACATAATCAAATTAGATGAGAAATTATTTAATGTATTAGCTTTTTAGAAAGGTTTATTCTTTTCTATTTAAATAATAATAATTTGTTTTTTAAGATTTCCAACTAAACAACGTAATTATTTAAATTTCGGTACCAGGTTGCATTATTCCTAGAATGGCTTACGCAACTAGAATTTATTAATTTTCGTTAATATTTTTTCAACTTTAGTAAAAGTAGAACATTTTACACATGTTTGTATCAAGAAATATCTTCCAAATTATAAAAAATGTAAGTTAAAATTTAAAATAAAAAAAATAAAATAAAAAACATAAATAAAAAGTCTACAAGGACTGACATTTTTTAAAAATCACCCTGTCTACTGAATTAAAAACGCAGTAGAAATGATTAAAAAACAATTCCAACCAATATTTTTTAATACTGTTTGTCTAGAATTGTTGAAATTCCTTGTGAGGGTTCAATGGTTATTTAAATGGTTATTTTACTTTTATTTGCTGCGAACGATACCAACCGAAGATCACACAATACCGAAAGTTTTGTCTGACATCACATTTTAATCAAGGCATTTTGCATTTGTCGTCTGATTTTTCAATAAATTAATTCTAATATTATTTATGAAGACAGCAAGACAACACAAAGCTTGTTTTATTCTTCGACACTGTCAAAAATTACGGTTTTTCTCCTGTGTAAGTTTTGACAACTGTTTGACATTTCTGAATAAAAACATCAGATTATTTTTCACAGAATTAAAGCAATTTTAAGCCTTGTTGTGTCTAATTGGAAAAATAAAATCTTGTATTCAACTCGTTTTCGTGTAAATCCGTTCATTTATTTCACCTCGTGAATGTATATTGTATATATTTATATTTATGATAATTAAGTTGTAAAATAATCAGCGGTGAATAATAATTAGAGTACGGAAAATAATTTTAAAAAATTAGGAGAAATTTTAGAGAAATCAAGAAAAATCAGAGGAAATTTCCAAATTATTACAAATTACAAAAACACATATGATAACTAAATTGTGAAATAATCTGCGATGAATAATAATTAGATTACGGAAAATAATTTTGAAAAATTAGGAGAAATTTTGGGGAAACCAGAGAAAATCAGAGGGAATTTCCAAATTGTTAAAAATTACAAAAACACATATGATAACTAAATTGTGAAATAATCTGCGATGAATAATAATTAGATTACGGAAAATAATTTTGAAAAATTAGGAGAATTTTTGGGGGAACCAGAGAAAATCAGAGGGAATTTCCAAATTATTACAAATTACAAAAACACATATTATAACTAAATTGTGAAATAATCTGCGATGAATAATAATTAGATTACGGAAAGTAATTTTGAAAAAATAGGAGAAACTTTGGAGAAATCAAGAAAAATCAGAGGAAATTTCCAAATTATTACAAATTACAAAAACACATATGATAAATAAATTGTGAAATAATCTGCGATGAATAATAATTAGGTTACAGAAAATAATTTTGAAAAATTAGGAGAAATTTTGGAAAAACAAGAGAAAATCAGAGGAAATTTTCAAATTATTACAAATTACAAAAACACATATGATAACTAAATTGTGAAATAATCTGCGATGAATAATAAATTAGATTACGGAAAATAATTTTGGAAAATTAGGAGAAATTTTGGGGAAACCAGAGAAAATCGGAGAAATTTTAAAATTATTAAAAATTACAAAAACACATATTATGATAACTAAATTGTAAAATAATCTGCGGTGAAAAATAATTAGATTACGGAAG
Source organism: Tribolium castaneum (assembly GCF_031307605.1). Classification (NCBI taxonomy): domain Eukaryota; kingdom Metazoa; phylum Arthropoda; class Insecta; order Coleoptera; family Tenebrionidae; genus Tribolium; species Tribolium castaneum. The sequence continues at coordinate 17,985,006 of NC_087395.1, read as the reverse complement.
TAATTTTACAAAATTAGGAGAAACTTTGGAGAAATCAAGAAAAATCAGAGGAAATTTCCAAATTACTACAAATTACAAAAACACATATGTTAACTAAATTGTGAAATAATCTGCGATGAATAATAATTAGATTACGGAAAATAATTTTGAAAAATTAGGAAAAATTTTGGGAAAACCAGAGAAAATCATAGGAAATTTCCAAATTATTACCAATTACAAAAACACATATGATAAATAAATTGTGAAATAATCTGCGATGAATAATAATTAGATTACGGAAAATAATTCTGAAAAATTAGGAGACATTTTGGGGAAACCAGAGAAAATCAGAAAGAATTTCCAAATTATTACAAATTACAAAAACACATATGATAACTAAATTGTGAAATAATCTGCGATGAATAATAATTAGATTACGGAAAGTAATTTTGAAAAATTAGGAGAAACTTTGGAGAAATCAAGAAAAATTAGAGGAAATTTCCAAATTATTACAAATTACAAAAACACATATGATAACTAAATTGTGAAATAATCTGCGATGAATAATAATTAGGTTACAGAAAATAATTTTGAAAAATTAGGAGAAATTTTGGAAAAACAAGAGAAAATCAGAGGAAATTTTCAAATTATTACAAATTACAAAAACACATATGATAACTAAATTGTGAAATAATCTGCGATGAATAATAAATTAGATTACGGAAAATAATTTTGGAAAATTAGGAGAAATTTTGGGGAAACCAGAGAAAATCGGAGAAATTTTGAAATTATTAAAAATTACAAAAACACATATTATGATAACTAAATTGTAAAATATTCTGCGGTGAAAAATAATTAGATGACGGAAGTAATTTTACAAAATTAGGAGAAACTTTGGAGAAACCAAGAAAAATCAGAGAAAATTTCCAAATTATTACAAATTACAAAAACACATATGTTAACTAAATTGTGAAATAATCTGCGATGGATAATAATTAGATTACGGAAAATAATTTTGAAAAATTAGGAGAAATTTTGGGAAAACCAGAGAAAATCATAGGAAATTTCCAAATTATTACCAATTACAAAAACACATATGATAACTAAATTGTGAAATAATTCTGAAAAATTAGGAGAAATTTTGGGGAAATCAGAAAAAATCAGAGAAAATCAAAGCAAAAAAGGAAATTTGGTTTGTGGTTAAGCCCTGGTCGAATATGAAAATCTCCTCTCTCGAAATCGGGCGACCACTTGTTGATCATCGTCAACAGGTGGCCGAAAATCCCTCTGGAAAACTCCGCCGACGGGCGATCGATCAGGTGACAAGCCCCACCATTTCGAATTTTAAGTAATATTACTCAGTGTGCGACGGCACAAGGTCCCTTTATGGAGCGATCGGCATTCAAATTCGGCGAAAAGAGAGCGCAATAGGGACGCCGACGCCGCCGACGGAGACGACGCCTGTATCGCGACGCCTGGCGAGTGGGGCAAGAGGACGGTTTGCGCACGGCTCGACGTCCACGATGCGAGAGAAAAAATTATACAAAACAAGAAAAGAGTTTATGAGAGAACGTATCGTATTGTCTATAAATAAGGATTTTCGGACGGTTCGAAATTTTCTAATCGGATTTCTATTTCGGTGCGTTTGTAATTTTCTGGGTCGAATGCCAATTTTCGAAATTTAATAAACGTGCTATTTTCTAATTGGCCATTTCGAAATTCGATTTTTTCTCATTTTATAACCGTAAATTATGCGAATAATTAGTTGGCTCGGTTCGAACTTAATTCGAACTAGTTAACAATGTTGTCACTTAAATTTATAAAAAAATATAATAAAACAAGATAAAGGATAGCAATATAAAAAATTTCAAAAAATGTAGTAAACAAGTTAATTACGTCAAAATTATGTCAAACAACTTATCAAATGAAGCGCCAAAATTTTTGTCAGCACTCCTTGTTTCTTGTGTTTATTAGAATTCCCACAATTCTAATTATACTCTCAAATGTTTAATATTATTTACATTACGAACAGTCTGCATCGTTTGAAAAATTAAAATTTATTCTTCATGTATAAGAAAAATCAGTGACGTAATGAGCCTATCCATCAAAACACATTAGCTTGAAATTGCATTTTGACGATCAAAGATGTTTTATTGGTGCTATAAAATCGACGTTTAGAAAGCATCGGTTAAATATAGCACAACTGGCGCTATCTATTGGAGTGTTTTGGCAAATTGTGAACATTTCCCGATATTTGTGAAACATCTGTAACACATCTGTAAGTTTGTTCTAAATATATTACGTATTTGCGTGGTTAAATACGAGATATCACCACATTCAAAAGTTTTTCTTACAGAAATAAGTATTTTCAGAATTTCTTCTATTGTAGCACCTGTGAGTCGATTTATTATCAAAATATTGACAACAGTGAGTACCTAATTGGCATTCCTGTGGGTTTGTTACAAAATCTGTATTTGGTATTCAAGGTTGCCAACCCAATATTTCAAATTTTAAATTGACGACAAGTTTCACCAGTTTTTAATAGTCAACGTGTAGATACACATTTTAAAAATATCTACCGTATTTGCCCCAAAAACACTAATACAGTAAAACCTCTCAGCAACGAACACCCACGAGGAATCTTTAAATGTCCGCTCTGGAGAGGTGTCCACTAACGGGAGGTGGGTAAAATTAATAGAAAAATTACGTTTTTTTTCAAAGTGACCTCACACAAGTTAACTTAAATGTGTTAATCCATCAACATAATACCACAAAATTCAAAAAAGCGTTATTTATAGGGCTAGGAAAACATCATTCAATATAACTTTTATACATGATACATATTCCTTGAACAGCATCAAAATAGTCAGACAGCCTGAGAAAAAACTATGTATGTATCTCGTGTTATTTCGTATACTTCACGAACATTATTTAATGTGGTGCTAAGGTAAACTTCCCCTTTATCATTATCATTTTCAACAATCTTTTCATTACATTTTCCAAAGTTTTTTTTTCATACGCTCATTGATATTTCGTTCTGGATTCACAATTTTTCATGCATTTCTACATAGTGTATGAAATAAAAATTTGTTCTATGCACCATCACTCTTTCTTGTAAAAGGTAAATGTAAATAACATTATGGTTATTGAGAAAAAATGTATTGTCCGCGTCGAGGGTCGTCCATAGAGAGGTTTTACTGTATTAGTTTTTAATTATTATAAACACTATAAACACTGACACAGAAATAAGTGGTACTCGTATGTGTAAATAAAATAGGTGAATACATGACATTATTAATCAAAAAAATGTTGCAAAAATTAATTTTTCTGAAATGTCACTGACGCCTATTCAGAGATTAATTAATTTTGGAGAGGAGACCTTCCAAAATTTTTTTAGAGTGGCAAAGTTATTGAATAAAACTTTTGACCGTTGTTTAAATAAATTTGTACAAAACTGAAGCCCAAAAAAAAACGTTTTATTCAAAAAATGTTACAATGTTTGTTTTTTTTTTAATAAAACACTATACATTTTGTGTATTCTTGCAAATAGTACATAGTTCTAAATCATAATGTTTAGTAGATTTTTCTAAGTTTATGACAAAAAAAATAGTTCTCATTGTTGAAAACAACACATATTCTTAATAATTAGAAAAAAACTACAACAGGCGATGTTAATTTACACGCAGATGTTTAAGTAAGTTTAAGTAATAAAAATTTCTGTACGTAAAAAAAACTTCTTAGGAACTTCCTTGCTTTAATTATCAGGAATTAATATTTTTATTAAAAGTGATAATAATTATTTTCAGTATAAGAAAAAGTATTTGGTGAACTATAACTCAAAGAATAAAATTTTCTGGCAACGTTTTGATTTTAATTTAATCTGCTACAGGCCATCAATTAAAATCGAAACGTTGCTAGAAAATAGTATTTTTTTTTAGTGATAGTCCAAAAAAACGTCAAATCGGTACCTTTTCTTCCACTTAAACTTTCTGAAACTAAACAAAATGGACAAGAACACATTAGAAATAAACATTTTTTTTTAAATAATTTATTAATAAATGTATTACTTCTTGTTGGATTTCCTTGGCGTGGAAACTAAAATAAACAAAGTTTAAAAAACCCGACACACCAAACCTTTATTAAAAACACTACGCGTTTCAACCACAAAGTGGTCATCCTCAGGTGAGAATATAAACTCTGAATATAGGAATATAAGAATATAGTGCAAAAATTATCTCTTAAACTATATTTAAAAAAAATGTTCAGAAAAAAGTTGTAGACAATTAAATTTTTTTTAGAAAAGTCCGCGAAACCATGTCCATGTCTTCAACCATTTTGGCCCCAAAGTCGTTCAAAGACACTCAAGCGATATATTTGCTTCATTTTAGAAGTTTTCAGGTATTGGAAAGTTATTTACACCTAAACCGTTGACGATAGAAATATGAAAAATTTAATTCTTTAGAACCTTGTTCCTTCAACTTTTTTGTATTTTCAACCGTATTCGCTTCGTTTGCAAAAATATAAGGTGGAACGGAAACTGATAATTCTAGGCGATAATTTTTTAGGCACCGTCGCCTATTTATCAAAACGTTGTGAATACGGTTTCGAAAAACGTCCGATTTACACTCACACTCGTTAAATAAATAACTATTAAATATTTTTGTCTCATGTTTCTCATGATAATTTTAGTCCTCAGTTTTTCTCAGTCTGTTGAGAATACAAAGCTCAACATTTCTGCATTTTTTTTCCAAGTAATTAGTGAACTGGTTGAATTTCAATTAATTTAAAACGATTTGACACCGAGACGGTATAACTCTCGAAGCGCCCTTATTTTACTCTGCCCTACTATTTTTTATTATTATTTATTTATTTTTTTTGATTCAGAAAATCCTACGATTTTGTATCTCGTTTCGTCCCATAAGTTATAGTCCTTCGTAGTCCAAACACTTATTAGAATTGGCTTTTTTATTTCGCAACCGTTAAGAACTAAATTCGATTTTCAATACAGTAAATTATTAAGCTAAAAAAATGTCGATTTTGATAGAAAATGAAGTTTTTTTTTGTTTGTTTTCAGCGATTACTTCAACATTTCGTTAAAAACATGCTAAAACATTAGTAATTTTTAACACGTTTTTGATGTAACAAACAAAGCTTTTTCAAAAAATTACCGTTAAAATTAAAAAAACACTCGATTTCCTTAATTAGGAAAATAGAAAAGATTCATTAATTTTCTTTAATTATATTTTATATGAACTGAAACTGACGTTATTTAGCTTGTTCCACTCGAAAATAAGCCAAAATCCTCAATAAATTTTGTTGAAGATGGTGTTATTTTTTCTTTTTCCGTGTCTTCAGTACGATTTTGAACTAAAATCTCAAAATCTATTGCAAGATTACGCTGTTAATTAGTTTACTTGTGCTGTTTCCAATTGTTTTCGCTCGGTTTTCAGTCAGAACCGCAAACATTTCGCAAAATTTTGCCAGAGATTACACAATAATTACACCAAAATTTCCGAAAAGAATATTTTTTCTGCCGCATCTATAAATACAACATCAAAAGGTGTCGCCACACACAAATTACAAAACAAGCAAACAGTTTTCAAACGACCGGACGTTTTTGAATACATCTCCATCTAGAACATCGTAATTTGTGACTGTGTTATTCTCGAAATAACTTGCACCAGCATTTCCCAGATGGCGCAACTAATCGTTTACGCGGTTCCGCCAAAACAACGCTTTTGCCAAAAACCAAAAAAACAACTTACCGATCTAACACCATACGAATCGACTCTTGAGGCTGGACTTTCAGCCCCCGATTGTCGTCCATCCCTGGACGCATTCAAGGACCCGTAACCGGAGCTGCTCCCGCCACCCGGAGACACGGTGTTTTGAAGATCGGCCAAGAGAGCATCTGCAATAACACGAAAAATCAACAAATTTAAAAAAACAACTCAAAATTGATTTTGTACCGAATTCGGCGTACGGATTTCGAGTCACGTCCATTTCGTCCGAGCTTAGTATAATTAATAAATCGGTTGGTGATTGAAAGAAATTGGACAAAATGAGTCAATTACTCGAAATTAAAACCGCCAAGCTGATAAAGGATGCGTCACAATTTGGGGAAAACGGTGTTATCACACGGAATACGGTTATTAATAAAACACGGTGGTGGCACTGATTAGTAAGAACAGCAATGCAGACACATCCTTGGGCTGCAATTAACTGAATCGAGCAGTTGTATCAATAATGGACAAACATGCAATTCCTTATCACTGTAAGGCAAACAAACGATAGGCGGAAATTTGCAATACTGCAATCGGGCGATTTTATTTACATATTTTGAAATTCTTTTCGCGTGACCCATCGATAATCGATCACATTTGTTGTTATTCGAGTTATGTCGATTACATAAACAAATTTGTTTTAGTAAAATTAGTTCGGCCTTGAGGACCATTTATGCGCCGACTTATTTTTGTTCAAGACGTAATCGTGGGCTTGCCCCTCAATTAACAAATGAATTGATACGTCAGTGCGCCCGAATGATTGCCACCCAGGACAATAAAATAAAAAGTCTTGGCGCATTTTTGATTTTGTTCGTTTCCAGTGGCCACGTGACCGCGTACTCACTTAAATATTGCTCCCATTCGGCGTGCGATTTAAACCTCATCACTTTCCGCTTCCGCTCCAGTGTCGTCGGAGGCGAGGGGTCGAAAGTGACCGTTTTGGGTGAGGGCGTCCGCGTGCGCAATTTAGCACTCATTTCGTTTTTCCAACACGAAGCGAGAAAAAAACAATAGTTTTGGGAAGATCCCGACTATGACTAACTGTTGCACCCGCGAGTTTTGGCAAACCTGGACGTGTCCGGTTATAAATAGACCACTTGCGGAATCACGAAAACTCCACCTTTTCCACCTTACGTAAGTGGCATTTTCGCGAAATTTTCCGGAAACGATTTGTCGGAAACGTCAACGCTAAGACTGAGGTAAATTTAGACGATGCGTGTGTCTCCACGATCGACTGATTTAGAAAATCGTCCAAGGATTCAAATACGTGCGAGTTACAACTTTTTATTGAAAAAACCTACGATTGTTAAACCTACGCGCCGGTTATGACCGTGGACTTTTACAGACATTGCGTACTTGGAAAACATAATTGGAAATAAAAACAGGTGAAATCAAAAAATAAATGCCACACATTTCATTCCTTTATTTAGCACTCTCTTGAATACAAATTTAATCAAAATTGCGACAACATGAAATCATTTTCCTAACAATACTGTGGAAATGACTCAAGTTGCTCGGTGGTTTGGCTTGTTTTTAAAAGTTCTTGATAACTCGACTCTAAGACTTCACACAAAAAATTGTCACGTACCAGAAAATATCGTTTCTAGATGGCTTTTGACAGAAACTCAATAATTCCTCAATTTTAGGTTTTGTAAAAACAAAGCTGAAATCGCAAAATTATATCTGTTTCTGTTAACTCGAACCGTTTTTCGGCGAAAAATTCACAAATTAGTCCAACCATCGATGCTTTCCCCTGTTTTGCTAAATTGATTAGAATCCTTTTTACCAAGAAATTCAAGTCAGAAGTCGCAAAATATAGCTGCAAATATTATTATTCTCTATTTTTTATAAATTTCTAACGAGTTTTTCACCCAAAAAACAATCGCATAATTAGATCTAGAATTCGTTATTTCCGAGCGATTTGCAATGTTTTTCAAAAAGAATTTTACCAAACAAGACAAGAATTATACCTTCGTCAATTTCGACGTATTTTCCTAAAGAATATACGAAAATGATCATCCCAATTGGCCTATTTTTTAGTTTTTTAAAGCATTTTTCATTAACAAACTCAATATCCACACAAATGTTGTTTCTCTAATCAGAAAAAATACGCTTCAAACTTGCTATTTTCGCCGATTTCGCTCGCTTCAGAACGTTTTTCGAGACAAACAAGTGTGTCTTTTACGGAAAAATTCTCAAATCTCTAGGAAAATCGTCAGAACAAGCCGAAAAATCGCAGATGTAATTTTATTTTTTTTTCGACTGTTCAGATCAAAGAGCCGCTCAGGAAATTATTATTATTATTAATTCACGAAGATTTTGCCAAAACGAGACAATTGAAACATCAGGGCTGTAATGTGATGCTTTTAACAGTTCTGTTCAACTTACAGTCATTTTAAATACATTATTATCAATATAGTTTACTAAAATTTTTCTTTCAAAAGAAATTCGACCAATTATGTCCACAGTTTATTATGTCTGGTTATCCGATTCCCTTGTGTTTAAGTGTTTATTATTTGAAAATTTAAAATGACCAAGGTTAATAGTCGTTTGCTTCAGCATGTCTCACTAATCTTAGAAGATATTGTACCGCAATTGAAAAAGTCGTCAAATTGGGTATAAATTTAATTTGTTATAAGTTATTTATTCAATCGTATTATTTATTATTTATTTATTTACTTTTTAGAGTAAATCGGACATTTTATTTCACGAGTGGATTATCAAACCACGAATTGAATACAACATTTTATTCCTCGACTTAGACACAACAAGGCTTAAAATTGCTTTAAATCTGTTAAAAATAATGTGACGTTTCGTTTTGAGAAATGCCAAACAGTTGTCAAAACAGCCTTATATAGGAGAAAAACCGGAAATTTGGACAGTGTCGAGAAATAAACACTATTTTAAAACACGTTTTCCACAGCAACGTATTTTCACTATTTTAAAACACACTTCTATGGCAACTTGTTTTAAATTATATTTCAACAAAAAAAAAATTGATAAAGCTTAAAGTTCTCGGGTGTCTAAGCATGCAACTCGCACACGCTTGTTGCATAAGCTTGTGTTTCCGCACTCGTATTATTAATAAATAATAACTATTTCATCTGAGGTTAATGTAAAGCACTTTTCAGCAAAAAACTCATTCAAGATATTTTACTAAAACAAGTGCGATGATCACAATATTAAGTTTAATTTTCGGTATTTTCCCCTGTTTTGCTTAATCCAAAGCCGAGACATTCAATAACACGTCATAAGTTGGAAAACAAGATCGGAAATCTTCCACTAAAAAACTAAAAACGAGGCAGAAAAACACAAAATTAGACCGAGAACTCGTTATTTTCGCTGGTAAAGCTTCGAGCATCTTTCAGCCGATAATTTACAAATTAAGGATATTACCAAAACAAAACAGTTAGGTACACCTGACTTTGATTATTTTTCTTTATTTTGGTTAATTTAGGGCATTTTTCACCAAGAAATTCACTAATTTCAAAATCATCGCAAAAGATCTGAATCGCTTGCTTTTTTACAAATATTTCAGAGCAATTTTCAGCCACAAACTCAATATTCGGGGAGATTTTTTGGGTGTCTAGGTATGCAACTCGCATACGCTTGTTGCATAACGACAGCCTTCGAACTTTAAGCTTGTGTTTTCGCACTCGTATTATTATAACTATTTCATCTAATTAGGTTAATAATGCACTTTGCAGCAAAAAACCCACTCGAGGTATTTTACTTAAACAAGTGCGATAATCACAATATTACGTTTAATTTTTACCCTGTTTTGACCAATTCAAAGACGAGATATTTAATAACACGTCATAAGTTGGAAAGTAAGAACGGAAATCTTCCACAATAAAATTAAAAACAAGGCAGAAAAACACAATTAGACCGAGAACTCGTTATTTTCGCCGGTTAAGCTTCGAGCGTCTTTCAGCGAATAATTTACAAATTAAGGATTTCACCACAACAAAACACCTGACATATTTCGCTTTGTTTTGGTTAATTTAGGGCATTTTTCAACAAGGGATTCACTAATTTCAATATCATCGCAAAAGATCTGAATCGCCTGCATTTTTACAAATATTTCAGAGCGATTTTCAGCCACAAATTCAATATTCTGAGAGATTTTGCAAGGAACGTATTTTTTAAACCCACTAATTTTAAAACATTAATAAATCTGTAATTCGCTTTTTTACCAAGAAATTACCAAACTTTGAAGGAATTAGTTATTAGTTAAAAGAAATGAGAAAAACATAAAATTCAAATTTAAGTTAGCTGACTTCTACTGTTTGTATCAATTGAGGGCATTTTTTACCTACGAACTCATTGATTTAAAAAAGATTTTGCCAAAACAAGTTAATAAATTACAAAATTATATCTAAAGCTTGTTTTTCTTCAATATCAAAGGTTTCAAAAAAAATCACAAAATTACATCCGCATTTGTATTTTTTTCGTCTGATTCACTCGACTTTTTTCCTAGAGAAATTCAATGATACTTATATCATTAAGTCGAATCTTAATTAACATACTTTCGTCTGTTTCAACTTATTTTGTTCAAAAACTTACTAACGCCGTGAGATATTTTATAAAGCGAATCCGAAAATTGCTATTTTCGTGTGTTTCACTGTACATAATGATTTTTCAATTCACAAAAAATCAACTAACAACACATCTATTCGGCATTTTCTTCACTGTAATCCAAAACTGGTTCATCACAATTAAATTTTTCCCTAACAATCCTCAAAACGGACTCTTGAATCACCTCCACGTCCTCGCTCGGTGTATAATCATCCTCCGTTGATCTTGACACAGTCACAACAACTGGAGGCGTCGCCAAACCCTCCAAAACCCCCCGAAACCGCTCAAACATAACACCCAGTTCTTCAGAACTCGCCACGTGATGAGGCAACTCCGTATCGTCACACGTACAACCGGCATCATGCACCAACTCCCAGTCGATTTCCTCCTCGGAATAAAACTTCAACAGCTCATCTCTCAACTGTCGCACTTCGCTCGGCACATCTTCGGGCAGACATTTCCGGTCTTGCAAATGCTTGAAGATTCTTTCCAAATTTTCAATCTGTTCTTCCCGCCTTGACACACACTCGAAAATGTCATCACTGGGTTTCACAAATTTGTAAATCTCCTTCAATTTGTTGTAAGTCCCAGCCTTGTTGTAAATCTCCTTGAAGGGGTTGCTCGTACTGAAAAAATCCAAATCGATGTCCAGAATGTACGGTCCCGTGACTTCGCCCAAAACTTTTCGATCAAAATCCTCCCCTAGGGTTGCCACCCTTAAGGAAACTTCCCTAACACCCTCCAGGTCCTCAGTTTTGGCGAACAAACACTCCGAAACGAAATAATTCTCTTTACAATTGACCCGAATGTGGCCGTTTTTGTTCCTCCCAATCAAAAATTTCTGATCGCTGTCTTCAATCTGATGAGCCCATGGGGGCTTAATCCACCAAAGTGTCTTAAAATGGCCAGCGTAAGCCCCTGGCAACATCCAATTTTCGATACTAATCTCCTCGAACAATTTCTCCTTCTTGTACACATAACTCTCGGGCATATTTTTGGGAATCAACATATCGGGGTGCGAGTCAAAATGCACAATGGTGTTGCCCTCCAGAGGCAACAGCTTGGCCCCGATATTGCGGTAAATATGGGGCAAGACCTCGTGATGGTACTCCACCACATAAATCGGAATTTTTTCGCGATTCCGGCGACCTGTTGACGAAAAACCACTTTTAAACACTCACACACACCACCCGACGTTTCGTTCCGCGGAAAACCGGCATCTTCAGGGCGCAAATTTCCAAACTTACCACTCATTTTTTTAAGCGAATTCACTGACGAACCGCACTCCAGTTACCTTTTACAAATGACCTCATCTCTACGTCAGTAATGTACATATGTGAGTCTTTGGACAAATACGATAAGAACGGGGAAGTTACGAGATTTGATGGGCGGAAATATCGGACGTTCGTGGCATAAACGATTGATAAAAACGAGTTCGTTGGACTCGGGTTTTCTCAAATGAGACAAATTCGATTTATTGGTTTGGGAGTGTGAAAGTGTGAATTAAAGGTGTCGGGTCGCAAGGAGAGGACACAGACAGCAAAGCTGCAATTATGTTGCATACTCAGCGGGAATTACCAATACATAAATCAAGTGTTTATCGAAAAAATACAATTACGTAATTTACTACTTGAAAACACGAATGAATCAAATTTACGACGTCTATTAATACGCCAGGGTCTGTTTTAAATATTTTCCAACCGTTCAGTTAAAAATCATTTTGATGTCATTATTTGCAGGAAAAATACACAAATCAAATTGGTGATAAAATTAACGAAGTGTTGAAATTTTTTTGGAATAGTCTCACTTTAATCTAGGGATATCTAAAGGTTAGGATACGAAACGACGCTTAAATAAAACGGTCCCGTCCTCGATAGTTCCGTGACGGGCGCCAGAGAGCGCATTACCCTCTAGGTTTTCAGAGTAATAAGTTTGAAAAAATGATTCCATTTGTATGACTGTTAACACATAGCAAGCAAAAAAATACAGGCAGATAAAGCATTAAATTCTCAATAGTAAGTCAGAAACATGATGCAAAAACTTTATTTTTTTTTTGTTTTTTATTTTAACTCTAACTAAATTGTACTCTACCCCATATTTTTCAAAACGATGCGAATACGGTGACAGATGCAAGAAAATTGTTAGGAAGAAAGTTGTAGAGAATTCAATTTAAAAAAAAGTCCGCGAAACCATATTCCTATCTTCAACGATTTAGGGCCCAAAAAAATGAATTACCATTTGACTTATCAGGTTATAGGATAACTATAGGATAACAAGTTTTCTTGTAATAATTTATTTTTTAAATCTTGAAAAATGTTTTAAATTTGCTATGCAAACCCTATACCATTAGAAAGCTTGTGCAAAATGCTATCAATACATGTAAAAAAATATATGTTGTTCCATTTGAAATAAATGAGTTATTCAACTTTTTACGTTTTAGCACACCCTGTACATTATCTGCATATTTCAAGTAAAAGTCGACTATTTGCAAAAACTGCAAGGTATTCTAAGCTTTTCTGTGGTAAATTTGTCGGAAAATATTCATTGGCAACTTCGTAGTGATTTTCCAAAAATTGGTCTTTTTTATAACGAAAAGTTGAATCATTCTATAATAATTTATACAAAGTTACATTATTTTTGTGTAGAATCTAATTATGCAAAAATATATAAGGTGTTCCATTTCAAAAAATATAACTTTAGTTCACCACTCTTTGTACAACACCCTAAGTATAATAAAAATATTTTTAGTTTGTGGACTTTAAGTCGATCTATTGTATAATGAAAACGGCATCGCAATGTTTCTAATAGCAAAAAAGTTATAGATCTATGGGTCACCTGCACGAAAATTAATTTATACTTAAACCGTTGAATAAGCAAATATGGTGTCGCAAATTTTTTTGTAGAAATTTTTATTCTTTACAATTTTGTTCCCTACACCTTTTTTGAACATTCATCCGCATTCGCAGCGTTGGCAAAAATATAAGGTCGAACACAAATTAGTCCTCAAATGTAGCAAAACAAATCTGGATGTTTATTGCAAATTATTTCCGTGTGTTTTTTATTTTCCTGATGTTTTTACAGATAAATTTACGACTCTAACAGTAAACTAGTTTTCACCAGAATAGTAACAGCGCTCAAAACACTGAAGTTTATAAGATACTTCAAAAAGTGTTTCAAATTTTGCTTTTATTATAATTTTAATAAACTAACAAAAGATATGTACGTTTAAAAAATATCGTAACTTCTGGGGTGATAAAATAATAAACAAAACATTTATTTAAAAAAAGTGTAATGTGATATGACAAAAATTACTATAGGCGCCAAAATGTATCAAATTTTACTCAAATTGTTCAAAGGACAAAACTTGTGTAAAGTAGTGTAATGTTTAGCGTACCGTCGCATATTTACCAAAACGCTGGGAATACGGTTGAAAATACAAAAATAGTGTAAGGAACAAAGTTGTAGAGAATAAAATTTTCTACAAAAAAGTCCGCGACACCATACTCCTATCTTTTACAGTTTAGATATAGATTAACTTTTCGTTCCTTGACCACCGGTAAATATAAAATAAATCCATCGCTTCAACGTCTCTGAACGTCTTTTGGGACTAAACTGTTGCCGATAGAAATATGGTCTCGCGGACTTTTTTACAGGAAATTTAATTCTCTACAAATTTCTTCTTAACATTTTTCTTGTGTCTTGAACCGTATTCACAGCGTCTTAAAAAATACGTGACGAGGCGCAAATTTTGAATAATTTTTTCTCGTTTCTTATGAAAATTTTAATCGTTAGTTTTTCTCAGTTTGTTAAAAATATAAAGGTAACACTTCTGCATGTTTTTCCAAATAATTAGTGAATTGGTTGGATTTAAATTAATTTAAAACGACTTGGCGTCGAGTCGGTATAACGCTCGAAACGCCCCCATTTTTACACTACCGTATTATTTTTTTGGGTACGGAAAATACTGCGATCTGTATCTCGTTTAGTCTCCTAAGTTATAGTCTTCCGTAGTCTAATCACATCAATTGAAAATGATCTCATTTGTCACATGTGTGCAAAAGCGACTCTACCAGACCGAGTAACCCCAATGATCTTTTTGTTGTTTTTACATCAGAATCGTTTTAGACAGCCATTTGGACCCTTGCCATCTCGTTGCAGACAATGGTCAAAAAACAGGAAAAAATATTTTAATTCAATTAAAAAAGTACAAATTGGTACAGCTGTTTGTTCAATTAGAGTTCAAAAAACGTAAACAAACTTACATCCGGGGGACGTCCCATTTTTGAGGGTGCACTGATAGGGGTGTAAAGTCCCGGGGACAATTTTGCCGTACATCGTGCGATCCATGATCGGATAAAAGAAAAAACTGAGCGCCAAATTCAAACGTCTGTCAAAAGTTCGCACACGGCCAAATCACGTGGTCTTCGCGACACGACCGAAAACATGAAGAAAACTCGCGGACATATCTATGATTATTTTTATTTTCCATTTTAATTTTATTTACAAATGTATTTTGGCGCGTGCGCGACGTTCAAATTTAGAATACTGCCCACAAGACGACACCGGCGCCAAAAAACAAGAGAAGAGAATTTTACCGGAAATTTTCGAGATTAATCACATTTTCCGACACTCCAATTTTAGCCGGTCATTAAAGGCTTTATTTTCGGAGTGCTGCTGGAACGACGCGACTCAAACGACTTTAAATATTTACAAAATCGCGAGCGGACAATTACTGCGGACTTGTCGGTGTGGGGGTCTCACATGTCGTGTAAATATGATGTAATTGTGTACAAACAATCAGCTTTTTGTGCGATTGGAGACTTCAAGGTCCCATCTCCTAGAAAATGGGTTGCACTTTCTCGTTTGCCTTATATGTGTGTGGATTTAATTTGTCGGCGACGCAATGGTTTCATAACGAGGTCGAGGCGGGTTTTATTGGAAAATTTGAGACGACACAGGATAACGCATTGAATGAGACAGGAAACGCTAGAAATAGTCCTCCGCATCCGACTGAAAGAGTTTTATAAAAAGACCCATTCATTATGCGGAAAGATGAAGCTAGAAAACAGTTTTATAATTCGAATTGCCAGCTGCCGGCCAAATAAATTTAGACTGAATTAATGGGGTTACGTCAGTTTAATTGACACCTGTCAGGCGAATTGTTTACAAAATTGCAACAAGTCAACATTTTTGCAACCGCTGATCGCTGACCTCCCACTTAATTATTGCACCAATTTCCAAATATTGGTGTTATCAAGATTAATATTCAATTTAATTTCAATCGCTACTGATAACACGCC
This sequence comes from Tribolium castaneum, assembly GCF_031307605.1. Lineage (NCBI taxonomy): Eukaryota > Metazoa > Arthropoda > Insecta > Coleoptera > Tenebrionidae > Tribolium > Tribolium castaneum. The sequence continues at coordinate 17,969,366 of NC_087395.1, read as the reverse complement.
TGTTAATAATGTGTTAACTTGGGACAAATTTAGGTTATGAGGCAGGTGGTTAGGATAAGCGAAGCGTTTGTGTCCTTACCTAGGTCATCCATGGTAATAAGCTGCCGTTCTAATACTAATTTTAAGCAAAACTTCTCAACTACATCACGAATTATCGGCACTTTTTAGGAAAATGACCTTATTTAGGCATTTTCGCAGAATCACAAATGTCAAGATATGAAATTCCAGACGGTCAGTGTAGGCAACCTTGAAAGAAGTAAACAACGGACGGGCAGCGCCTCTCAACAAGTTTTGCAAAATTTTAAAAACCAAAATTTTTTTCCCGCACAAACCTTGCGAATTAACTGACTGAGTTGCCCCCCGTATCTAAGTGACTTGATAACTGCGTAACGAAAATTACGTTAAGTTATGATTTAATAAAACATGATAAGAACTGATAGTGATAAGGACGTCTAAGAAGACTGCAAAATCCAGCACAAAAATAAAATTAAATTCGTTGCTCTTGTTTTTATTTAACTTTAGTCACCGTTGGTGAAGTCCCTGATCGGGAATCCCCACAACCCAGAGATAAAAACCATAACAAGAAGATAAAGTCATAGACCCCACAGGTCACCGTATATAAATGCAGAAGTTTATCATCTCGAAGGTTACTCGTGTTGTTCCATTAAAGGACGTGCTAATTAAATAAATAATTTTAATTTTGCATACAAGGCAAAGTTGAATATGGGACGAAAGTTCGTGATTATTTTCTCAATTTTGCACCAAATTCTGGCTCGAACAGGTAAAACCACCGCTCAAACCCCATCCATTGCTAAATGAGGTGTTTCCAGAGTCAAACTTGCCGGCAGTGTGCCCCGAAATCGTGAGTCGCACTAGATGGGGGGCTCGCACTGCTTTGGAAGTGGATTACGCCCTAATCCCTGTCGAAAACGTGGTCGTGCACCACACGGTGACCAACACTTGCAGCACTGAGGAAGAATGTGCGGCGATTTTGCGAAACATTCAGAATTTTCACATGGAAAATCTAGATTTTCACGATATTGGATACAAGTAAATTTGATGATTTTTGTTTTTTTTTTTTTAATTATGGTTTAGTTTTTTAGTGGGTGGTGACGGCCAGATTTACGAGGGCGCAGGTTGGCACAAAGTGGGGGCGCACACACGTGGGTACAACTCCCGGTCTTTGGGGCTCGGTTTCATCGGCAATTACACGAGTAGGTTGTTTTTCGTGTTATTTTCGTACTTTACGAGCCTTTTATTACAGCTCAACTTCCAAATAAAAAGCAGATACAAGCCGCTAAAGATTTTCTCCAATGCGGGGTTGAGTTGGGAGAGTTGGGCAAAAGTTTCAAACTGTTTGGGGCCCGCCAAGTCAGCGCGACGGAAAGTCCGGGCCTAAAGCTGTACCGCGAACTACAGAACTGGCCGCACTTTACCAGGTCCCCGCCGAAATAAACTGTATTCTAGTTTTTAAAATAAAATTATTATAAAGCATACGATTTTGAATTTAAATATGGCGCCCATTAGTCGCAAGTTTGAGGTTATGTTGTTTTGATTATTCGAGGTTAGGGAACTAAAAACCGTAAAAATGCCGAATTGGGACCAAATTCAAGCCCAGTTGAAGCACCCAGCGAACCCGGTCGTGTTTTTCGACATTTCCGTCGGAACTACGGTACCAATAACCCAAAATTTCCGAAAACTGTATTTTTCGATTACAGGAAATCGGCCGAATGATTTTCGAGTTATTCGCAGACGCGGTCCCCAAAACCAGCGATAATTTCCGCCAGTTTTGCACCGGCGAGTTCCGCAAAGACGGCGTGCCGTTGGGCTACAAGGGGGCTAGTTTCCACCGAGTTATCAAGGACTTTATGATCCAAGGGGGCGACTTCGTCAATGTAAAAATCACGGGATGCGATTCCGCAACTAATTAATATTTTTAGGGCGATGGGACCGGCGTTATGAGTATATATGGGGGCGGAACGTTTCCCGACGAAAATTTTAACCTAAGACATGACGGTCCTGGACTTCTATCAATGGCAAACAGCGGCAAAGACACCAACGGTTGCCAGTTTTTCATAACTTGTGCAAAGTGTAATTTCCTGGACGGCAAACATGTGGTGTTTGGACGCGTTATTGACGGACTTCTCGTCATGCGGAAAATCGAAAACGTGCCCACGGGGCCCAACAATAAGCCCAAAATCCCGGTCACAATTGTACAATGTGGCCAAATGTAGTAGTGTAATTCAAATTTTAATAATAAAAGCACAAAATAAAACTTAGTTTAAATTTTTATTTTGTCAGGTTGGTGGTCCCATAACCTCACTTGTCAAAAACGTAAATAATCGTGAAATGGAAAATAAAAAAATATCGTTCGGTTTCAGCAAAATTAGTAAAAAGACCGAAATCAGGTCAAGTGTTCCGAAACCCGAAAATAAGATACAGCTAATTGACTGTTTAGAGGGTCAATCAATTAAAATAAAAGGGTATGTTTCGTTTTTGAGGTTATGTTATTTTTGCCAAAAACCTCATTTTAGTGCCGTTGAGGAGACAAATGAGCCGTTGGTGATACCAATCCAAGGCCCATCAAACAAATTAATAGACCAAATAAAAAAAGCGAGGGAAAAACACGTCAAACCTGAAGTTAAAGAAGAGACAGGGGAGGCAAATTCTGTGCCAGACTCTGCCCTATCTCTTGACGAATTAGCGGCAAGAGAGTTAATCCGAGGTACTTACCCTATGTTTCAAGTGATTTTCTAGTGTGAATAAAATTTTCAGAGGCACAGACTCGCAACACTGTACAAAGCGAGACAAAAGTCTACTCCTTGCCTTTAAATGACGACAAGTTTGTGGCAGAGGGGGCACAGGAGTCGTCTCTCGACGACTACGAAAGTGTACCAATTACAGATTTTGGTATGGCGATGTTACGTGGCATGAATTGGAAAGAGGGAATGCCAATTGGGAAAAGGACCAAAAAGTTGGTTTAACTTTTCTAAAACACATCCTGAAAATGATTTTTTCTAGATCTGAGGTCCCAAAAGTCCCAGAGTTGCGCCCCAAAGGCCTGGGCTTGGGTGCCAATAAAATGGTCAATTCCAGCACCCCTTCACAAAGTGTAGATAAGGAGGGTAAAGCGCTCCAGCTTGTGAAGGGGGCTTACGGTAAAATAATAGCCGGCAATCACAGAAGTCAATACTGCCAAGTCCAGGGTCTGGATGACGAAAATTGCAGAGTTATAGTGAAGACAGCTCTCACGAATGAGATTTTAAGCTTAAATGAATTTTTAATTGTGCCAGTCACGAGTGAGGAGTATAATAAGTGTTCAAGGGTCATAAGTGAGTTTGCCTTCAATTGTGGGGTTTTGAGTGATTTTGAGGTTTCAGACAACGCGAAGTATGAGGAACATGTGGAAAAATCGGCGAAAGTGGAGCGAGATCGCTCAAGGTCACGCTCATCAAGTCGCGAAAAGAAGCACAAGAAAAAGACGAAAAAGAGTAAAAGCAAATCGCGGGGCTCGGACTCCGACAATGATGTCAGGAGGAGGAGAAATAAGAAACATTCAAGGCATGGAAGCAGCGATAGTGGGTCGGATCGTGATTACAGGCGACGCAAGGGCAAAAATAGGAGATGAGGCTTTTAATTAAATATATTTTTCTACAAAGATTTTCTTTTGTTGGTAGCAACCACAATTACTGTCCCTGTTCCAATTGAAATTTATGTGTGTCATTTTGGCCAATTACGGCACCAATGCGATTACAATAGACTTGCTGTTACAAATTAAAATAGACTCTGATTTTGGCTGAAGGTGTCGCAGCGCTGAATTCGCGTTTTACTCATTCCTGGCGACTATGAATCGAAGTAAACAATTTGTGAAAGTCACGTTGGATTATTGAATTGAAAAACACAACCGGTTTGCTCAGTGTGGTTTTAGCAAATTGCCGATTAGGAATTATTGGTTACATGACACGGTAAGTTATCACATCTCAGTTTTTCTATTTTAAAAATTTAGTTAAGTGGATCAGGTATTGGATTGGTGGTAATTTATTAAGAGACATTTTTAGATTATTTTTCTCACTGTGTGATAAATTACAACGCGTGGCGACCACAAAGGAATTTCCGTGAGTTTTTTTCTGACATTAAAAAAATATTATTCCATTTGGACGTTGGGCAATTGCACAATTGCTACTAATTAAATTACGATGCAATATACTCGTGCAAACTTATACACGGTGTTGAGCTCAATTCGGCTTCAGTTCTCAACTTCCAAAAAACGTTTCTTTAACAAAAATATGTAAAGAAAATAACCCCTAAATTAAAAAATGCTGAGATTGCTTCTGTAGCTTTTTACCGAAAACTTGAATTAAAAAAAAGGAGGCACTAGTGGTTCTGGAAAACGAACACCCATAAATACATAGTAATTTTAAGTAATTAAGTTATTTGTTTTGGTATCTATGAAATATTTTTTTACTCCAAAATGAAGTTAATTTTTTTGAGAAATTGTTTTACATTATTTTCCACAATCATCTACCTTAAACAAATATAAACACGCAGTATTTATTAAATAATTTAAAAAATTATTTGTAGTGTTCTTTACTCTTGTAAAAAAAAATCTGGTAATGCGTTTAATTGTTTTAATTTCATCAGCAAAGTTTATCATCGGAGTTAATTTTTTATTTTATTTTTTTTATTAATGTTAATCTAATTGTAAATTTGAAAATAATTATTCACCATTGTGTTAGGGAACGATTACTTAGTGTGAAACATGAAAACATTAAAAATAATGAAAACTGAAGAAGTTTACAAAATAAGTTTGTAACTCCAGATTTTAAAAAATATTTTCCCGTAATCTACACAACGTACCACTGAGTCGTCGGTGCACCTTTTTTTTTAAAGAGTGTTGAAATTTAACATTACGTATTAAGATCCCAAACATGTTTTTTTTTTATTATTGCTTATAACACTAATATTTGACATCCTTTCAAATTTAACAGTTTTATAATAGAATAACCGTTTTTTTATTAATGCTACATTTTGACATTATTCCAAAATTTATGGCTTCATTGGTTTTTGATAGGGTAACGACTACTAATGACGTCATTTGAATTTTTGAATAACAACCCAACAATTTTTTACTGTTTTTGATAGTTGTTTATGTTTCAGATAAATTTAAAAAATATAAAAGAATTAGTTAATATAATTTAAAATAATAAAATAAATTTAAAAATTTTACGATAACGTAGATCTACTGGATTTGATGCACGAAAGACTTAAACTGTTTTTTGTTGTTATGCCAGTTCTAACGGTATATAGTATATTTTTAGTTATTACGCGTATTTTCGGCGATAGAAGAAGTGATCAACAACTAGCTATTCGCATATTTTGTTACTTTATTCTAATTGTTCGCGATTTCTTCTCACTCACGCATGGTAAAAACCCAGTATTAACCTCAGTAGTCTGAAAAATAAATAAGTATATTTTGGAGGTCGTTTTAAAACTAACAAAAAAATAACAAAATGTATTCGAATTATTTAAGCAAGATCAAGTGGATGAGGACGTCTTCTAGTTTTTGTTTCAAAACTTTTTGTATTTAACATATAGCAAAAATTAATACGTAAAACCGCTACAGAAAATTTTATCGTTGTGGATAAATTAAAAACTGCACGTAGTTTGCACAAAATGTTGTTTCTGAAAGTGTTTTACACATTTTTTTTACTTTTGTATATCTGCATAATTTACACGCAAAGGACTCTGTTCTTGCCGTTTTTTACGTAGGTTTAAAGAGTGATTGTTACTTATTATTTTTCTAATTTAGCATAAAAATTAATCACAAAAAATAATGGAAAAATCACCTTATACTAAATAAGCAAGGACAAAGAAATAAAGCCTTTGGTATTTAATTATTCTAATTATTTATAACTTTATTCTTTTATTTTACTTGAATCAACAAAATAAACCCAATTTGTACAAACTCAAATCGACGTGTTACAGCAAGCCACCAAGATTTGTAAAAGCAAAACTAAGACTAGAAAATAAAATTTACGACAAAATTCTGACCAGTTACACCAAAATACAAGCTTTATCATAATCCAACTATGATTTTACTATGCGGGGATAATTAGTTCTTGCATTATCTAAGTTTATTTTTTTAGGTATATTTTTCCTCATTTAATTGTGTCACTATTATAGGGGTCTGCAAATTTAACTAAGTACAAAATTTGAATTACACAAAATTCTCAATTTTAGCACTAGTTATTATCCGTAAAATTTGAAAAATGTGTCTCTAGACACACTAGATACTACCAATTACGTAAAATTTATTGAGCCGAAGCTGATTGCAAATAAAGTACAAAGTACATAATTCGATTGATTTTTGTCTAAATTCGTCGATATTTATGCTATTTTTTTGATATTGTACCAATATACTCGCAGCCTCTTTATGGTTTTGTTGTATCTATTATTAGCTCAATCGTCGGTTTAACCGTTTTAAAGAATGTTTTTTTTATTTTCTTTTTCAAAAACTAAAAAAATCTTCAAAAATGTTTACTACTGTTTGATATTTTGTTGCAGCACACGTATATTTTTATGTACAGTTTTAGCTTAAAAAAACGATTTTCAAATTTCTTTGTTATAAAAAAATCTTCTAACTTAATTATCCCCATAAGACAAATGAAATAAACATTTTAAAATCAAGTTAAAAATGAATACTTCTTGAAGTGTACACCCTGTATTTAGAAGGAAATCAATGCCAAGTCGTTATCGCAGTTTGAACAGTCTGAATTCTCGAACAAGTAATCATCTAATTGCATTATAAAACCGTAATGTTTATACCGTGATGAAAGGTTTTGTTGAAATTGTAGAAAATCAATGGGCCATTAAAAATTAAAGCAAACGCGCATAAATCAGCCCCTCGTTACGAAATTACATATTTTGCGATAAGCGATTACCACGTGGACAGCAAGCCGTTTTTCAACAACAAATCGTAAAAATGCCCCTTTTCCCATTTTCCACGTAACGTATAAGCGCTGTGGGCCGAATCAATATCCTCGCAACTGGAATTAGTTCAGTTGTGCAGTTACGTTTTGAATCCTTTGCAGATAGGTCCAGTCGCTTTCTAGCTTAAATTTTCCTTTGCTTTCACCACTAAAGTGTCGCTGATAAAAAGGAGTTTCAAAGATTAACAAAAACGGCTAACAGACAAGTTTTTCGTTTACTGGCCACTCCACACGTGGAATGGAAGAAAAGTCTTCGAGATTTTCGGGTAACGATTTGTTTCTCTTTCATCAATTTGTAATGTTAATTGATGACCGGCTCAATCAAACGTTATTAGCGAGGCGCGACTCGCTTTATTGCTATAAAAGCGATTTATTAGTCGTGTCAACAGTTGTGGCTGTGCAACATGAGCAACGATGGTATTTTTCATTTTTTTGTACCCAAAATATCGATTTTCGCGACCACGCCAAATTCCCGCTCGGTTTTATTGATTTTATGAAAATTCGGCGGATTAGGGCAACGTTCTCTCGCGTATTTTCGCAAAAATAGACCGCAAGCTTGGCGCAATTGCAGCCCGCTTGCATCCATGAATGAAATTTGGGTCAAGCCTTTTTTTCGCATTAAAAAACCGCTTATTTGTAATTATTTGTAGTGTAGAGCGTTCAATATCTCTTATCGTTTTGGCTGCACCTGCCCAAATGATGGGGGAAGTGCGTCATCAACCCATCGATTTTACAAAAATTGTCTATGGACAGTAAACACGTAGATACCAATTGTACGCTCCGTAATGGCCAAGTGCCAAGTTGGGTTAAAACCAAACAGCGAATGTCTAGCATTTTATTCAATAACGAGGTGCTTTGCCCTTCCGCACTTAATTTTCTCCCGTCTTCATGTTTCTAGACTATTTATTTGCCCAAATGTCATCCGACACTGCCGATGCAAAAGTGGAATGTACAGAACAGCCAGGTGAAAACAAAGAGTTGACCGGGATCAGGAAATGGGTCGCGGAAAACTTGCTCCTTCTACTGACTCTCCTAGGAGTTGCCGTTGGCGCTGTTGTCGGTGAGTAGAATTTAGTGCCCTTTTAAACAAAACTAAATCAAGTCAAATTACGCAGTTGATAAAAATTTCCGAGCGATTGTTCGAATTTGCTGCATGCGTGCTCCGATCAATAAGTAATATTCGACACAAGCAAGTCCTGATTGTAGTAGCTTTGCCACTGATGCCGACTTCTTGTGTGCTAGATTTTCCCATGATGCAATAATCAGCCTTGGCCTTAAATTCGCTTCTAAATAGGAAGATTTTAATTGTGTGGGTCTTCTCTTAATCGCATAACACTTCCGATATCGCACGCGCGCCACCCAATTGAAAAAAATTCCAAGTAAACAAGAATGTATATTTAGCGCCGCGTCAAAGATTAATTAAAAATGATCTTCTGGGTTCAAAAATACCCCGGACTGGCATTATTTCAAAACGTTAATTGCCGTCCCGATTTCAGGCTTCGGCCTCCGTCCGCTGCCTCCATCAAAGAGCACAATAATCCTGCTGTCGTATCCCGGGGAGCTGTTCATGCGGATCCTCAAGCTGATCATTCTGCCGCTGATCATGTCCAGCCTGATCGCGGGGAGCGCGAGCCTGAACGCGCGCCTCAACGGGCGCATCGCCCTCAGGACCTTCCTGTACTTCCTGGCCACGTCGGTGATTAACGCGGTGCTGGGCGTGATCCTGGCCGTGCTCGTCCATCCAGGTGATCCCGGACTCAAAGCCGACAAAATCGAGTCGGAAGTGCAGAAACGGAGCGCTTCCGTCTTAGATAGCTTATTGGACTTGGGCAGGTAACCACTTTGGCTAAATTTAATCCGTTGCAACACGAGCCGGACGGGTTTGAGTACTTACACCAATCGAGGGACACGCACACGACAATTTTGGTTTACTTGGCATTTTTATTTTTAGAAACGTCGTCGCCGATAATATTTTTCAAGCCACTTTTCAGCAAGTAAGTACTTCCGGGGGCCGACTAGGGGGTACTTATTCAAAATGATAAACGCATTTTTCGATTTTGTCTCAAAATTTTGACGGCAATAGAACTTTGTCGTACCTGAATTTAAACGATAAAATAGCATACTGAAGAAAAAAAAAAGAAATATGTGTATGGTGCCATCACCCAAGTGCCTCGGACCTGACCTAACGACCACTAGTAGTGACCGGGACCGACGGCTTAACGTCTCCTCCGAAAGACGAGTTAGTTGCGATCTTTTGGCATTACATTATCCGGTCACCCATCCAAGGAATGACCGGGGTCAGTGCTGCTTAACTTCGTAGATTTATTATAATCTATGAAATCAGCTAACCTATGCTAACACGCGCGACCTTTCGAGCACGACGGCGTAGCCGGAGTGCCCGAAATAGAGCAAGTGTGAAAGACTAGTTATCCACGAATACTTTACGTTATTTTTTTTATTGGTACACTTTGAAATAATAAATAGTGATATTAATATTAATATTAATATTAAATATTAAAGATCACTTGTCATGGAATTGATTGTCATTATTCGGAAATAAAATTAACTAGACACCCTCTGGTGATGACTTTTGAACTATGTCGAAAACAGTAAATAAATTTTCGTAACGCCACATTTAACTGACATTTAATGAATTGATCAACAATTTTGCGTGTATAGTGTTAATTACTTACAATAGAAAGAATTACTTTAAAAGTACGTGGTGGTAAATACTAGCGTTGACTTTGGTTCTGTAGTTTTTCGTGGTATAAAGTGTTTATTGTTGGAACTTGAAAGTGGATAAAATGTGAAAAATATTTAAATTTTGATTACAAAGTGTTATCAAACAGTTGTCTAATTAAAGATTATAAGTAATGGATCACAGCGAACACAAAGTTTGGCTCAAGAAACCAATAAATTAGTGAAGTGTTATGAATTTTAGGTTAGAATTTTCCACTGAAAAAATCATGAAATGCTGCGGTAAATCTACAAAACTACAATAAAGATTAACAACTGCTGATACATTTAAACGTAAATTATGCCAAAAGGTAGGCTTTTCAATGTCTTTGTAATAATTTTCCAATAAAGAAAGTGAACCAAACAGTCATTCGTTATTCGTGTTTTCCTCGTCATCTCTCATTTGTCAACATAAGTTTCTTGCATCAAAGATGCAATAATCATTCCGCATAAGCAATGTAATAATTGTGAAGCCCCAAAATTCGTACAACGCTCAAAATATCCGAATAAACATTTTCCCGCCATTTATGGTTACTGTTTTCGACCTAGCTCAGTGGCGCCCCCAACGGTAATTTTACTTCCGAATAATAAAAAATCATTAAAAAGTTGCCATTTATACTTCACGTTTTTTGGGTTATTGATGTTGCCATGGACATTAAAAAACGCGCATTTTTGAAAGTTGGATTTATACACGTGGCTGCGTGCTTTAAATAAACAAAATAGATTACAAATAAAAAATTAACTCAAAAATCCTAATGCTGTTTCCTACAATTCCACCTACTAATACAACTAATAAATACAATTATGTTAATTATGTTGTTTTTCGTCTACAAGTTAACTAAAATACATGTAAAATTTTGGTTAAATACGAGGCAAACACATTATGTGTATTTTAGTAAAATGGTGTCATTACGTATTGGACGTAAAATGACATATTAAACGGAATTGTGTATGGGGGTGGATCTGTAGAAGCTCAAGATTAGATTTCCCAATCAGAATTAACGTGAAAAACTAATTGAATTATTACGTGTTTGGAATCAATAAGCGTTTTTTGTTTTGTTTGTTGAAAATAAATATTTTACGAAAGAAATAACTAGTGCACTATCAGCTCCGCCAAAATTGTGATCATGGAAGAACAAAATTTTTCGACATATTCCTTTGCTTTTTGAATTCTGCAAATTATATTAATTTTTTTGAAACAACCTACTCTGACGATTTTCTAAGCTCATCATGAAGAACAAACTTATTTTTTTCAGCTCAATTGGCAAGCTACCTTTACGCCTCCCTAAATTTTAACAGCGGTCTTAATTTTGTGTCAAATTGTTAGCTTTTAGAGTCGCTGTCTGTTAATAATACCATGCTATCATTTTGAATTTATAATTAGAGTAGACGTTTTTTTTCTTTGTGAATGATAAACTGATGCAAACTGAGAAAAAAAACTGAAAAAAATTATTCTAGTTAACAATTATCGTTTGAAATTTTATTGTTAGACTCTTACAAGTTTAAGAAAAAAATTAGTCTAATTATAATGTCAAATGGTCACAGGTCGCATATTTTAGTGTATCTTCTGTTATTTTTTTGTTTTATTATTATATTGTTCATTCATCCTGAATCGCGATTATTTTTGATTCCGTTTTGAAGTGAAATATTGAGTGGCTTACGACAAGACTTATCTAAAAAATAGGATTTGTTTTTCTACGATATAATTGATTATTTTGCCTTCGTTTTTAACATAATAAAGAATTAGTACTTAATACCTAATAATTCAGAAAAAATATGTTCAAATTATTTAGTTTCAAGGCCTCTACACCACAATTTTTAACGCCTGTTCATTTGTTCCAAGCCCACATTAGTTGTTAAAACCCGTTGTAATTCGGTTGTTATAAGATAATCCTCGAGATAATAACATGAAACTGATTCAGTTTCTAATATACAGGGTGACCCAGGCGTACGTGCAAGCTCCATAACTGTTTTTCGATGCGAGCTATCAACTTAATTCTTTTTTTTTAACGATTGATTTTATAAAAAGGCATATTTTAGAAATTATGCAATTTGTTTATAGTGTGTTTCGAAATAAAATACCTAACTAAGTTCTGTTTTTTTAATAAAACCCCAAATTTTTGTGACATTTTTTTAATCTCCACTAAATTGTTGATACAACGCAGGTGGGTTTCTTAAACTGTTTGTTATATTTTTTTACTTATGTCAATTTGTTTGAGTAGACCCACAGAAAAATTTATAACTTTAGAACTATTCAAGGTGACTTAATAAACTTTTTTACAATCGATTCCTCAACCTTTGGCGTATATTTTGCAGTAAAGGCGAACTCTGAGTCGACATTCCATGGCTACTACGATTTTCTGAAACTGACAAATTACAGACGACAATGACACCCTATATTTTATTACATCATTGATGTTTTTTTTTGAAAAAAAATTGAGTAAGTCGTAAAATTTAACATTTCTATACTATTCTGAAAATAATATCTTTCACAACATTAAAAATTGTTACAGAAATTGTAACAGAAACAGGAGTACATCACTAAGGAAACAATTTTAGTAGTCTTTATAAAAACAGAAAAGTATGATTGATAGAAAACAATGGAAAACTTTCGAGAAAAGTTATAATTTTTTATGTCTACGCAGACATTATTTTCACAAAATTTACATAAGTCAAAAACTATGACAGATAACTCAAATTTAATATTTTTAAGACTTTTTGAGAAATATTTTTAATAGAAAAATATTTGGCTGTTTCCATACTTATAGCGACTCTGTAGTTACTTTTGTTGTTTTGCTGAAGGTGTTTTCAGCCTCGAAAATCGAAAACGTCGAATGTTTTTTGGTAATGTAAATGATAAAATCTAAAAGCAATCAATACTTTTGGAGGGTTTCATAAAAATACTTTGTACTTTAGGTGTATATTAGTTTTTACCAAAAATGTCACATATTCGTTATTGTAAAATTAAATTTTTTTAATTCTCAACCTTTTCGCTTACCTTAAATAAGCGATTCTTTACTGAGAAATTCAATAATTTTCAGGGATTTTGCCAAAACAAAGCAGATTCAGTGCAAATTCAAATCTGAAAATTATTTTTGCAAAATTATAATTTTAAAAAGTTTTTTACCCAACCTTTCAACGTAATTCCAAGAAATCTTGCCAAAACGAGTCAGAAAATCAAAATTATGAATGTAATTCTTACCAAAACAAAATTATAAAATTACATCTGAATTAGGTTTTTTGTCTGTTACGTTCAATTTAAAACTTTTTTTGAGAATTTTATTAATTTTCAGTAAATTTTCTAATACAAGTTAGAACATGGCAAAAATTTGTCTGGGCTTCTATTTTTGTCGAGCGTTTTTACTGAGAAAGACTGTCAGAACAAAAAAATCAGAATTTGGCTATTTTATTAGTCTACTTCACTTTTAATTTCGACAAATTTAGATTTTGCATAACAGGAAATACAGGGTGATTTTTCAAAAACTTAAATATCTCATAACATAAACAAAAAATTAGGAAATTCTGTATTTATTTAGTGTAGTTTTGAAAGTTGTAACACCAACCCACTTTGTAATACAAACAACCCCTTTAAAATTTTAAATGGCATTGCCTTCTTTATGATACTTCAAATGAAAGGTATTTTTACTAGAAATTCGGCTCTTTTTTGAGTTTCAATAATTTTTTATGAAGTTAGATTTTACGCTGTTTTCAATTCGCTGTTCAAAAATGGTTCCTTTACTATAAAGTCGACTTTGAAATTTAATGTGCTTATTTTCGGAGATATTCAAGGTTTTTAGAAAATCACCCTTTATAGAATGTCGCCTGTTATTAGAGCTGTTATTACGAAGATATATTAGCTGTTTCAAAACTATAAAAACGCCAACTTCGCATATTACCGAATTATTTTTTAAATAAGATTGATAAAATTGTAATTAATGTTTAGATCTCGCAGTAAAATTACATTAGCTATTATTTGTCTTGAAGTGCATAAATAATTAATAACAGCTAATTTTGAGAGAACATGCGACGTTGGCGTTTTTATAGTTTTGAAACATCTAATATATCTTTGATATATTGATATTCTAATGAAAAGATTTGTTTATTAAGAAAACGCTGTTAGAATGTTGTAATTTTTTTGTGTAATAAAAGCAGCCCTAAACCACTATAATTATTCAAAAATTCAAAATGTTAAAATTTTATTTAGTGCTGAATAAAGGCAAGCAATTGTTAAATTGTTTTAAGGGTTCAGGTACGACAAAATTACCTTTCATCAAAATTTCATTCGGGCTAAAAAGCCATAAGTAAATGAGTTCTTGGGGTAAAAAGGGAAAGGCGAAAGGTGAATCGTCATTGTCTATTATTACCATCATGCTAATAAATACCCCCTGCCTATCCCGGTTTGTTTGCGTGACTGTGGGGCAGATGGTACAGCGTTTCGATTTTCCAGGCCCACACTGATTACGTCAATGTGACCGAAAGAGTGTTTAACGAAACAAGCGGCGTATTTTATACCATTGACGTCACAATGGCTGTAATCAAATACAGATCAGGAACCAACACGATAGGCATCGTCGTTTTCTGCCTGGCCTTCGGCACAATCCTTGGCACTCTGGGCCAGAAGGCCAAGATCGTCATCGAGTTTTTCTCCGTGATTTTCGACGTGGTGATGAAGATGGTCACCGGCGTCATCTGGCTGACTCCCATCGGGGTCAGCAGCGTCATCGCGGGCAAGATCCTCTCCGTCAACAACATCGCGCTGGTGATGGCCCAGCTGGGCTGGTTCATCGCCACTGTCATCATCGGCGTCTTCATCTATCAGCTCGTGATCATGCAGGCGATTTACTGCTTATTCTTGCGCAAAAACCCGTTCAAGTTCTACTTGGGCCTGGTCCAAGGGACCCTAACGGCCTTTGCTACAGCTTCCACAGCTGCCGCGCTTCCTGTCACCTTCACTCTCATGGAAGATAAGCTCAAAATCGATTCCAGAATCACGAGGTTTGTTTTGCCGATTGGCTGCAATATTAACATGGACGGGACGGCGCTCTTCGTCGCCGTGGCCTCGGTGTTTTTCGCCCAAACCAATAGTATTTATCTAGGAGTTGGGGAACTCATCACTGTTTGGTAGTCCTCGACTGTTTTACTTCGTTTATTCAATGTTGAATTCCAGTTTTGCATCAACGGCGGCGTCGTTTTCCTCCGCTAGTGTCCCTAGTGCCGCCCTGGTGCTCATTCTGATGGTTCTCACAGCTATTGACATTCCTGATCAAGATGTATTCCTACTGTTTGCCGTTGATTGGCTTGTGTAAGTACTAGAGTCGGGGAGCAAGCCCCTAAAGACAAAACTAATTCGTAAATAAGTAAAATTTTCTGCCGAGTTCGATGCAGAATGTAGTTTTTAGACAAATTGTGTGTTTACATCACTCTGGAGATAGACACTTCATTTTTTGCAAAAGATTTCTCCCTGAATGTTGACTGTTAACGGGTTAGCAGTGTTAACTCAAACTCGCTCAAGCTTTAGTTTTGACTACGGATGGCAATAAGTTAGGAGACGAAACGTGATTTAAAATTGCAGGATTTTCTGAACCCAAAAATATAGTACGGCAGAGTGAATATGAGGGCGTTTCAAGCATTATACCGTCTTGGTGCCAAATCGTTTTAAATTAATTTAAATCCAAACAAATCACTCATTACGTGGAAAAAAAGGCAGACCTGTTAATTTAACAGCAAAATGAAGCAAATCCATCGCTTGAGCGTCTTTCAATGACTTTGAGGTCTAGTTGAAGATAAGGATGTGGTCTCGCTGATTTTTTTGTAGTAATTTAAATTCTCTACAACTTTCTTCTTAACATTTTTCTTGTATCTGTAACCGTATTTGCAGCGTTTTTAAAAATATGGGGCAGAGTGCAAGTTGGTAAAAGTTTGAAATTTTTTTAAAAAAGGTTTACGATTAAATTTTTGCATTATGTTTATATTTTACTATTCAGAATTTAATGCTCTGTCTGTATTTTTTGTTTGCTATGTGTTAACCGTTACACAAAGACAACCATTTTTTTTTTCAAATTCATTGCTGTGAAAACTTAGACTGCGCTTTCTGTCGGCATTAACGGAACTATCGAGGACGGGAACGTTTTATTTGTACGTCGTTTCGTATCCTAACCTTTAGATATTCGTATTCTGAAGTTAGACACTTCATTTTTTTGCAAAAGATTTCTGACTGAATGTTAAGTTAAGTCTTAACGTGTTAACAGTGTTAATACAAGCTTTATTATTTTTTTAATGAAATAAAACTAATGGTTCAAATAATTGTCAGAATCACTTTCGGATAGTGATAAAAGACATTCAGCTGAGCGTAAAAATAAACTCCGATTTTTTTGCCGTTAATTTTTTTTGTTACAAACATTTTGAGAACCAAAATGGTAAATAATAAGAAGAATCAATTAATGTGACATCAAAAAACACGTTTTTGGTACTTTAATCGCTTGAAATTATATAATTTAATCACATTTTTTTCCTTTTTTGTCAATTTGTTTTAAATATCTAACTCAAAAATAAGGTAAATAACTCAAAAGTGTCTGAAATCAGGTAACTAATGAGTAATAAACATTTTTCCTTTAGGTACGATCATAATATTTTCACGGGGTTTGATAACAAAATTATTCAATGTCTAAATCAATTTTAAATAATTTAAACAGCAAACATTGACACAATTAGATGATTTTAACTAAAAAATATCATTATTAACTTTGTTCTTCTAGCTTAAGGTGGATTTTACAATCGTCAGGTAAACCCCTACTATAATTACTATGGTTACAATTGTTACAACAATGTATTTTTTAAAACTAGTCCACCCTAAACGCTTTAAATGAGAGGGACTTTGCAACAAAAAATCATGAAATATACGCAGAAAAAATTAAACAGCTGACTAACTTTCTAAACTTACCACAATGATTGATTATTATACCCTTAAAATTAAATGAATATTGCTTCGTACCTTTTTTGTGTATTTTAGCTTTGATATGCATAACTAGGTAACAATATTTTCACAGTATCTGTGAAACCTATGTTTAAAAAATGTTATGGTATTGAAATTTTTGTAAATATTACAAATAAATATGTAATTGACGAGAATTTTCAAATTTACCATCATGTGATGCTGATTTATTGAGAATAGTTAGGATAGTTGTAATCAGAGACAAAAACCGATTGCAGGAGCTCGTTTTATAACTAGACACATCTTTAAATTAAAACTAGTTACTTAATTTTCAGTTTCAAGCAATTTATCATCATTTTAAGCGATGCTAATTAATTGATCTTTGTTTATTTGGATCTCAAAATGTTTGTAACAGAAAAAATGAGCTGCAATTATTTCGGATTCTTGTTTTTAAAATTAAAAAATATGAGTGGTTACAAAAATACTAACTTTCGCGTGTTTTCGCAGTTTTCTTTTGGCAAAATTAACCTTCATGTGTACGTTCAAAAAAAAATGGAATTTATAGCTTGAGCCAAAAGGAAGATATGAGGATGTAAACACAAAATTTGCCCAGATTTTGTTTTTTCAAAAATGTTTTTGTATCCGTATTTGGGTGGCTTGCTCCCCGACTATGGCTTGCCCAAGTTCCAGTAAACAATGCACATTTTTCAGAGATCGATTCCGTACCACCAATAATATGTTAGGTGATTGTTATGCGGCCGCTGTTGTTGAAAAACTGTCGAAAAAAGAATTGATGGCTTGCGACGCAATTCTTTTCCAGGTAATTAACTGTTTCATCAAGATATGTGTTCGCTTACAATTTTTTTCAACAGGAATCGAGCAGTTTCGATAATAACCTACAAAAAGACTTCGAACCTAGTGATATTGTTATAGATCGTGGACTAAATAATGGTGCTACAAAGTAATGCAATATTTCAACAACCCTAAATTAATTTGTGATGCTAGTTTGTACACACCATAGTTTAGGATTTAGCTCAATGAATAAACATATTTATGTATACATATCGAACATTATTTTTTAATAAACTTGCTCCACTCACATTTATTTACACAGTCATTACTCATTACTATCAAGCTATAAATCACAGATGTTATTTTGATTGTTTTGTTATATTTAATTCGTTTTTGTATTTAACAAAAAAAAAAACTACAACGAACTATCACAAAAACAAACCGAAATTAATGTTATTATTTTATAGTTTCTTTCACTCGAATCAACTCGTTTTTGAGCGAAATTTTGACACAAATAATCCGAAAAACCTCCTACTTGATTGAAAATTATGTTAGTTTTATTTCTTTTAGAAAAATAAATCGAAGTTGGTGTTCTTTTAAAGCAAATATCATCAACATGATGATGTAAACACTGTAAACAGATATTCCCCTAGAATAACACTTTTATAGAAGCGGAACATAATGGTTGGCAATGAATTCCTAGCTGAAGCCATCTAGCCGCATCATCACGTACTAAAAATGGCGCGAACATGGCCTCCTTGATGTATGGAGACAACTTCGTTGTTCAGGCCTGGCGCATCGATAAGCTTCAGCGGTTTTTTCGAAACCGTAGATGGCGCCCTATTTAGCGCACTGACGTTTATCTGACAAATAGCATTTGTGAGGTTAAATCCGAAAAAAATTAAATTTAACAAGTACAATCAGCAGAAGAGAAGGTGCAAAAGAGCCCACATTGTTAATGATAAATTCTAAATACAAAAACTCAAAAAAATTAATAAAGTAGTAGAGTTTTTTCGGAAGTTTGGTGATCCACTAGCAGTGCGTGAGAGTAAGCAGAGGTCCAGACAGGGACTTTGGAACGGACGGTCCAGAGACACTTCAGCAGGGAGTAACGCAGCAGAGGAACGCTGGATCGAGCTTTTTTAAACCATTTCATTTGAAAAAACGACTTTCTTTGTACATTTTACTAAAGCTAAATTAACAATAGCAGGGTTTGAAAATACGTGTGTGGCAAATAGTTTCATTTGCCTAAATGATGTATTGCAAATATCTGCTGGTTAAAAGATTGCAAATACCTTTCAGAAAACTCAAGCCATGTCTTAAAAATCACGCATTCTACCTAAACCATTGCTAAAACCATAGAGTATGCATAATAAATGAAAGATACTTTGAAACGTCGTTTTCTCTGCCTCTGTGTCTACGTACTAGTGCCGTAGGTTATGCTTAAAATACTCATAAACGATGACGAACCACCAATTCACCCTGAAATAATTTGTATATCTTTTGAAGCTGAAAATAAAAACTCCAAATGATCGTAAAATGATTTCCTGCAAGAGTTACACTATCCAAACGTTCATTCAGGGCATAACTTTAGAATTATTGTCACATTCCCAACGTATTTAACGTTTGCACACTTACACCTTTCAAATTTATTAGTCTTTAACCTCAAAAATGGTATTTGTCAAATAAACGTCAGTCCGCTAAATGCAGCGCCAGTGGAGAATCAGGCGAACTTAATGATGCGCCAGGCCTGAACAACGAAGTTGTTTCCATACATCAAGGAGGCCATGGGCGCGAATTTAAAATAATTCCGATTACTTTATATTTTTTTAATTTTTGCTCACGTCAAAATGATGTCAATACCTTATCAAATACAATTATTATGAAAATTTCTTAATTGTATTTGAAAAGGTGGATGCACAGACAGCACAGATGGAAGAATTTTACCCAACATGACACGATCACATTTAATGTTAAAGATATTTACTAAATCCATTAAGTTTACGAAACTAATAGTGGTCACCGAATCGATGATAAAGACATACTTGCAATCAGCCAAACTGGCACCGGTCTGGCACCTTATGTTTGCAACTTCTGTCTATGGGAGTCTCCTCGCAGTGTGACTCACTTGCGGTTCGATCTCAAAAAACTCACTTTTGGGAAAAACGCACCTATCTACGTAAACCTTCTGGAGCTCATTACTACGTTATATTTTTGGAGATCATGTTGTTCCTAACCGATAGTAGGCAATAGTCTAACCTAAAGACGACACCTTGATCCACTATAATAATAAAAATTAACGTGATATTATAAAAAATAAACTCAAATTAAAATCAACAAAAATGGCGATTCAAGTAAAAAGTGAGTGAAAATAAAAATTATTTTTCTAATGTTATTTTCAATTTGCACAAGAAAATTCATAGTGTACGGTCATCAGGGCACTCAGAGGAATCGTTTGGTGTAAGTTTCAGCTTGAAAATCCAGAAGTAGTTAAAGTAAAAAATTACCAAGTTATACTTTATGTTTTATTACGTGGTAAAGTTAACAACACACGTTAACATACCCTTTATAAACGTTTAAACACCCTTTTTCATGAAAAGGTTGACACGAGAAGTGCATTTTTCAATAAATCTCACTGAAATTTATGTCGTTGACTCAAGGTAGAATTGTCTGTCCTTAAACATGTTCAATAATAATTAATAGCGCTCTAGAAGAGCAGGAAAGCACACAAAAAACATTAAAGTTAAAATTTAACACTTCAGAAGAGAGCATAATACACCCTAACCCTACTTTCTGAACTTTTGTCCTTATCTGGCAATAGCACATAATAAAGGTAGAGATTTCGACCCTAAATGTCCTATCATAACGCTCTGAAAGGGCAGAGATGGAGACAAAATTCATAAAAGTGTAAATTTTGTCATTTTCGGGTGACAACATAACCCTACTTTTGGAACCTACCGAATTTTCAACAAAACGAAACAAACAAACAATGTGGCTATACGCATTGCGATACTACTAATTTTCGCACCAAAATTTCACATTGCCAGTTTCTGTTTAAATAAAAACATGCATTTTTATTTTTCCCTTGACTGCATGCGAAACTTTTATAATTTTAGACGTTTATAGGCAAATACATTTGTCATAATTAATTTTTTTAGATCAATGCTGTTCTATTTTAAATAATTCTGTGTATGAATGTTTCTAAATTTGACGAATTTTTCCAGTGAATATTTCTGGTAATGACTTGTTTTAGACTTAAGTGACGTCACATCCGTGACGTGTCCCGAGGTTAGGTGTGCGGCGCAGGCGGCGAGAGCGCTTCAGTCGACAGCGAGCAGCGGCACGGGTCAGATCGGGAGCGGGAAGCAGGAGGCGAGGTGAGTCGGGTCGGTTTATTTAAATTATTGTGCGGTTTCCTTCAATTTATTCAGTTTGTTACTTGCCGTTGTCGCGAACGGACGTGTGCTCAAGCAAATCTAAATTTTCCGGTTTAAATTTTCAATTCTGTGACTAGTGATCGCGTTTGAGTGACACATTTTAAATACAGTAACTATAAATAAAATAAAACACTAAAATAATTTATTGCCACGTAATTTTGCCTTTAATTTCAATGAATGAAAGTGGCTTGCTCAAAATTTAATGCAAATAAACATTTTTTTTTATTTCATTTTTATTATTATTATTTTTTTTAATGCTACAAACGGTAGCCAACGTGGAAGCGATATGAAGGTAGGTGTATTTTATTGCTGTGTCGTATTTATTTATTTCACAAACCAATAATTTCATAAAACTTAATTGCAATTAAAATCTTTAAATGCGGTATTGAAAAGTGATATTTTGAGTGACACATTTTAAATACAGTAACTATAAATAAAATAAACCACTCAAATAATTTATTGCCACGAAATTTTGCCTTTTATTTCAATGAATGAAAGTGGCTTGCTCAAAATTTAATGCAAATAAACATTTTTTTTTATTTCATTTTTATTATTATTATTTTTTTTAATGCTACAAACGGTAGCCAACGTGGAAGCGATATGAAGGTAGGTGTATTTTATTGCTGTGTCGTATTTATTTATTTCACAAACCAATAATTTTATAAAACTTAATTGCAATTAAAATCTTTAAATGCGGTATTGAAAAGTGATATTTTGAGTGACACATTTTAAATACAGTAACTATAAATAAAATAAACCACTCAAATAATTTATTGCCACGAAATTTTGCCTTTAATTTCAATGAATGAAAGTGGCTTGCTCAAAATTTAATGCAAATAAACATTTTTTTTTATTTCATTTATATTATTTTTTTTTTTTAATGCTACAAACGGTAGCCAACGTGGAAGCGATATGAAGGTAGGTGTATTTTATTGCTGTGTCGTATTTATTTATTTCAAAAAACCAATAATTTCATAAAACTTAATTGCAATTAAAATCTTTAAATGCGGTATTGAAAAGTGATATTTTGAGTGACACATTTTAAATACAGTAACTATAAATAAAATAAACCACTCAAATAATTTATTGCCACGAAATTTTGCCTTTAATTTCAATGAATGAAAGTGGCTTGCTCAAAATTTAATGCAAATAAACATTTTTTTTTATTTCATTTATATTATTATTTTTTTTTAATGCTACAAACGGTAGCCAACGTGGAAGCGATATGAAGGTAGGTGTATTTTATTGCTGTGTCGTATTTATTTATTTCAAAAAACCAATAATTTCATAAAACTTAATTGCAATTAAAATCTTTAAATGCGGTATTGAAAAGTGATATTTTGAGTGACACATTTTAAATACAGTAACTATAAATAAAATAAACCACTCAAATAATTTATTGCCACGAAATTTTGCCTTTAATTTCAATGAATGAAAGTGGCTTGCTCAAAATTTAATGCAAATAAACATTTTTTTTGGTTTCATTTTTATTTTTTTTTTGGTTTCATTTTTATTATTTTTTTTAATGCTACAAACGGTAGCCAACGTGGAAGCGATATGAAGGTAGGTGTATTTTATTGCTGTGTCGTATTTATTTATTTCACAAACCAATAATTTCATAAAACTTAATTGCAATTAAAATCTTTAAATGCGGTATTGAAAAGTGATATTTTGAGTGACACATTTAAAATACAGTAACTATAAATAAAATAAACCACTCAAATAATTTATTGCCACGAAATTTTGCCTTTAATTTCAATGAATGAAAGTGGCTTGCTCAAAATTTAATGCAAATAAACATTTTTTTTTGGTTTCATTTTTATTATTATTTTTTTTAATGCTACAAACGGTAGCCAACGTGGAAGCGATATGAAGGTAAGTGCATTTATTTACTGAGGTATTGAATTTGATTTGAATTTTAATTGCCACAAATTGAAACGTATTGTGTATTTTTTATTTTGTTTAATATTGACAAACGTTGCTTGTTGTAACTTTCATGCAAATAAAGATTTTTATTGGTGTTGTTTTAATTTTTTAAATGTCTTGCTACAAACAGTAGCCAACGCAGAAGCCATATGAAGGTAGGTGCATTTTTTTGCGTTTTATCTTGTGATGTGTTGATTTAATAGCTTGTGTGCCATATATTATATCGTATTGTGTATTCTTTATTCTGTATAATATTTATTAAAGTCGCTTGTTGTAACTTTCCTACAAATTAATTTTTTTGTTGGTTGTGTTTTTAATTTATTTTTTAGGTTTTGCTACAAATGGTAGCAGATGCAGTATAAAGGTAAGAGCATTTATTTAACGCCAAGTGAAAAAGCTTTGATTTTTGTGTACTATTTTTTCATTTCACAAACCAATAATTCCTTTATTCCATTCATTTGAAATAATCATTGTTTACCTCATCCTTATATCCATTTTTCCTGGCAAGAATGCTCTAAACCTCCACGTGGTTCTTGCCGGACAAATTAGTTATTGACTAATTTGACCAATTAGAGCAATCCTTAAATATAACATTGTTGACTGTTTTTTACAGCCGTAAAATTATGTCGCTTGTTGTAATTTTCATGCAAATAAAGATTTTTTATTGGTGTTGTTTTTAATTTTTTTTAATGCTACAAACGGTAGCCAACGTGGAAGCGATATGAAGGTAGGTGTATTTTATTGCTGTGTCGTATTTATTTATTTCACAAACCAATAATTTTATAAAACTTAATTGCAATTAAAATCTTTAAATGCGGTATTGAAAAGTGATATTTTGAGTGACACATTTTAAATACAGTAACTATAAATAAAATAAACCACTCAAATAATTTATTGCCACGAAATTTTGCCTTTAATTTCAATGAATGAAAGTGGCTTGCTCAAAATTTAATGCAAATAAACATTTTTTTTTATTTCATTTATATTATTTTTTTTTTTTAATGCTACAAACGGTAGCCAACGTGGAAGCGATATGAAGGTAGGTGTATTTTATTGCTGTGTCGTATTTATTTATTTCAAAAAACCAATAATTTCATAAAACTTAATTGCAATTAAAATCTTTAAATGCGGTATTGAAAAGTGATATTTTGAGTGACACATTTTAAATACAGTAACTATAAATAAAATAAACCACTCAAATAATTTATTGCCACGAAATTTTGCCTTTAATTTCAATGAATGAAAGTGGCTTGCTCAAAATTTAATGCAAATAAACATTTTTTTTTATTTCATTTATATTATTATTTTTTTTTAATGCTACAAACGGTAGCCAACGTGGAAGCGATATGAAGGTAGGTGTATTTTATTGCTGTGTCGTATTTATTTATTTCAAAAAACCAATAATTTCATAAAACTTAATTGCAATTAAAATCTTTAAATGCGGTATTGAAAAGTGATATTTTGAGTGACACATTTTAAATACAGTAACTATAAATAAAATAAACCACTCAAATAATTTATTGCCACGAAATTTTGCCTTTAATTTCAATGAATGAAAGTGGCTTGCTCAAAATTTAATGCAAATAAACATTTTTTTTTGGTTTCATTTTTATTATTTTTTTTAATGCTACAAACGGTAGCCAACGTGGAAGCGATATGAAGGTAGGTGTATTTTATTGCTGTGTCGTATTTATTTATTTCAAAAAACCAATAATTTCATAAAACTTAATTGCAATTAAAATCTTTAAATGCGGTATTGAAAAGTGATATTTTGAGTGACACATTTTAAATACAGTAACTATAAATAAAATAAACCACTCAAATAATTTATTGCCACGAAATTTTGCCTTTAATTTCAATGAATGAAAGTGGCTTGCTCAAAATTTAATGCAAATAAACATTTTTTTTTGGTTTCATTTTTATTATTATTTTTTTTTTGGTTTCATTTTTATTATTATTTTTTTTAATGCTACAAACGGTAGCCAACGTGGAAGCGATATGAAGGTAGGTGTATTTTATTGCTGTGTCGTATTTATTTATTTCAAAAAACCAATAATTTCATAAAACTTAATTGCAATTAAAATCTTTAAATGCGGTATTGAAAAGTGATATTTTGAGTGACACATTTTAAATACAGTAACTATAAATAAAATAAACCACTCAAATAATTTATTGCCACGAAATTTTGCCTTTAATTTCAATGAATGAAAGTGGCTTGCTCAAAATTTAATGCAAATAAACATTTTTTTTTGGTTTTATTTTTATTATTTTTTTTAATGCTACAAACGGTAGCCAACGTGGAAGCGATATGAAGGTAGGTGTATTTTATTGCTGTGTCGTATTTATTTATTTCATAAAACTTAATTGCAATTAAAATCTTTAAATGCGGTATTGAAAAGTGATATTTTGAGTGACACATTTTAAATACAGTAACTATAAATAAAATAAACCACTCAAATAATTTATTGCCACGAAATTTTGCCTTTAATTTCAATGAATGAAAGTGGCTTGCTCAAAATTTAATGCAAATAAACATTTTTTTTGGTTTCATTTTTATTTTTTTTTTTTTGGTTTCATTTTTATTATTTTTTTTAATGCTACAAACGGTAGCCAACGTGGAAGCGATATGAAGGTAGGTGTATTTTATTGCTGTGTCGTATTTATTTATTTCATAAAACTTAATTGCAATTAAAATCTTTAAATGCGGTATTGAAAAGTGATATTTTGAGTGACACATTTTAAATACAGTAACTATAAATAAAATAAACCACTCAAATAATTTATTGCCACGAAATTTTGCCTTTAATTTCAATGAATGAAAGTGGCTTGCTGAAAATTTAATGCAAATAAACATTTTTTTTGGTTTCATTTTATTATTATTTTTTTTTGGTTTCATTTTTATTATTATTTTTTTTAATGCTACAAACGGTAGCCAACGTGGAAGCGATATGAAGGTAGGTGTATTTTATTGCTGTGTCGTATTTATTTATTTCAAAAAACCAATAATTTCATAAAACTTAATTGCAATTAAAATCTTTAAATGCGGTATTGAAAAGTGATATTTTGAGTGACACATTTTAAATACAGTAACTATAAATAAAATAAACCACTCAAATAATTTATTGCCACGAAATTTTGCCTTTAATTTCAATGAATGAAAGTGGCTTGCTCAAAATTTAATGCAAATAAACATTTTTTTTGGTTTCATTTTTATTTTTTTTTTGGTTTCATTTTTATTATTTTTTTTAATGCTACAAACGGTAGCCAACGTGGAAGCGATATGAAGGTAGGTGTATTTTATTGCTGTGTCGTATTTATTTATTTCACAAACCAATAATTTCATAAAACTTAATTGCAATTAAAATCTTTAAATGCGGTATTGAAAAGTGATATTTTGAGTGACACATTTAAAATACAGTAACTATAAATAAAATAAACCACTCAAATAATTTATTGCCACGAAATTTTGCCTTTAATTTCAATGAATGAAAGTGGCTTGCTCAAAATTTAATGCAAATAAACATTTTTTTTTGGTTTCATTTTTATTATTATTTTTTTTAATGCTACAAACGGTAGCCAACGTGGAAGCGATATGAAGGTAAGTGCATTTATTTACTGAGGTATTGAATTTGATTTGAATTTTAATTGCCACAAATTGAAACGTATTGTGTATTTTTTATTTTGTTTAATATTGACAAACGTTGCTTGTTGTAACTTTCATGCAAATAAAGATTTTTATTGGTGTTGTTTTAATTTTTTAAATGTCTTGCTACAAACAGTAGCCAACGCAGAAGCCATATGAAGGTAGGTGCATTTTTTTGCGTTTTATCTTGTGATGTGTTGATTTAATAGCTTGTGTGCCATATATTATATCGTATTGTGTATTCTTTATTCTGTATAATATTTATTAAAGTCGCTTGTTGTAACTTTCCTACAAATTAATTTTTTTGTTGGTTGTGTTTTTAATTTATTTTTTAGGTTTTGCTACAAATGGTAGCAGATGCAGTATAAAGGTAAGAGCATTTATTTAACGCCAAGTGAAAAAGCTTTGATTTTTGTGTACTATTTTTTCATTTCACAAACCAATAATTCCTTTATTCCATTCATTTGAAATAATCATTGTTTACCTCATCCTTATATCCATTTTTCCTGGCAAGAATGCTCTAAACCTCCACGTGGTTCTTGCCGGACAAATTAGTTATTGACTAATTTGACCAATTAGAGCAATCCTTAAATATAACATTGTTGACTGTTTTTTACAGCCGTAAAATTATGTCGCTTGTTGTAATTTTCATGCAAATAAAGATTTTTTATTGGTGTTGTTTTTAATTTTTTTTAATGCTACAAACGGTAGCCAACGTGGAAGCGATATGAAGGTAGGTGTATTTTATTGCTGTGTCGTATTTATTTATTTCACAAACCAATAATTTCATAAAACTTAATTGCAATTAAAATCTTTAAATGCGGTATTGAAAAGTGATATTTTGAGTGACACATTTTAAATACAGTAACTATAAATAAAATAAACCACTCAAATAATTTATTGACACGAAATTTTGCCTTTAATTTCAATGAATGAAAGTGGCTTGCTCAAAATTTAATGCAAATAAACATTTTTTTTGGTTTCATTTTTATTATTATTTTTTTTTTGGTTTCATTTTTATTATTATTTTTTTTAATGCTACAAATGGTAGCCAACGTGGAAGCGATATGAAGGTAGGTGTATTTTATTGCTGTGTCGTATTTATTTATTTCAAAAAACCAATAATTTCATAAAACTTAATTGCAATTAAAATCTTTAAATGCGGTATTGAAAAGTGATATTTTGAGTGACACATTTTAAATACAGTAACTATAAATAACATGGCCTCCTTGATGTATGGAAACAACTTCGTTGTTCAGGCCTGGCGCATCATTAAGTTCGCCTGATTCTCCACTGGCGCTGCATTTAGCGGACTGACGTTTATTTGACAAATACCATTTTTGAGGTTAAAGACTAATAAATTTGAAAGGTGTAAGTGTGCAAACGTTAAATACGTTGGGAATGTGACAATAATTCTAAAGTTATGCCCTGAATGAACGTTTGGATAGTGTAACTCTTGCAGGAAATCATTTTACGATCATTTGGAGTTTTTATTTTCAGCTTCAAAAGATATACAAATTATTTCAGGGTGAATTGGTGGTTCGTCATCGTTTATGAGTATTTTAAGCATAACCTACGGCACTAGTACGTAGACACAGAGGCAGAGAAAACGACGTTTCAAAGTATCTTTCATTTATTATGCATACTCTATGGTTTTAGCAATGGTTTAGGTAGAATGCGTGATTTTTAAGACATGGCTTGAGTTTTCTGAAAGGTATTTGCAATCTTTTAACCAGCAGATATTTGCAATACATCATTTAGGCAAATGAAACTATTTGCCACACACGTATTTTCAAACCCTGCTATTGTTAATTTAGCTTTAGTAAAATGTACAAAGAAAGTCGTTTTTTCAAATGAAATGGTTTAAAAAAGCTCGATCCAGCGTTCCTCTGCTGCGTTACTCCCTGCTGAAGTGTCTCTGGACCGTCCGTTCCAAAGTCCCTGTCTGGACCTCTGCTTACTCTCACGCACTGCTAGTGGATCACCAAACTTCCGAAAAAACTCTACTACTTTATTAATTTTTTTGAGTTTTTGTATTTAGAATTTATCATTAACAATGTGGGCTCTTTTGCACCTTCTCTTCTGCTGATTGTACTTGTTAAATTTAATTTTTTTCGGATTTAACCTCACAAATGCTATTTGTCAGATAAACGTCAGTGCGCTAAATAGGGCGCCATCTACGGTTTCGAAAAAACCGCTGAAGCTTATCGATGCGCCAGGCCTGAACAACGAAGTTGTCTCCATACATCAAGGAGGCCATGATAAATAAAATAAACCACTCAAATAATTTATTGCCACGTAATTTTGCCTATAATTTCAATGAATGAAAGTGGTTTGCTCAAAATTTAATGCAAATAAACATTTTTTTTTTATTTCATTTTTATTATTATTTTTTTTGGTTTCATTTTTATTATTTTTTTTAATGCTACAAACGGTAGCCAACGTGGAAGCGATATGAAGGTAGGTGTATTTTATTGCTGTGTCGTATTTATTTATTTCACAAACCAATAATTTCATAAAACTTAATTGCAATTAAAATCTTTAAATGCGGTATTGAAAAGTGATATTTTGAGTGACACATTTTAAATACAGTAACTATAAATAAAATAAACCACTCAAATAATTTATTGACACGAAATTTTGCCTTTAATTTCAATGAATGAAAGTGGCTTGCTCAAAATTTAATGCAAATAAACATTTTTTTTGGTTTCATTTTTATTATTATTTTTTTTTTGGTTTCATTTTTATTATTATTTTTTTTAATGCTACAAATGGTAGCCAACGTGGAAGCGATATGAAGGTAGGTGTATTTTATTGCTGTGTCGTATTTATTTATTTCAAAAAACCAATAATTTCATAAAACTTAATTGCAATTAAAATCTTTAAATGCGGTATTGAAAAGTGATATTTTGAGTGACACATTTTAAATACAGTAACTATAAATAAAATAAACCACTCAAATAATTTATTGCCACGAAATTTTGCCTTTAATTTCAATGAATGAAAGTGGCTTGCTCAAAATTTAATGCAAATAAACATTTTTTTTGGTTTCATTTTTATTATTATTTTTTTTTTGGTTTCATTTTTATTATTATTTTTTTTAATGCTACAAACGGTAGCCAACGTGGAAGCGATATGAAGGTAAGTGTATTTTATTTCTGTGTCGTATTTATTTATTTCAAAAAACCAATAATTTCATAAAACTTAATTGCAATTAAAATCTTTAAATGCGGTATTGAAAAGTGATATTTTGAGTGACACATTTTAAATACAGTAACTATAAATAAAATAAACCACTCAAATAAACATTTTATTTTGGTTTCATTTTTATTATTATTTTTTTTAATGCTACAAACAGTAGCCAACGCAGAAGCCATATGAAGGTAGGTGCATTTTTTTGCGTTTTATCTTGTGATGTGTTGATTTAATAGCTTGTGTGCCATATATTATACCGTATTGTGTATTCTTTATTCTGTATAATATTTATTAAAGTCGCTTGTTGTAACTTTCCTACAAATTAATTTTTTTGTTGGTTGTGTTTTTAATTTATTTTTTATGTTTTGCTACAAATGGTTGCAGATGCAGTATAAAGGTAAGAGCATTTATTTAACACCAAGTGAAAAAGCTTTGATTTTTGTGTACTATTTTTTCATTTCACAAACCAATAATTCCTTTATTCCCTTCATTTGAAATAATCATTGTTTACCACATCCTTATATCCATTTTTCCTGGCAAGAATGCTCTAAACTTCCACGTGGTTCTTGCCGGACAAATTAGTTATTGACTAATTTGACCAATTAGAACAATCCTTAAATATAACATTGTTGATTGTTTTTTACAGCCGTAAAATTATGTCGCTTGTTGTAATTTTCATGCAAATAAAGATTTTTTATTGGTGTTGTTTTTAATTTGGTGTCGTATTTAATTATTTCACAAACCAATAATTTCATAAAACTCAAATTTTGCTGACGTTTGTGAAATTTTTACTTGTCAGCCGCGCGTCGGGACCACGTTTTTCTTCAATAATCTGAAATTTTAAATCCGCCAATAGGATTTCTTTTTCCCGTAAAACACTAAGGCCATCTATCCGCATCATCAGTAAAACCTAATTCAGTGAGGGCTCGATTTGGCTATATCAGTTCGGGATGCCTGGATATTCCTTTCCCACAAAAAATTCAAATTAAAATTTTGCCGCTTGAAACTACTAAAGCGCCACCTACAGTTCGATCATTTGTTGTGTTCCCAACAATTCATTAATTAAAAAATTAAGACAAGTTTACGACTAATTAGTGTGTGAAACAGAGCAAGTAAGTCTTGGTAAGTAATACATATTAGCGTTTTTATTATTTTTTAAATAATCCCGTATTTATTGCCGCAAAATCCTGACATAACCTCACTTTTAGTTGTTGACACTACCTAACCTCAAATTTTTGATTTGCGTTGCACGTGTTAAACCATGGGTGAGATAAAAACGGAGCCTCTGGACGGGGCTGAGGACCAGAAAGAGGAAGAATTGACCTACGAGCAAAAAGTCAACAACTGTAATACAATAGCAAAGCCTATGGCGTCGAAAAAATTGACAAAAAAAGTACACAAATTGGTGAAAAAAGGTAAATAAACGTAGTCTTGGCCCCTGTTTCGCTGATAGCGGGGTGGTTTTAGCCGTAAAACACAAAACGTACGTCCGGAACGGGCTGAAGGATGTGCAAAAACGGATTCGCAAGGGGGAGACAGGGATTGTGATCTTCGCTGGAGACATTACTCCCATCGATATAATGTGCCACTTACCGGCGGTTTGTGAGGACAGAGACATTCCGTACGTGTATGTGCCTAGTAGGCGGGACTTGGGGGGCGCAATGGGGATCATGAGGGGCTGCATGTTGGCGTTAGTGCGCCCCCATGACGACTACAAGGATATGTTTAACGAGTTAAAGGATGAAATCAAAACTTTGGCTGTAGAATTGTAAGTTAATAAAAAGCTGGCGTTTAATACAAATATTTATTAGAATAGCAAATTATTGCACACATACATGATTGTTGAGTAGGTAGATGTTTATATAAGGAAAATCATACACATCTCCCTATAGTTTGCCTTAAAATGAGAAACAAACCATAAATAAAATTTATATTCCACTGGCATTAATAGGTGAGGGTGCATATTTCAGAATTGGTGCTTAGACTGGAAAAGCGTCAATTTGTGGAATATAAACTTTACGTTAAAATCAGTTGGTGTCACCTAGTTCGAGCCGAAAGCAAACTTTAATGTAGGCTATACTGACTTCCAATTTCCGAGATGGTGCTCTTTATACAGTGAACTAAAAACTACACCTAACGTAACACAGTATACTTTGTATAGTCCACACTAACTTAAAAAATAATAAACGAACACATAAGATGACAAGTTTGCGTAATAAAAAACGGGGAGCGCCTAACTTGTCGTCAAAAAGTTGGTCCTAAAACGAATAAATAAAAAGACAGTGAGACACTGATCTTTAATATTCGCACATGAGTAGAAAAATCCTTAATATGGGAGTCGGGAAAACTAAACCGACCGTCCTAGCACCACCTAAAACTAAAATTGACGCGGCGTCTACTTGATGTAGAAAAATAGGTGTTTCGTCGATATTCTCTCGCTAAGCCACCTAGTGCACTCCTGGGGACACTCGAAAGCAGCAGTCAGGTCGGTCTAACCTTCCAGGATACGAAGTCTAAAACGTGCAAGTGTACAGAGTACAGGTAACCGATCTGAAGATGTTGTCTCCATGAAACAAACCCCTGTCTTGCTGTCGTCCCTCTATCCACAACCATTGCCACCAATAAATCATTATTACATCCTGTGCTTAAAAATTCCATAGGAATATTCTCAAATCTCGCAATTACAGTTTCTGAGTTCGATTATAAAATTATTGTAGTAATTGTGATTAGTGGATTCGCACATTATTTAAAAGAATAAACAATCCACAAAATCAAAGAGAATATATTAATATTATGCTAAATCTTTACACTTTACACTTAAAACCGAAGATTAAGGCAAGGTGCAACCACTTCTTATTAATTTACTTATTGTTTACACATTACGGACGGGACAAAAAAATGTGTGTGAAAATAGCTAATAGCTCTAAAAATTATTTAGACAGGTTTTAATAATTGTTAATGACTTTATTAAATCGTTTAAGCACTCTTGTTTTAAAAGAACACCATATAAATAATAAAATTTTATTAATATCCTTATTTTTTAATTAATTAATATTTTATTTATTTCATTTTATTGTAGAAAAACTCTGAAAAAATTCGCACGCTTGGAGAAAAAAAGTTGTAGTGATTACCAAAAATCTCCAATTTTTTCCGAAAATTCTCTATAAGAGTACTCTCGGAGAAATTTGGCGAGTTTTGTAATCACAAAAATTTGCTATAAATATTGAAAATCTGTGAATTGTTGGTTAGCCGCATATAAAAAACAAACCATGAACTGTCATAGAAATGTTATTGATATTAACGAAAAAATTGAATAAACATTGAATGTTTTAAGTTCACAGTTTTATTTTATTTGTTGGGTATTTTGAGCAACCCTAATAATGAAATAACTGTGGAAATAATAGTTTCAAAATGACTCATTTTGTGGATCTTATAATTGAATTCTGTGAAAATATTATGAATGTAAAAAGTACAAAGCTTCAAAAACAAAATTTTTTCATTAATTTTAAACTTAAAAAAACAGGGTTATTATAATGCTAATTAATTAGTCGTTTAATAATCAGAGTTTGTCATTAAATACTTTATTTTTTCTGCATGCATGTATTTTTTTAATTTTCAATAGTCTTTTATAATAAAGTAATATTAATTAATAAAAAAGTGATATTAAAAAAATGAAAAATATTATTAATCGAAATTTTATGATTTCCATAATGTCTTTCCAAAAGATGTTTTAAGTAAAAAATTCTTAATAAAATAATTGTTACTAGCTCCAAAATTTGTATTTTTATTTTTACTTAATAATTATTTTTGTGGCTAGTGATGTTTTTTACGTATTTTTTGCACAATACGACATTTAAGTATCGTTTATCTTAAAATAATACAAATTAATTTTTGCAACGACTTTATATTAATTAATTTTAATTAAGGGATAAATACGATATACAGTGAAATCTCCTATAAGCGGACACCTACGATGACATGATTTTTGTCCCGTTAATAGAAGTGTCCTCTTAAGGAAAATAATAATTTATGCATAAAAACAAACTAAAAAGAATTTATTAAATAGGTAGCAGCATGATTATAAGTATTGGTACAACAATTGTTATAAACTATTTCATAAAAAAAATATTTAACTTCTGACTTCTCTATATCATGTTCATCAGATATGTACTTAAAACTTGTATCGTGATTTTAAAACTTTTCTTGTCACCTTAATGGTGCCTTAAAAATTTGATTTTCCAATTTCGTCGCCAACTCTTTAGTTTTCATCCCAACAATTGATCAAGAAAGTGGAATATTTTTTAATGATTTGATAAACCAACCATAAGTTAATTTATCAATATTTTCAGTCCTTTAATTTTTAAAAAAAACTTTGCTTTTCACAAACGTTTCTACCACGAGTTCATCTTCATTTTTGACAATATTTGCTGCTTAGGTATTTCAAATTTCATTGCTAAAATTTTGTTTTTTTTTTCTTTTAGTGTTAGCATACGCTTTTTTAGTTTTATATGCCATTAAAACGCTGCATAGAAGAACTAGTGCAATAAATAATACCCATAAGATAATTTTATCTTCTGAGGTCTGAATCTGACTTAGTTTAACACTGAAATGAAACATGTACCGGCTTATGTGATTCTCAGTTTATTGGAGAGTCCGCTTAAAAGAGAAACAATACTATTTAGAATACATTAGCTCAAAACAGAGCCAACAAAAATGTCCGTTTATCAGAGGCGTCCGCTCATAGGAGGTGTCCTTTAAGAGAGATTTCAGTGTAATTTTTATATTTTTTCGTTACAGTGTTCGTTTTTTTGCCATCAACAGTGTATCCTCTGAAACAATGTGCGAATCCACTAATTACAATTTTATCGTATTTTTCCAAAGTTTACTTTTTGAAAAGACCCTTCGAACCTTTGGCTATCAAGTGCAGAAAGAATTATTCAGTTATTGTGAAGGGTTCATTAACTGTGATATTTTAAATGAACCGCTGCAAATGAAAATTTGTATAAAAAAATTACTATAACAATTATAATTAAATTTACAAACTGTGATTGCAAGACTCGTCAAATTTAACCGAGGATGTTCCTAAAGAATTTTCAAATATACGATGCAATAATGTTTTTTCCTAGATTATACACTATTTTAAAACACGTTTCCCATAGCAACGTGTTTTCACTATTTTAAAACACGCTCCCCATAGCAACGTGTTTTAAGTTAAAATATTCCATCAAAAAAATTGAATAACACTCATGCGAAAACGCTTAAATTTCTCGGGTGTCTAGGTATGCACTCGCATACGCTCGTTGCATAACGACAGCCCTCGAACTTTAATAATGCTGGCAATGGCCGCGCTCAAAGGCACGACAGTAAGAGCAGGGGTTCGTTTGACGGAGACGACATCTTCAGATAGGTTAGCTGTACCTCGGCGATGTGGTCGATACTCTGTACATCGTGGCCGCCTGCACTTAACCTACGAATATGTCAAGACAATTATGAGAGAATCGTGAAAGGTGAAATGAGTTAAATGCATTTGAACAGTCACAGTAGTCCCGGTCAGAGCTGGCTCGAGGACAGGGCCGGGTCAGACTCTGATTTCCGAGAGAAGCATAAACAGCCCGAGCTTGTTTTGATTGTGGGCTTCAGTTCTTTGTCGCGTTCGGCCAAACACTTTTGATAATAGTCGTAGTCCTTCAAGTACCAAACGGGGGGCCAGCGGTGCTCCACGAGGTACGCCTGGTTGTCGGGGTGCAGCAGGCGGAGGCTGCGGGGCGACATGCGGCACAGCTTGTTGTAGTTGACGCAGAGGTGGTTCATGCACCAGTCGGCCAGCTGGTGCCCGTTGTGCAGCTGGTGGAAAAAATCCAATAATAAAGAGAATTTGCAATTGTGGAAGTACCTTGACGGGTTCTAGCAGTCGCAGACAGTGCTCGATGGCCTCAGACGGCTGCAAGCACTCCAAGTCCTCGATGACTCGCTTTTCGACTAAATTGACGAGACGAGGCAAGCAAAGACGATTTGCTAACTCGAGTAAATTGACGCAGCGGACCGCCGACACTGCGGGGATTTCGTCGGTGTATAAGTAACACAGTAATTTGTGGAAGGTGTACTCGCGGACTCCGGGGAACTCGATCTGCAAAGAAGAGGAGTCAGACGAGTCAACAGAACATATTACGAATTTACAAGGTGTTCCTAAACCCCACATTAGAAGTATTGGGGAGTTCTAGTAATGAAAGTCATCTGAAAATTTGTATACAACCATAATCTCTTGCGACACTTCCGGTTATACCGGAAGTCGCTATCAACTTCCTTATTTTAGCTATAGTTTTTGATGCGTTTTTTTTTATTACTACAGTTATTTTAAGATAACTTTAATAAGCTTTCGATATACCTAAATTTTACCGTTTACGCAAGATTTAGGGTTTTTATTTTTTTTGGATTTGACCTTCCAGTTCAAAAATAGGTAACTCTGCCATTGTTAAAAATTTGAAAATATTTTTCAGCTCATTTGAAAGAGGAAGCCAAGATCTTTCCTCCGGTGCTTTCAGTTTTCTAAAAAAGAATAACAAACTCCAAATTATTTAAAGTTAAGTTTTCAGAACTTTAAGCACCCATAACTCATTTGTTTCAAATGAAATGTCAAAAGTTTTATTTAACTAAGTGGTAGAGAATTTAATTCTGCATGGATCTGTATTAACATTCCCTATACTTATGTTTAATAGTTTTCAAGTTACAATAACTTTTTGTTGGAACTGAGAAATTCATCAGCCATAGGTCTATTCTCATACTTTGCCATGGAAACGAAGGAAAAAATGTGAGAAATCAAGGTTTTTTAAACCAACATTTCATTAATTTATTTTGTTTTTAGGGGATAGATAACACAATTTTGAACAGTTTATTGTTTAAGTTTAATCAGAAGTATTTTTATGACAAACTACGCAAAAATAGCTGTGGTTAGTAAGAAATTTCTTACAATGACAAAAAAAAAACATAACTTAAGAATTATCACAGAAGATATAGGGAATACTAATACAGATCGATGCAGAGAACAAAATTCTCCTTCATCTAGCAAAAAAAAAATTGGGACATCCCATTTGAAAAAAATAAATTATAGGTGCTTGAAGTTGTCCAAACTTAACCTTAAAATATTTGGGTTTATTAAAATTTTTTCCAGTTTTGAACACGCTAAAGCACAGATATGGACTTTCTCTTTTAATTTTCCAAATATGATTTCGAAATCTTTAAAACTAAGAGAGTTACCGATTTTTTAAGTGACAGGTGCGAATCCAAAAATTATGAAAAAATCCCAAATATCTCAAAAACGGTTAAACTTAAGTATAGGAAATGCTGATAAAACTCCCTTAAAATAACTTATTAATCCAAAAACGCAGTGGCGGAAGTGCCGCCATCTTGAAAATATTAAAAAGGATTATGGCTGAGTACCAACTTTCAGATGACTATCTTTATAAGAACCTTCAATACTTCTAATGTGAGGTTTAAACAACCTGTATATTTTTTGATTATTTTCAATTCTAATCAATTGATTATTATAATTCGATTATGTGAGGTTGTGCTTTTAGTGTCCTTGTTGTTACACATAAAGATAAGAAAATTGATTGTTAATTTTTTGGTAAAAAATCTTTTTTACTCGTAACATTCATTTCTTTTTCACACAGTAAATACGCAAACAAAGCGGTCCATCATTCCCGTGATTCGGGTAAAACGTTTAAGCATACTTGATTTGTTTATACGGGTTGGCAAGGAGATAGTAAACCACTTTTTTTTATGTTGTAAATTTTTTTTTGCCTATTTTCTTGGTTCTTATTCTACATAACGACAGATAAAGGTTAAATTGAAAAGGTTTCTTATATTTACCACAAATTTTTATTTTAGACATCATGTCATGGAAACCCGTGTAATTAGTTTTGTTACTACCATTAACATTTCCTTTTTTGAACATTTCGCGAAGAAATATATAAACTTTGGTAATAAAAATAATGGAAGACATTTAGACTAATTATGGTTACTCAGTTTTATGAGAAGACGAACTCCTTAATATTCTTCCATATACATTATTATCATCTACCATAATATAAATATATCTTTACCGACAATTTTTTGCAACACAAGATAGTTTTAGTTAGTACTTACGAGTATGCATCGATATTATTCTTATTTTTGTTTTAATGTATTTGATATAAAAGCAGAAGCTAATGTACTTTTTTACTTAATGACTTTTTTCATTGTGTCGTAATTTTATTGTACATGTTATGTGCTTTATTTTGAGTGTTACAACAGAATTTATGAAATCCCATTTTAAAATTTGAGATAATTTGTAATTTTAAAATTGACTATAGATACAATTCAAATGAATGCCCACAAAAAATTGTTTTTTTTTAATAAACCTTGCCTGTTGAGCCATTCACAGGCTAGTTATGAGCAAGAAATCGTTGAAAATCTATTTATTTTAACAAAATCAGTACTCGCGTTAGTGGTTTTAAAGCTAGGAATCATAGAAAATTCAGGTTCTTATAGAACTAATGCTTAAATTTTTGTTTTAATTGGTTTACTTCGTTTTAAAGGCCACGAACTAACACAAACATAATCGTTTTCCATAAAACTAAGGCGGCTTAGGCGATTTCTACTTTCGCTTATAAACGAGTAATAATAGAAAATTGACTTACTTTAACAGCGATTTGATGCGTTTTAAATTATTCAGAGGCTGGTCATAAGCTGAAAACAATTGAAAATCTACGTATTTCACCAGAACCCATCCAAAAATTGTCGTTTCCAGCGAAAATTAAGCTGTCAGAACACTTTCCAAACTATTTGGTTCGTTTTTAAGAATGTTTTTTGTCAGTCTTATTATAAGAATCACACTGCCTACAGGGTCCGGCAAAAGTGTAGAGCCAAGCGTTTTTTTTGCCTAAACTATTCATTTTACGAAAACATTATTAGTGCATTATCAATTCCCTTAAAATTGTGATCATTTTCGAAGAATAACATTTTTCGAAATTCTTTGTACGACTTCTTATTCAATATTTTTTTTTATCTGCAAACGTCATAGAAGTGACAGATTTAATATTTAATAAGTTCTGCTTTTGTGCCTAAATATTTTTAGTTTTACCAATTTACTGAGCAGTTTACAATATATCTCACATTGAAACAAATAAGAAGCGGTCGTTTACTGCATTGTAGAACAAAAATATTTTATCTTACAGATGCATTGTTTTCTGTGAAAGAAATCAAATTTCTTCTCTGATAAACTGACAAGAGAGATAAAGCTGTCAGTTCTACTCACAAGAGAGTAAACCTGGAGAAAATTAGGGAAAAACTATGAGATAACTATAGCAACACAGGTCACTACGAAAACTGACATAGAAATATGCTAGTGTTACAGGCGGATATTTACTTGAATTTCTTGGATTTTTTTAACAATGCACCTGTAAGATAAAACGTATATCACACGTGATCGAAATGCCATTATAAAACTCAAGAGAATTGTCCCACTCGTGAGCAAGCGCACTCGTGAGTCAAAATTCTGACTCGCATATAATGATGCACTATATCACTTATAAGATAATATCCTATAAGACATTCGAGGAAGTATAAAAAGTATAATATATAGGTATCATGTATGTTTTAGACCGGTAAGAGTTTTGAAAAATGACGTTGTTTTGAGAAATCCCATAGTGTTAAAATGGTTATGGCTATGTGACAAAAAAGATTATATTCAGAAAAAGTGCATTACATTTACCATAGTTGGCAAAAATTGTTTAAAACACTGTCGTGATAAAATAGTATTGTTATAGTTATTCGCCACATAAACTATCACTGTTACTCCTAATAACATAATCTACTATTTTGAACTAGTGGTTTTTCTAAATAAATTACTAAAGTTGGAGCTCATCATGAGTATTTTCCCAACTTGACCGAAGAGGAGACAGGTGACTGCTATGTCAGATGAAAATATTCTCAATGAAAATAGTTTCATGGTCTGACAGTCGGCTTATAAAAAAAATTCAATTTGATTCATTACTAAAGTAAAAGTAAAAGATTTGTGAAATGCTTACTGTCTTATGTATTTCCTAACAATTTATTTCACTTTTTGTTTAATCAAACTAATAATTAATTAAAAAAATTGAAATAGATTTCAATAGATCGCTGCAGTCACTGTAGATTGATTTTAGAATACATTTTAGCAAATCAATAACAACAGCTGTTGCGGTAATAATAGACATAACTTATGTTTTTGATAGATTGACTAATTTAACTCAATATTCTAGATACTGTTTTATGTAGTGAAGATTTTATTTTGCTGAAAATTGGCCGTTTTTATGGAACTGTGTGCAATGCATTGACATGGGTTTTCTAAAATTGAACATATGCTAATGTAGTTAATAGAGTTTTGTTAAAGTTCAGCGAAATAAACTTTGTACCATATAATACGAAAGATCAAAGAAATGCATTGATATGATTTTTTTTAAATTAAATAAAGTAGTAATGGTGTTAGTATGTTGTGCTGTGTTCAGTATTATTGCTACTTCGTCACAATATTTCACTATTAGTTCATTTGTTTAAGTTAGCTGAAATTGATTTCATTAGACAGCTTCAGGCAGACACTTGTAGATTGATTTAAAATACATTTAGCAAATCAATAATAACAGCTGGGGCGCCAACAAAGATAACATTCTTTTTTTGATAAATTGACTAATTTAAAACAATATTTTAGAGACAATTGTTTGTCATTTACTAACGAGTTGTTTAGCAACGCACAACAGTTCTGAAGTCTCCTCTAGATTATTGCGACACTATCAGCTGTTTCATAGTTAGATCTCTCATTGAATTGAATTACCATAGCTAATACTTTTTTGAAGTGCATAAATAATTTATAACAACTAATTGTGAGAGAAAATGCGACGTTGACGTTTTTATAGTTTTGAAACAGCTAATACAGGGTGATTGTTTTACGGCCTACATAGAAACTTTTCAACTTCTAATACAGCTAGAGCTTTAAAATTTTGTATACCATCCAAATCGACCATTCTGAGTTGAACTCAATTATTTTCAAAATGGTTGAGCTACCGGAACTACAAAAAATTGGCGACAAGTTTGAAATTTTAAATAGTAACCACACATTTTTATTAGATAATTGAATTCACCTTCTCAAGCTGAGTAAAATTTACCCAAGTTGTTGGTGCTTATCTGTTGTAGTTTTGACATATGTCAATTTTTTATTAAAATTTTTGTTTGTAAGAGTTTATCTAAGATATCACAGCCCTTGACGATTTGCGATAAGTGAATAATTTTTTTTGCGTTCGATAACCAAAGTTTTGAAGAGTCTTCTAGAATTTTCAAAATTATCAACTGTCAAAATTCAAGGCTAGTATGATTTTTTTCAAAATGGTTATCAAAAAACTGCTATAACTCAGTTTTTTCAATGGAACGACCCTATTTTCTTGACGGCAATCGAAAGGACATCGATATTTATGGTGACTTTTATCATACGTCCTATACCTATCTCTTACAGTTTTTGAAAAAAATCACAAAAAACTGATTTTACTTCGTAATTTTCATAGTTAATCAAGTAGACCTTGCAAAATGGTCAACAATTGTCAAACTTTAATATTTTATTTAGTTTTATCTAGTTCATTATCGAATAAGGAGTAAAACAATAATATTTATATATGGTTTATTATAACTTAGTGGACTATGTAAAGTAACTCTGGCATCGAATTTTAAAC
This sequence comes from Tribolium castaneum, assembly GCF_031307605.1. NCBI lineage: Eukaryota > Metazoa > Arthropoda > Insecta > Coleoptera > Tenebrionidae > Tribolium > Tribolium castaneum. Next base: position 17,927,979 of record NC_087395.1, on the reverse strand, counting down.
TTCTTGAATGAAAATGGTGAACAAATCAAACATTTCTTTTAATTAGTAGCACCATTTTATCGAATTTTTCCAAAGTTTACTTGATTAAAAATGAAAATATAGCTAAATATCAGTTTGTTGCGATTATTTCAAAAACTGTAAGGGATAGATATAGAAGATAACAATAAAAGCCTGCATGAAAATTGATGTTCTTTTGATTGCCATTGAAAAAACATGGTCATTCCATTTGAAAAAAACTGTTGTATAATCATTTTTCATCATCATTTTCAAAAAATCATAGTAGCCTTGCAATTTGACAGTTGATAATTTTGAAGACTCTTCTTTTAGTTCACTTACTGTAAAGGGTTCAATAACTGTGATATTTTAAATGAACCCCTGCAAATGAAAATTTGTATAAAAAAAATGACATAAGCCAAAAACTATGACAGATAAGTACTAACAACTAGGATACAAATTCAGCCATTTTGAAAGTAATTTAGTAGAACTCAAAATGGTCGATTTGGATTATATACAAAATCTTAAAGCTCTAGCTATATTAGAAGTTAAAAAGTTTCTAATGTAGGCTCTAAAAGAATCAGTTTGTATAATTCTTTCAACAGTAAAGTTTCTTTACTTTAATTTAATAAATGGGACTATGTAACTCTACGAGTTTTTCCAACATTTACCACCTAAAAATTTAATTTCTTTGTGTTTCTTTTTAAATTTAAACAAATTACTTCCATGGCGTAACATATGAAAAATTAACGGTTATTAAAGTCAGAACTACAGATATTTTTTTAAACAAATGCCTTCGTCCAAGTGAAGATTTAATAAGGCATATAATATTTCCGATAAAATACATACGACTTTGGCCTGACTTTCCCGGAAATCCCCGCTAAACATAGCTTTCATGACGTCACACCTCGCCGTAAGCATCGCTTTATGCGCCGCACACGCCCCATCGTCCAGCTCGAAGATAACATCGGCGAAAAGTCCCTGATCCAGACAGATATCCTGGAGGCGCCTCTTGAGAAAGTTCTCGTAGGTCTCGTCCGGATGGTCGGGCCCCACGAACGGGTGCTTGGTCAGCAGCACCAGCAGCTGGGGCAGCTCGAGGAACTCGGCCGCCTCGCGCGTCTCCTGCAGGTTGAGGGCGCTGCGGTCGATGGTGCCGGTGTAGGCGAACTGCAGGCACTGCCGCATGGCGCCGGGCGTCACCAGCTTGCTGAGCGTGACCACCGTCTGGCCCTCGGGCTGCACGCTCCTGATGCAGTGGAAGGCGGGGTGGTCGAGCTCGCGCGCCGACGGCAGCGCCTGGCAGCTGGCGCGCCGCTTGCACGTCTTCTGCTCGGCGCGCACCAGGCACTCGGTCTCGTCGGCGAAGTCGCCCAGCGAGCTCACCATGCTGGAGTCGCTGGTGCTGCGCGCGATGAGGTCGGCGGCCAGCAGCCGGTAGAAGGCGCGGCTGCAGGCGGCGAGCACGAAGCGGTGCGCCGGGAAGCCCACCGAGCCCACGACGAGCACGATGTCGGTGTGCGCGCGACCCAGGTACAGCTGGTGCATGTGCTCGCCGTAGGAGCCGACCACCACGTGCACGTCGGGCTTCATCGGCGGGGGCGGCTTGAACGGCGCCTGCAGCAACGGCCGCTGGACCTTCTTCAGGTTCGTCATCCAGAAGCGCTGCTGGCGGCGCGCGATGAGGGCCGCGCGGATGGCGTTTTCGAACACTTCGTTAACTCCGTAGTAGGTAAGTACCTGACGAGAAAAAATTATTCTTCAATTACTTTTCCAAGTAATTGACTTTTTTAAAAGAACAAGGAACAAAGAACCAAGTGATTTTTTTCTTATAATAAGTATTAAGAATGTTTTGTTCATTATTCTATTGTTACCTTGATACACTCAACCATAAGTAAATAAAATGCAAAAAAATGCAGTTTTCTTCTTTTATAATAGGCTATCAATTGAATGTAATAAAAAATTATTATAATAATTATTATAAGTCAGAAACATGTTTATGTCAGTTGGTTCCTTATTCGGAAGAAAAATTAACTAGACGCCCTCTGGTGATGACTTTTGAACTATGTCGAAAACAGTAACGAAATTTTCGTAATTCCACATTTAATTGACATCTAATAAATTGTTTAACAATTTTGCGTGTATAGTGTTAATTGGTTACATTAGAGAGAATCACTTTAAAAGTACGTGGTGGTAAATACTAGCTTTGACTATGGTTCTGCGATTTTTCGTGGTATAAAGTGTTTATTGTTGGAATTTGAAAGTGGATAAAAAGTGAAAAAGATTTAAATTTTCATTACAAAGTGTTATCAAACAGTTGTCTAATTAAAGACTGTAGTAATGGATCACAGCGAACACACAGTTGGGCTCAAGAAACCAATGAATTAGTGAAGTTTGTGAATTTTAGGTTAGAATTTTTCCACTGATAAAATCATGAAATACTTCGATAAATCAACAAAACTACAATTAAGATTAACAACTGCTAATACACTTAAAGGTAAATTATGCCAAAAGGTACGCTTTTTAATGTCTTTGTAATAATTTTCCAATAAAGAAAGTGAACCAAACAGTCATTCGTTATTCGTGTTTTCCTCGTCATCTCTCATTTGTCAACATAAGTTTCTTGCATCAAAGATGCAATAATCATTCCGCATAGGCAATGTAATAATTGTGAAGCCCCAAAATTCGTACAACGCTCAAAATATCCGAATAAACATTTTCCCGCCATTTATGGTTACTGTTTTCGACCTAGCTCAGTGGCGCCCCCAATGGTAACTTTACTTCCGAATTGCATAATGGGGTCCAATTGTCTAAAGCTTGGTTTAAACTAAACCGTTAATTAACGTCAAAAAACAATTTAAATGCACAATTTGAAAACGGATCGATGAGAAATTGCGTTATTCTTGATTTGCATAATGAAGAAATTATTTCGATTAAAAAATTAACGATACCCAGGTAGTAATTGCTGCAAAAGTAATTCATTATAATATTGCCAAAGATAGAGACAAAAACGGAAGGAGAACATTGTATTGGATGATAGTATGGATGATGAAGATTAGATAAACAGTCACAAAATGGTCAAATTTCTGCAGTGCCCCATAACAATGAAGTTATTATTATCAATTTTTATCCTGCTAAATTATTGTGAAACTACTTTTTTCTCATTTTTAATTAACTAAAAAAACGTTTGTGGCAGCACTGAACTGTTTTTTTTAAATTTAACTTTCAACTGCATATTCTTTATCAATTTAAAATTTTCCAATATTTCAATGATAGCTTGAATTATTTTTTCTCCTTCTCGAATCCTAAATAATTACTTTTTGAAAGTTGTAACTTCAAAATACTACTCTGAAGTTGGCGTGTTCTATCACACTGCTGCTTTTCCAGATAATTTTGGACTAGCGGACTGTTTCAAATTTGGTTTATACTCTTTTAGTTTATTAGGTCAGGTCAGAGGCTGTAGATGCGACCTGAAAACTCTGGCACTTGGGTGATGGCATTAGCACCATACGCATATTTATTTTTATTTTTTTATTCAATTTTCAACTTCACTATTGAAAGTGTTGTATGTAGATGGTTGCCCAAGATGAAAATTCTCGGACAATGTTTTTCGTCTTCGAAAAGGAAAGTTCTTTGATTTTTTAATTGAAATCATGAGTTGGTGTTTTTTCTTTTTAGTCTGAAATCATTACGTTTGCATGTCTGTCTACACCCACCCTAAATATAGACTTTTCTTGGTATATTTATATTACATTGAAATTTTCCAAAACAATAAAGTTTACACATCTGTTTTTTTCTGTTTTCAGTCATCCTGCAGCAAAACTTTTTTTAATAGAATTTACTCAAAGTTAAAAACTTAAATAAGTACTCACTAATTTCAATTTCGTTGAATTATTTTACTCTTGATAGTAAAACGAAAAGAAAATCCGCAATTTCAATTCTGTTGCTAACAGACTTAGTATATCAGAACCAGAATGTTGTAATGAAGAATGCTAATGCTTATTAGTATTATAATTCATATTTATAATGTGCTTATAAAATTTTAAAGAAATAAGTTTCTGCTACTGACAATCATAAAGTGGAGAAGTTATACCTCCTAGCAAAAACTAGCATGTCCTTATGAAGTCACTAGTCTGCTTCGTTTTACTTGTATTAGAACTTATGTTGGACTTAAGAACTCCAAGAAATTTTAAAGTTATGAAAGAAACCACAAAAAGCCGAATTATCTTTTACTTTTTTTACCGAAAGTGCTAAATCAATTTTTGTATTACGTTCAAAATTGTCGGCTCTAAATAACAGAGCTTTATATATTGGGATTTTTCAGATAGTTTTTCGTCGATCTCGAGACGTTTTGGATGATTCTGGGCTGATTAAACAAATTTTGCCTGTAAATGTTCTGGAAACATTCTAAAAGTATTACTTGAAAACTGTTACTATTACTCCCAGAACATTTTAACTACACAGAATTTCATGTAAAGAAATCCATTTTTGAAAGATTTTACTATTTAATGCGATATTTTTACACTTACTAATCAATAATTACATATTATTTAACTTTTTTTTTAAACTGATCGTATCATGTCCGGTAGTCTTAAAAAAACAACCAAATCTGTGTAACAGCGATGAAGTATAAATAATAATTTGAGTCCTCAAAGAACTCCTGGATTACAATCAGTTACTTTGGTAGAGTGAATCGAAACAAATTAGAATAATGAAGAGTTTACTGCGTATTTTAGATTTTTAAAAAGCATCATTTTTTTAACAAGTTGATGAAGTAGATACTCTGCAGCAAACAAACAAACTTTTCAGTAACTCGAAAATTAAAGGTCATAAGTGGTAATGCTTAAAAAAGCCTAAAAAATGCAAATTTTACAAATATACAGGGGTGCCATTTAAAAAACCACGTAATAAGCTGTACTGTAATAATGAAACTCCCTGTATAAGGCAAAACAATTGTAAAATCTACATTTTGGCCTCCCATATGCAGTGCCTTTTGACTCATTTCAATATCATTGACAGTGTAGGTGTAACCGAGCTTGTCATTATCAATGACTCACCCTGTATGTCAGTATTTCTCTACCAAATAGCACTGAGTCCGTCTGTTAGTTTTTAAATTTGAAGAAAAAATTGCGTGCCATTTAAAAACGTCATGCTTTGGTCATTTTGTTTTTTTATAAAAAAAACTACACAATTTTTTCATACATTTTTTGTACTGTACTTTTTTCATGCCATTTGAACGTTATACAAACTGTTCGGTTTACAGCGTTAAAAAGACAATAAAATGTGATAGGACATTTATTTTCTTTGTTGTACATTTTGAACTGAATCAATGTTAATGAATGCGAATTTAAAAAAAAAACGAATAAATTAATACCTATTTTTATATATTTTTTATTTTAAAATTAGGAACAGATTACAGTAAATTCATTTGCAAAGGAAGTTCTTTAAACAGACATGTTAAATAATTTTATCGATTCATCCGAAGTAATTTTGTAATTAGCAAAAAATTCTTATATGAAAATGTAGATGCGAAAACACAGAAATAGGGTCAAATTTCGTATCAGATAACAGTTTTTGATGTAAATGTGAAGACAAAAAGTGCTTACTTAACATTGCAATTTCCTATGAACAAGAAAGTAACGAAAATGCAAAATAATTATATGAGACAGAAAACAATTAAATGATACGAGGGAATAAAAAAGTGCCAATTTTATTTTTAAACTACGTCTAAAGAAGAATTTAGAACTTGTTCTAACTTCAAGCCTATTTCAGTTCAAATAAATTACAGAAAACTGAACAATCTTCATAACACATAATTATTGTTTCCTTCGACAAATGAGTTTTTGCAATAGAAGCGTCCTTTTTCATTAATTTTTTTGTACGAAAAGCTGATTTTTATCCATAATTTTAATACAATATTATGCCTGTTCTTACTGTTAGCATTGAGTTCTGTTTTCATAGACACAAAGTGGTAAACTGTCTTCAGGAGTTCGATAAAAATGCGTTCAACAAATCGAAATCTTCAAAATGAAAACATAATAAATTTTCTGGGGCAAAAACTACAAACAAAAACAATTTATGGCCTACAGAGACAATGAGCTGCTGTTAATTTTCTCCGTTAAATTTACAATTTTGTAATTTTTTACGTTAGCCATTTTATGAAATTCCGCCATTAGAATACTTTTTTTGCAGGCGAATTCCCTGGGGTTCGCGAACCACCGGTTGGGAAACACTGTTCTATAGTAATTAATAATTATACAATAAGTGAATTAAACCATTGCTTATTTGCGAGAAGAAAATTTAATACCACGAGCGCAAGCGAGTGGATTAATTCTTCGAGCAAATTAATAGGTTTAATTCACGTGTCGTATATATTTTTTTATTCAAATTTGACCAAAAAATGCAAGAAAATGCTAAAATTAACCGTTCGGTCTATACAAATCATATCACATGCGAATCAAATTTCCATAACAACGAGTTGTTTATTTATTTGCAAAAGTGTGAGAATTGTAACGCGTATGGAAAAAATGGCTAGAATCAGCGATTTTAAAGAGGAAAACCAGTTTTTCCTGCCTGAATTGGTCATTCAAGAAGCTTCAGAAGCTATAAATAAAGTGGTGCCAGCAAAATCTAAACAATCATACGAAAAAGAGTATTAAAATTTTTGTGAATGGAGGAAGCGGAAGGATGCAAAGGGAGTAGACGAGAGAATAATTTTGGCTTATATTTCTGAACGATCCAAAAATGCAAAATCTTCGTCATTGTGGGCGTATTATTCCCAACTGAAGAAAATGTTATCAGTTAAAGAAAATATCGATATAAGCAGGTTTGTGAGGATTATATTGTTTATAATAAGTTTTGAACTAATAAATAATTGTTGTAGATTTCATCAGGTATCTGCTTTCTTAAAACAACACTCTGTAGGGCACAGACCAAAGAAATCTAAAGTCTTCAGCTTCGAAGAAATGGAAAAGTTTTTAGACACTGCTTCAGATGATGAATATTTGCTGCAAAAAGTGGTTCTAACTGTGGGAGTTTTTGGAGGCTGTAGAATTGGAGGAGAATTAGTTGCCATGTCAGTTGATGACGTCGATGATCGAGGCAACGTAATTGTGGTCAATATTCCTGACACGAAGACTTATAAGCCAAGAACATTTACTATCATCAATGGAAGTAACTCTATTCCTGCCATTGACGTTTTTCGCAAGTACAGAAAACTACGACCCGAGAGTATTTTACACAAACGGTTGTTTATCAATATAAATCAATAGTGGAATAATTTTTAAATCACTAATTAAAACGGTTTTAATTCACTAGTGAATAAATCACTACTTATGCGTGATACTATGGAATCAATAATGTCACTTTATAATGTCAAAATTGAATAAAAAAAAGAAACGAAAGGGTTGTGTCGTACCGACGTTTCGTAGTAAAAGAGCCCCAATTCCCTGGCGACGTCCCTCGCCTCGTCCGGCATGACGAGGTCGCTCTTGCGCGTGGCCCTCACAAAGGGGCTGCGGTCGCGGAAGTAGCTGAGATAGGCCTCGTCTCGGTACATGTACCGGAGGTCGTTCTTGCACCCGACGAGCAGCACCGGCGTGCTCGGACAGAAGCGCCGGATCTCGGGGAACCACATGAGGCGGCAGTTGCGCAGCGAGACGGGGTTGTTGATGCTGAAGCAGAGGAGGACGACGTCGGAGCGGCCGTAGGCGAAGCGGCGATCCTTCTCGTGGTCGCCGAACGTGTCCCAGAGACGTAGAGAGACGTTGACGCTGTCGACCACTTCCCAGGAGCGCTCGAGCACGTCCTTGTAGATGCGGTACTGGTCGATCGCCCATACTGTGGGGACGTGGGTTGCGAGCAGCTGGGCCAAAGAGACTTGCTTGTTGCATGCACGGGCGCAGATCAGACGGGTCTTGCCGACGGCCGTGTCGCCAACCACCACGCACTTGACGAGTTCCTGGTGGGGTTGTTCATTATCCATCCCCGGCGAACGCTGCGGCGACGATGGCCATCACACCACGGCCCCCTGAACATTTACTCGCATTAGTGCGGCACCAAACAACTTTATTAACATTTTTACAGGTTTTATACGGCAGCATAACAAAATATTGTTCCGGGAAACGTAAAACTTTGCATATTAATATTTAACGTCTTAATTGTGCAAATCATTACTTTCCTTTTTTTATTATTGAACAGCAGGCTAAAATAATGGCTAAGTCCTCAATTTGTTCTGTTCTCATACACTTACAGTGTATACTATTTTTTATAAAGATTAAAAATAGGGAGATTAATCTCTAGTGTCATTTAAAAATTTCGAATTTTCGAAAAGCGCCAAGTTTAAGAGATTTAGATACCAAGTCGATAAAGTTGAATTTTTTCCGTCATAAGTATACACTTGTAAATGTAAAAAAATAATGTTAGTCAATAGGTGTACAGGGTTGTAAAAAGTAACTTTAGTGCAGAGGTATACAGGGTGGTGCAGTTATCATGTCCGAAACTAAGACGTTTAGAAAAAAACGAATGGCTCATTCTGGGGCTCGTTTTTTGTGAAAACAATTTTAGTCAAAACCGTTAACAATGGGCCATATGAATAAAGTTAAATAAATATACTTCTACTTCTAATAGTAAAAGAGAGACATAATTTAGTATTTTAGCAGAAATAAAGAAATAAAATTTAAAAAAATATATATTAATTGTATTAATTAATTATGAAAAAAATGTTGCTTTATTTCACTTATACTACCCCGTATTGTGCAAATACGGGGTGAATTAAAAAAGTCAAAATATGTGTACAGTTTCTGAAATAATATGTAAGAGAGTGCAACCTCCATTTTGGTATCAAAACATTGCTCAAAATAATTCAATGTAAAGGAAATTTGTGTCTTATAAGTACGTACTTCATTCCGAAGTTTGCATGGCTAATAGTCTCGGTGACATTTGATACCAAAATTTTTGCCTATTTTATTTTTTTAATGTGAAATAATATACAGGGTCGTTAAAAAGTATGGATACAGTTAAATATTTAAAAAACTATTCACCTAAACTTATTGAAATTTGGTGTATGCTTAAGAGTATATAAATTCTATCGGTTCAGATATTTATCTCCATTTGTTCTTCGGATACAAGGCTAACTTAATTTTTTTGAAATAGCAACAAGAGTTAAATTTAATATTTTTGAGAAGAGCATTTTTTTCTGAGTTCTATGGTATAACACATGCATACCTTAATTTAATCGAAACTTAAAAAAAATCGAAAATTTTGAACAATGTAACTAAATGTAACTAAAGTATTTGACTAAAGTATCGACTTAAGTCTTAGTCTCGAAAGTTCAAAAACAGTTTTTTCCGTAGCTGTTTTTACACATTTTAACAAAATTTTTCTAAAGAAATGTAATAGGTTTTGGAGATAATATTTTTTTACAATTTTCGTTGGCCCCGTAAATTTAAATTTATTCGCCACTAAACCCCTTATACTACAGGGTATCTCAAAAAACTAGCAAATTCCGAATTCAGAGCACTGTTGAGAATCACTTTAGTAGTCCAAATATAGAAAAAAAACAGGGCATCGTTACAAAGATACAGTGGTTCGAAGGTGAATTGCGTTTTCTTCAAATACACCCCAAAAATTGCAGTGTTTTTGTTATTTATTTCTGTTATAAATTTTTTAATTTTTGAAAAAAATGAAACAGTAAATTACAAAAATGTAAGATTTTTTACTCCGAAATAAAGCTATTTTTTTTTAGAAATTCAAACACTAAAATTTTTAGCCTGCGTTTATAAAAAATACAATTCAAACCAATATTTTTTTGTGGGCAAGCTCCGAATCTTTTTTTTTCTACATTTGGACTACAGAAGTAATATTCTGTATGTTCTGAAATCGGGAGTTAATTCGGTTAAGGCAAGTTGAGTTGTTGTAACGTCTTCTGAGCTGTACTATCATACCTTAAAATATATATCTGTGAATGTAAATGGAATACTACCATTTCACTCTGTATAGTCAAATTTAGTTTTCAAATTTTATTACAATTTTTTTCGTTGTCTGTCCATTTTACAAACGAGTAACCGTTTCATAATTAAACTTCATGTTATTCTGTAAAAGAACTAGTTTTATTTACGGAAGAGTACATTTTAGAACAGAATGCAAGAATACAATATCATTTGCAGTTTTAAAAAGTTTGAAATTAAAGCATTTTATTTAAAAACCAGTGCAATCACTATCCTGATATCGACTGCATTTTTTCACATTTTATTTTTTTTCTTGAAAACGGTACATTTTACAAAAATGTATAAGGGGACAAAAATGTTTCTAACTCTAATAACACCAAATAAGTCAAATTAACTACAATTTATTTTTAATAATCTTTTAATAATAAAAATTTTAATAATTAATTAGTATTAATTTACGTGTTCAAATTGTGTTCCAAGTAATACCGTCAAGGAGCTGACCGTTTGTGTTAAGCAATCATCAACCCTATCATTTAGAAATCACGAGAGGATGTGTGCAAGACCGCAAGCTTTCCTACCCTAAAGGGTTCAAGCGTGCATTGCGACCGAAGGGCAACATTTTGGGCAATTTTTATAATGGTACTACTGACCCACTAACATTGACATTGATAAGTTTTTTTTGTTTTTACGCTGTTTACGTTCCATTGGTTTTTTTTTGAATTAATGAAAATATCGTATCTAGGCATAGGCCGAGACGGGTTTTCAGCCTCAATTTATTTTTAATTTTAACTCAAAAATGACACGTTTTCGGCAAAAATTGGAGAGAGAAAAGTTGTTTCTTTTGACGAAGTCTATGATTGGTTAAAATTTGTGAGCGCAATCCACAATTAGCCTGTATGGTTAAAATATTGACACTTTCTCGCAATCGACATTACACACTTATGGACTACTTAATCGGTCATGATGATTTCATGACATGACGGTTCAGCAATGATATAAAAGACGTAAAAAATAGTTTCTTGCGTGATACCTGCGCAATAATAAACATTCTACAATAATAAAATGAGTAATGACGAAAAGTTCATAAAAATTGTACGTTTCATTTGATTCATAAAACAATAATTTAAAATTTTACACCCGTAACATTATTGATTCTTTCATTACTTCCACAAATAAGTAAAAAGTCATAAAATGTGATTATGCTACTAAAATTGTAAAATTTAAATTGAGACGAAAATGCACGGACTGTATATTATTTTTAACTATTTTGAGTTTTCAGTTTGTTTATTAAAAACAAAAACATCACCTAATTGTGACCATTCAAGATTTATTCTGTCGGTGGTCTGAAAACAATGAAGTGCTACAATATGTATTTTTTAAATAATAAGTGACGTATGTAATTAATAATTAATTTTCAAGACATTCGATACCTACACGTAAATAACTAATTCAAAAGCTGCTTGTTTTCATTAAATTATTATAGTTTCCTTAAATACAGTGCATCTGGAAGTTAAAACATTAACCTGTAGCCGTTTACAAACAATTTTTAAACTTTGACATTAAAGAAAATGTGTAAAGTAGACGGAGTTTAGTTGAAACATTATAATGTTTACTATTTTTTTATTTACCTTGAGTTTTCAGTTTCAAAAGTTATGTTAACAAAAAAATAATAATTATTAATTAATAAAAAATTCAAAAATAATTAATTTAAAAGCTTATTTATTCTCCTTAAGTTAATTATTAGTTTCTTTAAAGCCAGATCACCTTATATGTTAAAATAACTACAAGGTGTGATAAAATGATTTTTATCTAGTCGCCTGTGAATGTCTCATGTAAAATCAGAAATGCCGCTTTATAGAACTAATGACAGGCATTCGGACATTCTCTCCATTTATTAAATCTCCAATTCGGAAATAAGCTTCGATAATAAACGTGTTTTCTTGTACAAAGTAATATTTAAATTGCTTATTATTATTATTAATTGACAAGTTGTGAATTTCGCAACTGACAGTTTTGATATTTAAGAGGATTCACTTGAACAGAACGGCACAAATTTTTTACATGAAAACCTATTTCAAAGTTAACTAGATGAAAATCATTTAAACACACTTTGTACATACAACGTTGGGCAAAAGTATGGAACCAATTAGTACATCATTAAGTGTTTTAAAAATGTGATGATGTTCAAGAATAAAATTTAAGAAAATAAAAAATAAAAATAATTTTAAGAAAAATTATTACACACTTTCCTTGTTTTCATAAAGTAATAATAATAATAATAATAATAATAATAATAATAATAATAATAATATCTTTATTGTGTTATTACATACAAGTATGTTTACACTCGTCAAAGCGGAACCTATACCTGATGATGAGATGCCAAGTGACGAACATACTCCTCAAAATTATAAAACGCATTATTTACAAGAAATGCTTTATTTTTTTTTAAACACGAAGCATTAAGCTTTTTTATTGCCTCCGGGAGTAAGTTGAAAAACTTGACACCAAAATAGTCTACACCTCTTGATTTGTTAATTCGGGGAAAATGCAACAGTTTCTTGTGCTCTAACTATGGTTTGCTATATCGTAGTTTGATAAGCGAGTATGTAGAAAAATCAAACTTTGCAGAATGTACAGGCATGGCACAGTAAGAATTTGGAGAGAGGAAAAGGCAACACGAGAATCGTCTCTATAACCAAGGTTCACTTATAAATATTTTAGGCACAAAAGGCTTGGTTCCATATTTTTGCCCAACTCCGTATGTAAAAATAAAAATATGTGATTTCAAAATCCCAATGGTTCTCTTGCCAAAAATGTAATAAATAAATAGTCGGTGAAATGTACACGTTTACATTAAAATAAAAGTGTATGTTTAACAGGTTGATCATGGGCTAAATTTGTACCAACTCCAAAACCGCAAAATGCATAAATCAGGTGGTTGCTTTATCGGCCGTGAAGATCAACATCCCACAATGCACTGCTTGTTGAGCCTTTGAAAAAAATAAACAAAAAGGTCAAGCGTATTTTTTTCTTAAATCCATAGCGAATTGTAACACGCACTAAACAAGCAATACACTACACTGTATTTTATCACAGAATTAGTTGTAATAATGACATACCCAGGAAAAGTAAAAGTACTTGTTCACAATTAGTTTCCCTTAGAAACAATCCGTCTTATCTCGAGCGAAATGACTCAGCGAATTTCAATTTTTTATTTTTAACTTGATCGTGAACTTTGCAAGTCAATGTTCTATCGAATCGCAATCGTACAATGCGACGTCCCTGCTAATTCCAAGCCCGAGAGAATGTTGTAAACAAAACAAACCCAGCGTGCAAAATATTGACTGTCTGCTTAGCGCTGCTCGTGATCAACAAACCAATTGCGCCTCTTTTCCGGAATCAACAAAACGCATCACTTGCTCCTCAAGTGCATCCACCTACACCCTGAACACGTGAATGCCGTGATCAATGCACGCCGCAGCGGCCCCGGGGGCCCCGTGCGCGGCCGGCAGGTGTGGCGGAGCCCGGGCGCCGCGCCCGCATACTCACATTCATCAGTTTGGCGAAGAACCGTCGAAGAGCATTTATTGGACGTCCGGCCTGCACTGCACTGCACTCCTCGGCGGACTCGGGCGAACTGGCCCTCTGACGTCGCGGTGACGGCACGACTTGATCAAATCGACGCTAATTTGCGACCAGCGACCGCTAAACGCGCCCATTATCGAATAAAGGCCCGCGCAAAGCGGCGATTTTTTCGGAAAAAGTCAGCATGCCTCCGATTTTTCGCGCTGCAAATAACGGCGATTGATTTTTGGGCGCCGTGACGTCAAGCGCGAGGTCGTCACGGGTTCATCGGAGTTTGAACTCGGCAGAGCCGTAACGTAATGATTTTGCCGCAACCACCCCGCCGACGCAGACGGGGTGGGGCCGCCCCTGGACGCCGTGGACCCGCCGGTTTAAAATTAAAACCATTATCGAGCCGTCGCCTTGAACGCTTTGTTGTTGTTTTGATGCAGGCTCGGACAAACACACTCAGCAAAAAAATCGTTTTATTATAATTGGCGGAATCTCGGACTGGGCTATTTTTAGCCGACATGAAATTTTCAGGAGAGAGTTTAGACGGAATTGGTGACGCTTGAGCCCAATCAATGTTTCAGCGAGCGATCAATGAAATTGCCACACAACCAATTAATTCAATTTATTACAGTTATAGAAAATAAGTTAACACGATAGCGACTGCAGGATCTTCTGCAAGTTGATAAAGTCCAACTCCAAGTCAACGATCCGAGGCTTCTCCCCCTTCGGCAAGTAGCTCTTCGGGATTTTCACGTAGCCGATATTCACCGGCTTACTCTCACTCAATGCCTGGAAAAAAGTATTAAATTCTGGTCAATAATAATAATAATAATAATAATATGTAATTGTCCCTCAAGTCGTCAGTCATGGAGCATCCATGCACCGTCTTATCGGACTCGTCAATATATGAAATTCTACAAATTTGTAGGGAATTTGGAATAATTGAGGTATTCTTCAATACTATAGAAAGCTTTGTCTTGTAGGAAGAATGACAGGCGACTGCGAAATTTATTAAAAGACTTAGATTCCTTAATTTTTTGTTCCAAGTTGTACAATTTGATTCCATGTAGGATCATGTTGACCAATAGCCAACCTAGAATGTGGCAGCTCAATGTGGTTTCTTGTCCTTGTATCGTACGCGAGAATATCGCTTCGTTTATTAAGAGTGCTTACATGTTGTCGAATAAACAAAAGTAAGTGAAATATATATAAAGATGGGAGGGTCATAATACCAAGTTTTCGAAAGATAGGACAAATAGATTATTCAAAAAGCTGCTGGACCCCCAAAAAATAATTCCATAAGTAAGTACACACTGGACAAGCCCAAAATATAACATTTTAAGAATGTCACCAGACACAGTGGGCTTTAAATTTCTTATTAAAAAACAAATCCCACTTAACTTATTACACAATTTATTTATATGACTTTCCCATGTTAATTTAGAGTCCAACGTTATCCCAAGAAAATTAATTTCATTTACATTTTTTATTGACATTCCACATAGTTTAATTAGAACACTGTAATCAAGCGTCACATTTTTAGGCAAAAATTTAACCAAATAGGTTTTCTTCAGATTTAATACCAGCCCATTTTTCAAACACCAGTTATTTATAGTTGTAGACACGTAATTTCCACATTCAACCAAGTCTTCATGATTCTTGTTAGTTAATATTGCATTTGTGTCATCTGCATAAATAATTAATTTATTAGATTTTGGATTTGTAACTAACAAAGGTGGTAAATCATTAATAAAAATTAAAAAAAGAATGGGACCCAAAACCGATCCCTGCGGCACACCCAATTCAACATACGCTGGTTCGGACATATGATCATTCAGAGCAACAACTTGTCTTCTTTTATGTAAATAAGTTTTAATCCAATTATTTGAAATTCCACGAACACCACAATGGTGCAGCTTTTCTAACAAAATACCGTGATTCACAGAGTCAAAAGCTTTCATCAGATCATAAAAAAGCCCAACTGTTTGTTGCTTATTATTTAATGAATCATATAACGCAGAAACTGTTTCATTTATAGCAGTTATTGTAGATTTACCTTTTCTTAAACCATGCTGACTAGAAGAGATCAAATTTGTACATTCCAAAAACCTTACCAAGCGATCAGAGAATATTCTCTCAAAGATTTTATGAAATTGATTTTGGACTGCAATTGGTCTATAGCATGAGACTTCACTTTTGGAACCTGTATTTTTATATATTGGGACAACTTTTGAAGTTTTTAAAGCTTCAGGAAAAACACCTTTTAAAAGGGACTCATTGATTAAATGGGATAATGGGGAAGATATTAGATCTCTGACAGCAATTAGTAAGGTCCCAGGTATTTCGTCGGAAGAATGAAACTAGGAGGCGAAGCACTAAATTTTTTGTAAAATTTTCACGAAAAAATAAAAATTTGCCACATGTTTTTCAAAACGCTGCAAATACGATTTAAAAATTGCAATCAGATCCTTGCTAAAAGGTTACAACTCCACACTTGACGTGGAGCACAAGCATAGTAAACGTACTGCAAAAATAAAATGGTCCAGCAGAGCTTGAAAAGTGACTGACATATCGTAAAATCATCGGTCTGTTACCTTACAGCTTCAGGCAAACTGTGGAAATGTAAGACTTAAACAAATGGAAAAGTGAAAATAAAATTTATTATAGTAATAATTAAAAACACGATCATTTTACGTTTAATCTTAGTAACCTGTGTTAGCAACCCTAAATAAAAAATAGTGCATTATACACGCCTGACTGTACGTTCGAAAGGTATCTCCCCTAATTTTTTGGTAATTTTTCACTTGCAGATAAAAATAATAACAAATCAACAAACTAACAAAAAATCAAATTCTAAATTTTATACTAAACCACGCAAATTATACCATCTTTTAATAAATCACGTGTCTGGTTTGCTTCTAAATAAAAGAGACCGATTATTTCTCCAACCAAGTAAAAATTTATAATTCTGATACCAGCGTTCGATGGGCTAGCAGGTAAGGATTCATTTGGTCTAAAAACTTTGTAGTTAAATTAACCGTTTAGTACCCAAAAACTCACAAAACTGCTACGACTTTATTTATTTACAATTTTTTTTTATAAAAATCGAGAATGGTCCTTATCATTGTACAGACTGGTGAGTAAAATTTCAGTATTTTTATTTCATTAGAAGTCGCGATTTTCTTGGGTGCGCGATAAGGTTGCCCACCCAGTATACTCAATGTCATTGCAACTCCAAGAAGGAATTAGAATTAGAATGGTCGATTATTATCAAGTAATAAATGATTAAAATTTGAACGATTTTAATCAAGTGGTAAGGGAGTTTTTAACTTTTAAGTTCTTTTGCCACCAATTTCTTTTCTTCCAATTTTTTGCTTTTGTGTCTATCTTTTTGTGTTTTTTTTTAATTCGTTTAGGTTTAAGTGTTTTAAAAACGCAATTAGGCCTGGAGACGATAAAACCAAAATTACTAGCAATTAAACAGTTTTGAAAGAGGCATGATTTTTGGACTACGACTAGAGATTTTTCATTTACAGACATTGCTAGTCATTTGGATAGAAATCGAAATAGCATTAAGCAATGTTATCAGTCATAGACTGGAGAAGACCGAGGACAGCGCGAAAGAGAAAGCATACCTTAAAAAAAACAAATGAAACCCAAAATGGTCGTCTTCGGAGTATGCCTATAATTCAATTACAAGACAAATTTTTGCCCAATGGGTGGGTTTAAAGGTCGTTTTTTATTACTTTGGACTGTTTACCATCGAAATTAGCCATTTGGACTGTTTCCTGTTGGATTTACTTGGTATGGGGGAAATGGACAAAAACGCATATCTAAGCCTGACCCATCAAACCTTTATTTCGAAACACAACGCGTTTCGACCATAATGTGGTCAATGTATACAGTGTATATTCTCACCTGAGGATGACCACTTTGTGGTTGAAACACATTGTCTTTCCAAATAAAAACTTTGGTGTGTCAGACTTAAGCTGTGTTTTTGTTCATTCTTTCCAAACCTAGGAAATCCAACAAGAATCAGTCCAAATAACCTAATTGTATGGTAAACAGTCAGAAGTGAAGTACAACGACTTTAGAACTCAACCATTGCTCAGAAATTTTTCTTTTACGTCAATTATTGCTGTCCGGAGATGACCATTTTGGACTTCATTTTTTTTAAGTCGCTTCCTCTTCTGCTTTGTCCTAAACCTTCTCTAATCAATGCATCAATGGTACTTGGATTTCTATTCAAACAAATAGCAATTTCTCTAAATAAAAAAACACCCCTTCGTAGCCCAAGAATTGTGCTTCTTTAAAATGTGTTAGTTGTTGGTAATTTCTTTTTTGTCAAACTCTAGGCAAATTTTCGTTTTCATAACACCAATTAAAAAAAACTTCAAAAATAGTCAGGAACTTAAAAAATTGGAAGAACAATTTTAAGTGTTAAAAACTCCTTTACCATCTGATTAAAAGTTAATACCTTACACATCACTTCGACAATAAAACAAAAATCAGAAATATGCATTAAATAAACGGCAGTGTCTTAGCTTATTTGGTGTTAAAGTGGGAGGCAGAAAATAAACTTTTTAACACTCCAGCGGTTGCAACAAGCATTGTTTTAATTAATGAAAAAATAAACGACAAAAATGAGACATTATTTCCAGTAAAAATAACTATGTATTTTATTATGATGTAGATTAATCCAATAATTATTCGGACAGGATAATGTTTCACTTGACTAGTTTCGTTCCTTGTTGGACATCATCTGAATCGGGTCAGAGAGCAATTACAAAATTATTTAATAATAAAATCATTAACTGTCCTCTCTTTTTGGAGCTATCCTGATGTTGTTCAATAGGACATAACTAGTTCATTGAAACATTTTTTGTCCCTGTAATTGGATTAATCTACACTGTAATTATTTCAAAGGAGTTACAAACCTTTCAATAATAAGTGTATTCTATATTTCTGTTATTCATTTATTATTGTTTCTCCAAAATAAAATTATAATTTCTATTGTTACTTGTTTGTACGGATTACATAAATAGAACTTAAAAATGCACAAAAGTAATCCGAATTTTTCAATGTCCGAGTCACGTTGGTTTTATTGACTGATTAACAAGGTATTACTTTACGAATTTTTGGTGTGGTTTTCGCTACATGAAAAAGCATATTTTTTATAGTGACATGATGGAGGAAATAATTTACTTCAATTTTTGTATTTAGATTGCGAGCTAAAACGGAGGATAACTTTTCTTTTAAATTAATTACCATACGCTATTTTTCACAAATCGTTCTTTTTCTTCTGGCAAGACAACGAGGCTGCCATCACAGTACCACACTATTGCAGCTATTGAGAAAGACAAACAGGCAATAGGGTACAAAAAAATATGTGTAAATCTCATAAAAGTACGTACTATTAATAATAATTACCATGGAACGTCCTTAGTAAATCCATATCTAGTCTTACAAATAATAACACAATTATTAATTTACTTTTTGTCAATTTTTCTCTACACACACTTGAAGGACTGACTTGAGTCGCGTTTTTGGGTTAATACCCAAAATGAGGTTTATTCCAAAATCGAAATATGAATGAAAATAGGGCAAGACAATACACAGATAAACCTGTTCTGCCATAATTACCCTAATGTAAATGGTACATACAGTTGTGGACAAAAAAAATGGGACATTTTTTTTTCGCTGGTGTAACATGCTCTCTAGGTAGTCGTGATGATTCTAATAATGATTCACATGGTTAGAAATTAAATATCTGTGGAAATTCATCTTGTTCTTAATTATAAAGCATGAATAGAGTAAAAAAAATTCTTAGGACCGATCATTAATTTAGTATCATTAATTTAATCCGCAATTAACTGATTAACTGATCACATGACAAAACTGAAACAATTTGATTGGTCTATTTGCGTTGTTAACTTTTAACAGCGCAATTAACTTTAATTGAACTTTCTATAAACCGGCCCTTATTTATCAGAAATGTTTTTATGGCAAACTATGCAAATATAGCTGTGGTCAGTCAGCAATTTTTTTGTGAAAAAAAAAAACAAATAACTTGAAAATTCTCAGAGATAGATGTAGGGAATGCATACAGATCGATGCAGAAAAAAATCTCCTCCATTTAGTAAAATTAACATTGGGACATAAATTAAGTTATGGGTACTTGAAGTTATCCAAACTTAACCTTACAATTTTTGGGTTTATTAACTTCTTATCCAATTTTAAACACACTGGATATCAGATATAGGCTTTCTCTTTTAATTCTCCAAATATTATTGCGAAATCTCTAAAGCTAAGCGAGTTACCGATTTCTTAATTGGCAGATGCAACTCCAAAAATTTTCAAAAAATCTTAAATATCTTGAAAAGGGTTAAACTTGGGTATAGGAAAAGCTGATAAAAACTTCCTTAATATACCTCAACTAATCCAAAAAGGCAGTGAAAAACATAGCTCCTTTTAAAATAATAAAGTTAATAGCAACTTCCGGTATAACCGGCCAACTTTCAAATAAATATCTTTATTAGAAATTTCAATACTTCTAAAGTGGGGTTTAGACGGAACATCCTATTGATTTATTTCAGTATCTGGCCCTGACAGCATTTTACTCACCTTTTGCAGTCGCGACAACTGTTTCAAGAATAATCTTACAAACAACAATGTCATTTTTAAATTCGTTTTTACAAACAGTTTTTAAAAACTTTTTTTAATTTATTTATTTTGTATTTATCCCCATATGTTATCAATTGTCTTGAGTTGATGAGAGCATTTTTGAACGCCTGATATAAAAATTGAAGTTTTTTAATTTTTTCCTTTTCACTTTCACTTTTTCCCATATTTGCAGCGTTTTGAAAAACTAAAGCGGAGCGCAAACTGTTTTTCATTAGTGTTTTTGGCAATTTTTTGCATTAATTTATTCCTTTATATCAAGTAGTTAATGCTCTATTTTTCGTTTGCCTAAATTGGATTTCGCTGCGCCATCTGTTGACACTCACAAAACTAACAAAAAAAGGAATATTTGGTTTGTGTGACCTCCTAATTTTAGTCCCCCATCCACCCGACTCACCTTAACCATCTCAATCGTGGGAAAAACTGCGAAATCCGCTTCTACCCTCCCCCCCATCTTCCGCTTGATAATCTCATTGGCTACCTTCGTCTGGAACTCGCGCGCTCGCCTGTTGAGATCCATCAACTTGTCGTTTTCCTCAGCGAAATGTTTCTTCCAAGCAGCTGGCCCATTCCCCGGCTTGACTTTGTAAATTTGCGGGAACTTCGGTTTAGCCAAACTCATCAAAATTTCCTGTTTAAGTAACGCCCCCTCTTTGAATAATTTATCCAAAACTTCGTCCGGTGTGGTCTTGAACGAGGGCAAGGGAGCCAAACTGTCCAACTCCTTTTTGATTTTCTCATTTTCGAGTTTGATTCTCTCGTTGCGTTCTTGGTGAAACAGCTTCCGGAGACTCTCAATTTCTTGCAGGAGCAAGGGCGAGTCTTTGACCACAGCTGGGAGACTTGGACCTAGAGATTGTTGGGCGGATAATTGGGAACCGGACGCGCTTCTTGAAGTTGACAACTCCATTTGTGTTTTCTTCGAGAGCAGTTTTAACTTCTCCTTCATTTCGCCTTTTTCATTCTCGAGCGAATCGATATCGGTCTGGAGATGGTCTAAAGTCTCCTCGAACTCCTTCTCCTTCTTTTTGTAGTTATTGTGCGCCTCTTCCAGCTTCCTTTGCAGCTTTTCAATCGTCAACTCGTAATCTTTATTGACGTTACCCAACTTTTTCTCAGCTAATTCCTTCCGTATGGTCATTTCGGATAATTGCTCTTGTTTCTCTTTGAGTGCTTTACGCAACTCTTTAATATCGGACTCTTTGTTCTCCAATTTGCTCGTCAAAGTTTTCGTTTGTTCGAGCTCTTTTTTCACAGCATCGGCCCGAATTTGGATCGGAGGTATGGGCTATAAAAAACCAAGTTGATCAATTATTTACACACATGATCACCAGTGTGAGGAAATCTTATGGGCGAAGGTTAGTGCATGGGCGCGCGCTTGCAGTCAGATAAACCTTTAAATCGAAATGTTGTGGAACAGCTTGCATTGTTGATATAAGTTAGGAAAGAGTATAAAGAAGAATTTTTTGTTTCAACCCTCGCGAAGGGCCTGAAAAGACGTTTTAGCTAAAAATTTGCAAACACCTAAAATTGGACACATTTTGCGTTTACATACTCATATCTTCCTTCTGGATAAAGCTAGAAACTCCGGTTTTTTTGCAAACAAATTTTCAATAAATGTAGATTTATACCTAGTTTAACAAGGTTGAGTTTTGATAAAGGGAAACCAAAAAAAAATACATTTTCTTGCAACGTTGCATAATTGTGTAGTGAAATTTTCTAGATGCGAGAAAGTTTTTTAATTTAAAAGATAGACTCCCACATAATCCAGACGAAATAAAGCTAATACTTGAAATAAATTTTTGGTGCAAGAATCATTTCGTTATCTGTAAGACTCACCAAGTTATTGCAATTTAAAATTACTGCAAAATGCGCCTGAGGTGAAACCGAACCGTATTTCCCTCTGAAGCGTGTTCATCGCCTTTGATAACATTTCGAGAGCTAAAAATCGTAATTCGTAAATAATTAAAAAATAATTAATGTCACTTATCTATTAATATTATACCTTTACTTTTAACCGCCCTAACTCTCTGTTAATTTTAATAATATCTAAAAAGTCAAAAGAACATTTTTATCTCATGTACTTATTTAAAAAGCATAAAAGTGACCCAGTAGAACTAAATTACGAAATTGAAATTCATTTCAAAGTATTCTTTGGTGTGACATTAATATTTTTTTAATTATTTACCATTTTTAGCCCTTGAAATGTTTTCAACCACACCACGTTTCAAAGGGAAATACGCTGCGATTTCACCCCGAACACATTTTGTAGATAACTAAATAATCCTTCTTTAAAGTCCTTTTTAAAAAAATATACAAATCGTAACGTTTCTGACGAATCAACAATTGTAGTTACATAATGTAAAACTTTAGTTTTAACCACAAATTTAGTTTCTCAACTTAATTTTATTGAAAACAATTTTTCAAATATCCCAACTACGATGAAATTTCTAGAAACGTAAAATTTTAAATTATCCATTACAGTTGAGAAATTTGAGTCTACGTTGATAGAGTTAAATTCTGTAGAATGGTCATTACAAAATAAATTAAATGCAAAAATTGACGCAGTTACTAGAAATTCCGATTTTCTAGTTTTAAAACAAATAGCGAATAATGTACCACCTTCGACATATTTTGCATTAGCACCAAACTTTTTATTTACTCCTGTAACCAGCTGTGATGTAGAAAGATCTTTTTCGAAATTCAAAGATATTTTAACCGCAAAACGGAATCAGTTTTCGAGAATTTAGAAAGAATCACAGTTATTCAAACGTATTTCTCAGAGAAAATGATTAAAATATTTTTATTGAGTTTTTAATTTTAATTTCCACTGAATTAAAACGCAACATTTTCAAAATGTAATAGTGACTTACGCTCCCTTGTATTAAACATCTTCATTGGTGTCCATGTAAGATTGAGGAAATGATGAAGTTATTTTTTAACGATTATGTCAAATTAGGTGCCTTGTCAGGGTTTGAACTAACCAAGCAGAAGCTGATATTAGCGATTATTTTAAAATTGGTTCAGAAAATAATCTCAACAAATATATCGCAGTCTTAATAAATTAGCGACTATTTTATTGCCACAATTTTTCTTGGGTACTCCGTAATTATAATAAAACAATAATATTTATGTTTTAATTAGATTTTTGTAAGCGACCGGTAACATTAATTGTATAAACCCCAAGTGAACTACGCCAATGCACGCGCTGTAACGGACCATTTCATCGATAAATATGAACATCGCGAGAGCGCTACGACGAGTCAACTGATCGATTGTGGCCTCATGGCCATCCCATAAAATTTCCTCACACTGTTGATCACTCACCTTCTCCTCGTTTTTATTAGCCGTCGCAATTTCGTACTCGTTATCTTGCAAAAACTGCGCAATTTGCGTCGTCTGAGTGACTATGAAGCTCAGCGAATTTTTAATACTTTGCACTGGACCTAAGTCGTCCTGTTCGTAGATCTTATCGCTGGCATTCAAGGCGATTTCTTTGATTTTGTCCTGTGGGAGTCCTTTTTCCAGTTCTGAAACAGCCGATTTAGAGGTGGGAAGGCGGCAAAAATGCACCCAAACCTCCGCTCGATGTCATCAACTGGACTGAGTTCTTGACGATGTCTTGCAATGTTTTTATGATGCGACCGCAATGTTGGTAACACTGGTACAAGTTCTCAAAAACTTCCTTGTTCAAACCGATGTTGGCAACGTTCGAGTCGGGCGGAAGGCGGCGTTTTATCAGTTTTAGTTGTTGTTGCAACTGTTCAGATGTTGTTATGACGTGTTGGGCTAACAATCCGATGTCACCAACATTGGCAGTCTGAAAAGTTACAATAAACTAAAGCCATAAACAAGGGATGAAAAAACATGCATACGAGGAGCAATTAACTCTGGAATTCCTTGTTCAAATTTTTGGAATAAATTATCAAAATTATCTTTCGAATTTCTGAAATTCATTTCTAAACTACTAAAATTTTTCTGAAATTCTTTTTGAAAATATCCAAGAGTACTTAGAAGGAAAATTACTTTAAAGTTCTTAAAACCAAAATTATGCTTGAATTACGGGAACTAATTCGGAATCCATCTGCAAATACTATATGTAGATTACTGCAATACTGGAAATTCTGTGAAATTTTTTTGGTATCACAAGAATTTTTCTAAATTATTACGTTGAAATTCTTAGAGGAATTAATTTGGAATTACAGGAATTAAGTTGGAAGAGAGGAACAGTAAAATTTCGAAGCTTACTTTGACCGCGTTACTACTGACTTACTTAGGCTAAAATTTGATTGGTGATTGCTCATAATATCGTCGTGTCGAATGACACTTTTTTCGGCAGGGCATTTGTCAAGTTGTCAACAATATTCTTTTTGTGTATCTTGTTTTTCTCCCCAGTTTTTATTAGTTATGTTTTTAATCATTATTAAGTAATTAGCAACGAACATAACTAACAAAAACTCAGAATCAACGATTCATAAGTGATTTTTTTAAGGAAATGCCCACGCGGTAATTAATAATATTGTTTATTTCATTAAGGCGGTAACAGTCATAACCATAACATAACAATGACCAATTTTTCTACTTTCTATTTTATTTTATATTTATTGTACTACCTCATTATTTAAAAAGGCTCTTTGTAGCCGACACGAGTTACATAAAACATAAAACTTGTCTATATATGAGAACAATCGAACATAGTTCTTTGGTCAATTCAACTGCAATTACGCAAAATTTTTGGCAGAAAATTGTTTTAAAGCACTCAAAAAGGCAAAAGAAACGCAAGTTTGAGCAAATTTTCGGGTGAGTATATTACTGAGAAATGTTCATAGGCATTTCGAAAAAGCAAAAATAATAATTAAATTACGTAATTGTTTGGCATTTTTGGTATAATTCCGCAAAAGTAATGATTTTTCCCTTATAAGACGAGGGAAATCTAGCGCAATAGATCAAAGTAACGTGGTTTTCGATATTCATTAAAAAAATTTCGCCAAAACCAAAAATCACCAAACAACCAAAAATCACTCACAAACAAAATAAATGTTATTTTCCATATAATTTGAATATTTTTGGCGTAATTTCTCAAAATTAAGTTGGAATTACGGAAATTAAATTGGAAACAGGAATTATTTTGGAATTACTATAAATTATTGAAATTTCCGTGAAATATGTTGTGTGAATGAATCGAATTCTTTTTGGAATTATCCGAAATTACTTGGAATGGAAATTACGTTGGAGCTCTTAGAACTATCGGGATTAATGTGGAATTACAGAAATTATTTTAGAAATACGAAAATTAAGTTGATTAGCGAGAATTAAGTTGGAATACTTATGAAATAAAGACCATATTATTATTATTAATTACAAGAACTAACATGGAATTAATCTGGAATTACTATGAACTAATGAACCTACCGAAACATCAGTGATTTTTTTGGGGAATTATTTATGAATCATAGAATTTTTCTGCACTTACTGGAATTCTTGTTGGAATTATCCGAAAATACTTGGAATGGGAATTACGTTGAATTACGTAAGCTATTGGAATTATTTTGGAATTACGAAAATTAAACTGGAATTACTTGGAACGGATTATTAAAGTTACATGAATTGGAATTGTTTTGTTTCTTCCTAACATTTTTCTTGTATCTGTAACCGTATTCGCAGGGTTTTAAAAAATATGGAACAGAGCTCAAATTGGTAAATGCTTTTTTCCATTATGTTTATGTCTTACAATTAAAAATTTAATCCTTTATCTGTCTGTATTTTTTTTGCTATATGTTACCGTTATACAAATACTAACATTTTTTCAAAGTCATTGCTCTGAAAATTTAGAAGGTAATGGAACAACTGCGCTCTCTGCCGACATTAACGGAACTGTCGAAGACAGGAATGTTTTATTTATACGTCGTTTCATGTCCTAACCTTTACATATCCGTAGTTTCCATCTAATTTGAACATTATTGCCTAAATTTCGCTAAATGCAATTTGGAATTACGGAAATTAAATTGGAATTACTGGGATGTTTTTTGGAATTGCTGAATTAACGGGCCCACGGCCGTAAGTCCAGCTAAAGTAGAACATACCTCAATCAAGTTTCTGATGACGATAGAATCGTTATTAAAGCCGTCACACGCCGACGTTAAACTTTTAACATTGTCGACCAACAATTGCGTGTGATTGAGGCGATTTTCCGGTCCTAGAAGCACAGGAAACAGTGTATTGAAATATCCAACACATTTTTCGAGTGCTTCAGTCGGTACATTCTCGTCCAGTTGATCGCGTTTCACCAATTCAATGAACCCATCAATGATTTTCTCGTAGGAAGCCATCTCAGGATACGTAGCTCCGACTTTGAGAAGTGCCTCTGTTTTACACGTATTTAACGCATAGTAATACTGGTGCAAAATCGACTGTAGGGCATAAATATAGAACGAAGCCCTGCACCTGAACGAGAACTGCTCCACAGCATGCCCTTTCAAAATCGCCGCCCTATCAATCTTATCAACCCCCGGAAACTTGTCCTTGATCTGCCCGATCAGAATCTCCGTCTTCTGAATCATCCGCAAGACCAGCAGCAGCACCAGCACAGCGTCGTAATCCCCGCCGCGGTTCATGAACGAATCCGGCATGTAAGAGGTCAAGAACTTGATGTGGCTTTGCAGCTGTTGGATTTCAACGCGTCTCAGCTCCAAGTCGATAGCTTTGGTGTGGGCCTTCGTCTCGTTGAACATTTTCGTGAAGTCGACGATTTCGGGCAGAGCTGAGACGGGTTTGCTCGACTCGGTTTCGAGCCGACTTTGCAGCTGCAGCGACTGCTCTTGGAGTTTTTGGACGAGTTCGCGGAATTTGTTGAGAGTGGCTTCGCGGTCGGCTATTGTTTCCAAGGCGGCGTCGCGGTCGCGCATCGCCTGTTTGGCGGCCATTCGGGCCATGTCGAGGTCTTCGCGCAGTTCGGCTTCCAGCTCGGCGTTGCTTTCGACCAGTTGGTCGTTCATGTCTTGGAGGGCTTCCAGTTCGGCGACTTCTTCGAGGAGTTGGGCCACTTTCTCCTCCAGGGTGAGCTTCTGCTCGCCGAGGATTACGACCATTTCTTCGGCGCCCATCGCCGCATCGACCTAGTGATGAAGGGAAATGAATTAACTATCAAGCGGTTGTGTTTTGCTGTGATTTTGGAATTTGGGTTTTTACAGTGGCGGCGAAAATCTGTAGGTGTCCCTAACAAAACTAATATTAATAAAATAAACATTAAACAAATAAGATGTACGAATTTAATTAAAAAATGCACAAGCTTATTTGTGACTCCCCATTGGAAAATTTTCACCTTATTCTGCCGTGCTAAGCAAGAACGTCGTAACTGACATTTTTGTCAAATTTGAGATAACACAAAATCTGAGATCAATAGTGCAATAACTTTGATTCTAAATAACTTCAATAGATATTATCCAGAAATTAATAAGACGAAATACGTAAATAAAATTAACGTATGTGGAGTTTTGTGCAATATTACTTAGCAAGAAAGTCGTAACTATAAAATGTATATGAAACCCACTCATTAATGAATCAAAAATTGTATATTTTCTAAAATTAATCAAAAACATTAGGTACCACCAAGTTTGGTTGATTACCAAGTCGAATTACAATTAAAAAAACAAAAAAAAGTGTATGACTGACGACTTTGTTAATTCGGTTGAAAGGACGGGTACAAGAACTAAAATTAAACAAATGAAAATTGAAAACTTTTTCAAATGGCAAGACTACAGTTCACAGTACAAATTGATCAAAATTATTAATCGACCTTATCTAAGCGACATGGTTAACGTTACGTTTGAACGAGGAAAAAAAAACATGAAATATAGATGCAGTTTTGATAGTGACTTTATAGAGTTAAATTTCCTAACATCAATAACATCATATTCAAAAAACCCACTCAAAAACACACAACAAATGACATAGATACAGAAAGAAAACAGGAACTCTTAAAAAAATTTTAAAATATTCTACCAGAAAACCGATTGATTTTTTGGCAAAATTTGCTTTTATTTCAAAAGTATCGTACGCTAGGTGTAATTTCTTGGGTACATTTTTTTATAAATTTCCTGTTGTTACGTATTACTTCATTTGTTTAAAGCCGTTAATAAATATTTTTGTAGTTACGACTTTTTTACTTAGTTACTTTTACTTAATTAAAAAAATAAATAAAAAAATTAAACGTCGTATGTGAAATAACAGCGATTTGGCAAAATAATGGATACAATTGCATACATATTTCCTTTTTACAAATAAATTGTTAGGTTGACTTCAATATTCCATGTTACTAGCATTTAAAATAACAGTGCACTCTGAAAATGTAGAAAACAAGACATAACTCAAGATTCATATAAAATCAGTTACGACGTTCTTGCTTAGCACGGCAGAATACCAACGCTAAAAAGTGTCGAATTTTAGCGATTTTCCTCGTTGTTTTTCAACCGTTTTAAATAACATTTTTGAAACTTATTGACAGGATACATTCTTCTAATCGGGAAGTAGAGGAGAAAGTTGTTTTAAAATGCTGTCAGTGCTTTATTTAATTCAGAAAAAAACCTGAAAACTGAAAAAACTGGTGTTCTTTGAACATAATTTCCCATCAACATGGTGTGTTAAAGAGAAAATAAACTAGTTTTGGCTCTGTAGTGGACTCTCGAGAATAAAATTGTTTTTGGTTAAACTATACTCAGAACGCCCGAAGAGGAGTTGTTCAAGCAAACGCGTAAACGCAAAATATTAAATTGGATTCTTAAGAAAAGTAATAAACAAATGCTTTCTTTACAACAGTATGTTGTTCCTAAATTCAGTCATTACCACACAGATCAGTTCATATCTCATTTTAATTATTTATAACAGAGTTTAAACGGGTTAAAAAATCGATTCAATTTATTGTTCTATTAAAAAAATTAATTCAAATTGTATGAAAAAAAATATGGTAACTTTCTGAGGACCTCATCAACAATATACATAAATTTGAAAAAAATTGTTAGTGTCATTTAAAAAATAAAATAAAAAAACACAATTTTAAGTTGTTTTATTTTTTTTTTATTAAAAAATGGCACTATGTTTTTTGATATGTTTTTATACGTCTTACTTGTAATATTGTAATATTTTTTTCATGCCATTTGAACTTATCCATAAAAGGTTATCCATAAAAGAATTAAAATTATTACACTATTTACCACGTTATAACTTGGTTACAAATATTTAAATCAAGGTAAGAACTGGTCTGCGAGGTAGTAAGTTAACCTAGGAACAACATTCAATTGTAAAAAAAGCGATTTTGTTTATTATTTTTCTTAAAAATTAAGTTTCAAATTAGTGCATTCGCACAGCTGCAGGGACAGTTCAAACTTGAAATTATCAAATGGTCGCTTACTGACCACTTATTCTTATGTAAAATTTTCTGTTGTATTCGAATCCAAAGTTAGTTTTTTGATTTGAATTGCCTTCATCATAAAAAAAAATGTGTAAATTTTTGAAAAATTTAAAATTAAGCATTTGTAAAGGCAAAAATAGCAAAAAAATCAACAAGGTAATTCTAACCCAACAGAATTAAAAATAATATTATTTTCAACCTTCATTGAACATTTTTCGCCCAATTAGAGGAATATTGCTCAGAATAAGTCAGTTTTTAGCTGTGAGTAACATAATGTGTTCGACGTAATTATCAAAACTTAGCAAAAAAAACAATTTTCAGCTCATAAAGCAAACTAAAAATCAATCAAAACAGTTTAGTTTATATTCTCAGCTGAGGATGACCACTTTGTGGTTGAGACGCGTAGTGTTTTAAATAAAGGTTTGATGTGTCGGGTTTATAATCTTTGCTTTATTTAATCAAAACAGACACAAAGAACATTATTAATTATTAATTTGGACATTTTTGTAGCAATTTGGCAAAAATAAATTACTTTCTTACACAAAAACAAGGTAAATACTCTTGTATCCGTAGAAAAAGGCAAAAGTTTTTGATTGAAAAGCGTGTTAACATTCTCGAAAAAGGCAATAGCGATTTCATTTTTCTTTTCTGGTAACTGTTCGGTTTATCTGAACAGAAGAGAGAAAAACTGCATTGGGGAGAATTTCATAATAAGTCAAAAATAGTAAAGTAATAAATAATGCAAACCCTTTGAATCTAGAAGCTTCATTAATTTAATCTGCAATTAAATGCGTGATTAACTGATCACGTGACGAATTGAACCCACTTGATTCGTCTATTCGCGTAGTTAACTTTTAACAGCACAATTAACATAATTAACAGGATCGGTTTATAGAAAACTTAATTAAAATTTAATTAAAGCTAATTAATTAAGTTGCTATTTATTTTATATTTATTAATTATTACTCACTTATAAACAAGATAAATAAAGAAATCTTGGAATAAATATGAATAAATTTGACTTATTTAATACAAAAGTAATGTAATTTTTGAGTCTCATAAATTATCTTTGACTAAGTGTAAAAAAATTTCAACGTTTTTAGAAACATTTTCCAAGTATTGTTTTTTCATTCGTAGTCATAAAACGAGTTTGTAAAATATTTTTTGGCGGTTGTAGAAATGTTTAGCTCGAAAAAGTAATTTTCGACGTAATTTTTGGCCCATTTATCGCTTTTGTGCTCATGTTCCTGGATTTTAAAAGGAAAATACATCTAATTATTCCTCTAAAAATAAAATATTGTAGCCATAAAAAAATAATAAAACGGTTTTTTGTGAGCTCATAACCTACTCTCAATATCTGAGTTTGAGTCCTCTAAGTTGTTCAGACTAAGAGATCAAACCCTAGAAACAGAAAAATACTTTTAAACCTATGAGCCGCCACTGTATTTTTGTTGTGTAAAAGTTGTGCCATAAGTGATCGAGAATATATTTTTACCTGCTATCGCCGGCCAGCAAACCCACAATTAGTTAAAAAACACAAAAACCACAACTACTATACCTGTTCTTGAAGATCGGCAACTTGTTGCTCCATTTCTTCAACCCTGGCACTCAACTTTTCCTTCGTTTTCCCCAACTCGACAATTTCGGATTTCTTCTGGTCGATGTCTTTTAGAAGTTTCTGATATTCGTGTTTGTCGTGAGCTGAGAGATCCCTCAACCTGACTAGAGTTTCCCGAAGTCGGGCATTTTGCTGCTGGAGTTGTTTCACTTCGTAGGTGGAAACGGCTTCTTCCCCACTTGCTGAAGTTCCACCAGCTATTTAAAAATTAGTAGATCCACTGTTTTAAAAACCTACCACGTTCTTGCATCTCCGTTTTGAGAATTTTCAGGTCGAGCGTCACCTCTTCCAACTTCTCTTTGCACACTTCCAATTCCAGCTGCAAGGTTTCTGCCTTTTCCTCCGCCATTTCCTTGTCAAGGGTGGCCATTTCGACGGCTTCGGCCAAGTCGGCCACTTCCTCAGCGTGCGCCTCCTTGGCCTCGACCGCTTCTTTCGCCTCCTGCTTGGCCCTTTGCACCTCCCTCTGCAAACTCGCCTGCACTTCCATAATTTTCGTCTTGAATTCAACCAATTGCTCCAACTGGATTTTCAATTTATCCAACTCCTTCAACTTCTCCTTGTCCTCCTGGCGCTTAATTTTCAAAGTTTCCAACTTCTCGCCCAGATCGCGTATTTGTTGGTTGCGATTTTCGATCTCTTGTTGCAGCTGGATTACGTTAATCTTCTCGTCAACGGAGGTAATTGGAGTCGGTGTGGTCGTGATCACTTGGCCTGGTGTGAATTGTGGATTGAGGGTTTCCACAAAGCCGGTCTAGAAGCATTTAATTGAAGAAAAAAAATCGAAATTGGGGCCCAAATACCTCAATAAACGAGGCCCGTTTGGGGATTTGGCTCGGGTGATCCCCCGCATCTGACTTTTCAACAATCGGTGAGGCCAAGTGACTGCGACTCCCCATAAGGGATTGGCGACTTCCTGCAAGCGATTGGCGGCTGCCGGACAGTGACTGGCGGCTATCGGCCAAAGACTGCCGGCTACTGGCCAGTGACAAGCGAGAACTGACGAGAAAACACACAAATAACACAATAACACGATTCAAAAAACTCAAAAAGTTGTGGTTAGCTGTCCGCACATTTGTGTGGAGGAATTGTATACACAAACAAGCGTTCAAAGTCAGTAAGTCCTGAAATTCTATGGTATTTTAACAGAAGTTGTCAACCGTACCATAAACCTAGATAAATCTACAAATTTACTCGACTATTGTTTAATTGTTTCAAAATTAATTTTAAAAAGTGTTGGCGAGACTCAAAGGGTTTCAATGGAAATTTATAATGACAACAGGTTTGAGAAAACTTGTGGAAAATATTGTTTCAATTTATTCTTTGTGTGGTAATCTGTAGACTAGTTTTTGACCTTTTTTTCGAATACTTGGTTAAACTCCTCATACTTGTTATAACCGTTTTGTTAGAAACTGTTGGTTTTGCTCCACAGATCTGTATTAAGAAAACTCTCATTCCCAAAAAAAAACAACAGACTTAATACTTAATACTTAATAAACTGCTAGGTAAATAATAGTCATTTTCTAAGTAAAATATTGTAAATGTTAAGTAAAATAATCGAAATACTAATAAATAATGTATCTTAATTAAGATTGGCTAAGAAATAATAATAGTATTCCTTAAAAAACGCTCTACCTCCCTAGGTATTTAACACACACTCGCCAAACTAGAAGATATCTGTTATACAAGACATAAACTAAAAACAATTTTTGAAGAAAACATCCAATTAAAAACTATCTCTCTAAAAAAACTAAAGTTTATTTTTTATAAGAAAGAATGCATAAATGGCGTATTTATTAGGAGGAATTAAAAAAAGTAGTAGACCCTCTTATAATAAATAATAATCAAAGGGATTTGCCTGGATGATTTTTTTTCTCAAATACTATAAATCATCTTTAGTTGTACAAACTTACTATTTTTCATATAGT
This sequence comes from Tribolium castaneum, assembly GCF_031307605.1. NCBI lineage: Eukaryota > Metazoa > Arthropoda > Insecta > Coleoptera > Tenebrionidae > Tribolium > Tribolium castaneum. Next base: position 17,894,826 of record NC_087395.1, on the reverse strand, counting down.
GTTTATAATTTTTACCTAACAGTTATTATTTTCATCTAGCATTTAACTTTTTCCCAAAAAATACTCGTATACGTTAAGTAAACCAAATAAAACTAAAAGTTTTTTTTTTATAATCGTCAAAAAATAATCAATTGAAAGTGTATACTTTGAATAATTTAATGTTGACAATTTTACAATGAAATTTTACATTCATCAATAAGAAATAAATACAATATTAATGGTATTAATCAATTCTAAGAAATTGAAATATTCTTCAAAACTAAGAAAGCAATTGATGGTTAATAGGTTTTTAACATATTTTTTCGTTGAACGTTTATTAATTTCGATATTAATGAATTATTTTATTTAAAAAAGGATGTATTAATGGACGTCATTAATTTTTTGACTGTGATTTTGACGTTTTGAAGATATTTTATTATAAACAAGTTACACTCATACAAATAAAAAAACAATAACGACCAACATCATACATTTCAATTATCCATAATTATTTTTGGTTATTTATAATATTATTAATCATACAATTGTAATTGGCTTATAATTTTGTCAAAAAAAAGAGTTTACAGTCAACGAAAAACTTGTTTGTTAATGAGCGATTAATAAACTCAACTATTAAAAGCACTCACTCGCTTCCGCTCGTTCGTTTTGTAAATAACTATTTCGAAAAATTTTTGTTCTAACCAAGATATTGTAAAATTTTATAGCAAAATAGTTTTCTGAATTCTAGTTTTTGATCTTAAGAAATCATAACTACAGTTCGAAAATTGAGAGTTGAGCGGTCTAACAAATGTAGAAACTGATAAACTCCTGTCCCTTTCCCAAAAAACGCTGGAATAATGTTTAAAAAATTATCGCAGCATTTTTTGCGATAGGGGCACGAGTTTTTCATTTTCTAAAATCGTTAGACCACTCAATTCTTAATTTTCTGACAATAGCTGGATATTTGAGAACATTCATGAAAGAGACCATAAACAACAACTTTAAGAAATCATGATATACCGTGTCGTTTAGGCGTACTATAGGGACTATTTAAGACCAGTTTATTAATTTAATCCGCAATTAAATGCATGATTAACTGATCATGTGATCAAATTGAAGCAATTTGATTCGTCCATTTTTTTAACAACGAATTAAATTTTAAGAGTACTTTTTTTTTAAACGGCAATTAGTCTGCATATTAAAAATATATCCCATTTTAGTTTATAGAAGAATTTGCAAAAACGCATTTGGATTTTTAGAGAGAAATGGAGCACAAATTAAGAGTTTCTGGTATATTTTCTCTGCCAAAAATTTGTCACTGGGATTAAGTTTAATACAGAATTCTTTTCTTATACAAAAACTCCCAATTTGTGCTTTATTTCATTCAAAAATTCAAATACACTGTTGCAAAATTCTACTATAAACTGAAATAGGCTATAGAGTTTTCGATATTTTTCTTTCTATAATTATTATGTGTGTTTCCCATGTCATTCTTTTATCAAACCTAATATGAAAATTTTATAACTTGTGTGTTATTATAGATTCAAAAAGAACTGGCCCAAGTGCAGAGCCCTGAGGCACCCCGTACTCGACCATTTTGAACCATATTTTTTGTTATTATTATCAGTAAAAATGAGACGGTTTGACAAAAATAATTGTACTATCAATGACCTACTGCCGTCATCACAATTGTAGTGTGCTAGTTTTTCATACTGTGTGTTACCCTTATTTTCAAATGCATCTGAAATGATTTCTGACAATTTATTCAATGCCATAATTGTGTTCTTCTTGCTTCTATAACCACACTGAGCTTCTGAATACAAATAATTTATCTCAAGATAACTCGTTTTTATATTTTTTCAAAAATTTTTATAATAGTGGGTGTTATCGGAACTGATCTATAATAATTATTTGGGTCATTTATTTATATGTAGATTGGCACCACATGAGAAATTTTCAAAGAGTTAGGAAATTTATTGTTCTTGATACAAAAGTTAAGCAATTTAGTTAGCGGAATATAGAACAAGATTAATTAGCCTTTTTTAATAATTTTTAAACTAATACCGTATGGATCTCCACTCTGACTAGTGCCCAATGTCGATATAGTTCAACGGGCTCATGTCATTAGAAGGTAAAGTGTTTCGAGAGTTTCTGACACATCTGCAAAGTAGTTGTTAAAGGCTTCTACATCTAAATTATTGTTTTAGATGCTATGAAGAGTTTTATTTTGAATTAGTTGCCACACGGCCTTTTGTTTATTTGAGGACAACCAGAATACTATTCATCGGCACAAATGTACGTACGGCAAACGGCGGCATTTAAAATTAGTTGCAACATAAAACCACACACAAAAAATCGCCCTAAATACCTTGAGGCAGATAGAGAAGGCGGTCGTTTTTGAGGCGACGACTTACGACGCACTCTATCCAAGCAGCAATAAATAATTTTTTTAATATAATTAAGAGGTTTTAAAGGTATTGTTGCAACTTACGTTGTAGGTTTGGGTTTTGTACCGACGCTATAATACCAAAATGTCATGTAATTAACGTTAAACAATTGGGAAATGAGCGAACCTGCTAGGCCTGGCCCGAGCCTTGGGGGTCTCCTCTCCGGCGTCCCGGAGCGGCTTGCCATGCTCGTCGAGGGGGATCACCTGCGACGGCTTCACAAACAGCCCGTGCTTGTCCTCGCACTGCTCAAAATCAACCGTTATTCACCATTTTGGGGCCCCTACTTGACTCACCTTGAAGTATTCAACCCCCTGAACACTCCCGTTGTTCTTACCCTTGGGCTCGTCCAGCTTGAGACCGATCCATGTGTCGGCCGCAAAGCTCGTGGGGCCGATGAACGCAATAACCCCCTGGACGTCTTTACCGGTCACTTTGACTTTCTGACCGACTTTCAGTTGCTCCGACATTTTGCACAAACTGACCCGATTTAGCTAAATTACATTATTTACTATTCCAATAAAGGGTTTATGTTATTTTATGCCAGTAAAATTATTAAATAAAGCGAGGAAAATACAAGACAACCAGGAACTTGGCACTCTTTTGACAGTCGACAGCTGTCAAAATGACAGGGCAGGGCCGGACCCAGCCCAATTTGTTGTGGTGACTCACGGACCAAAAATAAAAATCACAGGTAAACATACGTAAAAAAGTTTATTGCCTTCACAATAAAAAAATACGATCTTTGGTTAATAATATAAATAATTTATACATGATTAAAACTAGATATGCGTTATAATACAGTTAAAAATACATCCATGGCACTTGTGGTAACTTGGTCACTTTACGCTTACAGTTCATAAATTGGATATGCTTTTGTTTTTGGGCGGTTTTGGCGGCGGCGTGGGCGGTACGTCATCAAAACTTATCGGATCAGCCGCCTGAACCTGAATTTTCAAACTAGTCCTGACTGAATTACGTTGTGAATAAAGAAAACTGGTGTTTTCGCTATTCGGCAAATTACAGTAATCGACTTCTCTCGTTTTTAACGGTAAAGGGGGCGGTACCGCGTCTTCCTCACTCACACTTGAGTCAGTCGTACCAACCGAATCCCGGTTACTGCTACTCGAACTTCCGGTTCCTCTTAACGTCACTGAAATACTGCTAGACCTGGAAGAAAACTGACCACTTGGGGGCCGGCTCAAGCGTTTCTCCTTCTCGACTTCGGAGCGCAAGGGCCGTTTTGGGGTCAACTGTCATAAAAAAAACATTATTTTAGGTAAGATCCAGAAATATTAACGTATAGTACCTCTTCAGTGAGTTCAAATATAGGTGATCCGTTTGTATTTTCGTCAGTGGTGTACCACTGAGTGGCCGGAAGTAGGGACGGACTCGGCGTGTGATCAGACTTACTCGAACGGCGTTTTTCTCGGGTGATTTTGAACGACTTTTTGTGATTTAAGGCCGGAGTTGTTGTTAGACTTTTCGATGGGGACACTAATAAACTTTTGGTGTTGCTACTGATGCTAGATTTGCTGAAAAATCACAAAAACGTGCTAGAAACGGTTGAAACGGGCTAAAAAATATACAGGCTGATTCTATTAGGACCTACATAAAAAAATTTTAACTTCTCATACAGCTAGCTTAAAATTTTGTGATTCAACATTGTCAAAAAGTTTTGTTTTATTATAACTGATTACGTTTCAAGTTCGAATTATTCCGCTACGTGTTTTGTTCGAGGCTTTCTCTCTTTATTCTTATTTGGATTCGTTGGTTAGTATCATCTGCTTCAAAAGTAAACTGAAAAGCTTTTAAGCTTCAAAGACTCGAATTTGGTAAATCGGAACAGTTTGTAATATATACTCGTAACTTCAGCTTTGATATGAACTTATACACTTAAAAGACAACCTTGAGCGTTTGTTTAACAACTTTTGGGTGGTTTTGGTGGAAACAGTGCTTGCGATGACAATTCGGAAAGAAATGGACTTGGGCACGAAAAAAAATTCAGAACTAAAACCAAATTTAACTTTTCAAGTTGACGTCTGTGATGGACACTGTTTAATACTAATGTATTGATCATAATGTAATTTATCTAATTTACACCTAATAGTTCACCTTTTGTTGCACAATTAGGAATATTTTCTTCCCTCATATCTCGAATTAAATATGCGCATTTATTCGTTCATTTTATCAGAAGCCACAAAAATGTACCTAACTCTTTTTTTTGCGTCCAAGTGTACAGGTCCAAGCTTTCAAGAAAAACTAAACTGCTAAATGACAGTCTACACCGAAAAAATCTTACACGTAAAGAGTTCAAATAGGTAAATTTGTAGTAAACATAATATCTGCGTGAGTCCGTCAACACGAAAACACAAAACATCTGAAATTTCAAGTCCAGTCCAGTACCTTAAAGTCCTTATTTAGTTCTTTGAATTTTTTCTAAACTACAAATTAATATAAAATAACCGATCTTTTTAGGATGAAGAAGTCGCCAATTTAATTTAAAATAATTTTAAAAAATGTAAAAATCAAATAAATTTGTTCCTTTCAATCGGTGTTTTTATAATTTGAGAAACGTTGTAAATTCACATATTTATTAATATTACAAGTAGGAACACACAAGCTTAAAGTTCGAGGGCTGTCGGGTATGCAACGAGCGTCAGCGAGTTACATAGACACCCGCATTTTCGCATGAGTGTTATTCAATTTTTTTTGTTGGATCAAAACGTGTTTTAAATTAAATTAAATTTAATTAAATTTAAAACACGTTGTTCTGGGAAGCGTATTTTATATTAAATTTAAAACACGTTGCTATGGGAAGCGTGTTTTTATAATAGTAAAAACACGTTAATATGGGAAACGTGTTTTAAAATAGTGTTTATAATCTAGGATTCAGATATTAAAAAGAAGGCTTAAGAATGTTACCAACAAAAAAAATAATTTTCGCCCATTGTATTTATGTCTTTTTTATATTTAGTATACTAACAAAATTTGCAATTACACACATTTAACCGATTTTTAGATTGTAGATTAATTATAAATCATTTATCGCAAAGTGTTTAAGAGCTGTTATGTAAAGTAAAATTTCAATGTTTCAATGTTTTTTACACAATTTTATTTTTCATTTATCTACAATCTAAAAATCGGTTAAATGTGTGTAATTGCAAATTTTGTTAGTATTCTAAATATAAAAAAGACATATATACAATGGGCGAAAATTATTTTTTTTGTTGGTAACATTCTTAAGAACACTGCGATAAATAAATAATCTTTTTTTGCGTTTGATAACCAAAGATTCTTCTGAAATCTGTAGGATTCTCAACTGTCAAATTGTAAGGCTACTATGATTTTTTGAAAATATTGATCAAAAAATAATTATAACATAGTTTTTTCAAACAGAATGATCTTGTTTTTATCAAAAGAACGTTGATTTTTATGAAGACTTATCTCTTACAGTTTCTGAAATAATCGCAAAAAACAGATCTTAGTTCATTGTTTTAATTTTTTATCGAGTGAACTTTCGAAAAATATGATAAAGTTGTGCTACCCTTTAATAAAAATGTTCAATTTGTCCACCATTTTCATCATTAAAGAAGTTCAAAACTCTATAGTAGATGACTGAGTAATTTTGCACAATTCACTAAGTAATAATTATCCATAATTAAATATTATTGTTTTACTGCTTATTCGGTAAAGAATCAGCTAAAAACTAGATAAAATGTTGAAGTTTGACAATTCTTGCCCATTTTGCAAGACCTACTTGTTTAATTATTTCAAAAACTGAAGAAGAAAGTAGAAGGAGTGTTGATAAAATCAACATAAATTTTGATGTCCTTTTGATAGCCGTTACGAAAATAGGGTGTGAACCATTTGAAAAAACTGAGTTATAGCGGTTTATTTATAACCATTTTAAAAAATTCATTGAACTTTGACAGCTGACAATTTTGAAAATTCTGAAGGCTCTTCGAACGTTTGACTATCAAATGCAAAAAAGATTTTTCACTTATTGGTTTTAAAAGCTGCGCAATAAAACCGCAAAAGAAAATTTTACCAAAAAAATTGCCATAATATGTCGAAAACTAGATAGATAAGTATAGATAAGTAAGGCGAACTCAAAAATGCAATAAACGTAGTTGGTTGCCATTAAAAATTTTGAAATCTCGTAATTCAGAACGTTCAGATACTTTTAAAATAATTTAGTTAAATTCAGAATGAATGATTAAGGTTGTGTTTAAAATTTCAAAACCGTAGCTACATTGGAAGTTAAAAGTTTCCAATGTAGGTCCTAAAAGAATCACCCTGTATGTAAATCGACTGAAATCTACTCGTGCTTCATGCAAACGTTAAGAAGATAATTACCCTGGATTAATCCCTTTTGTTAATTAAAAATAGAACTTAGTAATGTTAATAAAATTTAGATTAAGCGTACGAAGTGTTGCGGTTATGCTTCGCTGAATGTTGCACTCGTCTGAAAAAAGTAACAGGAGTTAGGCCCGCCGCAAAACAGTATTTCTCCACAAAACAACAGCCAAGAACAGTGGGTTAGTTGCAGACCATAGATCCGTATTAGCTACTTTAACACCAAATACAAACCTGCTGATACTCGGCGACGTTGCAAAATTAAAACTAGAAGTAAACTGTTTTAATGAAGCGACTTGCGATTTCGTCAAACTCGAAACTCGGCTGCGACTATCCACGCTACTACATCAAACCGAAATAAAATAAACGCAAACACAAAAATACCAAACAATTCAAACTTACTCTGAAAGCATCGACATGTCGGACAAGCGCGGGTCAGGAAGAACAAAGTGGTGCCTCCTCATCGTTACTTGACTATCTAACTTAATATCACAGGTCTGAAACCACATACATTGTCACACTGTGTGCAAACCCAAACCCTCGACTTACCCCCTTTCCGTACTTCTCCTCGACACTCTCTTGCATTTTCGCAAAACAGTCCTCGAACCGCTTCTGCAGGGGCTGCAAGTTTTCAGGGGCATTTTCCTTGTGTATTCTGACGCACAACTCCAGCAGCGGTATCTGATCAGCGATCAGATCCTTCAGTCTTTGCAACAGCACATCATCTTCCTGATGATGCGTCTCGTATTTTTCCGTAAAGAACGCCTCTTCGTAATTTTTTATGCCTCCCATGACGGCGGCGTCCAGGATGCCGTTCAGAGTCAAGCTCAACGGATTAATCTGCATGTCCTTATCGTTGTTGAACAAAACCACGTAGTTCTTCAACGTTTTGTTGGCTTTTTCCATCGTTTCGATGGCGTTCCGCAGAGGAGATATCTCATGGACCGTTGATGAGCTCACAGGGAACCAGCGCAAAATCCCGGGCAAAGGGTACGTCGTTGTCAGTTCGGTCCGCTCTAGCCACAAGTGACCGAACTCGTTCTTGTCGTCAATGTACGGGTCCTTGCGGATAAACGGGCGCGAAAACGTAAATTTCTGTATGTCGTTCACTTTGTAGTAATTGAGAATTTGTTCGGAGACGGGTTTGCCGGAAAACCGGTGCTTTTTCTCGTCCATGACCGGATCAACTTTATTTATTTGTACGTCTAAAAAGTAATCAGTTAGAAGAGAACGCAATAGAAAACACCAATACATTGTTTATCCGATTCGGTGATATCCTCCCCCGGCGGCGTCAATTTATTCAAAAGTTCCGCTTTCGGGAACTCGTTCAATATTCTCGTATTGAATTCGGTAAGTCGTTCGTATTCCTTCCCCCGATATACAAACACTTTATTTTGCAGAAATTGGGGGAAGCCCTTGCCGAAATACCCGACACGGAAGTACTCCGGTTTTGCGCGACCTTTTTTCATAATGTCATCGTAAAAGGTCGACATTCTTTTGTGCAACTGGCTCAGTCGGTGGTAATCGTACGTTTCGCTCTCGAATTGCGAGGCCAGTTCTTGGCACTTTTTGATCGCACACTCCCATAATTTGCCCCTGTCGTAATTCTCGATAATGTTATAATAGAGAGCTTCCTTGAGTTGGCGGTGCGTGTGAGCTTTAGGGTGTCGATTAGTTTTCAAAAGTTGGGGTAAATCCTCGTCGGTCCAATTTAAAAGTTTCGCGTGCAAGTCGATAGTGTAGGCGGCTTCGGTGTAATTGTCACACTCCAAATGGAGGTCGTACAGTTTATTCAAATAACGAATATACATTTCTTTTCGGTTGATTTCGGCATAAAAGTCCTGTCAAATTAAATAGTCACTAGCAACTTTCAAGGAAAAACATAAATACTGCCGTGCTAAGCAAGAACGTCGTATCTACAATTTTGTCAATTTCGAGACGGCATCGAAATTCTACAGTGCATTAGCAGTTATTCTACACCACTTTTGTAGACATTATTAAAATTTTAACAAGGAAGAACGCGTAGTGAAATTTGACGTATGTGAGATTTCTGAGCAAGAAAGCCGTGTCTCAAAAATTATAATTGAGAAACTTAATAAAGAACCAAATTTTGTTAAATAATCCCATATAAATTACAATACAATCTTAATGTGTAGTAGGTACTTGTAATTAACATTTTAAGAAGCAAAATATTCGATAATTTGGTGGAATAAGGTAAGAAATTTGAAACTTTACGAAAATAAATATATACTTTCAGTCGTGGTACAAAAATAGTATAAATAAGTATTTAGATAGGTATTAATAATTAAATATTTCGGAAACGTGAGGTGATAATTTTTTCAGTATTTTTTCTGAACTTGAAACGTCAAACTCTATACTAGGTATAAAAAAACATAGCGTTCAGCTCAGACAGCACAAATTAACAAAAGTTAAGCCAAGTCTGTATTTACGCGACATAGTTCATGTAAAGTGTGAAAGAGCTAAATTTATCCAAATAAATCTTTACATTAATATTTAAAAAAAATGACTATTGGGGCATTTCACGTGAAGAAATAAAAATGAATGTAAAAAAATAGTCCAAGTTACTAAAATTCGGATATGAAACTTCCGGTTTTCTACACGAAAAAAATTTCAAATTCCAAATTTCAGAATAAAACAAAACAGAATTTTCTACATAAAACACTATTTTAAATATTTTGGAATGCATTAATTTTTTGAATAAAAGCTTCCAAAAACCCTGTGTCTCATATTTCGTAAATTTTTTAGAAGTCAGTATTTTCAATCATGCTTTCTAGAACAATTATCCCGTATATGATCGAATTTCAAAATTGTCAATTTTTTTTCGTTGTCCCCTTCACGTGAAATGCCCCTACTTCAAAAAATCTGCTCACAAAAACAGACTGAATGGCATACTCTTGGAAAAAAACATAAACTTTAGAAGACTTTTAAAAATCATTACCAGACAATCGTTTAATTTTTTGGTACAATTTGCCCCAAAAATAAAATAAAAAATGTCTTCTCAAGATAAGTGTCCGTAAGTCACATGTTGTGTTTACTTCGTCATATCTTCCTTCAGGATAAAGCTAAAACTTCATTTTTTTTACAAAAGATTGCTCAGTGAATGTAGATTCTAACGAATAGACAAAAGTTTTAGTTTAGACAAAAGAAAACTGAGCAAACTGCACTTTTCTTATATAAGGTTTCGAATTTCTGTAGTGAAGTATTCAAGTTGCAAGAATTTTTTTATTGTAAAAGATAGACCCAGACATAATCGAGATGAAATGAAGCTAATAGCTAAATATTTTTTCGTGCAAGAATCATTTCGATATCTTTAACATTCACCAAATTATTGCAATTTAAATTTACTGCGAAAAGCGCTTGAAGTGGCGTTGCCGCGTATTTCCCTTTGTACTCGTAATATTACCCAATTTTCTCAGTTTTCTTTGCCCAAAACTAAAAGTTGTGTACTTACGTTAAACTGAGCAATCTTTTACAAAAAAGAAATTTCTAGCTTTATCCAGAAAGAAGATATGACAGTGTAAATGAAAAATTTGACCAATTTTAAGTTTTAATTTTAAAAAATTTCTACAAAAACGTCTTTTTCATGAAGAAGGCAATTCCAAATCGAAAAACTAACTTCGGATTCGAATTCAAGAGACAATTTTGCATAAGACAAAGTATTCAGTACACGTGTCTGTTTTTGAGGTATGTGATCCTCAACAAATATGAATGTGCGCGCAGCAGAAGGATCGCTCTTCAACATTCATAGATGAAGGAAAATGATGTTCAAAAAACACCTTTTTTTCAATTTTCAGAATTTTTATTCTGAATTAAATAAAGCACTGATAGCATTTTAAAACACTTTTCCCCTTACAGCCCAAGTAGAAGAATGTATCCTGTAAATAACTTATAAAAACATTACTTACAAGGGCTGTTAAACAACGAGGAAAATGGCAGATATTCAACAGTCTCTATCGCGGGTATTCATTATTATTATAAAATATTATAATATTACTCTTAAACAGGTTCGCTAAAAGTATGGATACACTTAAATATTATAAAAACTAATTGAAATTTGGTATATGCTTAAAAGTAACTAAAAGTAATTTAAATTATACCGTCTCAGATGTTTAAAATTTCCATCTCAATTGTTCTGGGGGATACATGGCCGACTTGATTTTATTTATATGGCTAGGAAGTCACATTTAATATTTTTAAGAATAGCATTTTTTCTGATTTCTGTGATGTAACACATGTATACCTTTTAAAAAAATATCGAACTAATAAATGGAATTTTGTCCGCTTTGGAAACGTTGTCTTTATCTAACGTTACCTCGTTGCCGGATGAACTTTGGCCCAGAAATAAGTAAAAGTTAATACAGTAAAACCTCTCAACAACGGACACCGATGGAAAACCTTTAATTGTCCTTTGTGAAGAGGTGTCCGCTTATGGAATTATAATGCAGGTTTTGTAACGTTCCTACAAAATGTCCGCCGTGAAAAGATGTATTCGGAAGTTTTATTTAAGGAAGGCCTCACTATTAAAATAAAATATACATTTTTCCATACTTATTAATGACCCTGTATTTATAAGCATTGGTTGTTCTTTTATGTTGCTACTTCGTTAATTTATTATGCTAATACTTAGCTTTCAATTGTTTAGTTTAGTTTCCGTTAATAAATGTTTTTTGTAGTTACGACTTTTTTGCTTTCAAAAAAAATTCATTGATTAAAGTTTAAAAGCATATGAAATGACGGTGCAATCGAAAATTTAACGTACATGAAATAACTCAAGAAATACTTAAAAGTAGTTACGACGTTTTTGCTTAGACAGAACGGAATACCTACCAAAAGGCTCACAGTGCAACTCATGCGATTTTCCTTGTTCTCATCGGTAATAATACACCGGTATTCGAGCAAGCGTTCCATCAACCGCGTTACAGTTTTAACAAACTTAATCCCCGTTTCGTTCATCGTGGCATGTTGGCTGCAATGCTCCATCATAATATCATGAAACAAATCTTTGTAATTCTCATCTCCTTTCCCTCCCTCGACTAGAATATCCAATTTCGCGATCATTTCATTCTCGAAATCGTTAAAATTCCCCTTGATATGCGACGAATCTCGTTTCGTATCGCCATAGCTCTCGAGTTCGAACCTCGACGAGTAAAACTCGCACTGCATCATATCGAAGAAAATCGGAATCGTTGCTTTACGCAATTCCGGTTCCGGTATGAGTGTCATTTCTAGAATCGCCCCAACCAAACTCGGAACGAACTGTACTTTATACTGTCCCAAATTGAACCACATTGACCTGATTTCGAAGCCGGTCTCGCGCCGCATATCTTTATAGATTCGGATGATTTTCATCCGTTTACTGAACGAGAAAGTTTCGAGTTGGAGAGCCGGCTGGGTCATGAAAGCGATAGCACAGTGAAAGAAGTTGTTCCAGGCTTGATGTTCGAATCTTTCGAAGAAACGGTCACGAATCGTATGAGAGAAAAACCGCAAAGCTTTCAAAATAACGCTGTTTTGGAGCATTATCATGTCGCACCAGTCGTACGGAAAGACCTTATCGTCGACCAAATTTTGGAAAAACAACAAAATCTCCATCAAAAAATCTAAAACGTCGAAACGCGTGTTGAAGCGCTCGATGTAGGCCTCATAGTGGCGCTCCGACATTTGCCGGAAAATATCGATCATTAGCGCGACCAAGTTCCCCTAGAATCAGAATTTTACGACTGTCTTTCCCCGGCTTGAACCCACCAATTGAGGATCCTCCTTAGGCATGCCAACTCGAGTGTGAATCAAAGTCCGCAAAACCGTGGTTATAATCTCATTGATGTCGTCATACGTGGGTCCGATGTCCTTACGGAACAGCAGCTCCAAAATATCGCTCAGGATTTTTATACACAACTCGACCTAAATTAATTGAGTTAGAAATGATCGATGGTAGGTGTTAACAGTGTGAATGAAATAAGCGTGGCAATTAATTTGCTCAAAGCTCAAAGTAACTAAAAGTGCGAGATTGTTTTACTGTCACCTCTTCAGAATATCCTCTGTGTTGGTTGAGGCAATGTTGCGTCGTTCCCAAAAGTTGTGCCACCTTAGCCACCGAGCGATTCTGTCGCCTTCCGTCAAGTCTTCTGTCACCCTATAATACCCAGCGAACCACTACACTACTCAGATTACTCAAATAAAAACAAATTAAAATAATAAATGCACAAACAACTAACAGAAAAGAATTTGGTGTTATTGTCACGTTAAAATGAATCAGGCTACCATTACTCAGACTGTTTGGTCAATAAATAACGAAAACAAAAATTATTTGGTTTTAAATTAAGAGTTGGGTTGTTCTGTGGTAATTTTAGACGTTTTTCGTAAAACTGGTCTAACGCCACAATTTATACTTTTAATATGAAAACATGTTGACGTCCTTGACTGATTGATTGTAATAAAATTTAACTACGATTTGACCAATTTCCTCAAAAGGTTTTAAATGAAAAAGACCGTAGACTGTAGCAACGTTTCGTTTATATTATAATTAATAAACATGAAAATACAAAACCACAATAAATTACTAACTTTTTTACTCTTTCAAAATCGAGAAACTGAACATTAATCTCAATTTTTTAAACTATTACGTTAATTAGTTTTGTAGCAAAATTACAAAAATTTGAACCATTACATATTTTACAATAAATTTCAAAATAGTGCCTAAAATAATAATAATAATTATAATATGAATTAATTGGCAATGATCCTCTGGACAGGTATGAGCGGTTGTCCAATAACTTATAAAACAGCAAAATGAAAAAATAACTGATAATGATTATCTTTCTCTTGTTCAACATGATAGTAGTTTGTCGGCCAAAATTTATGGTTTGGTCAAGATTCATAAAAATAATCTACCATTAAGGGTGGATTTTACATAAACCCTGGATAAGTTATTCGTAGTAGAATTACTATGGTTACAATTGTAACAACAATGTATTTTTCAAAATTCATCCCCAGGATGAAAGATAAAGATAAAGATATCCGACGATAGTGAAATCCACACAAATTACCGTTTTACAATCTTTTAACACTTCTAGCCAATATTTTACAACCAATTTGTTCAATTTTCACATAATATAATGTAACCAATTCATATCAACCTGTAGAAAAATTAAAAGATGTTATTCCGCCACAATATGTTATTGTGTCACTCGAGGTTGTCTTTATTTACAAATGTTACTTTAGAACTTACCAAATTTGATTACAAATATTGGGCTGAAATTTCAACCCATAGTTCATTAAAAGTTAATTAACTTGATTTTTTAAAATAGCTACTTTCAATATGAAAACGATTTCTATATTCAAAAATTTGGTATTGCGATGAGTAGCCCTTTATCACACATTTTATCAAATTTGGAAATACATGACTTGCTGTGCGCTTGTGTTAAAAAGTTGAATTTTGATCTTTCTTTTATGTTTACTTTTGTAGATGATTTCTTTACCTGTATTCCGTTTGATAAATAAGACTCTATTTTGAATATATTTAAATACTTATTATCCAACTTTAAAATTTACAATTGAACATGAAAATAATGTAATTCCACATCTTGCTATTAAAGTTATTAGGTCACCTGAAAATAATTTTAAAACTAACAGGCACATTAAACCAATATCTTCGAAACGTATTTAACATTTTTATTCTAATCACCTTCTTCAAAAAGAATAAGGACCGGTTTATAGAAGCGTCATTAATTTAATTCGCAATTAAATGTGTGATTAACGGATCACGTGACGAAATTGAGCCAATTTGATTGGTCTATTCGCGTTGTTAACTTTTAACAACGAATTAAAATTTGATGAAGCTTATTATAAACCGGACCTAAGTCTCATAAAATCTCTTAATTATCTACTTAATTTAGTCAATAAAATTTTATATAATGATAACAATGACCAACCCAATTTGTTAAATAGAAGTAATTCTAATTCCACAACTTCGTCAAGTTCAAATTTACTGTCTTTTAAATACTGTAAATTAATTAATATCCCATTGATCATAAATAAATTGAAATATTGTTTGATTCATGATTAAAGCAAGTCTTTAGCAAATTGAAATCAAAAACTTTTAAATTAGAAAAAAGTAACGTAATATATTAGTTCTAAAACATGTGATTAAATTTATATTTATATTGAACAAACTAAACAATAATTGAAGAGTAGGATAAAAATCCAAAAAATATTATTGCAGAGAGGGTGGGGTGTTACAATGTAAAAATAAATTAAGAGCCTTAACTAATCATGTTCAAAAAACAAAACACGAATTTGACTTTGATGGTGTTAAAATTCTACAATGAAACACATTACAAAAGAAAA
Organism: Tribolium castaneum; assembly: GCF_031307605.1. NCBI lineage: Eukaryota > Metazoa > Arthropoda > Insecta > Coleoptera > Tenebrionidae > Tribolium > Tribolium castaneum. The sequence goes on along the minus strand of NC_087395.1, from coordinate 17,879,674 downwards.
CTTAGAGAGCTTCCAAAATTATACATATGAAAAAAATACAAATATTGCTATTTATTCTAAATCAGCTTAGTAAAATTTAAAAATTCCTTATTATGAAAAAGTAATAACATTAGAAAATTAAGGTCAACATATTTTCAACATAATTTGTCTTATTTTTTAAATAGCAATATGATTTACTTGTAGTATAACTAGGATATTAATTGTAACATTTTTAACATTAATTATATGTAATTTTAACGTCAGTGTTTTGGTTATTTAGTAATAATTGCAAGTACAGTGTCAACTAGTATTATTTTAGACATTATTTTGATATTTATTGTTAAATATGTAATGTTTCAAATTCTTGTAATTTTATTACAAAACTAATTAAAACAAAGGTTTCAAAAACTTAAGACAGGTTTAAAAAAAGCTTCATTAAATTTTAATTCGTTGTCAAAAGTTAACAACGCGAATGGACCAATGAAATTGGTTCAATATGATCACGTGATCAGTTAACCACACAGTTAATTGCGGATTAATTCATTCCTTGTTCATTTTGCACAAAGATAGTAACAAGTTGCACTCATCTCTATTTAATTTTTTTTGAACTAAGATAATTTCGGTTGAATTAATCAGAATTCATTTAAATTAATTCCATCTTTTAATGTTCACTTCCAAAAATTTGAACAAGTAAAAAGGTTAGTAATAAAACGTAGCAACTCGTCTTTTTATTCAAAACCTTTTAAGATCGTCATTAAATTTTATTACTTACTTTTAATATTTTTATTTATCCAACACTAACCTTCCAAAATGCTATATTAATTGAGTTTTCAATCACCAACCACAGCAACAATCGCTTCTTGTTTAACAAAACTGGAGTCTTGGCCCTCCACCCTTATCCACTAATCAAATCTCATGCACATTTTGCCGAAATCGAGACCATGCACTAAACTAAAGAAAAAGACGACACGATTCAACGAAACAACATCATGCCAAGCTAAAAAGAACATGAAGAAACAAAAGGACAGGACGTGATAAAAACACTCAAAAGACTAACCATTGCAGAAGAGGACGAATCGTCGGTGACCAAGGTAACTGTGCAAAAGATTAGATTATTGCATTTCCGTTTCTGTTGCAAAAAACCGACATTCCGGATATTTACAAATTTCGATTCGTGTTGTGCATTTTATAAAGCGCGCGCAAGCAACTAAAGCCATCGCTCACCTCCTCGTGCAGCTCGAACAGGGTCTTGACTTGCTTGGTGAAGATCGGCAGCATTATCCTGCGACATTCCGTGTAGAGAAACAGTTTACTGTGGACGATTTCGTTGATTGTCATCATTTTTTGCTTCGTGAGACGGCCGGGAGGGATGTTCGTGATGATATTGCACAGAATCACGCTGAAAAAGCTCGGGTAAAGCAGCCAAATTGGACGCAAGGCGATAAAACCTCAGCTCTTTCGCATCAAAAATCATCAGGATGTCGGGAATCGTGCTGGGGAGGTACTTAAGGCAGGCGCCTTGCTCCCGCAAGATCCCGTCCGATGTGAGGGCCATCATGTCGGTGATGTCTTGCAGCAAATCGCGGAGACTTTCCTCGAAATCGTCCTCGACATCGTCGACCACTTTCATCAAAATGCGCGATTTCGAGACGAATCTCATCACGTATTGGAGCGACTTCATTGTTTTAAAAATGAGATCGTCTTTGCTATCGGGCGTTTTGCTGTTGGCGCGCCCGATTATGTTCTTGAGGACGCTGATCAATTTCCTAAAAGATAGGCAATAAAGCGAAAACACTAATTACGACTCACTTATGGGCCAAAGTCGCACTGAAATTCTCCTTAATGTACAAATCCAGGACCGGCTCGAAGTGCTGGTACTTCCAGTCGTTACTGACTAGACTAATTATGTGCAACAAACAGTCAAAAACGTAAATATCGTACGTATCGGTTTCGGTAAACTCTATCAAAATGTTAAAAAGCGAATCTAAAGTATCCTGCAACAATTTGACGACTTCTTCGCCGTCTACTTTGATCAAGGCTCGAAGACACGATTTTAAGTCATCCTTGTGCGTTTTCCAGTTCAAAAGACCCAACAAATCCACTTCAAAAAAACTTATTTTAGGAGAGACAAAGCAATAAATAAGTTACCATTCTGTGTCAGTTTCGTCGAGCAAATATTGCTCGACATCACGAAAATGTCCTTGGACATCGTCAGTCCGGCGACTGATGGCTTGGCATTGTCCTTGACGTCGCTAACAATCGAGGGTAATTTGAAGTAATCCAGGCCTTTTTCATCGAATTTTTTGTAATCGATTTTGTAGACAATCAAATTATGGCGCGCGTCTTTGAGAGTCGTGCCATTCTCCTGCATGAGGCGCACATAGGACATGGCGAACGGCTTCTCGTTTTTGTCTTTCGCCTCATTGGAAGACCGGTGTTTGAAAGTGAATTTCAAATGACTCGTCTTGAATTCTTCAATAGGAATCGCGACTTTGAAAGTTTCATACCAGTGCGGTTTATCCTCGTGATAATAAATCATGGATTTGTATTCGTCAATGGGCGGAACCCCCGAACCCAACGCGATAACCCCCTGAAACGAGAAAACGAACTAGAATTGAGCCCCGCTATTAACGATGGATGATTACAGGGATCGGGACTCCCTCTTCGTTGCAAACTCTGACGACAACTTCGACGTTTTTATCGCAAGTTTTGCTCCCTTTGCTGAACTCTCCTTTAATCAAAGTCAAATAAAGATCGTTCCGGACGTCTCCCGGTAAAATAACTTCCGGGAAGCCCATTTTTCGGGCGATCGACAAATTTCCCAGCACCAGATGGGGGTTCTCCTCCCGCACCTGCTTTAAATCGCCCCGCAGTAACTTCATTCCGACGAAAAGAGCGTGATTTTTATGCTCCGTTTTGGCGAAGTCTTTGTTAATTATCTTCTTTAAAGTTTGCTCGAGATTGTCCTTATCGCAGCTAAAAATCGCGGATTAACATGGCCGGAGGGAGCGTTTTTATCGACATACTTGAAAAAAGGAACGGGAAATTCTTGTTCCAAGTCGCTCTCTCGCGACCCGTTCATGAAATGAGTGATTTCCATCGCTGCGACACCGAAAGGTCGACGGATTCCGTCGGTTGTGCCTTTTTTGTTCACTACTGAAACGGAACTCCGGCGATGGTCGGGCTCCTTTGATTCCATCGCACCCACGCGGACCACGTAGCAAACCAAGTAAATTTTTTCCCGCTCTAAATCGCGTTTCCCGAGATCCTAATCAATTGGAAAAGTTAAACAGAACTCCAACACTGAACTCATTTTCCAACACAGTTAAGCACTTTTACTCACTAACTAAAAAACAGATAATTTTATTTACGAGTTGGGAAGAAAAAGTTTATGTCAATCGGATACTAACTTTTTATTTATTATTTTATTCGAGAAACAAGGATTTGTACGTGAAAAATTGTACTATCGGATTTTTATGGAAATGGAATGAAAAAGTCATAAGTTATTACCTTTAGCACCATTTTTTTGTAGCAATTGCAACTGAATGGCAAAATCTTTACTGTCTTCATTAATTATGCACCTTACAATTAATGTAAATATCCCAATTAACTCTTGTGTAAAAAATCTTAGTGTGTGGCTTGATTCTTCTGAGTTTTCAAACCCATGTAAATATGATACTTAGATCACCGTACGAAAAATTTCGTACTTTGTATAATTTTAAGCATCTGTTGTCATCTGAAGTTAAATGAAATCTGTGAATTGTCTAATTTTATGTAGGGTTGATTATTGTTTTCAAATCTATTTCACTTTCTTTAACAGCTGAGCAGAAGCATCTTCTGTAAAAATGCAAAAATAGTCTCTTGAGATTCTCGTACAATATTCCTTATAAGAACCATGTAACTCCCATAATTTATTGAAATGCCAGGAACAAACCTATCTAGCGATTGCTGTACTTGTTTTTAAAGTTATCAAAAACCAGTGTCCAGACTACTTACTAGAGTTAATCGTGTTGACACTATTTATCTATGTTCCTGGCCATAGGGTCACCAGATACGAACATGGTTTTGCTTTTACACCTTGCTCAGTTTATAATGAGAATTCCTCTCATTTTTAGTCCTGTGAGAATGTTTCAATATGTAGGAATAAAGTTAAGGATTTATTAATCTCGAAGATGTAATTCAGCAATATTTCACATGGGAATGAGGAAGGACAGCAATGCTGAACATTTCCTTTGGTTCAATTTCCTTTTTTGTATTGTTTTTTTTTCTGTATAGTTTTTATATTTTCTTTTTTTTTTCTCGTATTATGCACAATAAAGATGGGGGATTCCCCACAAAGATATACTGGTTTGAAGAACACCTTTTGAACCACGTTTTCTTCAAATGCAGGCTAAAAGTGGGAGTGTTTATTGTTATTTATGGTGTAGATGATTGGGACAATAATAAAATTAAAGATTATCTGGTAGTAAAAAAATTAATTTTTTTTAATTTGCCGATTCATTCTTAAAAAAAAATTAATTACAAAAATTAAAAAAAATCTACAAAATAAAGCTAATTTTTCAAGAAATTGTTTTACATTATTATTATATTATATTATCATAAACACCATAAATAACAATAACACTAAAAATTTTTGCCTGCGTTTAAAAAAAACGTAATTCAAACTGCTCCTGAAGTGCACATTTAAACTAATGTATGTGAGAAATCCCCGAATCTTTATTTTTCTTTATTTTGACTAGTAAAGTAATTCTCTACAATTCAGAATTCGCCAATTTTGAGACACCCTGTATAACATATTATTTATTAATTCTTAATTAATTCTTATTTATTATTTTCACCGTTTTCCGCCTTTCTTTTGTGGAAATGAGCCTGTCAACAAAAATAGCTTGGTACTTTTATTTTTGTATCCATAGTCGAGTACACGTTTCGATGTGTTATTTTTTCCAAATTTATATTTATTTATAATAACACACGTATTTCTTACTTTGCTTTACTTACTTTACTTTTTAACCAATGTATTTAATAGCGTGTGTGTCTTTAACTTTAAAAACTATGTCAATGCTCGAAAAAACAACTATTTTCGACATTGAGTAAATTTTCGGTTTATTTTTGACACAATTCCTAGAGATTCCTGTGCGTTTTTACAGAAAACGTATTAAAACAAGACAAAAAAAATTTAATTTTCGACCAAACTGTGTGATTTTTAGTGCTTAGATAAATTTCTAGAAAAACTTAGTTTTCTATTTCAAACAGTCTCTGAACTCAAAAAAAGCACATTTGTACAACATGATTTAATATTTTTTTCGGGTGAAAAATTAAAGATGACATTATTTTCGCTTTATTTTAAACAAAACTTTTAGAAATAATTGCACTTTAGTTACAGTTAAACGCGGTGAAACCTCGATAAAAATCTAAATTTTAAGCTCATTTGGCGATTTATTGTATGGTGTAACAAAACTTTGAAAATAAAAACTTCTTTCGTCTTCGCAGTCTAAAACAGTGCGAAAAAGATAAAAATAAAAAAAATCTAATTCTGTGAAGTAATTACACGTTTGGCTAAATAACATATTACAACGCCCAAAGAAGAGAAAAGTCATTTGGTGATTTTTCCGACCTGAAAAACAAAACAAACCACACCCTTCAACAAAAAACATCCCAGGGAAATTATTATTATAGCCCAATGCATAAAACAAATAAAATAATTGAATTACATTCGTGATAATCCCTACACTTGCACTACCTGTTGAGTAGGTACATAATATTAATTTTAATCAGTCATACAAACGAGAGAGAGAGAGAGAGAGACTAAGATCTCAGGTATCAGATTAAAAATTTAAAAAATTCGAACAGAATTCGATAAAAATTGGATTCTATCAATTTGTACACTTTTAATTATATCAGTCAAGTGCTCCATAATTGGAGACCTTGTTTTGTCTTAACTTTTAACTTAAGTTGAAAGCGACTGTCCTTTAACTGTGTTGGAAAAATTGTTCAACAAATGCCAATTTACCGTAAACATAACTCTCAAATTGTACATCTGGTCCAAGTCGCACATCAGTCCATCTTTAGACCACCGGACGACATAATTTTCTGTGATAGATTTGTACTCTTTTCCGTCGTAAAGCGACATTAAAAGCTCGGCATCCTCATTCATCTTACAGGTGAAATTTTTAACGGCAACTATAAAAATATTGGAGTATTGTTGAATGGCAGTTTTGGGATGGTTGTGTTTGGTTTCGTTCTAATAAAAAATTCATTAAAAACCGTCGACTCCAATTCGGGCCTCCTCACCTTATTGGTCCTACTCATCCGTTCCGTCGCTTTTTTATGCAGATAGTACATTTGCAGCGTGCTGGTCTTTTCCGGTTCGATGACATTTCCGTTTTTGTTTCTCACAATTAAATCTAAACGTAAAGTTTTATTCCCCTTATCGATCTCCTCAGTGACTTGTTTCGTTATCCGTTTCAATTCGTCGACCGGTAAAGTACCGCTGATGATTTTGCTCCTGTGCGTTATCAGATCGTAAATCTGATTTTTGATGGCTTCGAAATGTTTGCTATTCTTTACGTAGAGGTTTTTCCAATGCGGGGCCCATTCTCGCAACACCGACGTTATCTCTTGCACGATTGTTGGCTCTTTGAAATTGAACGTTAGGGTAGGTCCGGTGCGGTCAACACTGCATGGTTTAATGTGAACGTAACTCTTGGGGAAAATGCCTCGTTTGTGTCTGTCGTGAATCAGGTAGCCGTAGTACCAGTTTTCTTCTTGGTCGAGTATATGGAGGGAATCCCCGACGGTCAGTTCTAGTTTGAAGTCGCTGTCGGCGGCGAAATTGTATATTGCTGTGCACAATTTTAATGTTAGACCTTTGGTGGAACTAGCTCATAATTTTTAAGACCAACAAAATTTTTCTTTCAAAATTTCAGTAATAAATAATCCAATCTCTTTCCCTTAAAGATTCTCTAGATTTCATTTAATTTTGCGTGTTACCAAATTAATAAACTGAGAAAACAAAGTTCCGTGAAGTATAATTAGTAAATTAAAAAAAAACTGCAGAAGCAAAAATAATGTGTTTCCCAGAAAACTTTTTATTTTACCTATCGTTTAAAATTGTACCAGTTTTGTATCTTCAAGCAAAAATGTAATAAGCTAC